>NC_090319.1:105958134-106670684 GCF_040869045.1 Eurosta solidaginis
GGATCATTTGGGGACCCTTCCGAGATCATTTCTGGATCCGTCCGGGATGCCGTAGTAGCCATTTCGGGATTTTTTGTTACTTTTCCGGGATAGTTTTTGCACCCTTCCGGGATCATTTCTGGATCTGTGCGGGATCCCATCTGGGTCAATTCCGGACTATTTCGGGATCATTTTGGAATCCTTCCGGAATCATTTCTGTATGGTTTTCGCGATCCATCGTGGATCCCCTCGGAGCCATTTCGGAACTTTTTCTGGAGTTAGTCGGGATAATTTAGGGACCCTTCCTGGATATTTTCTGGATGGTTTCTGAGATCCGTCCGGGAGCCCGTCAGGGTAATTTCGGAACTTTTTCGGGACTATTTCGGGATCAATTTGGTACCCTTCAGGCATCATTTCTGTGTGGTTATCTGGATAAGTCTAGAATCGTGTCGTTGTCATTTCGGGTTTTTTTGGGACTACTTCGGGAACTTTTGGAAACACTTCCGGGGCGTTTATGGATGGTTTTTGGGATCCGTCCGCGACAGCGTCGGGGTCATTTCGTGGCTTTTTCTGGATAATTTCGTTATCATTTTGGGATCCTATCAGGTTATCAGCTCATAAAGTTCTTTTTTTTACTCAATTACAAAAATAAAATGCATTAGACAGAAAAAAAATTTTAAACAGATAACTTTATAAGCAGGCTAACGTGAATAGCCCACATATTTCATTTTCCCCTTGCGGACGGGGCCGCGGGTAAAGGCTAGTATTATATATATATGTATGTGGGAATTTATTGTGAACATCCAGCTAAGAAAGAAGAAGATACTCAGTAAGAAGCATAAAGACGTAGAGGAAGATTAAAACGTAGAGTAAAACGAAAGCGTGTTCATAATTACAGAGCGAAAAGAGCGAGAAAGACGAAAGACGAAAAGCGAAGCTGTTAAGACGAAAATCGAAGCTAAGAAGAGTTTGAAGACGTAGAGTAAAACGAAAGCGTGTTCATAATTAAAGAGCGAAAAGAGCGAGAAAGACGAAAGACGAAAAGCGAAGCTGTTAAGACGAAAATCGAAGCTAAGAAGAGTTTGAAGACGACAAGCAAGCCGTAAAGACGTTCAATTTAATTAGAATTCACTGTATACATTATCTAAACTTTGTTAAAATACAATTAATCTCATTAAATATAACTAAATCCTACATGTATATATTATATAAATATTTAGAGGTAAACTTGAGGAAGAACCTCAATCATTCTTTCTATTTAGAAAAATAGAGAATCCATGGCACAGCTAAGTTAAGCTGTGTTGTCTTCTTAATTGTGGATGAAACCTGAGGGATTAGTATCGCAAGAAAGCAGCAATGTTTTCGAGAAGCTTCCACTGTACTGGCTCTTAAATGGAAAACCAGTGCTAATGGTGTGGATTGCCCTTTGATGCGTGACGATGCAAATTTGTACATTTCAAATAATTATTTCCAAAACCTAGAAAAAAATTCACATTCTCTTCGTTGCTTTGGGGATATTCTGAAGCTAGTGCGTTCGTTGAATCATCGAAATTGCCAAAATCGCACAGCTGCGCATGCGCTTGATTACTGCCACTCGCCGTATCGCAAAAAAGTAAAAAATAAACACCTGAAAGGAAAGACATAAAAATGTCAATAAAAGCTATTGCCGTAGCAATCAAACCGAGTAGCTGAAGCAGAAATTTGAATCTACAATAGCAACAAAAATGACACAGAATCGCAAACAGTAGCGATAATAAATACAATCTTGTATAAATACTACACGAACAAAAACTAAAAAAGCAGAAAGTGTGACTTACGCGCTACAACAACAACACTTACGCGCGTATAAGCGCAGCCACAATGGATATCCAACTTTGTAAAGCAATTCGCAAAACTCTTGCCATCTTTGTGCTAACACCAACTCTAAGCAAACACCCGACTTTCACTTTCGAATGAAACGCGCGCGAAAAGCTCACGCGGTTGGATGGTTGAATAGACGAATGTACGTGAGCTTGTGTGGTTCAATGTTTACTATTTACTTATCTATTCATTTTCTATACAAACAAATACGCTCTTCCTCTTCGTCTGCTATTTACTTCTTGCCTTTCCATATGCAGTATGTTGATTGGCTCTTTGCTATTCCTAGCATATTTGTTGTTATTAAAAACAGCCGCATAGTTTTTATGCCGTCCAACATCTTCGCTTTTTTTGCACATTGCAACTTTAAATACCACAGATCTCTTCATACTACCCACTGCTGTGCTGTTCATCCAATTGTTTGCTGCGCGTTTGTATTTGGAATGCAGAGCATGCCGCATAAAGCTAAAGGCGAACAATGCGGAAACTCGTTTCAACGAAGCGATTATTGCTGCTGAGCTTGTGCATATAAAAAAAGTTTATATAAATGAACATTAAGGTGATGCAAAGACAAAACTTTTTTTTTTAATTTGACTCAAAAGAATGTCCAGAATAAATATAAGAAACTTGATTGTTGTGCGTTGAGTTGACCTTGTTCGAGTTGACATTATAATCACGTTCAGATAACTATTTGGATAGTTCCATGACTGCTCCCTACAATACAAATTTTCTTGATAATTCTTTCGGCCCCTTTAAAACTGTCCAATTAACTCGAGTCCGTCAGCCCGTCCCTAACTCCGTTGACGCGATAACTTGGGCACAAATTGAGATATGTTTATAAAATTTGGTGCGCTAGCTTACCTGGACCTAAAATGGATTGGTATTGAAAATAGGCGAAATCGACACAAAACCACACAACTACATTTTCGGTATCGAAAATTTTGAAAAATAAAAAAATTCAATAATTCATGCCATAGAACAGTGGTGCAAGCGAGAGCTTCGGAAAACTATCCATCGTGTGAGCGCAGCGATAAGATTCACTAACATAATCAGTCAATAAGTTTTAGCTTTACTTCAAGCAATAAACATCTCATGAGTGAGTTCTATGTTAAAACATTCTCCATGTAAACACATATACCAGTACAGAAACAGTGGCGTTTGTATTCGAAGTTCTGCCGGCGTTGTGCACCACTTCCACAGACCGATAAAGTGATGAAACTTCGTGATTGGTTTGATTTTATGATGCAAAGTAGAAATTCAGTAAAAAATTTGAAAATGAACGTGGCACTGCCCACTTTTAAAAGTAAAAAATTTAAGAGTTTTGCTGGCCTTAATTCAAAAACCTTTAAGATTGTATGTTTAAATTATGCAGGGTCAATGTAAAAAAATCTGTTGACGACCACGCCCACTTTAAACAAAATTTCTAATTTTAACAAAAAATTCAATATTTCTACCCACTGTATGTGACAAAATTATACAGCGAGTCCAGCTTCGTAGTAATATGGCGGAGCAAAGTACATATATTAAAAAAAATTTATAAATGGGTGTGGCTTTCTTTTAGTTTAAAATCTCTCTATAATAACATTAATAACAAAAACCAGTAAAAATGGTCGAAGTCGGATTGGAAGTCACGCCCACTTTTATACACAGTAGTCCTTACTTTAGTCCTTTAACACGATCACTTGATCAAAAATGAAGATATCTTCACCAAATTCAATACGCGAGCTTATCTGAACACTTTGTATATTGGCATTGAAAATAGATGAAATCGGGTCATAATCATGCCCACTTTTCCAATATCGAAAATTTTGAATAATTGAAATGTGGAACACTGCACTAACAAGTACTGACAAAGTGGGGGAAAATTATGACGCAAAATATAAATTAAGGAATATTTTGGAAAATGGGCGTGGCATCCTCTAGATTTAGTAGAAGAAAGTTTAAGATTTTTGCAATATAAGAGCACGCAAGTTGGTATATAATGTCCGGTTTTGTCTTCAGGGACGCTTCCTTAGTTATGTTTTTTAAGTAATGCATTTCAAAACTGCTTATATCGGGAACTCCATAGATACATATTCTAAAGAAGCTCACCATTGGCCATTGAATCACAAACTTTTTACTAAAAAAAATGTTCTACACAAAAATTGTTTGCGACACCCTAATGCACTTATTTCAGGTTGCACAAGTACATGGGCTAACTATATTTCAATTATGTATGCAAGAACAATTTTTTTTTTATTTAAATTTTACATATTTCAAAAATTTCCAAGTGCAAAACGTTTAATGTTGCCTTTGCTTTTAAAATTCTTTCGCGCACAACAACAACACACTCCCACATTTGGAACATGTTCGACCACAAAAGTGGGATATAATTGGGTTCAGCTTATCACAACCACCGGTTAAATGGCCGTATGTAAGAAAAGTGTTAGATTCTCATCTACGACTTTACGCATGCTTACTTAAATTAAATTGATGGCTCTCTAGAAATCTACACAATCGTAAGAGAAGCTATTAAGAACGGAGAACCGAAAGTCGAAGTATATGCATTTTTACTCCGCAGACTGTTTCTGGAGTTACATAGATTCCTAGACGAAATATATGGACGTTGTCTTTTCTTTGTTTTTTGTTGTTATTTTGTTAGCATACAAGCCAGCTCATCCGACGTCTTCATATGTAGATTTCCAACAAGATATTTCTAAGTTGGTTTTTCGATTAGATGAGACTATATGGAAAGGGGAGTAAGTTTATTAAGTTTACGACGGCATATGCAGAGGTGCTTTATATCGTAGGGCAAAGCAAAGGTAGGATATGTTGGGCATTATATATTATTGGGCCTCGGCTAATCTAAGGAAGCATTGGACTGGCTATTGTTAGTACTCGAGATCATTTTGGTCGATTGTTGATATCAAACGCTCAAAAATTACTAAGGTCTCAAAGATAATGGGGCACCTTTAGGAATCCATTCGGTGAGTCTTAGTATTCTTGAAACCCCTAAATATATTAATTGGATGGAGTTTGAGTCACTTCATGCTTACCTGCCCAGTTTTTGCAAAGAGAAGGCGTAAATATCTCGCCAGGGATTATACGAACCCCAGAGGAAATTTCGAGGATCAATGATCACCCGGAAGTTAATCGCTACTATGCCGTGATTCACATGATTAAAATTAACTGTCGCCGTTAGACAATGTGTTATCACTATGGACCATATAAGCGTTCAATTATGCTGCTTCAAGCAAGTTGGAGAAGCGCCATCAAACCTGACCGTACCTAGACATTGCATTAAGCCCTGGCGCATAGTCGTAAGGGTTGTATTAAATTACATTGTCATGTTTTTAAACTATACCATATCATTCAAGATTTAGTCAACTCCACATATTGGTCAGGATCTTTGATTTAAATACCAAAGTTCATGTGCTCAATTTCTGTGTTTGGCAACACTCTTTACTTTTTGTTTATCTGATTAAGAACGTGACAAAGTTAATTTTATTAATTTGTTTAGCACAGTATTAGCTACTGGATTTAAAAAAATATATCAACAAATATGAAGACCTACATAAATGTATATATAAAAGAATGTAGAATATAATCTTTTTATTAAACAACTTTTTCTTATTCATTTCAGGTACGTGACGAATTTTAATTGATAGATCATAATATTTTTGCGCGGGTATGTATGGATAGAAAAGTATATCTAGTATATGTAAAATGCTTAACACCAAAGCTGAACTGGAGGCTTAACACAGAGCACAGAGTCAAACGAGTCTACCGGGCTATGTATGCCTGCAAAGGAATGCTAGGTAAAAAGTGGGGTCTGAGGCCAGACCTCATGGCCTGGATGTATAAGGCAGTTATTCGACCAATTCTGACATATGGGGCACTCGTATGGTGGAAGGCGATAGAGGTGAAATACGTAACTAACATGCTAGGGAAAGTTAAACGATCTGCCTGCGGAGCGATCACGAGGGCAATTAGGTCGTGTCCCTCGGAAGCTTTAAACGTGATTTGCAATGTTCCACCGTTAGATCTATTTATGCATAGAAAAGTATATCTAGTATATGTAAAATGCTTAACACCAAAGCTGAACTGGAGGCTTAACACAGAGCACAGAATCAAACGAGTCTACCGGGCTATGTATGCCTGCAAAGGAATGCTAGGTAAAAAGTGGGGTCTGAGGCCAGACCTCATGGCCTGGATGTATAAGGCAGTTATTCGACCAATTCTGACATATGGGGCACTCGTTTGGTGGAAGGTGGTAGAGGTGAAATACGTAACTAACATGCTAGGGAAAGTTAAACGATCTGCCTGAGGAGCGATCACGAGGGCAATTAGGTCGTGTCTCTCGGAAGCTTTAAACGTGATTTGCAATGTTCCACCGTTAGATCTATTTATCAAGGAAACGGCATCTCAAGGGGCCCTAAGGCTTCGGGAGTTGGGCCTTTGGAAGGAGCGTACATACGGGCACGGCCGTATCCTGCTCAATATTAACGACTCCCGAATCTTGTCAAAAAAGGGACTACATATGTCCAAGGAAAGTCTTCGACACAAACTGTACAATTCTCTTACCCACAAGGAAAGATTGGAAAGATGGGGGGATCACTCAGAGATTCAACATCTACGGTTTTCACGGACGGATCCAAAAAGGCTTGCGGAGTGTGAGCGGGAGAGACGGGTCAGAGACGATATCATCAGACCTGGTTGGGCAGTGTAGGGAGAGCGCCATGATTCTGGCGAGCCGGAAGATCGTTACCCTGTTATGGGTGCCGGGGCATCGAAACATATAGGGTAACGAGATGGCGGATGAGCTGGCACGGCGTGGAGCGGCTCTTGATGTCTCAGGAGCGAAGGAGGTCCTTGCACCCCCACATCAATGGTCGCATCTTCCAGCACTGGTTGGGTGAGGCCACCAATAGGTGGAATCGGTTGCGGACCTGTAGAGTTTCCAAGAGCATGTGGCCACTATATAACGAAAAACGATCGGTAGCTGTCCTTAAGATGAACAGAAGGGATATATCCAGAGTTGCTGCGGTGCTCACGGGGCATTGGTCAATTGGGGTACATGCGGCATGGATAGGATTGGAACACAATACCTCCTGTCGCAGCTGCAAGCGTCCGGAGGCGGAGGAAACGGTTGAGCATCTGCTGTGCGAATGCCCAGCACACTGTCGAAGCAGAATAAAGTTTCTTGGATAACCGTTTTTAGAAAGCTTCCCAGAACTCAAGAATGTTAGGGCGGGAGAGCTTCTCAAATTCATAAACTCCACGGGATGGACCTAGGGGGACGGGTTTTTCCCTGAGGCTCGTAAAAATGTTCATTAGTATTCTTGCAACACCCTTTCATTGGTTAACTCACGAATTTGTGGTATCAAAACGGCGCATGAGCACTAATTGGAGTCAATTGGGACTCGCCACTCCAACCAACTAAAATGCAGAAACCGAAACCCAGCGATGATTTGTAATTAGGCTTTGTATATGTGGTCGATTATTCATTACGTTCCTATATATATTTCTTTCCAAAATAATATCACGCCAAGCTGATGGCATACGAGCCCATTTATATCCTTCGGTACGCTGGGTTAGATCAAAGGGTTCATACTGATTGGGTGCAACGAAAAACGGCCGTAAAATGGCTAAAAGGTATAGCTCCTAACATCCGAGGGTCAGGCACAGCCACACAATTCGGGGTGGTGGATAGAGAGTTGAATCTTACGATACATACATACATATGTATATACAAAGCCCAGGGTAACGATTCAATTGGTGGTGAAATCGAAAAAATTTGAGCTTCTTGCAACGCCAGAATCCGCGCATATCGACATGAGATTGCAACACAACTCTCATATCCAGGCCTAGTAATTAGAGTCACCACTCCTGCTTGCAAATCATCATGGTTGTTTTAGGCCACACCATAAATTAATTTCTCGGCTATTACCCAAAACCTGAGGCCAGGGGAGTTCTGAAATTATGGCGAGTAAATGTATTATGTCTAAATACAGTACAGAAGATATAGGGGTAGAATCCATTTAGCGGGAAAGCGATACCGCTCTTATCACGAGATCTTATTACGTGGTTCATAACGCGAAGGGCCCATCAAAAGAGTTCAAGAGGCTGGTGGAAGAAGAAGAGCCAAAACAGCGGTTGTTCAAAAGTACGGAGTTGTAGTAGACTACTTTACTGGAGCCCTCGGTCTTCTGCTTTCATTTGCATGTTCTGATTAAAATACCTTATGGCCCGCCTGCTGTCTTATATTTCATTGAACTACATTGATGTCCGAACGAAGCTAATACAGCCCGGCATAAAATCTTCTTCGGTCCATTTCTCTGGTGCACTCCCTGAGCCGCTGATAGTGTCAGTGTTAATGCTGTACGACTTGCGACTTATAGAGGTTGCTTTTCGTTTGCTGAAAGAGAACTTAACATTTCATTTTGCCTTTCCATTCTTAATGTATGTGCGGAACTGCCTATCTGATATCACTCTAATGGCTTATTATTATTATTAATACGTCACTTACTTGACAAACAAGGAAGAAACTGGCAGCAGAATTGGCTGTGTTTATTTTATTGTTAAACGCCAGATAAGCGTTGCATCAGTCGTCGCATGCGTCATACTTTGCCAGTACTCTATTTTTTGGCATACGTCAGCCACGTCAGATATTTAGCACCTTATTTTTTGACATTTATAAAACGCAACTCTGCGAAATTGCCTTTTAAAATTAAGCAATGTCATTAGTTGACAATTTTTTATTATTTTGATAATTTAATCTAATTTTTTGCTAAATAAAAGTATTTAAGTCAGTTGTTAGTGTCTCAATTTACTCCACGTACGTGCTGTAGGTGGAAAATGGTGTACGTCGTGACAGTAACTTATTGTATCTGTTTAAGCCTTAAGGTCCACTTGCAGAACGGGAAGTTATCTTTTCAACACAGAGCTAACCTGACATGGGCAGTTAAACTAATTTTTGACAAATTTTTTAAATTAACTCTGCATTATCTTTATCTTTAACTTGCCGTTCTGCAAGTGGACCTGACATGACAAAACAATCTTTGAAAGGCAATTAAACAAAATTTTCATCAAACATATGTATCTCAAAGTATATATCGCGCCAACATAAACGCCAAATGCCTCATGTTCTCCCTCCTGTTGTGTGATGTATTGTCTTACAATTTGTTTGCACTGATTTTTGGCTGCAGCGCCACTTTATTTTAAGTATTTATTTGCAAACTATTCGGTTGGGTTTATTATTGTTTACTTAAGTTCAGGGCACATGCGAAATGGTATACTGTATAAATATTTATGTAAATTTGTATTTATTTTATTGCTCTGTTTTCTCACACCATACGTATGTATGTTCATATAAACTATTTTATGGTACGCGAAATAATTTAAATATTTTCGAAAAAAATCAAATTTCGAGTTAGATGTTCTGCTCAAATATTAAAATGTAAAATTGTATAGGTACATTTTACACATGCGCAGATTAACTCTTTCAAAAGCTACATTTTTCGTTAAACTATTGAAAGCTAAAATACTAAGAAATTTTATTTTACATAAACTACAAATGTTTTTGTTGTTAGAGCTCTTGTTGGCAAGGCAATGACAAATCATGTTTTTGCTGGGTTCACAATGCATTTAAATTTTCTTTTTTATGGGGTTACTTTTTCATAGAAGAAACTAGAATTATCGGGAACCTCGCATTTTTACCCTCAACTGAAACAGGAGCTGACGCTCCACACAAACAACAGAAATGTAAACAAATGAGTGAACAAAGAGCTACGCACATATGAACATAGCAGCAAAGAACGCAGACGACATTACTCACATATATACATAGAAGTCGACAGTGAATACAAGATGCAGATATATGAGAGAAGTAAACAAGCAACTAATCGAAAAGTTGTTTGCGAAAAGTCTAAACCCTTAGAGAAATAGATGAACGAGGCAACTGATAATATATAAATGGCGCAGTCTAGGGAAGTATCAATCATTTTGATTTTAACACATTAAACGTAAGGTACGCGAAAATATTGTGAAGTTCTATTATCATAGCAGTGTTGTAAATAAAGAGTAACTTATTTACGGAACATTTAAGTTTATTCATTTGACAGTTCAGTGATTCGAATGATAACAGGAGGCACAGAGTTATCGAAAATTTCTTAAGATTCGTAACACTAGTAATGCGTGATCATGGCACAAATTTGGAAAATTCTTGAAGCTTGAAACCCGATCACAATGTAACTAGGGGTAAAAATTATCACTGGAGGATAAAAGGGAAGGAAATTCCGCTCGGTAGCGCACGGGCCGAGAAAATTGGAAAATTCTTACAAAACTTGGAATCATTGGATCGGTTTTTAAACGGTTTTATTTAGGTTGGCTTGACAGGCTGCACCGGCTGCACGGCCGGCCGTTGTGAACGAATATTGTAATTAAAATTTAAGTAACTTCCCGATAAGCTACAAGCTTTAAACTTGGAATATAGTTCAGAACCCGATGACAATGCAATAATACGAAAAAATCGTCGCTAGGTGGCGCTAGGATCGAGATATTCACAAAAATCGTATTTATGGTCCGATTTGGCTCACATTTGCAACACATAATACATACAAGAATAGAAAGCGACCTATGAAAAAAAATGTCCACTAGGTGGCGCAAATATCGAGATATTAAAAAAATCGTATTTTTGGTCCGATTTGGTCCATTTTTGGAACAAATATTACATACAGTCCGGTAGTAGTGACATCAAAATATTTTGGAGTTGGAGGAGGGACAAGCATATGTGGCGCAGAGTCGAGTAAAGTCTTTGGAAGGATTATGTATTGAGGACTTAGATTGTAACAAATTGTCAGGAAAGACTCCCTGTAATAATGAGTCACTAAATGAACTAAATAGAATGAGAAATAATAGGCAATTAAATAAAGACTAAAAACTTGAAAATAAAATAATTAAAAAAAAAAAAAATTAAGTTAAACGGTTTTATTGGAAATAATATTTACATGAAATAATAATAACACTAAAAGCTAGAAAATAATTAAGTAGGTCCTAGGTACTGGTAGTCACACTCCTCACCAATCTAGGGCGTTGGTCAGACAATTAAATAAAAGCGTTGGACGCGTAAAATTTCTATTGATAGTCATATATAAGACCAACTGAACCTTAATCAGGTTATGCTACGCCTCACATTTTTAGAAATTTCACGCAGCCAACGCTTTTATTTAATTGTCTGATCAACGCCCTAGATTGGTGAGGAGTGTGATTACCAGTACCTAGGACTTACCTAATTATTTTCTAGCTTTTGGTATTATTATTATTTTATGTAAGTATTGTTTTCAATAAAACCGTTTAACTTAATTTTTTTTTATTATTTTATTAAATATCCTCCCTGCGCGCTAGATACCTCAAAATTAAAATGTAGTTCAGTACTCAATGACAGTTTAACACGTATGACAAAAAGTTTTGTACCGATCTAGATATTTAAAAAAAATTACAGGGGAGATGGAGTCTTATGCCAATTTCACACTGAGGCTTAATGAAATATTAGTCAGGTTTTCTAAATTAAAGGCCTCATTGAACTCAGTCTTCCATACAAAATACAAATTCTTAATAATCTCATTATTGCTTTATTGAATGCTTAATTGGGTGAAAAATCCAGTCGGTTTTGCTTGGTGCTTCGAAATTTATTGTCAATGTAACAAATGAGAATAAAAAATAAATTATTTCCAATAATTTACGAAAATTCGAAAAACACGAAAAAATTTAAAATTTAATTTTCGCTACATTTGCTGCAAAAGATAATATGGCTTTTTCGAAAATAGGCACATATTTGGTTAGGTGCAACATCTATGGGTAGTTGCGCAATGCATTTTATTTTGATTGTATTTATAGTTAAAAAGAACACGGCTGCATTCCATTTTAACAATTTTTTGTAAAAACGAAATATTTTTCTGGGGCTGCTGACAGATGCTGGCGTGATGAAGCCAAAAGCCCTGTATGAAAAGGGAAACGTAATTATTTCATTAAATATAATTGTGATTCGATTAAGTTTTTGTGTGGAAACGGTATCACGATGAAATTTGGAGATACTTCCCATTGAGCTAAAAAATGAAAACCTCACACCAAGTTGCGAGCGTCGTGACAAGTCCTTCATTAAATAAGGTGACACCGGTGTTGATATATTTATTTTCGTACCAAATTAGAGATTTTGGCAGTCACGTTTCAAAGCACTTTCCATCAAGCTATAACCATGAGTCCTCACAAAAAGTTCAGAGGACAGAAACAGTACAAAAAACGGAGAAAAAGTTACGTCAGGTAGCGCACGAGTCGAGATAATTACAAAATTCATACGAGATTTGGAATCTTTCTATAGTTTTTTTTGCAGTTTTCTGCAAAGCCAGAGGCTTGAAACTTTAGCTATATTTCAGAGCCCATAAAAAGTGATTTCACTTCTATCACAAAAAATTGTACTTAGGCCGTACCATTCGAAGTATTTAGAAAATCGTGCGATCCATTTTAAAGAGATTTGCCATAGAGCCAGAAACTTGACACTTCGCACATAGTTCAGAGCACCGAGAAATACAACAAATAGGAAAGAAGTAAAACTCTTCCCTTATACCAAATCAAGGTGAATAAGTATTTAACATGTATAAATTTCGCTGTACCTTCATAGTTTTGTTTTTGATAAGCTGTTTTGTTAAAGTTTCAAAAAAAAATTAATCAGAATTATACTGTGTTGAAGGATATTTGTTCCGTTGCGGTTTGATCCATTTACTCTTGCTTCCCTGCAACCTCACAGCTGCTTTCTTATAACATAGTAAAGCGTTTTATGGCACATTCAGCTTTTGTGTCGTTTTGGCTCTTACGTTGCGTCAATAGATGACTTTGAACACACACGTCTTTATTGTCATGCTCTAAATGCAAAACTTGAGTTTTGCTACACACTATGCCCTCATTTAATTTATGGGAGGTCGTTACTGACCGGCCAGTTCAATCTACGTTTTGCTGGCATTGTCAAGCAGTTCTTGTAACTTCATTACATCTCTTGTGATTTTCATCTCCATACAATTAAATTTAAAAACAATTTTGTTATGCATTTTTTATCAAACTTGAATAATATCATTAAGATCGGGTTCTCATCTAATATTACAAAAGAAAGATAGAATTATTTTTAAAATTTGTTACTGATCCTCTGTTTTACATCGCTTCGACAGCCAATGCTAAGTTCTAAGTTAATCGGAATTAAGTTATGCGGTATATCCAGTGTTGCCAGAAAAAAATTCCTTTGGGGCTACAATATAGAAAAAAGGGCTAGAAAGAGCTTAATTTCTTAAAGAAAATCCAAAACCGGTTGCAAAGAGAGCTAAAAGTATATGTATATTTTTCAATGTAGTTTTCACATTTATTTCAAATCAAACTTAAACAAAGTTATAAAAAAAGGTACAGTAAACTAACAAATAGAAAAAAAGGTACAAGAGAGGTACATAAATAATACTTTTGTTATAGTTAATTTTATATTTTCTAATAACAAAAACGCTTTATTTTAACTTTTGTTTTGCCATTTGTCGGTAAGGTATCGTTAAAAACTAAGAAGTATTTTTCACACTACTACAATGACGGCACTGCTATTCGTTCGCCAAAAGTACGACTTGCCAAAATTTTGGCCGTTGGAAATTAATTTAAATTTTTTCCAATTTTTTTATTAAATTTTTAACGTCCTACGGGTGTACGAATCACCATTAAAATACACGTGTGCGATATTCAAGTTTATGTTGGGACGAGATATATTTGAAGGGCCTTAGACTTCAAAATTTATGATTTCGTCATCAGAAGATGAAATATTTTTATTTTTGCTACACTCATAAATATATTTTGTGTCCATTAATTTTAAGAGATCGTTGTTTCAAAGTCATGACAGCATTCACTCAGTCGTTTAAGACCACTTCTTATTGTCAGAAGCGAATTCAACATAACTAAACTCATTTTTTGTTTCTGTGTTTGCTTTTAACCAAAATCATGTTCGAAAACGTTCTTGCAATTTCAGCATTACTTAGTGGCAGCACAAAATCGACAAGCTTTTGGAATTATACTGTGTAACATCAAACCAAAAACTTAATGTTGAAGTCACATTTTTCCAATTTTGGAGATAGATGCATTTGTAATCTCGTTATTTCATCGGTGCTAAACTTGTTTTTTTCATTTGTGAAACATGAAAACATTTGAGGTTTTACAGTTCTCAATGTTTTTTCAACCGAAAATAACTCTATTTTGCTAAGCGTTTCTATATTATGCGGCTAGCGTTGCCTTAATTGCCCTATCAATTTAATTATGAAGTCGGGACATATATTACGTATCTTTCATTCAATGAATTCCTCTATTTTATCTTATTTTTTCATTCGTATATATTCTTCAAAGGTATAGTGAAAATAAGGTACGGGAGAAAAAAATTTATTACAATCTGAAGGTAAAGGGTCGAAATTCTTAGGAGGTGACACCATGATGTTGCACAAGCTGGAAAGTAAATATAAAACCTCATGACACAGTTTATCGATTAAAGTTTTTGTTATCAGTTGAGTACCGAGTTGCCACATCATGCATAACGAAAGAAATAAAATAAAACTTCGACACACATAAAACACATTTCAAATTGCACAATACGCATTGCCGAAATAGATTTGAAGCCAAAAAGGGGCAAACATTTTAAAGAGGGCCAAAAAGAGATCTAGGGGCGAAACCGGAATTTTTGGAGCTAGACGCAAAAAAAAGGGCTAGATCTGGCTCCAAAAGCACCAAAATGGCAACACAGCTAGAAATTGAAATCGTTGCACCAACACAAGTAAACGAATGCGATATATGTACATGTAGACACTTGTGAGTCATCGCTGTTTGTAGGTGTGGCATGGTGTTGTCCTAAAAAGAAACTCGTATAATGCCAGTATGTCATGTTGATGGACAGTGAACGGGAAAAATGGCAAACCGGGCCTCCAGGTAGTTAATAGAGCACGATCATGATAAGGGATGTTACAAAGCTTCGATTGAATTAGGCCTCAGGTTTCGGTGACGGTTCTGGCTGTTTTCAATAGAAGTTACATACGTATAACGTCAGCTGATTTATAGCCAACTAGAGGAAAGGAGAGATCAGTTGTCATTTGAAGCCAAAAGCGCAGCCGGAACTGGAACCGGACACCGTTTTATCAATTTGGTATCGCAGTGTTAACGGTTTGCTATCAATGAGCTATCTGTTTGTTATAGGCATTTTCAATGATATGCTTGACGAGCTCGAGGCCAATCTGAAGTCATCCTCAGGATCGCATGATAGGCCAATAGGTGTTTAATTTAATAGTTATCGATTCGTTAGGGAAGTGTTATAAATTTTTTTATCGATAACAAAAATTATCAATGGATAACTGATTTTTTATTGATATGTTACGAAAGTGTTATCGATGTTTTATCAATTATTTATCGAAAAGTTATGGACGTGTTATCAAAAGGTCATCCATTTGTTTCCGAAAAATTATCGCTTGGTTATCGGGGTGTTACCAATTTGTTATCGCCGTGTACTCGAAAACTTACAGATTAGATTAAGAAAAGCTACCAATTTGTTATCGATGTGTCATCGAAGATTTACCGATTTGTTATGATACAGGTAGCGACAAAATTTTACTTTAAAACTGATGGCAAGCCTGTTGGTCTGTCACTCTGACATATGGAAGTCTATATTCATTTCGTATAAAGCTTTTGTTGCGCGGAAAAAAATTAATATTGTAACGAATTTTGGGAAATCCTTCTTATTATACACCTTCTGCTAATGTTCGCTAAATTGTCCAATAAATAACTTCTATATACAGTAATGTAAAATGGGCTTTATTAGACTACTTTGGGAGTACTTCACAATAACACTTATACTTCACAACTAATTGTGTTTAAATCAAACTGATTACTGACTACTCAGCTTGCACTGCTCTTATACTATCCGTTGCTTCATTCGCATATTTCTAATAAAGTCTAGACGTTTCGCCTTCTAGAACTACTGAATCTCCTCCTTGTAATTAGCTATATGAGTAAATGCATATTTGTAGTTTATAGCCATATGCACGTGTAGTGAGTAACTACTTCGGCTGATGAGATGATGTGTGAGATATCTCTTGTATGTATGTGTGTAAATGAAGACTGATGTATTCATGTACACAATTGTGGCTTGCTTCATGTTTTTATTGTTGCGCGATTATTTACTAACAGCTTAGTGATGCTAAAATTCGCCACAATATATTCTGTGTGAGCTTTTCTAGATGAGTATAAAAAGATTTAGTGTAATTTTTCCAAATCTGGGTGGTATATTTGGAAAAATGTGATGCCAACAAGTAAGGAAGGCTAAGTTCGGGTGTAACCGAACATTACATACTCAGCTGAGAGCTTTGGAGACAAAATAAGGGAAAATCACCATTTAGCAAAATGAACCTAGGGTAACCCTGGAATGTGTTTGTAAGACATGGGTTTCAAATGGAAGGTATTAAAGAGTATTTTAAAAGGGATTGGGCCATAGTTCTATAGGTGGACGCCATTTCGAGATATCGCCATAGAGGTGGACCAGAGGTCACTCTAGAATGTGTTTGTACGATATGGGTATCAAATTGAGGGTATTAATGAGGGTTTTAAAAGGGAGTGGTGGTAGTTGTATATGTGAAGGCGTTTTCGAGATATCGACCAAAATGTGGACCAGGGTGACCCAGACCATCATCTGTCGGGTACCGCTAATTTATTTATATATGTAATACCACGAACAGTATTCCTGCCAAGATTCCAAGGGCTTTTGATTTCGCCCTGCAGAACTTTTTCATTTTCTTCTACTTAATATGGTAGGTGTCACTCACACCCATTTTACAAAGTTTTTCTAAAGTTATATTTTGCGTCAATAAACCAATCCAATTACCATGTTTCATCTCTTTTTTCATATTTGGTCTAGAATTATGGCATTTTTTCATTTTTCGTAATTTTCGATATCGGAAAAGTGAGCGTGGTCATATTCGGATTTCGGCCATTTTTTATACCAAGATAACGTGAGTTCAGATAAGTACGTGAACTAAGTTTAGTAAAGATATATAAATTGTTGCTCAAGTTATCGTGTTAACGGCCTAGCGGAAGGACAGACGGTTGACTGTGTATAAAAACTGGGCGTGGGTTCAACCGATTTCGCCCATTTTCACAGAAACCAGTTATCGTCATAGAGTCTATGCCCCTACCAAATTTCATAAGGATTGGCAAATTTTTTTCGACCTATGGCATTAAAAGTATTCTAGACGAATTAAATGACAAAGGGCGGAGCCACGCCCATTTTGAAATTTTCTTTTATTTTTGTATTTTATGGCACAATATCATTACTGGAGTTGAATGTAGACATAATTTACTCATATACTGTAAAGATATACAATTTTTTGTTAAAATTTGACTTAACAATTTTTTTTTTTAAAGTGGGCGTGTTCGTCATCCAATGCCTGCCAAATTTCATCATGATATCTTCAACGACTGCCAAATTACAGCTTGCAAAACTTTTTAATTACCTTCTTTTAAAAGTGGACGGTGCCACGCCCATTTTCCAAAATTTTACTAATTTTCTTTTCTGCTTCATAAGTTCAACTCACCTACCAAGTTTCATCGCTTTATCCGTCTTTGGTAATGAATTATCGCACTTTTTCGGTTTTTCGAAATTTTCGATATCGAAAAAGTGGGCGTGGTTGTAGTCCGATTTCGATCATTTTAAAAAGCGATATGAGAACCTACATACCAAATTTCATCAAGATACCTCAAAGTTTACTCAAGTTATCGTGTTTACGGACGGACGGACGGACGGACAGACATGGCTAAATTAATTTGTTCTTTCGCCCAGATCATTTTGATATAAAAGTCTATATCTATCTCGATTAGTTGATGCCGTTACGGATTATCGTTATGCGAACAAAGATAATATACTCTGTGAGCTCTGCTCAGCTGAGTATAAAAATTGTAGTGGTCCTTTATAATAATTTGGTCCCTTCGGACTATTTAGATTGATTTTATTTAGAACAAGTATTTTAAAATTTTCAGTTGAGACGCTACGAGGAAACAGAATTAGAATAAGAACAGTCTCTTAATAAGATGATTCCAAGCTAGTTCGGTGCTAGCGCGATTATCTGCAGATAAACTACAGATAAGGCAAATAAAAAGCTAAACTTCCCCTCAAATATTTACGAATTAAAAGTTCAATTGGTATTTAAGTGTCCCATCCTTTTAGCTACCCAAACTCAGTCCATAAAATAGTATACGTTATTGATTACTTGTATCACGGTTTTTCCTTTAAGTATGTCACAAATACTACATACCTACTATGTACCCTAAAATACATTTTTTTCCAGAGTGTTGAACTGATTTCAACTACCTGTCTTACTGTTCCACTGAGGCTTGTGAGCCGGGTGAAGAGCATGTTTTTTTTTGCAAAATTACAAAGTCTCGTTAATGGAAAATTTCGTATTAACACTTACAAACATACAAACATGAAGTACATTTTGGGAATCTTTGAGCTATTCTGAGCTAAGCGCTTTAGTTAAGCTTAGAATTGCCGAATTTCGGCGCGCAATTAATTTGTGCAAATTAGCTTTTCTTTACAGTTAATCGATTTAAAATTTGGTTATTCATATTGTAAATCTATTGTGTTTCTATTAGCCTTGTTTGAAATCAATTTATAATTTCAACAAAGGAAATCGAACTTCACTTCATATATAGTCGCTCTTATCCGTTCCGTTCACTTAAAACTTGTTTTTGCTTTAGCGGCATTAAAGCGTGTTTAATTAATTCCACCTGCAATCTGATGGATGAAAGAGGACCAAAACAGATGAGCTGTAACACAATAAAAAAAAAAGTAAAGAAATCAAAGTGCGGGTGAAACCGTACAAGATATACCCAGCTGTGGTGCCCCTAAAAAAAATTCATTGATGTTTTCTCTACACAGTGCTCTTGAAGCAGTCATAAAAATGGATAAAAATACGTTTCGCTTCACCGAAAGAAATGAAGCTACTAAAGTTCACAAATCGGGTTTTTTGATCTTAAATTAACAGGCATTCAGTAAAATTTATTGCATTATGGTTAAATCAACCGAGTTTTTTTGTCAAGAAAACAAATTTGTATAGTTATTTCAACAGAAGAAAAACTGCTCGTCCCAAGTTGACAATATTCTCAAAAAATTACAGATATTCTACCAATATAACTGGTTTTTCTGTTACAAGTACTGATTTCACTTGTCATTCAACATCGAACAACTGTCAATATTATGCAAATGCATCAGCTAATTTAAAAGAGAAACTTACGCACCGCGTAATATTGCATGCAACGAGAAGAGTGTGTCAACGTAAGTTAAAGAAGGAAGCGAGACGTATTATAAAAAAGAAACAAGTAAACAAAGAAAGACGTAAGCCCAACGAAAGACGGAAAGTTTCAATCATGGGGTGAATTCCCATGGACAACTTTGAATTAGCAACCCATGCCTAGAAGGTGCTAACGTTAAGTAGGAAACACTCCCTACCCCCTGGAACGAAATAAGCATCAAAGGAAGGGGCCGATTCCGATCCCACAATCTGATGATACGATTCCTGCGGATATATTTAAATATAGCGGCAAACTGCTCAAGCTGTTGCGAAATTAGTCTTCCAACTGATGACCTTTTTAGTACAGTTTCAGACAGTCTACCATGGGGCACATTTTTAGTATGGAAAAATAAGTGAAATTGTGAATGTATCCGTCGATTTTAAAGCCGTTTTCGATAGAACGAGAATTATTTGCCTGTATGCCATTTGGCTTGAACTTTGTTTCCACGCAAAACTTATACGGCGAAACTCAGCTTAAGATCGCTTCGAGCCGTTTAATAGTTAACGATTTCCTTTATCTGCGAGCTAGCATTAGCAGAAAGAAGAATATCCGAAATCCAAGCAAGAATTGCTCTTTGCAACAAATGCTACTCAAGATAAATAGGGAAATTGAGAAATAAAAACATGTCTTGGCAAACGAAAATCTGACTCAACAAGCCACATTTTATTACCGCTATATAAAGATATCAGCATAGTCCAGCGAATTAAGACACAGTGGATACGCTGGCTAGGTCATGATATGCGAAATAAAGACCCTTTTTACCAGAAGGTATTCTCAGTTACATTTGCCCATTGAAGCTGTGGAATGTCAAAGTCAAGTTTTTCTCTCCTAATGGGAAGCACCAAAGTTTTCAGCCCTATCGCTCGTGTTGGCGATGTGCAAAGTAAGAAAAATGTGAAAGATATCCTCCTCAGTCCCGAGGCTAAAATAAGGGAAAAACCAATATTTTTTATATTTTTTTAGGTTATATTTTTCTAAATTAATTATAAAATTCACATTTTATTATTGTAACATATAAGGATTCTTAGCACTGGCAGGTGCAGCCAGCTGGACATTTGGCTCGTAGGCCAACGAAAAACAAAAAACCGTTTTAAACTAAAAAGTATTTCAAACAAAAAGGACGAATAGTTTAAGATAGAAAAATTTCAAAACATTAAGTTATTTTCAGTAATGGTTGATGTAATACTAATCTCTTATGAATGGAATTCCATAAAACAGTGTCTATCGCTAGCAATGCACAAAAATACATTGCAAGAAACGCATTTGAATCTGGTCTTTTGGTTGCATCCTTCCTTACGGCATCTCATTAATTTGTTTTTGTCCTGGACACCACAGATGGACAAATGTCTGCTTTCGGTCCTTCTCCATCTTTTGGGGGTAGTGGCTGTATGGATCGAACTCTTTTTGTGGGGATATCCTCTTGGGTTTCGATGTCACTACGGCCTCTTTTACCAGCACATGCTGACAAACATTCTCCTACGTACATCTTAAAATCTAAAAGGTCCATCAACTCGGACTTCTTCGCACCAAATGAAAATTTGTCTTTTTTATAAAGAAGCCAGGATTTACACAGTGCGAGATCGATCAACCTGTCTGCAAGATCTACTCCGCCCATTGACGTGTTGTAACTTGCAACCGTATTCGGTCAATTGACACTTATGCTAGTATGTGGGCCCCACATAATTTCTTGTACTCATTAGAATTTGAACTCAAATCTTGACCATTTTGTAGAGCGTACATATTACTCTGCTGTGAAATTTCTCGCCAAAAATCGTCATCAAAATATTCCGAGAAATATTGGAAAGGTGTCCACTCAAATCTATCCTCTGCGTCCCATGCCTCGTCGGTAGCGAGCGCACTAGCCCCGTCAAATTCTTTGGCTAGCCATTTGGGCGGTTTTTTGTTTTGAAGAGTTACATCAACAAATTCTGGTTCATCAATATTATCTTCTTCATTATCAGATTCTGGATTGTGGTCAGAATCGGAATCACTTGAAAAACTCATATTTGAACGATTAGGAACGAAATCCATGTCTTCGTCATCGGACAAACCTTCAAAATCACTGTCCATGAGCATCTCCATCACTTCTTCTTCTGTAAAGCGTTTTTTCGACATGATGGCTACCAAATGTCCAGCCCACTGAACAGTTAAAAAATAGCATTTATATTTGAATGGTATAAATGTATGTGAAAGATTTCTTACTTACATAATAGGTGAAGTATGTTTCTCTTGATTTTAATAAAATATTAAACTTTATTTGAAGAAATAAAGCGTAAATAGTAATTGAAAGTACATCCAAAGAGAACACCTGTTTTTTTCGAATAACTGTTCACTTATTGTATTGTATTACGACAGGGTTGTCATGCAAGCACAAAAAAACGATTCAATTGTAATTTTCAGATGTCCGGCTTTCCACAAAGTTGGATCGAATTAAAATTAATTTTAAATTGTTTATTCTATGTCCACCTAAAAAGTGTCCAGCGGGTTACACCCAAGGACCGAGGAGGATATATGTGTCACCTTTTAAGCGTTTTGATGGTTTTGGCGCGACGGGGCATGCATGTTTTATGCCAACTCCGTACGGTATCTGCAAGGCAGATGAATTTTCGCTGAGAAGCTTTTTATGACGTGTTTATAAAAGTGGTCCCCGTTTTTGTAAATTTCGTAACTTCGATTCCATTATCTGTTGAAATTATTGTAGGGCTTGCAGACGAACCACATAGCTTAATCGATCGGGTCCTGAAGATTTTGAAGCATAAAAACCTGCATCCATCTTGGTTTATTTATGCAGCAAAAATCTATGGTTAGAAGCATAAAATCAATATAAACTGATAACGTGATTGGAGGAGCTGAGTATAAACACAGCAGCAGACTATTCCCAAATTTTGATAAATTGCTTAATTCGTTTTCGCTAAAATAAATTCTTTACTAAGTAAATTTCGCTTCGCTTTTTTGTGTTTCTGTGCGTTCCCTTATTACATACCTTCTTACATACATATTTCAATTAATCGCAAAGTAAACGCTTGTTAATGGCTAAATAGCAGTGGTGATCTAACGGTATTCGTTAAAATTTTTTTATTTTTTCTGTTTATGTATGTACATTAGACTGGGCCGATTTATTAGCCGATATTTTTTTGGGCATGCGTAGTGGAACTTTTTTCCTGAGCCCAAATCCTTTCGAAAAATCGATGGCGCGATATCGGTTAACTTTCGTCCATACAAATCGACCCATCCTAATGTACATAGCAACAAAATATTTCTTTGACGGCTTAGTTGTCGGTGAAAGCTGGTAGAAACCGAAAAATTTCTACAAGCCGGCCTTGAAAGTTGAATCAATATGAAAAATTAGAACACATTGTTTCTTAAGGCTGGAAAGTCATTAGTCGTCTGTGGCAAGCAAAGGTCATTGACTGCTGCCTTACATACATGTGACATTGGTTACACTCATCACCTGTGGCTAACAAACGCGTCTCTGATGCCAAATTGCCAAAAATGTTAAAGAAGTCTGATTGATTAAGCAGTCAAGTGGAATGGAATAGGTATTTCGAAGTCGGTTGCCGGGCTTCGTCACTCTTAACTGGTCAATGACTGCAGACAGTCGCCTTCATCTTCTGGATGTTACTTACGCGAGTGTAGACGTACATATGTATTGAAGCCGTAATTTTTTCAGCTACTTATTTATAAACATACATATGTATGTACATACATATTCATGTTAGCAAGATCACATTTCGCTAACCCCTTTTCACTTGCCATATTTTCAGTTGGCTGAGGGTAATAACCTTGTATGGAATATAATTTTAGCCGGCGACTTAACTGTGGTAACAGCTCAGACTATTTTTATGTGTATTTATTTCAAGGATACTGCTTTGCATCATTGTGGTTCACAAAAAAGGTTCAAAGCCCTGCGCATCCACTACACTGTAGAGCACCCGGTTAGGTACTGAACCCAACAAATTTTTTCGAACAGATCTAGTCTTAAGAAAAATTTGCAAAATAGGATGACAAACACGCCCACTTTTTAAAAAAAATTTTAAAGTCAGATCTATATATATAAAAATGAAATGATTTTCGTTCCATGTTTTGGGGCCGATACGAGGCCGATTTTATTCATTCTTTTTTCATATTATAGGGATCATAGAGGAGAAGGTTTTTAGCAAAAAAAAAAATTTAAAAAATGTCTAGGGTCTTGAGATATAGGCCAAAACGTGGACCCGGATAACCCTACGATTTGTTTGCATAATATGGGTATCAAATGGAAGCTTTCGATGAGGACTTTAATATGGGGTACTTTTCGTACCCCTAGATGACTAGGGTCTCGCGATATAGGCCAAAGTGTGGGCCCGGGTACCCCAAGAATGTGTTTATACAATATGGATATCAAATGAAAGCTGTTGATGTGTGCTTTAGTACATGATAATTTTTCGTACCTCTGGGTGACTAGGGTCTCGAGATATAGGCCAAATTTCCAAACATAGTTCAACATTACAAAAACTATGATTGGCTCAGCGAAAGAGCAATTTCAGCTGGGAAAGATAATGACGTCAATGATATAAATGCAGCTATTCTGGATCAAATACCTGGTGACATAGTTGCATATAAGTCAATGGACACTATTACTGATCAAGATGATGTCGTAAATTATCCAACTGAATTCTTAAACTCACTCGATTTTCCAGGCCTACCACCTCATAATTTACGATTAAAAATTGGAGCACCGATTATTATTCTGCGCAACATTAATGTGCCATGACTTTGCAATGGTACCAGACTCGATCTGAAGAAGCTAATGGGTAACGTTATCGAAGCAACAATTTTGAAAAGGAAGTACAAAAGAGAAGACGTTTTGATACCCAGAATTCCCCTGATTCGACGGATTTACCATTCGATTTCAAACGTTTGAAGTTCACTATGCGTTTTGCCTTCGCTATGACAATTAAAAAGGCGCAAGGACAGCCTCTACAAATGTCCGGTATTAATATAGAATACCCAATTTTTTCTCATGGACAATTGTATGTAGCTTGCTCACGAGTAGGCAAACCATTGCCATTATCCATTTACGCGAAAGATGGAAAAACCATAAACGTTGTCTACCAAAATTATTACAATAAAGTTCGAATGAAAATGTATCAAAGGATTTGCTTTGTTTCGTATTAATTTTATTCTCTTTCTGCAAATCATTGAATTTATCGCCTAGCGAAGTTGGCGAGGGTACGCTAGTTTTAACATAAAATTCAATATCTTTGCAGTATATAAGTAAATTATGTCAACATTCAACTCCAGTAATGATAATGTGCAATAAAATACAAAAATAAAAGAAAATTTCAAAATGGGCGTGGCTCCGTCCTTTGTCATTTAATTCGTCTAGAATACTTTTAATGCCATAAGTCGAACAAAAATTTACCAATCATTGTGAAATTTGGTAAGGTCATAGCTCCTATGCCGGTAACTGTTTTCTGTGAAAATGGGCGAAATCGGTTTGAAGCCACGCCCAGTTTTTATACACAGTCGGTCGCCTGTCCTTCTGCTCGACCGTTAACACGATAATTGGAGCAAAAATCGATATATCTTTACTAAACTTTGTTCACGTACTTATTTGAACTCACTTTATCTTGGTATTAAAAATGGGCGAAATCCGACTAAGACCACTCCCACTTTTTCGATATCGAAAATTTCGAAAAATGAAAAAAATTTCATAAGTCTATGCCAAATACGAAAAAAGGGATGAAACATGGTGATTGGATTGGTTTTTTGACGCAATATATAACTTTGGAAAAAATTTGGGTGTGAAATGGATGTGACACCTATCATATTAAGTAGAAGAAAATGAAAAAGTTCTGCTGGGCGAAATCAAAAACCCTTGGAATCATGGCAGGAATACTGTTCGTGTTATTACATATATAAATAAATTAGCGGTACCCGACAGATGATTTTCGGGATCACCCTGGTACACATTTTAGTCGATATCTCGAAAACGCCTTCCATATACAACTAAGGGTCGCTCCCTTTTAAAACCCCCATCAATACATTTAATTTGATACCCATATCGTACAAACACATACAGAGACACCTATAGAACCAAGGCCCACTACCTTTTAAAATACTTATTAGCACCTTTCATTTGATACCCATATCTTACTAACACATTCTAGAGTCACCCCTGGTCCACCTTTATGGCGATATCTCGAAAAGGCATTCACCTATAGAACTATGGCCCACTCATCATAGACCCATGTAATACAAACACATTCCAGGGTTACCCCAGGTCCATTTTCCTATATGGTGATTTTCCCTTATTTTGTCTCCAAAATTCTGACCTGAGTATGTAATGTTCAGTTACACCCGAACTTAGCCTTCCTTACTTGTTTTATAAGTAAATTTTTTTTTCAAAAGAAAAAGCTTGTTAAAAAAATATACTTGTAATACAAGACTTGTATTTTTTGTGAAACGGACCCTTTGGTTCATATCACTTTTAACGATCAGTCACTGAAAACCGTTTTCATCCAAACGATAACAATGCACCTGTCAAACCATTTCCAAAAATTGTCATAAGTTCTGAATCTGATTTATCTGTCGCTAATTCACATATGTATGTCATTAAGCCGATCCACCATTTCAGAGAAATGAGTTTCGATCACGAATCGTAAAACATAATACGGGCCCTGATTTCGAGCAGAGAAAAAAACTTATATAATTGTGATATTTACTTTTTTGTTTTTGTGTTAAGTATGCTAATTTAAAAGAAAGGAAATTTGCTTTTCGGAAATTTTTAAATTAATAAATTTTTTAGGAATCGAAGCAAGATACCCACCCCGCTCCAGCCAAGCCTCTGAGAATGAATGCCTAACCGATACACATAAAGTTTAATGATGTTCCCTATTAAGCTTTCTTCAATATACGACACTGCCATCGCGAGAAGCAAACACCCAGCGGGTTAATGAGCTTAGAAAAAGGGCCCAACATTTTCCGGAGAACCGTTCCCTCCAATTTCCGTTTAATTTCTAAGCAGGTATTTTTTTCGCTCTTAATGCCGCTTCCCAGATGGTCGAAGCCTTACAGCCTCGAATTTATATCGTTTAGTTTTATAGATATTTTAAAGTCAATTGATACATTCCGATCAGTTCGTTGACGTTGGGTTAAAGTCTTTAACTAACTTTGCAGGCAACTTGAATATATGCATACAGGCAACTCCTTTTCGCGTTGTCATAAGCTGCTTTGGAGTCGTCAAAAAGACGATGCGTGCCAAGCTTCTTGTTGTGAATATTCGCCAGGATTTCGATTAAATCGATTTAATCTGGTCCATAGAAGATTTCTAAGCCGCGATTTCTGTGACAGCCTTTTTTGTGGACTGAGTAGAACATACCTAATTTCCAATAAGAAGATAAGTGCTCATACGACCATGCTATGCCATACAATACAAAATTTTCGTCCGCTTGTTTGAATAACTCATAATCGATTCCGGGTGGTTTATTGTTTTTAGCGGGAATATTGCAATTCTCATTTTGTGTGGAAGAAAGTTTTATTCCGTCGTCAGTATTTTGGTACTAGGTTCGTACTCTCCTTCGCAAGCCAACAGTGGTAAAACATGCTCCGTCTATAACATAAGTCAACGTCGGTTGGCAAAACAACATCAATCAGGAATGCATCTGTACTTTCTGCGGCAATAGTCCAAGAGTTCCAAATACATGCCGTCAAATCGTAGTCCTTATTTTGTTAGCTGTGATCCTCATCAGAAATTCGAGGCTTCTTAGTTATTTTTTTTTTTTTCATTGGTAGAGGTTTTTATATGGTGGGTTCCAAGCCCAGCGCACAATCCCGATACGGGACTTACATTTTAGTGTTACGACAGGCATGCTTTAGCGCAGGTATATTCTAAGATCCCTAGGCCGCTTCTATGCTTGTATCTCAATTGCTTTGGTCAGGACTACTACTTCCGCAAGAATGATGGGTTCGGCGCCAACCATCAACTTATATTATGACTCGAATATCCCCATGAAAGCGTAGGTACGGGATCAGGAAACCTGTTCGTCCAATATTTGACGGAGCTATACTACTATGGCCATATGCTCTGCACTCAGGCTGCGCCGAGGCATTCGGTTTCGTTGTATTTGTTAACGCGATATTCTTCGACACCAGGTCTTTAGATGGAATACGCAGAATGTAATACAGTCCTACCGAGAAAATGTTCAGAGCTCCTGTTATACTGATCGCTTATAGCTCGCAATCCCCTCCCAATTTCTTAACGTATGTAGGTTCTTTTTTGTGCGCGTTTCCACCCAACCAGGACTTTTTAGTGGAGGAGGCCTCCACAATCGCTGTACCCAATGAAAGGAGGGCGATAGGACCCAGGTACAATCCAACATTATTTAAAATGGGTAAGGATCTATTGTGAATCTCTTCACTCTAGCCTCCAGATTGAACTTCATCGAAAACTCATTAAATGATTTCTAGATGTCTTAAAGCTGGTTTCTCCGTGCAGGCTTACTCCTCCTAGCAGTGGGCTCCTGTAACGTCATCTGCTTCTTGTATTGGAGGGCTTACCCTAAGTTTATTACCACCCTTCGCAGTACAGAATCTACTAAATTGCCTATTATATGCAAGTGTGTTGAGTTTTTCTCCTTTCTCTACTTTAAGGGCCTGACAAAGTTGGCATAGTCATAACGCCATAGTCATAACCATATTTTTACTTATCCATATCAATTGGCATCATTTACTGGTGCCTTAACCTAAAAATCGTAAAATTTTCATAAAAATTAAGAAAACGCAAAAAACTACGAACATAAGTATTCCACAAACAATAAGTCTCTTAGTCAAAACGTATCCAAAACAATAAATAAAATATACCAAAAGTTAATAAATTCACCAACTCAAATATTTTTAGGTTATGGATATGGCGAAAAAGCAAAAATCAATTGGTTGGCTATGCTATGGTTATGGCTGGGGCGTTATGGTATGGTACCATTAATCGATTATATGATTTCCATAAGGTTGGTTGGATCAGCTGTTTTATATGGATATGGATACGTCAAGTTTAAACGGCCCTTTATTAGCACATCCATTGGCATATTTAAGGTTTTGAGCAGAAACTATGTTAAGCTAATACCCCCGTAATTTTTGACATAAATATGGATGTTCTTCCCCACTTTTGATAGGAAAACGCCATGAGCAGTTTTCCAAGAGTGAGACCCATGATTCAGTCTTTTGCACCTATCAAAGATTATCTTGAGCTACATATCTCAGGAGCGTTCAAGTTGACATTTGTAGCATGGTAGGGAATATTCAACCTGGGCCCCGTGATTTACTCCTCCCATTCGATTGAAGCATGTGCCTATATGTACAAATGTTAAATATTTTATAACTTTTGTTATAGATTTTTTATTTGATGAAAATTCTGCTTACATAAAGTGAGTTGATATGAGTCATAATTCAAATTCAAGCATTCTTAAAGTCCCGTCACATAAGCAGTTTTTCATATAGATGCGTTTAACACAATCTTATGCATTATGACTAGTTGGCACGTATTTTTATGGAGAACGGCAGATCGAGTGACACTAGCGCCATCTGACATGAAAAAGTAGTCATCTTCCAACTTTTGTTACAAGCAAAGCATAAGAAAAAGAATTTGATATATGATTTGGCTAAGTGTGCTTTCACACTTTGCAAGTGAAATTATTTTTAGCATTTGTTTGTACGTTGCTAACATTTTTCACAATTAAAAACTGCAATTTAATAAATATGTTAGCAAGTATTTTACTTGTACCTATAATGAGAATGTTTATAACAGTGCTTCGCGAAATTTCGTATGTGAATGGGTAAGGTGAAAATGGGTAAGGTGATGTTACTGGAATGTATAAGATTGCGTTGAAAGCATCTATATGAGAAAACTCATTGTGTTGTTGTTGTTGTTGTTGTAGCGATTAGGTTACTCCCCGAAGGCTTTGGGGAGTGTTATCGATGTGATGATCCTTTGTCGGATACAGATCCGATACGCTCCGGTAACACAGCACCATTAAGGTGCTGGCCCGACCATCTCGGGAACGATTTATATGGCCACATTGAACCTTCAGGCCATCCCTCCCTCCCCACCCCCAAGTTCCATGAGGAGCTTGGGGTCGCCAGAGCCTCGTCTGTTAGTGAAACGGGATTCGCCGCTCGAAGGTGAGGTTGACAATTGGGTTGGAGAAGCTATATATTGCGCTACACAACCCCTTGAATCCCTCATTGTGTCTCGGGCATTAGTCTGCAATAATTATTAACTTTTGTTTAAGTGCATCCAACAAGTTTGTGCTTTGTGACTGTGCTCTATAAAAGATTTTTATTACACTTTTTCATTATTAGTTTGTTAATTTTTTTAATGCACATTTATATGGCATATCTGCAGCCTACTTCTTTTTTCGATTACTCATTCATAGTTGTAAATCTAAGAAATACAGAAAATAATTATTTTTATGTTTTGAATTAAAATTATGACACGTGCTGCCCTTCCTTCCCCTCCAAACCAACAACTAACCAAGTAAGCTAAATGACGAACTATCAAGCCGCGATTAAGCTCCCAAGCACCCGAACGTCAATAGCAGTGACGTTTCGATTGCTAGCTCGTATCCAATAAACAGATGATCGACACATAAAATATAACGGTTGATTGATGTGCAGTCGCAACGTGACCCATGAGACACCCCAATAAGATAAACGTTGAGTAATTGTTATTGCTGGAAAATAGATACAAAATGGCGTTGAGTTACAATGTTGCTCCAAAAATAAAAAAATAACCACAAACGTGATAAAAGCGAATTTAATAACACATTCAAATTCAATTCACTAGATGCCTAAACACCACTACATAAATACATACATACATATATATATATATATATATATATATACATATTACATGAAAATAAAATGAGCTGTACCTACCCTGCAAAATCGCGAGTACTCCATGCATGCATGTATGGAGTACTCGCTACGGACCAAGCGAGTGCTCCAAAATTAACCACAATTCATACAAAAAATATGGTCCAATTAACATTGCGATATCCTAGGACCGGACCATATACTCCCGCTCCGCATTACATCAGAGTAATCCATGAAGTACCCACAGTCCAATAAACATCGTATAGTGATTACAATCGTTAAAAACGAGCAATGATCGGCTTACAATATGTTCGTGTAGAAACATTAGTTGGTCCATTGCTGTATTACAGTGGAGTAGAATGGTAAGTACTCCAGTGGACCACATGGTCCAACGATTTTTGCAGGGTACATCAAGGTCCAAATTTCTATGGTAAATAGAAAAAAGAGCTAACGAGTTGCAATCGCAGTAAATAGAGTCCGTGCCACTTGGAGCTACATTCGCTTTCGCTTTTACGTGTGACGCATTTATATGGCAAAATAATAATAAGAACAAATAAGCAAAAAATAGCATAGGACAATAGCAAGCAAAAAGGCGTGTACATGCGAGCTTTTATGGGTAATGCAATTGTGACAGTTGTTGAGTCATAAGCTGATCGCGTGAAGCTTAAGTTTTAGGGCGCCTTTCCTTGACAACGCGTTTAGTAAGTTAGGTTTAATCCAAAATATAAGGCGATTAAAAACAAGTAAGGAAGTTTAATTTCTGGGGTAACCAAAATTATATACCCAGCTACATATGTGCTGCACATTTATGTTAAGAATACATTTTGATAGAAATACCACGAACATTTAAAAACGCGCATTATACTACTTTTGTTAATATATGCAAATAACGTCATTCGAAAGAGGCTACAAAACAGTTAACGACATTAAAACAATGTTCATACAAAATTTCGTTAAAATTGTTAAACTTATGACACGAAACGACATTAATTTCAAGGAACCCTTTTTTAAAAAGTCAGGGTCGTCAACCAATTTTGCTCAGATATAATACCATAATGACAACCATACCTTTGCGAAATCTCAAAATGATTCAACGGATTTGGATTGACGGCTTGCAAAACTTTAAAATTTTTTTCTCTAAATGTAGTCGGTGCCACGCCTATTTTCAAAAATTTTACCAACCTCCTAATTTGCCTCATAATATAAATCTACTCAGCAAATTTAATCATATGATTAGTCTTTTGTAACGAATTATCGCATTTTTTCCATTTTTCGACATCGAAAAAGTGGGCGTGGTTACCGTTCAATTTCTTCGCCAGTTTTCAATGTTAATCTGTTTTAGGCTCAGATATGCTTGTATACCGAATTTGGTAAAGATTTTTTTTTGATTTAAAAAAATTTGTATTTTGTTTAGATTTCATAGAATAAGCAGAATAATGAATTACTTTCAAGACTCGCTCAATAAAATATGTAAAAAGAAAAAAAAAAGAAAAAATGTATCTCGACTGTGCTATTTTGAATCTCAAAACCTTACATTTAGAAAAACTATAATTCAAATCGGATGACAGATGAAGACTGTAGCGTGTTTTACATATTAAATTTTAATATTAAAAATTGTGAACCGAGATGGGGTGACATAATGCCAACGGTCAAAAGGATAATTTACGTTACGGCCACCTCTAATGGCCATAAGATCAATTGGGTTTATGGCACTTTAAATAGTCATAAGGTAAATTGACTTTATGACCTTTCTTAATTTGTTTTTAAGATGTTTTAGGAATTCTCCGTTTTACCTTATGACCACTTCGAACAAAGGCCATAACTTTATTCATATATTTAAGATCGGTGGGGTGGAAAAAGGTCAATGGCCTAAAAGTAAATTGACGTTATGACCACTTCAAATGGCCATACGATCAAATGGCTTTACGACCGCTTCAAATGATCGCGCGATTTTTTATTTCAAATTTTCACTTATTTTCATTTAAGTTATTTTTAATATATGAAAATCTACGCTGGGCGAGTATTAAATACCATTTTACACAAAAATGAGATTGGAGTATAGAAAAGGAAGCGCCGCAGGCGAAGACTTCAAATTTTTTCTCAAATTTTAGTTAAATAAGTTTTTCTTATCTCAGAGAGGACCTCATTGAGCCAGTTTTTTTTTCACTGTAGTGGGATGAAAATATAGGAAAAGGACCTCCGTATCCGAAATTTAAAATTTTTCTTCGATTGAAGCAAAATATAGCGATAATAATAATAAATTTTAACTGTAATTCAACCGTTGTTAACTTTTCAAAACGTGAATGTATGAAACAAACTAATTGACATTAGGCAAAATAAGAGAGGTCATAATGTCAATATGTAATTGTCTGGTCATGGCTTCTATTGACTTTGTGACCATTTAAAGTAGTCATAACATCAATTGACATTATGGTCTTTAACTTTTTGTTACGCCTCCGTGAACCGTAGCCAAAAGCAAAAACCAATAATAGCTTCCCATTTCACCAGTATAAAATAAGAGCTGGGGACCGTGCATTTTTACATATCTTTTTTGGAAATATCTACAGATTTTAAGCCTGTACTGGCAGCCGCCGTGTTGTGGTGCTAGCGCGCTCCGCCTTATGGGTCCACGCCTCATGGCAAGCTATTTTTTTAAACGGTTTTATTTAGCTTGACTATGTGTAGCGAGCCGTTGTTTGCGAATTTTGCAATTAAAATTTAAGTCCGATAAGCTACAAGCTTGAAACTTGGAATATATGTAGCTCAGAACCCGATGACAATGCAATTCTAAGAAAAAAACTCCGATAGGTGGCGCACGGATCGAAATATTAAAAAAAATCGTATTTATATTCCGATTTGGCTCATATTTGGAACACATAATACATACATGAATAGAAAGCAACCTATGAAAAAATCACCGCCAGGTGGCGCAAGGATCGAGATATTCAAAAAAGTCGTATTTGTGTTCCGATTTGGCTCATATTTGAAACACAAATTACATAGAGAAATAGAAACCGCTAGGTTCGGCAAGAAAAATAATTAGGTAGGTCCTAGGTACTAGTCATCGCACGCCTCATCAATCTAGGGCGTTGATCAGACAATTAAATAAACACGTTGGACGCGTCAAATTTCTATTGATGGTAATAAGTAAGACCAACTGAACTTTAATCAGGTTATGCTACGCCTAACATTTTTAGAAATTACACGCGTCCAACGCATTTATTTAATCGTCTGATCAACGCCCTATATTGATGAGGCGTGCGATGACTAGTACCTAGGGTCTAACTAATTAGTTTCTAGCTTTTAGTATTATTATTACTTAATGTAAGTATTGTTTTCGATAAAACCGTGAAACAAGTTTTTCTTACCAGAGTCGCCCTTCGGCAGTGATTTGGCAAACACTCCGAGTGTATTTCTGACATGAAAAGCTACTCCGTGAAAAATCATCTGCCTTCCAGATGCCGTTCGGAGAGTAGGAAAAATTAATAGGAGCACGACGCAAATTGGATGAGAAGCTCGGCCTCAAATCTTTTCGGAGGTTATCGCGCATCAAATTTTTTTCCATTGTCAAATCTGACTGAAAATTCGGAATCAGCTACACGAAGTGCACATGACTTTAGATATGTACATGGAATTGGTTCCATGTACAGACCAATTTTTTTGGTTTTTGTGCAAGTGTTATTATAAAATATCCTGCTCTATGACCCGAATGAAGAAATTTGCTACTATAGCCTATGTATGTATGTGAATCATAATTGTTTGACTTATGACGGCCCTGTTTTATAAATTATGGATTATAGTTAAAAATAGAGATAAAGAAATTAATTTGACGGGAATAATTTAGGGGTAATTTTCTCATCATATGATTCACACCGGTAAATAAAACGTTTAATTAATTCTATTGTACAAATATGTAAATGTTTATAAAAAATAAATAAATTAGTAGATATATATTGAAATTAGTATTTTCAGTTTTCAAACACAGTTATGTATGTACATATTTATGTACATATTGATAAGCGACTGGGAATTACACAGACAAAATCCAACTTTGTTATGTGCCTATCATAAATATTTACATACATAGTTACATTTTTATGTATTTATGGTTTTATGCTGTAGCGCGTAAATATTTTAACATGAAGTATGTGTCAATATGAGTGGCTGCCTAATTTTGTGAACGCACCTCAATGTTAAAAATGTCAAAACTTGATTCACGGCATTGGCAAAAACAATTAACCCAAATTAGGGCGACAGAATGCGCCCGTCGATGACAACATTTATTGACTTTTTTTAAATTACGTATATGTATATGTATGCAGCTATGGACTCTTAATAAAAATAAAACGAAACATTGACTCGACTCTTCTGCGCTTGCGCAGCACAGAAGCATTAGTCTTGTGTTTGTTCGCAATGGTAAAATATTTGCTCAGACGACTCATGAAGTAAGTATTCCTAAAAATCATAAGCCAGTTGCTTAAGGTTTAAAGTTAAGCAACATATCGCTAATTTCCTTCAATAGTGGCCAATATCAAAAACCAAGTTATTCAGGAGAGCCATTTAAAGGTGTTAGCAGTCAACATAAGATAAGCTTTGCTTGAACTGGCCGGTTAATAAAGCCCTCACAAAGGCTGAATGTATCCATAGTGCTATCAGAATTTGTTTGACGACCAAAAGGAAAACCCTAATTATGAACCAGGACCTATGTTATAGAATAACTCCGTACTCTTGGCAAATAATAGAAAATTTCTAGTAACTAATTCCTGCCTCGTGATCTGGCAGCGCTGCCGCCCTTAGTCGCTAGAGCCTTGACCTAATGCAGGACACGAACAAAGAACATGCACAACTGGTTCTTCCTGCACCTAGCACTTCCTACATCTGGTGTTACAGACGAAGCTCAATTTATAAGCATGTGGCGCCAGAACGAAGTGTCCAGTTAGTATGTCCATCGTGAGTCTTCGCTTCCTCCAGAATTTCCGCTGTTTTTTTATGGCCACAGTTTCCTTCTGAACTACACTATAGTGATGTAGAAGCATGTATAATCTACTTATTTCTAGATCGATACAGTAAACATCATACCCGACCGAACCATCGGATTCTTTACTTATTTTGAGGATATAGTGGTGGCCTTCCTCCTTTGGGCGAGATACATTAAGTTGTTTCCAATCACGTATTTATACGGGGTTTGACGCTGTGACATGTTTAGCGTGTCCTGCGGCTTCACAACTAGCGGTGTCCAAACCTTGGCCGTTGGTATCGTGGGGATCAGCGCTCTATCCACCACCTTGAAGCGTAAGCCTACTTGCCTTTGAAGTTCTCGAGAGACTCTATGCAGCCATTCTACAGTTACCTATTGCTGGAGGACATTAGCTTAACCCCAATATACTATCGAGCTGTTTCGAAGATTAGTAATGGTTTATATGGTTCACTGTGCTTCATTTTGATCATTATACTTATTAGCTCCCCTTCTACGGATCTTTACATTTCGTTGGACGTCTGCCCATTGGGGTTGCTGCCATCTTAGAAGTGCTACAGTCAGGGACTGCTTTGCAGTTTCGTTCATCTTTCTCTTTGTGAAAACCGTGGTATCAGATTTGGGCTGTTTTAGCATCAACGAGGAAGTCTTATTGCTACCTCCCTTAAGCTTATCAACCTTTTCGTCTTTTTTTTCGTATGCCAGTATGTCTTCCTCTTTATGCATTGCAGCTTTTGAGATGCATGACTTTTCCATACTGAGACTTCCACCCTCGCTTTGATTTGCAAATCTAGAGTTGTGCTTCCTCGATACGGTTGCAAAGTTGAAGATTGCTCATAGCAAAGTGGGGCCCATGCCAAGCGCTCGCTTTCGAGGTAACCATTCATCAGAGCTAAGCTTATAAATGCAAAAAATCTTTTTCAAATCAGGGCTTTCTGTGCGGAGCTATTACCTTAAATACTTACATATATTTAGTTACTCGGTACTTAATTGGATCTTTTCGCATTATTACATAATCAGTCTATGTAAGGTTTATCTCGAGCAGTTAAACTTAATCTAATCAAATTAATAATAAAATAGATTGAACACTTAAAGCAAATTTCCTACTTTCATATGTTGCAGAAAAAACAACAATCAGAACTGCCTTTGCGGGTTTATAAATTAATCAGTTTAAGTATAGAGTTGCACTTCTTTGGATAGTGCATACAAAAGCGCCCAATGTCGGTCGAGCTGATAAATTTGTGCTTATTTAATTTGACAGATAGTATTTCAATGTACCGTTATCGCTGTGACCGCAATAATCTACTTTTGTGGCATTGTTTTTTCATAATTTTTTAATTGTTTATATTTAGTGCGTAGAAATATTTTATCGTTTGATACGCTGGCCGTTCGTTATGTTCACTATTAATTTTGCGGTTTTTAAAAAATGTACGTATGTGAATTAAATGTTTCGAATACGTGCGAACGCTGCCTTTTTTCTCATGGTCAATGCTAATGCTTTATCAGCTGTCAGATAAGCAGATAAGCTTACAGTTAATCCTATCAATAACACTTTTAGTGTGAAATATTTTGTTTTGATTTTGATTATTTATATGCTGTCATAATGTTGTAATTAATATTTCGTAAAGAGGACCAGGAACTCTAACGCTAAGAGATGAGGTTTTACTTGGGAAATAAATGTTGTATTAAGTAAATCAGTTTACAAAAAAATCCGGCGACAGACGGAAGGTTTCAAGTCCGGGGCAAACTCATATAACAACGAAAACGGCGATAATGTAATTGATGTTCAGAGAGTACTTATATTATGTAGAGAACACTTATATGTGCTCCTGAATGGAGAGAGCGATGAAACGCCCAGTGACGATGATGAAACTAAACCTGCGATCGATGATGATGGAATAAATGTTCCCTCATCCAAATGTGACGATGTAAGAATAGCGATAACCTTAATTAAAAACAAGAAGGAAGCGAGAGCTGATGGATTGCTTGCGGAGCTATTTAAATATGGCGGCGAGGAGTTAGTAAGGCGCATGCATCATGGATGGAATAAATATACCAGAACTATAATCTGATTGAACTTTTGAAAGGTTAGCACCTCAGTTATTATCTAATGGGCTTACCTCTCCTTTTTCATACCACTTAATATTTACAAATATATTACAAATACTAGCAGACCCGGCAGACGTTGTTCTGCCCTAAGTTTGGCCTATCTGCATACATTTTAATAAGCTTTTTCCGTCTAACTCTGCCCTCCCCCCACCCCTCTTAACTTTTTCCTGATACTTTTATTCACTCCTCCCTCCGTCTTGTTCGCTTCATCTATCTCCATATTCGTCTCATTCTATTTTTTTCTCCTTTTCCTTTTCCCTTTTCTCTTCTCTCACGTTCTTCTCATTCTTCTTCATTCCTTATTGCCTGTCCCAGAGGGTGGTACGTATTTTGTTCCAGTCCCAGTCCCAGTCCCACTCCGGGTCTCAGTCCCAGTCCTGGTCCTAATCCCAGTCCCAATCCGTCTCTGGTCTACTTCCCGGAAAAAATTATCGTAAATACTAATATAGGCAAATTTATATACCAAATTTCAGGCAAATCGAATAGGACGTATGTAAATAGGTATGTGGGTATTATTAATTCCTGTCTCTATATCGGCTTCGCATGCATATTTATCAGTTTTGCCAGGTTGATGCGGCTAAATCGAATATCACAATGAAAATTTCTTAAAAGCTCTCAGCAACAGCTTTCATTTTATATCCATATTACCCACACATTCTAGGGATAACCGGATCCACGTTTTGGCCTATATCTCGAGACCCTAGTCACCCAGCGGTATAATATATTACTCTGTACTAAAGCACTCATCAACAGCTTTCATTTGATATCCATATTATATAAACACATTCTAGTGGTACCCGGGTCCACGTTTGGACAAAATCGACCGACGCATCTCTTCAAACAGCTGCGACCAACTAACACACATTTTAGCCTCTCCTTTTATATATATAGATTTTTATTTTTCACACTTCACTATAATATTAAAACAAATGCTGATATTCGTTGCTTTTGAAATTGGTCTTAAAAATTGCACATGGAACAACTAAACCCTCTCCTGAATTAAAAAAAATTTCTTAGTACTTCTAAATCGTGGGCCCCCTCAGAAACCCCGGGTTCGGAGGTAATTCCTCAACGCCAGATCTGGACGGTCTAACAACCGCAATGCAGTTCATAGTTTTATTTCTCTCAGCTCCTTTTTACGCGGGCGGCGTTAAATAGTCTCGAAGCGAGCTTAGGTCAATTGACATTAGTTCTCTTTCGGATTTCAAATTAAGTTCATTGACATAAGTCTCTTTCAAAAGCGAATTAATGCCAATTGACGCTGTTTCCATTGACACTATTGCACGTCACTGTAAATATATCATGCGATAATTCTATGCTCAAACATTCTCTATGTAAACAAACATAAAAAAAAGTTGCCTTTGTATTCGAAGCTCTGTCGGCGTTGTGCACCAATGGGGTAGATGATAGAAGCAATATTTTATTTTTATTTTCGATGTAATCTAGTAAATTTATTTCCTTGAATTTTGTTTCTTTCTTTTGGCATATAACTATGTTGGAGATACATATATGATAAGTTAAACCTATCCCACCAGAGTTTTAACTGACTTTATTCACAAACATTATGCGAGATGAAAAAAGTACCGGATGCCGATGTAACTAATTTTAGCATTCTGATTATGTGACTCATTGTTTTGAGTGTTTTGATTGAAAGTTTAGTGGACTTTAAACTTTGAAATATTGGCGAACTTACAGAGATCTAGTAAATAACAAGCAGAACAATAACGAAACTGTTATTCAAACTAATAGACAAACGATAAAAGCGTAATAAGTATGTACCATCTGGGATCATTCGCGTAGATTAAGACAAAAGTTTATATTCCAATCACCGCACATGAACCGTTTTTTAGTGGCAGAAATCTAGCTGGATAAACGATATTATAGAGATAGATCGTAATGACCGACCTTAGGCAGGCACCCCTCAAAAATCGTGCCATTAATCCATTAAGGGAGTGATGTTCGATTGATCAATTTTGTCTACATTGGGGTTAAATTATATTCTCTAGAGTTTTTGAATACGGTTGGGACTACTCAGTTTGAAATTTATTTAGCCAATTTAAAAAAGCAAATGGTAAAATAGAAAAAAATGTAATTTAGACGAATTATTTAAGAAAAATTCGAAGCCTTATACCGAGCTTAAAATACTGCAATATTATGTTCCACTATGGAATAATTAGTATTTGTTTTATTTTTCTACAATACCAATTCAAAAAAACATTAAAAATATATTATTAGAGTTTAAGAAAATTATAAAATGCTGTCTGGGTGAAAATAGGACTTGTCCTACAATACTCGTCGTCAGTGTAGTAGTTGTACGAAGAGCATTTCTCCCGTGGTAGAACAGAAACACGTAAATCTTACTTACGCGCTTTTGTCTTGCTATAGATTTTCGGAATCATGAGGAAAAAATCTATACGGGACTTTAACCCGTTTTCAAATTTATGAAAAACTTAAAATGAGTACACGACAAAAGCGAGCAACTTTTAAAGAGAAAAAATTATCACAGACCAATTCTCCAATATTTCTAGAAGCTCCACCAAAAGTTTCATTGCCCAACCGATGATGGACGCTAAAATTTCGTCATTTTAAAAATATGAGAAGTTACGTGCTTTTGTTAAAACACAAAAAATTTGAATGTGTGAAACAAAAGCTTTGTGTTATAATTTCATAAAACTTAAGTCCAAGTTACGTTATTTTGTTGTGACATGAAAAATTCTTTTTGTATGAAAAGATAATAACATGTCATTTTCTAGGCGCGTAACTTTGTATTTTAATTAATTAATCCAAAACTAGGAACCAAAAATGTTGGCCCCTTATACATAAAAAACTTTAGAGTTTAGGCTATACAAAAGTATTAACTTAAGGGGGTATGGAATTCTACGCAAATCCTTAATTTTTCACAATCTTGAAAAAACTAGTGACACGTTTTGGTTCTATCCGGGAAAGGACCATCAACATCGATAACACTTCCCAAAACCTTCGGTGAGTGTTTTTTATCGTTAATACCACAACAACATTGGTGTTTTCTTTTCTGGAAAAAGTTACCCTCATGGATTTTATCAATATATTATCGCAAATATCTAGATCCGTGCGACACCTAGAGAAAATTTTGTCTGATATGTGTTTAACTTGCAGGCCTTTATCTCACCAGGAAGTTACTTTAAAACCAATCTCAAGAATCCAAATCTCGTGTGAATTCTATTTATCACAACCCTTGCGCCACTTAGAAGAATTTTTTCACCTTTTACTGCATTGACACGTTGTCAGGAAATACGTGTAAGGTTACAGGGGTCTATCTCAATTAGAAGTTACTTAAAAATCTAGCGCGAGGTTCTACATGGAGGGTGCCGCCGTCTGTAGAAGTCCACGAAAGTGGGGAAAGCTTCTGTCCGCCATTCACCTGGGAATGGCCAGATCGATTCTTTTGCATGCGGTTCAAGCAGCTCACTACTTCCGGTCGCTTGCGGACAAGTGTCCTCTGGGTAGCCACTAAATATCCGTTTAGTGGTGAGCTAATGTGAGAAGGCGACAACCTGGCTAGGCCACTCTGACATAATCGGTTTAAGGGCTATCCAGGGGATCTTCCATCAATAGTGTCTGTCCACCACGAGGTGCGGCTGCAAGCGGGCGTCTGTCTTGGATCAAGCGGATCGCTCTATAAACGTGCAAGTAATATTTTCACCCCCGCTGAGCGGGTTGTGCGCTGGGCTTGGGACCCGCCACATCAAACCACACTCCAATGAAAAGCAACAACAAGCCTCGGATAATAAGACAAACCTTTACGTGCGGACCCTGAATGGGATTGGTGCAGATTCCCGGCCGGTTAATGTCCTCTTCAAAGCAAAATCTGACATCAGCGCCATCCAAGAAATGCGTTGGACGAAGCAAGGCAGAAAGAAGATTAAAAATTGTGACATCTATTGGAGTGGCCATACAAATAAGCGCAGTTTCGGCGTCGGATTCTTGGTGGGAGAGAGACTCTGTCGCCAAGTACTGGCGTCCACACCTGTGGACCAACGTCTCACCGCTATCCGAATAAAAGCAAAAATTTTTAATATATCATTCATCTGCGCCCATGCACAGACAGAGGAGAAAGACGATGAGGTAAAAGATGCTTTTTATGAACAATTGGAACGATCATACGAGCGCTGCCCCCGTCATGATATAAAAGTCGTGATTGGCGACTTTAACGCCACGGTGGGCAAATAAAGTGCTTTTGGTCCTACAATCGGAAAGTTCAACGTACACAATGAAACTTCTCTTAATGTACTGAGGCTGATTGACTTTGCCGGTGCCCGAAACATGGTCATTTCCAGCACGAGGTTCATGCATTAAAAGAGACGGAAAAACAACTGGTAGGATGAAGAATGCCGCGTTGCAACCGAAAGAAAAGACGCTGCCTACAGGGCTACGTTAAATGCGAGCGAAACAAGAGGACTGTGTGAACGCTAACGAGGAAGCAAGACGCCTTTTCAGGAAGAAAAAAGCAGAGGTAGAAAGGCGTGAGTGCGAGGAGCTTGAGCTACTAGCCACCAGGAATAACGCCCGAACATTTTACCAAAAAATTCGGCGACAGACGGGGCAAACTCCTGTAAAAACGAAAACGGCGACCTTGTAACTGATGTCCAGAAAAAACTTAGATTATGGAGGGAATACTTCCTGCTCACCTAAATGGAGACAGCGATTTACGGCATAGGGATGACGAACCCGATCCCGCAATCGATGATGATGGAATATATGTCCCCCGCCCGATTATGACGAAGTCAGTATAGCAATAACCAGATTGAAAAACAACAAGGCCGCGGGCGCTGATGGATTGCCTGCTGAGCTATTCAAATACGGCGTCGAAGAGTTGGTAAGGCGCATGCATCAGCTTCTTCGCAAAAATGGGTGGACGAGTGCATGCCCGACGATTGGAATCTAAGTGTCCTTTGCCGAGTCCACAAGAAGAGGGATACTGCAAACTGCACCAACTATCGCGGAATAAGCCTTCTTAATATCGCATATAAGGTCCTGTCAAATGTATTGTGCGAAAGATTGAAGCCCACCGTGAATCGGCTGATTGGACCTTATCAATGCGGCTTCAGACCTAGTATATCTACCATCGACCAGATTTTCACAATGCTCCAAATCTTGGAAAAAACCCGCGAAAAAAGAATCGACACAAATCACCTCTTCGTCGATTTTAAAGCCGCCTTCGACAGCACGAAAAGGAGCTGCCTATATGCCGCTATGTCTGAATTTCGTTTCCCCGCAAAGCTTATACGTCTGTGCAAAATGACGTTGAGCAAAACCATCAGCTCAGTCAGAATTGGGAAGGACCTCTCCGAGCCGTTCGAAACTAAACGAGATTTCAGACAGGGTGACCCCCTATCGAGCTATTTCTTTAATTTGATGCTGGAGAAAATTATACTAACTGCAGAATTTAACCGCTCTGGAACAATATTCTATAAATGCGAGTAATTACTGGCATATCCTGATGACATTGACATTGGCCTAAACACCCGCGCCGTTAGCTCTGCCAATCTAACGGGCTTTACTCACTTTGTTTGTTAAAACTTTGTTAATTTGTTGATATTTGAAATATATAACAAGTAAGGAAGGTTAAGTTCGGGTGTAACCGAACATTATATACTCAGTTGAGAGCTATGGTGACAACATAAGGGAAAATAACCATGTAGGAAAATGAACCGAGGGAAACCCTAGAATGTGTTTGTATGGCATGGGTATCAAATGAAAGGCATTAAAGAGTATTTTATGAGGGAGTGCGCCATAGTTCTATAGGTGGACGCCATTTAGGGATATAGCCATAAAGGTGGGCCAAGGGTGACTCTAGAATGTGTTTGTATGATATGGGTATCAAATTAAAGGTATTAATGAGGGTTTTAAAAGGGAGTGGTGGTTGTTGTATAGGTGGTCGCCTTTTCGAGATATCGCCATAAAGGTGGACCAGGGGTGACTCTAGAATTTGTTTGTACAATATGGGTATCAAAAGAAAGGTGTTAATGAGTATTTTAAAAGGGAGTAATCCTTAGGTCCATAGGTGGACGCCGTTTCGAGATATCGCCATAAAGGTGGAGCAGGGGGACCCTAGAATTTGTTTGTACAATATGGGTATCAAAAGAAAGGTGTTAATGAGTATTTTAAAAGGGAGTAATCCTTAGTTCCATAGGTGGACGCCGTTTCGAGATATCGCCACAAAGGTGGACCAGGGGTGACCCTAGAATTTGTTTGTACAATATGGGCATCGAACGAAAGGTGTTAATGAGTATTTTAAAAGGGAGTGGGCCTTAGTTTTATAGGTGGACCCCGTTTCGAAATATCGCCATAAAGGTGGACCAGGGGTGACTCTAGAATGTGTTTGTACGATATGGGTATGAAATTAAAGGTATTAATGAGTGTTTTAAAAGGGAGTGGTGGTTGTTGAATAGGTGGTCGGATTTTCGAGATAACGCCATAAAGGTGGACCAGGGGTGACCCTAGAATTTGTTTGTACAATATGGGTATCAAAAGAAAGGTGTTAATGAGTATTTTAAAAGGGAGCAATCCTTAGTTCAATAGGTGGACGCCGTTTCGAGATATCGCCATAAAGGTGGAGCAGGGATGACCCTAGAATTTGTTTGTACAATATGGGTATCAAAAGAAAGGTGTTAATGAGTATTTTAAAAGGGAGTAATCCTTAGGTCCATAGGTGGACGCCGTTTGGAGATATCGCCATAAAGGTGGAGCAGGGGGACCCTAGAATTTGTTTGTACAATATGGGTATCAAAAGAAAGGTGTTAATGAGTGTTTTAAAAGGGAGCAATCCTTAGTTCAATAGGTGGACGCCGTTTCGAGATATCGCCATAAAGGTGGAGCAGGGATGACCCTAGAATTTGTTTGTACAATATGGGTATCAAAAGAAAGGTGTTAATGAGTATTTTAAAAGGGAGTAATCCTTAGGTCCATAGGTGGACGCCGTTTCGAGATATCGCCACAAAGGTGGACCAGGGGTGACCCTAGAATTTGTTTGTACAATATGGGCATCGAACGAAAGGTGTTAATGAGTATTTTAAAAGGGAGTGGGCCTTAGTTTTATAGGTGGACCCCGTTTCGAAATATCGCCATAAAGGTGGATCAGGGGTGACTCTAGACTTTGTTTGTACGATATGGGTATCAAAAGAAAGGTGTTAATGAGTATTTTAAAAGGTAGTAATGCTTAGTTCCATAGGTGGACGCCGTTTCGAGATATCGCCATAAAGGTGGAGCAGGGGTGACCCTAGAATTTGTTTGTACAATATGGGTATCAAAAGAAAGGTGTTAATGAGTATTTTAAAAGGGAGTAATCCTTAGGTCCATAGGTGGACGCCGTTTCGAGATATCGCCATAAAGGTGGAGCAGGGGGACCCTAGAATTTGTTTGTACAATATGGGTATCAAAAGAAAGGTGTTAATGAGTATTTTAAAAGGGAGCAATCCTTAGTTCAATAGGTGGACGCCGTTTCGAGATATCGCCATAAAGGTGGGCCAGGGGTGACTCTAGAATTCGTTTGTGCAATATGGGTATCAAACGAAAGGAGTTAATGAGTATTTTAAAAGGGCGTGGGGCTTAGTTCTATAGGCGGACGCTTTTTCGAGATATCGCCATAAAGGTGGACCACAGGGGTGACTCTAGAATGAGTTTGTACGATATGGGTATCAAATTAAAGGTATTAATGAGAGTTTTAAAAGGGAGTGGTGGTAGTTGTATATGTGAAGGCGTTTTCCAGATATCGACCAAAATGTGGACCAGGGTGACCCAGAACATCATCTGTTGGATATCGCTAATTTATTTATATATGTAATACCTGCCAAGATTTTAAGGGTTTTTTATTTCGCCCTGCAGAACTTTTTCATTTTCTTCTACTTAATATGGTAGGTGTCACAACCATTTTATAAAGTTTTTTCTAAAGTTATATTTCGCGTCAATAAAACAATCCAATTACCTTACCATGTTTCATCCCCTTTTTCGTATTTGGTATAGAATTATGGCATTTTTTCATTTTTCGTAATTTTCGATATTGAAAAAGTGGGCGTGGTCATAGTCGGATTTCGTTCATTTTTCATACCCAGATAAAGTGAGTTCAAGTAAGCACGGGAACTAAGTTCATTAAAGATATGTCGATTTTTGCTCAAATTATCGTGTTAACGGCCATGCGGAAGGACAGACGGACGACTGTGTATAAAAACTGGGCGTGGCATCAACCGATTCCGCCCATTTTCACAGAAAACATTTAACGTCATAAAATCTATGCCCCTACCAAATATCAAAAGGATTGGTTAATTTTTGTGCGACTTATGGCGTTAAAAGTATCCTAGACAATGTCAGGGTGTGGGTGTTCCCCGCGTTGGGCGTACCTTGGCCCGCTCGAGTGGTACGGCCGAGCTCCCAAGTCAATGGCAAAAGTACCTAGAAAGACGAAATAAAAAGATATGCAAAAGTAACAATCCTCAGATTCATTTTTCGAAGCAAGTGTACTTCCCGTAAACTCGACATCCCAAAGTCCCAACATCTCGTCTGCTACGCCTCAAAGCCGGAGCCTCCTAAGGTACACACTGAAATAGAAATAAAGAAAGAAAACAAAACACTTTAATTATTGAGCCCAAAAGCGTTTGGATGAACTTTGGTGACCAAGTAGGCCTTGAACAAATTGCCAATCTCTGATTGGAAAACACTTATAGGGTATATCCCATGATGGAAATGGGTGTAACATATATAAAACTATTCTTGTTTGAGTTATATACATGCTAATGGATAATATTTTTTTTTCTTTGCCAAAATTAGAATAATCGAAAGACTGATTTTTTTTGTAACATTGTATTTTTTTAATGATTCCGTTACATGAACATATGTCTTATTTTTTTGGTACAGTGTCGTAAATCGAACATTTTTCAGAATATATACATACATACCGTTTTAAATTTTGAAAGTACGTATATGAATCTATATACATGTATATATATATGTAGGCATACACCGTTCGGCAATCTATTTTTTTTGAAAACGATTTAAATTTTTATTCCGTGTCCTTTTTTTTTGTGGTTTGTGTTAAGCCCGTGAATAATTATACATTTTTCTTATGGTACCTGTGGATATTCACATATATATATATATATATCGACTCGAGTGTGATATAAGTTTTTTTTTGTCCTGGTCTAAATCTTTATTTTTCATGAGCATTGATATTTGGCTCGATAGCCATAAAGTACGTTTTTTTTCAATTTCTTTGTATAGAATTAAGATATTTCAAATAAATAATATGTTAGATTGAAATTGGAAAAGAAATTGAAATGGTTTGCTAAAATTTAATCGGTTGGGGGAGGGTGAAGATGACATTAGGGTGAGTATGTGGGGTCATTTGGAGCAGAGAAAAAGGGGACTCGCTGCCAAGCAGAAATTCGAGCGGTCCAAGGCAGGGTGGGCTTTCTGCGAGGGAGGTGCACGGATGTAAGTTTAATGATGATTGTGACATCCGCCCCGCATCAAGGTGGACAAGGGTTAAGGGCCCCGACCTCTCGCCCTGAGCTAGCTGGGGGGGACATTCCACCTTGATTGCGCAAAGGGGCGGATTCACCCCTAAAAGGTGTACGTGACAACAAATTGAATGAAAAAGGGCGGAGCCACGCCCATTTTGAAATTTTCTTTTATTTTTGTATTTTGTTGTACCATATCATTACTGGAGTTGAATGTTGACATAATTTACTTATATACAGTAAAGATAATAAATTTTTTGTTAAAATTTTACTTTAAAAAAATTTTTTTTTAAAAGTGGGCGTGGTCCTTCTCCGATTTTGCTAATTTTTATTAAGCGTACATATAGTAATAGGAGTAACGTTCCTGCCAAATTTCATCATGATATCTTCAACGAATGCCAAATTACAGCTTGCAAAACTTTTAAATTACCTTCTTTTAAAAGTGGGCGGTGCCACGCCCATTGTCCAAAATTTTACTAATTTTCTATTCTGCGTCATAAGCTCAACTCATCTACCAAGTTTCATCGCTTTATCCGTCTTTTGTAATGAATTATCGCACTTTTTCGGTTTTTCGAAATTTTCGATATCGAAAAAGTGGGCGTGGTTATAGTCCGATATCGTTCATTTTAAATAGCGATCTGAGGTGAGTGCTCAGGAACCTACATACCAAATTTCATCAAGATACCTCAAAATTTACTCAAGTTATCGTGTTAACGGACGGACGGACGGACGGACATGGCTCAATCAAATTTTTTTTCGATCCTGATTATTTTGATATATGGAAGTCTATATCTATCTCGATTCCTTTATATATGTACAACCAACCGTTATCCAATCAAACTTAATATACTCTGTGAGCTCTGCTCAACTGAGTATAAAAAGAGATCAAATAGGCGTTACAAAATATGTTAATAAAAATTTGTAAAACGAAAATTATTCTACAAGATTTTCTCAATTTAAGAAGTTCAGTTAAATAAAATATTTGTTAATAAAATAAATAATAAAATTGGTGACTATTCCAATAAATTGGTGACCCCTATAAAAAAGAACATTCCTAGGCAGTTCCAACCGAGGAACGACCTTATTTTCTGGCAAAAAGTGCATACTTCAGCAGGATCCTAATTCAATGAATATCATCATTTATATTCCGTCCACTAGTATCAACAACTAATCGTTTTCTGCATTTACGCAAACGGATACAAATTTAAAAAACTTATTTGTACAGCAGCTAACCAGACCAATGGATAATTTTGCATAGAAAAAATAGTTGCCGATTTCAAATACATATACCCCCTGCTTCACATAATACATACGGCCTTATTGTGACGAGCATATGTTTTATGGTCAATATACATGTTAATGTACTACGCTAATTACATAACATTTTAAAGAAAGAAAGTCTGGTGATTGGACGATCAATTTATAGCTGATCCACGATTGTGAACTCCGCATCTTCAACTGCAAGTATAATAATTTATTTACATCCGCAAGCATCCTTCGTCGTGAATCCATCATCATATGTTCCTGACCTTATGTAAAATTTACAAATTGTAAGTGATTAATAGGTATATATACAATACTAGCACGACTATTTTAAGTAGAAGCTGTTGGCTATTTAGAAACTAATTGTGATTGTTCTCTTTTTATTTTTTACGACTAATTTATGTCGATATTGCGAAGTCCGATTATAACTAGAAATAGGAGTTTAATTAATTTATATCAACCGGTTGTGTCTTTAGAATAAAATCAACAACCTGTCATATCTCTACAACAAAATCAACAACCGGTCATGTCTCTACAGCAAGATCAGAATTCTTCGCTCCCTTCTCAAATTCAGCATTCAAATTCCTCAGGTTTGAAAGTACCCCTTTTTTATAATAAATATCCTCTCCAGTGGTTTATTTTAGCTGAGACTCAATTTCGTATTAAAAATATTACTAGCAAAATTTCCAAATATGAATATCTTATAGTATCGCTATCACAGGATATGACTGCAACGGTTTTTGATATCATACAGGCTATTAATGATAATTGGAATAATTCGGCCTCGACAGCATATTCTACACTGAAAGAAGCTCTCTTAGAAAGAAATTCTCTTAGTGAATCTCAACGCTTAGAGTCCCTTCTGGCAGATCTAGACATAGGTGATAGAAAACCATCGGAATTTTATCGCACACTTTAAACACAATGTTGTCCATCGTATCATAACAAAGGGTCATTTGCCTATCCACAAAGCTAGACGACTTCATCCTGCAAAGCTTAAGATTGCTAAAGAAGAGTTCGATTTTATGTGTCAGAAAGGAATCTGTCGTCCGTCTTCATCACCATGCTCGTCACCTCTGCACATGGCGCCTAAAGGTATCGATGACTGGAGACCTTGTGGGGACTATAGGAAAGTAAATGCAATAACAACTCCAGACAGATATCCTATTCCCCATATTCAAGACATTTCAAATTTTCTTGAAGGGTGTATAATTTTCTCAAAGATAGATATTTGTCGTGCTTATCATGACATTCCTATAGCAGAAGAGGACATTCATAAAACAGCAATCATAACCCCTTTCGGTTTGTTCGAATTTCCGACTATGCCTTTTGGTCTGCGTAATTCGGCGCAAACATTCCAGCGCTTTATGCACCAAGTAGTTAGAGGTTTTGACTTTGTGTATGTCTACCTTGATGATATTTTGATCTTCAGCAAATCTCATGAGGAACACAAGTCACATCTTCGTAGTCTTTTTAAGCGATTAGTTGAATTTGGCCTCAGGGTTAAGGCTTCTAAGAGTATTTTTAGAGTTCAAGAACTAATTTTTCTTGGTCATAAAATTTCCCTTAATGGGATTAAACCTACTAAAGAAAAAGTTCAAGCTATTACAGAGTTTCCAGCTCCTACATCGATCCTACCTTGATACGTATGCAAAGTTTCAAATTAATCAGACTTCTAGAAACCGGTGAAAATTAAGCTCGAAAATTCCGTTACATACAGGCCAAGCTTTTCTATTATTAAGTTAAATTCATTTATAGCACGCTTTTATTAGCTTGGCCTGTATGTAACGGAACCTTTGAGCTTAATTTTCACCGGTTTCTAGAAGTCTGATTAATTTGAAACTTTGCATACGTATCAGGGACCGATGACAATGCATTAATGTGATGGTGTGGTGACATAAGGTCAACGGCCATAAGGTCAATTGGCCTTATCACCACTTTGCATGGCGATAAGTTTGATTGCAACTTTGCACACTTATCAAGGCTCGATGACAATGCATTAATGTGATGGTGTGGTGACATAAGGTCAATGGCCATAAGGTCAATTGGCCTTATTACCACATAGCCATTTAGCTGATTTTTTCATGTAAAGTGCAAAACCGGCGATTTTTTGAAATGTTTGTATGGTGAACCCCCAGGGGGTTCCAGGGGGTGTGCCATTAGCATCGGTGGGCCGGGCCTCCAAAGTTAATGGGGGTCGGTCATACATTTGGACTCGATTGTAGCACTCTAAATGGGTCAAAGTGGGATTTTTCAAAATTTTCCCCTTACCCAAAAGTTCGACCCAAATTGGGGGACATCAGAATTCGTTTTAGAGGTACGGTTCCTTCGGCAAGGTTTCTTATTTTGATCCCTAGAATATGATTTTCGTAGAGCAATGGGCGATTTTTTTGCCTCCCCACAAAGCGACCCGGCCTATTCCACATGGTCGTATTTGATTTTGAGTATGTCGATCCCTGGCCAGCGGAACTTTTTATTCTAATGGTTACTATGTAATAATGCCCTAAGCACTGTTCAAAGTTTCTGCGCCCTAGGTTTGCGGGAAGCTAATTAAATACCGATCTCTTAAGTGCGAATAACTTACCAATTTTTAATTATCTCGAAGCGTACGCTATCTAGCGAAAAATTTTCCAGCTTTTGCTGCATTGCCACGATGTCCTCAGTTAAGTGTAGGGTTGCAAATTTCTTAACAATCAATTAGAAAGTGCCACGTTCAGAAGGTTTTCTTATCGGAAGCTACATACGGATACAAGGCCCAACTCCCTTGAACATTTTTGGTTTCTTAGTCCTTGGCATTTAAAGACAGAAATTTAACGGCGTTTAAGTGATTTCTTTAACCACAACAACGCCGCCCATTCTATTCCTCGGCAGCTACTTCAATTTTGCGAAAAAAGAACGAATTTTTTGGAATTTTTAGACAAAACACAAATGACCAACAACATCCAATTCTCTGCTATATATTAAAATTAATAAGCTAACTATGAACTCGAAAGCTAAAATGAAAATGAAAACAAATCGTTTATTGCTACAAACATGAAACATAAAAATTATAATGATTTTACTTGTGCCAAATGTTGCTAAGCAAATATGTGAAACGAGTGGGTGGGCGTGACCTTGAATTTATGTTTACCTACACTGTAAAAATATTACCTCATATTTGTATGTGTTTGAGTGGGCACATTAATATGTACATATGTAGATTTGTAATGAAATACTTTTCCACGCCAATGGCTTGAAAGAGTAATTAAAGTGAAAAGTGCCTCGTAAAAATGTGCAGCGCTAAAAATGTGTTAGATATTCATACAAATGCACACGTGCCATTTTAGCCACACAATTCTGCAAATATATTTTGAGATTTAAGAACTAACCTAATTTTCAAACCCCAAACGTAACATCTCAAATGTCCGTCTAGTTTGTGGTTTTTTCCTGGTTCTCAGATTTAGACATTTAATTATCTCATATTCATGTAAATCATAACCGAAATAGTGCAAATATTAAAATGTTTTTGATGTGTAAACTAGAGCTGGATTCGATTCGATTTTTTTAAGAATCGATTTTTTCGATTCGATTCTAGAAAAAAATCGATTTAATCGATTAAATCGAACCAAACAAAATTTATTTAAATTTTGCTTATTCTTTGTAACAGTGTACTTGCTTACGTACTTCACCATTTACACGATTTTTCCCGACAAATTTGGAGGTATCAAGGAATGCCACATGGGTCTTCACTTGATCCTTTCATCGGAGTGAGATAATTAGTACAGTCTTTACCGAAAGTCCACGAGTTGCATTTTTTTTAATCTTTTATTTCAAAATGTAGGGAAAGCAACCTTGGGATCATTAACTTTCTTCCTTAGTACTTATTATTACAATATGTATAATGTTCTCGCTTCGTTTACGGCATTAGCATCGATCTATGTTCAGCGCCACATGAAACGGAAGTATTTATTGCATACGTAAGGTAACATGTTCTAAGTATACGTTTTGCAGCTTTTTAATCAATGAGGTATACGGAACTTTCAGTCGACAACATACGGCAATTTGTGTCATGGTTTGCGTAGTTTCAGCTAAAAACTTATGGAAGTATTTTCTTAGCTTATTGAAAATAAAAAGGAAACAAGAATTTAATTGACAAAATTTCATAAAAATTGCCACTTCTGTTTTCGTGTTTGCTGCTGTCTATGTCATAAAATGTATTGATTTTATATATTTGTTAAAAGTGTGTTTCTTAATGTAAAAGATCTGAATCCGTTATCTTCGACAATCCTAAAGAGCTGAAAACTGTGGCAATCATTAAATCAAAACACAATCCAGTTGTTTTTCTTCGCTCATCTACAGACTGAGACTTCCTTACTTACTTACTTAATTGGCGCTTAACCGTCTAAACGGTTATGGCCGTCCAACAAGGCGCGCCAGTCGCTCCTTCGCTCCGCCAACCGGCGCCAATTGGTCACACCAAGGGATTTTAAATCATTTTCCACCTGGTCCTTCCAACGGAGTGGGGGCCGCCCTCTACCTCTGCTTCCATAGGCGGGTTCCGATAGAAACACTTTCTTGGCCGGAGCATCATCTTTCATTCGCATAACATGGCCTAGCCAGCGCAGCCGCTGCGTTTTAATTCGCTGGATTATGTTGATGTCTGCGTATAGCTCGTACAGCTCATCATTAAATCTTCTTCGGTACTCGCCATCGCCAACGCGTAGAGGTCCATAAATCTTTCGAAGAACTTTTCTCTCGAACACTCCCAAAGCCGCTTCATCTGCTGTTGTCATGGTCCATGCTTCTGCCCCATATAGCAGGACGGGTACGATAAGTGACTTGTAGAGTATGATTTTCGTTCGCCGAGAGAGGACTTTACTTTTCAATTGCCTACCTAGTCCAAAGTAGCATTTATTGGCAAGATTGATTCTTCGCTGGATTTCAGTGCTGATGCTGTTGCTAATGTTGATGTTGGTTCCCAAATAAACGAAGTCTTTTACTATTTCGAAATTATGGCTGCCAACAGTAGCGTGGTTGCCAAGGCGCATATGCGCTGACTCTGTGCTCGATGACAGCAGGTACTTCGTTTTGTCCTCATTCACCATCAAACCCATCTTTACCGCTTCTTTTTCCAGCTTGGAGTAAGCAGAACTAACAGCGCGGGTGTTTAGGCCGATGATATCAATGTCATCAGCATATGCCAGTAATTGCACGCTTTTATAGTATATTGTTCCAGTGCGGTTAAGTTCTGCAGCTAGTATAATTTTCTCCAGCATCAAATTAAAGAAATCGCACGATAGGGGGTCACCCTGTCTGAAACCTCGTTTAGTTTCGAACGGCTCGGAGAGGTCCTTCCCAATTCTGACTGAGCTGATGGTTTTGCTCAACGTCATTTTGCACAGCCGTATAAGTTTTGCGGGGAAACCAAATTCAGACATAGCGGCATATAGGCAGCTCCTTTTCGTGCTGTCGAAGGCGGCTTTAAAGTCGACGAAGAGGTGATGTGTGTCGATTCTCTTTTCACGGGTTTTTTCCAAGATTTGGCGCATTGTGAAAATCTGGTCGATGGTAGATTTACCAGGTCTGAAGCCGCACTGATAAGGTCCAATCAGCCGGTTCACGGTGGGCTTCAATCTTTCGCACAATACACTTGAAAGGACCTTATATGCGATATTAAGAAGGCTGATTCCACGATAGTTGGTGCATTTTGCAGTATCCCCCTTCTTGTGGACTGGGCAAAGAACACTTAGATTCCAACCGTCGGGCATGCTTTCGTCCGCCCATATTTTGCTAAGAAGCTGCTGCATGCGCCTTACCAACTCCTCGCCGCCGAACTTGAATAGCTCCGCAGGCAATCCATCAGCGCCCACGGCCTTGTTGTTTTTCAATCTGGTTATTGCTATTCTAACTTCGTCATAATCGGGCGGGGGACATATATTCCATCATCATCGATTGCGGGATCGGGTTCTTCATCTCTGCGCGGTGAATTGCTGCCTCCATTTAGGAGAGCAGAGAAGTGTTCCCTCCATAATCTAAGCACTCTCTGGACATCAGTTACAAGGTCGCCGTTTTCATTCCTACAGGAGTTTGCCCCGGTCTTAAAACCTTCCGTCTGTCGCCGTATTTTTTGGTAGAATTTTCGGGCGTTATTCCTGGTGGCTAGCAGCTCAAGCTCCTCGCACTCACGCCTTTCTGCTTCTGCTTTTTTCTTCCTGAAAAGGCGTCTCGCTTCCCTTTTCAACTCACGATAGCGTTCACACACTCCTCTTGTCGCGCTCGCTTTTAACGTAGCCCTGTAGGCAGCGTCTTTTCTTTCGGTTGCAACGCGGCATTCTTCATCATACCAGTTGTTTTTTCGTGGCCGCCGGTAACCAATTTTTTCCTCGGCGGCAGTATGAAGTGCTTTGGAGATATGCTCCCACTGCTCCTGTATTCCTTCAGGATGGGTTGTGCCCTCAGAGAGCAGGTGTGAGAGTCGAGTTGCGAAATCATTGGCAGTCTGTTGTGATTGAAGCTTTTCGACGTCTAGCTTTCCTTGTGTTTTTTGTTCCTTGTTTTTAGCCGCGTTGAGCCGCGTTGTTCTTATTAGGTTCAAAAAGGGATTCTATAGGAGCTGTTGATGAAGACATTTCCGTCAACGTTGGATGTGACCGCTTCAAGTGATTTAACAAATTGGTTGTATTTCCACCTGTTTTGCATTTTCCCGCACGATTTGCATTTCACAGATCCGCCCTGCACTTGACTAAAGTACTTCCAGACATCAGATCTGCGAATCTTTGGATTACTTATAAGATTGAATTCCCCATCAGAGTCACTCTCAATTGGCTTACTAGAATCTAAAAATGTGGTATTAATTAGTTTTCATTTCGTGCTGAACACAACATCATACCACAAAATAAGTAAACACATGTTCAATATATTACTTGCCAGAAGTGCGAAGAAATTTCTTCATCTTTCTCTCGAAGCCACCAACAAAATAAAGCTAAATTTATAAAAATAAAAATTATAGAATATGTATTTCCTCAAGCGTCCGTAAAGTATATAGTGATGAAAACTTCGATGCCTAAAGAATCGAACGCTTTTTTTTTAAAAATCGATTAAATATCGAATCGAAATCCAGCTCTTGTGTAAACATCTTTGCTCGCGGTAATGGTGAATCCTGAAGGTGGTATACTATATGGAGAATAAATGTAGAATACAAATGCGTAGTGTAGACTATTGGTATACTGTTTGGAGTACTGGAAAGACGGCATAATGTGTGAACATAGTACGTCGTAGGGTTGATATGAGCGATATTAAACAGCCTTGAGAGAAATACGACAACTACATATAAAATAATGTCTCTGCACACGTGGTCAGGTATTCAGGTTAAAGTTAAAATTTGTTTTTTTCGGGTTTGTTGGTTGTAAAGTCTTTGTACAATATTTGGTTAGTTTAATGATGAAGTGCAAATAAAGAAAAAATTAAAAATTATATTAAATAAATAAAATAAATAAAATAAAAGATATAAAGAAATAAAACAAATAAACAAAATAAAAAAAAAAAACAAAAAAATAAAATAAAATAAAACTAAACTAAATTAAATAAAACGAAAAAAAAAAACTAAAATGAAGTAAAATGAAATAAAATAAAATAAAATAAATTAAAATAAAATGAAATAAAATAACAGTAATATAAAAAACGTAAGGAAGGCTAAGTTCGGGTGTAACCGAACATTACAAACTCAGCTGAGAGCTTTGGAGACAAAATAAGGGAAAATCACCATTTAGAAAAATGAACCTAGGGTAACCCTGGAATGTGTTTGTATGACATGTGTATCAAATTAAAGGTGTTAATGATTATTTAAAACATAGTGGGCCTTAGTTCGAGATATCGAAATAAGGGTGGACCAGGGGTGACTCTAAAATGTGTTTGTACGATATGGGTATCAAATTAAAAGTATTAATGAGGGTTTTAGAAGAGAGTAGCCCTTAGTTGTATATGTGAAGGCGTTTTCGAGATATTGACCAAAATGTGGACCAGGGTTACCCAGAACATCATCTGTCGGGTACCGCTAATTTATTTATATATGTCATACCGCGAACAGTATTCCTTGACAAGATTCCAAGGGCTTTTGATTTCGACCTCCAGAACTTTTTTATTTTCTTCTACTTAATATGGTAGGTGTCACACCCATTTTACAAAGTTTTTTCTAAAGTTATATTTTACGTCAATAAACCAATCCAATTACCATGTTTTATCTCTTTTTTCATATTTGGTACAGAATTATGGCATTTTTTTCATTTGTCTTAATTTTCGATATCGAAAAGTGGGCGTGATCATAGTCGGATTTCGGCCATTTTTTATACCTGGATAAAGTGAGTTCAGATAAGTACGTGAACTAAGTATAGTAAAGATATATCGATTTTTGCTCAAGTTATCGTGTTAACGGCCAGCGGAAGGACAGACGGCCGACTGTGTATAAAAACTGGGCGTGACTTCAACCGATTTTACCCATTTTCACAGAAAACAGTTATCGTCATAGAATCTACACACGTACCAAATTTCACAAGGATTGGTAAATTTATGTTCGACTTATGACCTTAAAAGTATTCTAGACGAATTAAATGAAAAAGGGCGGAGCCACGCCCATTTTGAAATTTTCTTTTATTTTTGTATTTTTTTGCACCATATCATTAGTGGAGTTGAATTCTGACATAATTTACTTATATACTGTAAAGATATTCAATTTTTTGTTAAAATTTGACTTAAAAAAAAATTTTTTTAAGTGGGCTGTTCGTCACCCGATTCTGCTAATTTTTATAGTGAGGGGGAAACGTGCCTGCCAAATTTCATCACGATATCTTCAACGACTGCGAAATTACAGCTTAGAAAACTTTTAAATTACCTTCTTTTAAAAGTGGGAGGTGCTACACCCGTTGTCCAAAATTTTACTAGTTTTCTATTTTGCGTCATAAGGTCAACGCATCTGCCAAGTTTCATCGCTATATCCGTCTTTGATAATGAATTATCGCACTTTTTCTGTGTTTCGAAATTTTCGATATCGAAAAAGTGGGCGTGGTTGTAGTCCGATTTCGTTCATTTTAAATAACGATCTGAGAGGAGTCCCCAGGAACCTACATACCAAATTTCATAAAGATACCTCAAAACTTACTCAAGTTATCGTGTTTACAGACGGACGGACGACGGACATGGCTAAGTGAATTTCTTTTTTCACCCAGATCATTTTGATATATAGAAGTCTATATATATCTCGATTAGTTTATGCCGTTACGTATTACCGTTATGCGAACAAAGTTAATATACTCTGTCAGCTCTGCTCAGCTGAGTATAAAAAAATTTAATTAAATTAAATTAAATAAAGAAAGTTAAAATTAATATAAAATAAAATAAAAAACCAAATTAAAATAAAGTAAGATAAAATTAAATAAAGTAAAATTAATATAAAAAAAATAAATTGAAGTAAAATAAAATAATATAAATTTAAAAAAATAAAATAAAATAAAATAGAATAGAGTATAATAGAATAGAATAGAATAGAATAGAATGGAATATAATAGAATATAATAGAATAGAATAGAATAGAATAGAATAGAATAGAATAGAATAGAATAGAATAGAATAGAATAGAATAGAATAGAATAGAATAGAATAGAATAGAATAGAATAGAATAGAATAGAATAGAATAGAATAGAATAGAATAGAATATAATAGAATATAATAGAATAGAATAGAATAGAATAGAATAGAATAGAATAGAAAAGAATAGAATAGAATATAATAGAATAGAATAGAATAGAATAGAATAGAATAGAATAGAATAGAATAGAATAGAATAGAATAGAATAGAGTAGAATAGAATAGAATATAATAGAATAGAATAGAGTAGAGTAGAATAGAATAGAATAGAATAGAATAGAATAGAGTAGAATAGAATAGAATAGAATAGAATAGAATAGAATAGAATATAACAGAATAGAATAGAATAGAATAGAATAGAATAGAATAGAATAGAGTAGAATAGAATAAAATAAAATAAAGTAAAATAAACTAACGAGTCTTGCTCATATTGCTTTATACAATTGTTTTGTTATTGACGTTAGAGAAAAATTGCAAAGTTTACAAACGGCGATGGTTACTACGGCATATTTCTGAATTTCACTTCTTCATCAGTTAGCTTCTCGGGAGCTAAGTATTGAACTCGAATCTCCAACATTCATACCAGTGTAAAGGCAGATGCCTTTAACGACTCATCCATATGAATGCCCCGCTGCTCGCTGTGCAATTGGTCTCTAAGTGATGCCTTTGTTGTTATTCCTTTTTATTCACCATGTAAGTACATATAATTCTACATGCTATTTAATCCTAATAGTGTGGAATTTTTAGGCACGCTTAAAAGCTTAGTAACAATGGATTTTACAGCATTGCTTTTTTCATTCTGAGTGGTTAAAGGCACCTGCCTTTACACTGGTATGAATGTTGGAGATTCGCGTTCAATACTCAGCTCCCGAGAAGCTAGCTGATGAAGAAGTGAAATTCAGAAACATGTCGTAGTAACCATCGACGTTTGTAAACTTTGCAATTTTTCTCTAATGTCAATAACAAAACAATTGTATAAAGCAATATGAGCAAGACTTGCTAATTAAATACAGATGTTAAATTAAATTAAATAATATAAAATAAAAATAAAATAAAATAAAATAAAATAAAATAAAATAAAATAAAATAATATAAAATAAAATAAAATAAAATAAAATAAATTAACCTTGTTGTTTGGCTGGCTTGAGGTCCGGTTTTTAAATTAAGAAACCAAAAGTACTTTTTGATTGTACCAATATATTTCGGTTACCCACGGTAACCGTCTTCAGGGCTGACTATAAACAAAAACATATAACATACAAATAATAACAATTTACATAATTAACATTTATCTATATATATACATACATTTTACACGTCTTCAGTGGTTGGCGTGGAGTTTCGCACTGTCCGTCTGTTTGTTATTAAATATCTGTATGAGCTTGCGCAATTATCGACGTCCGTTTTGTAGTTCATTCTTTTGTTGGCCTGTGTTTTTATGATGTGAAGCATTTCCAATGTAAATCTCTTCGTATAATTTTGTTCTTGTTGAAGAATCGTCGCGTTGTCAAAGTTAGGAGAGTGGTTTTTCTTGTTACAGTGGGCCATTAGTGCTGTTTTATAGTAATTAGTTTCATGACAATATTTGAAGTCAGATTTGTGTTGCGCTAGTCGAGTTTTTAATTTGGCTTTAGTTGTTCCTACATGTATGTTTTTACATCTTTCGTTGTTGTTTCCGTTACAGGAAATTTTATAAATTATATTATTTTTTCCGATTTTGGTATTCTAGCTTTGGTTTTGTTAAATATATTTTTAGTATATTTATCGGTTTGTGTGCTATCTTCACGTTCTCTCTGTTATAACAGTCGGATTTTGCAAAGTGTTCTGATAGCTTGGGTATATAAATTAAAGATTTAAATATTTCCGGGGTTTCGGATCTACTTTGACTTGTTTTAACTGAACATCTTTTAATTAAAGTTCTAATAATTTTATCAGGAAAATCGTTATCTTTTAATTGGACTTTTATTTCTTCTTTTATCTCCGCGTGGTAAGTGTCATCTCATTTGTATCATATGTCGTATACAGCCCATTTCTGTACTCTTTATCATCGTTTTTGGATGTTTTGAGTCCGGTGGATGTAGGTTTCTTATACCACTTTAACTTTAATTGATTTCCTCGTCTAATAATGATTGAGTCCAAATATGGTAATTTTCCGTCGTCCTCCAGTTCTGTTGTGAATTTATGTTTTTGTCAAAGGAATTTAATGCGTCAAGCATGTTTTGTACCTCGTTTTCATTTATAATTGGAAATAAGTCATCCACGTACTTTGTAACCGACCTGGGTTTTCTTGTTAAATTATTAAATGTATTATCCATCAATTCTTCCATCACAATACCTGCAACTATTGGTGAAGTGGGTGATCCCATCGGTAATCCTTTTATTTGCGTGTATATTGAGGTCGACGGAAAATTGCCGTATTAGATGCATCTACGTTTAAAGAGAGTTTTGCATCTTTGTTAAAATGATACGCTGATACGCTGTGTTGTTGCTGGTGGTGTCGATCCTATAGATTTTTTAAAATTACTGCTGTTAGCTTGGCTTTTGTTGAAGTTATTTCCAATTCGGCGCATATGCTTTTTGACCGATGTAAACAGCAATGAATGTCTGTTGTTTTGTTAATTAATTCTTTATTTGTTTGAGATAATCTTCTCATTTTACACAATTTACTTTTCGCTCGTTATCTGTTATGATTTTATTAGAATTCGCACATATTTCTCTTTTTTATACTCAGTTGAGCAGAGCTCACAGAGTATATTAACTTTGTTTGCATAACGGTAATCCGTAGCGGCATAAACTAATCGAGATAGATATAGATTTCTATATATCAAAATGATCTGGGTGAAAAAAGAAATTCATTTAGCCGTGTCCGTCCGTCTGTAAACACGATAACTTGAGAAAATTTTGAGCTATCTTTATGAAATTTGGTATGTAGGTTTTTGGGCGCTCGTCTCAGATCGCTATTTAAAATGAGCGAAATCGGACTAAAACCACGCCCACTTTTTCGATATCCAAAATTTCGAAAAACTGAAAAAGTGCGATAATTCATTACCAAAGATGGATAAAGCGATGAAACTTGGTAGATGCGTTGACCTTATGACGCAAAATAGAAAACTAGTAAAAGTTTTGACAATGGGCGCGGCACCTCCCACTTTTAGAAGAAGTTAACTTAAAAGTGTTGCAAGCTGTAATTTCGCAGTCGTTGAAGATATCGTGATGAAATTTGGCAGGCACGTTCCTCCTATCACTGTATGTGTGCTAAATAAAAATTAGCAAAATCGGGTGACCAACATGCCCACTTAAAAAAAAAAAATTTTGCAAAAAAATACAAAAATAAAAGAAAATTTCAAAATGGGCGTGCCTCCGCCCTTTTTCATTTAATTCGTCTAGAATACTTTTAAGGCCATAAGTCGAACAAAAATTTACCAATCCTTGTGAAATTTGGTAGATGCGTAGATTCTATGACGATAACTGTTTTCTGTGAAAATGGGTAAAATCGGTTTGAAGTCACGCCCAGTTTTTATACACAGTCGGCCGTCTGTCCTTCCGCTCGGCCGTTAACACGATAACTTGAGCAAAAATCGATATATCTTTACTAAACTTAGTTCACGTACTTATCTGAACTCACTTTATCCAGATATAAAAAATGGCCGAAATCCGACTATGATCACGCCCACTTTTCGATATCGAAAATTACGAAAAATGAAAAAAATGCCATAATTCTGTACCAAATATGAAAAAAGAAATAAAACATGGTAATTGGATTGGTTTATTGACGTAAAATATAACTTTAGAAAAAACTTTGTAAAATGGGTGTGACACCTACCATACTAAGTAGAAGAAAATAAAAAAGTTCTGGAGGTCGAAATCAAAAGCCCTTGGAATCTTGTCAAGGAATACTGTTCACGGTATGACATATATAAATAAATTGGCGGTACCCGACAGATGATGTTCTGGGTAACCCTGGTCCACATTTTGGTCAATATCTCGAAAACGCCTTCACATATACAACTAAGGTCCACTCCCTTTTTAAACCCTCATTAACACCTTTCATTTGATATCCATATCGTTCAACACACATTCTAGAGTCCCCCCTGGTCAACTTAATCGTGATATCCCGAAATGGCGTCCACCTATAGAACTATGGTTCACTCCCTTTTAAAATACTTTTTAATACCTTCCATTTGAAACCCATGTCATACAAACACATTTCAGGGTTACCCTAGGTTCATTTTGCTAAATGGACATTCTCCCTCATTTTGTCTCCAAAGCTCTCAGCTGAGTATGTAATGTTCGGTTACACCCGAACTTAGCCTTCCTTACTTGTTTAATATACTTTTTTTCTTTTAAATTTTTACCTCTATTTCTGCATAACAATGTCACAGAAGTTAGATATTTTCACTTTATTACTAAAGCAAGATAGCCAATGTAGTGATAAATAACATTGTGAATCAAAATAGGTGTGATATCTTCTGCATAGACGTCAAAATTCCAAAGTGGTTGGATCACCTGATTTGTAGTTGACTATCACTATCTCATTCTGTATCTCTTTCTATCACCCGCTGAAGATAGCCGGCCCTATGCGCCGCCATATTGAACATCCTGTCAGGCAGTTGACAGATAAGATATCACACTTAGTTTGATTCACAATGGTAAATAACTTACCACTATTTTATTTCAGTAAAAAGAAAAGTTATTTAATAACTCCTAAAATTATGTTATTATTTCTTTTTATATTTTACAATTCAATGAAAATGTTTTGAAAGAAACATTTGAAAATAAATATTTAAATAACTTGATAAATATTAAAGCAATTCAAAGTGAAACATGAGTTAAGTTGTATTAAAGTTAAAATAACAAACAATACAATAAAAGTACCCTCCAGTGAGATGAAACTTATTAAAAAATATAAATTAAAAGAAGAAGTAAAATAAAATAAAATTTAATTAAACCAAATTTATTCAGATTTAATTATATTAAATTTAATAGCTAGATTTTTTGAGCTTGAAGGCTTCGCAAGATGAATAAAACTTCTATTTTCTGTTTATATTCATTTATATTTTATTGGTAGATTTTTCGATTTCAATCTGAAGTCATTGTCCTGCGAAGCATTTTAGCTCAACAAATCGAGTAATTTACAATATCTAGTGTTATTAACTTTTATCGAAAAAAAAATATTAAAAATAATTTAATTACTTTGAATTTTACTGTCGATAACTTATCGATATGTTAGCAATATTTTATAGATCCGTTGTCGGCTTGTTACTTATTTGTTATCGTGTCTTATCGAAAAGTTATCGATTTGTTATCAAAATATTATTGATATATTTTCCAAGGATATAAATTTTCGGAATTTAAAGATTTCTTATCGGAGTGCTACCAATTTGTTATCGACGTGTTATGGAAAACTTATCGGTTTCCGGAGTGTTAGAAAATTACTATCGGCATGTTATCGATCTGCTAACGACGACTGATCGGTTTTTAGGAACATACATATTAAACTTAAATATGAAATCGATGACAAATGTATAACCCTCCGATAACAAGACGAAAAAAAGCCAATGAGAAGACAGTGACAACCTGTTACCAAATCGAAAGCTCAAAGATGAAAATTCGCTATCAATAATAAACCGATAATAAAACAATAACTGTTCGGTGTCGGTTGCTCCCGACGAAGCTTTCCTCAAAAATTCCGGAACTATTGTATCTAGACGTACCCCTGTATGTTTACACATTGAACTTCACTAGTTCTTTTCACTCATGCCTTTCTTTTTTAATTTGCTTCTGGGTGTATTTTGCTCATTCTCATCCCAGTTAAAGTGATCTTATTTGATTTATTATTGTAAACATCATCAGAGGGCAAATGATTAAACGAAGAACTAACGTTCAACGTACAATAAAGGACCAGATGACTATTATGTGTGCCTATATATTGGTAAGTGAGTATCTCTGTATCTGTTGTTATTCCCGGCATTTTTGCCTTTAACTTGAGATAATATTTACGTTGCATAGATTTCTATTTTTGTTTTCGTTCATAATTAGCCGGTTGTTGGTTTTACGTTTGGTTTGCTTTGGTTTAGTTTGGTGGATGCGATTACTGTGGTAAATCGATGAGATGCTGCGAGTGTATTGATGTTGTAGCTTTTGTGCTCAACAAACATTTATTATCTACATATGTACTTAGTTCTCAAAATTTCACCTTCTAATGCAAGGAATTTCTCTTAAAATTTTTTGTCAAAAGTAATTCTCTTAGTAGAGGGCACACACACGCCGCGTAACATAATTTTTTTTTTGTTTTACGTTTTAATGTAGACATGTAGATAGGTATAAAGACATTTATAATAAAACTTGCTCAGCTTTGTGGGAGCTATTTAACATATTTACATATATACGAAGGAAAATAGCAGAAATATCCACAGAAAATTGTTCGTAAACTCGGGAACTGTTAGGCCCGAACGCCAGTAGGTCGCAGCTACCTGTACATTTATATAAAATTACATACTTAAACATAGTATAAACCCATACGAAATCACAACAACTCGTGCAATCAAAACACCTCAAGAAGCAAGACCAAGCAGTGAGCAAAGTGCAAAACCTGAAACTTACATAAACAGATGCACAGCTCACCTCTTGCGGTTTCCCGCCCCATGCTCCAACTATGAGGAAATCAATTTACTCACATAGATACACCCGTACGTACATATTTTTGAATATGTATGTGCGTGTTTTGACGTTTCAGTTGGCACAGAAGTTGCAGCGCGTTACTGCGGAAACTCCATCGTGGAAAATGAGTTTCTCACACAATTTGCGGGTATGTATGCGTATGTAAGTAAGTGTATATATGGGAAATGAAAAATGAATACAAAAAAAAAAGTAAAAAACAAACGTACAATCATCACAGCATAGTAAACAAACGACGTAACAAGTAAAACATATATAAAATGTGATAGAGGAAGAACGATGAGACCAAAACACTGCCTAGAAAGGCGCAAGCAAAGCGCCCAGCTCTTTGAGCTCTATCTACAAATAACGAAATAAAAACAAAACAGCAAAAATATCTACACATAAAAAAGTATTTCATGGATATTACGGCTGCTTCTCTTCGTGTTTTTCTGCTACCTTAAACGGCAGCAGCAGAGCACGGCCAGAGTTTTCCATACGAGCGCACATTGAGAGTAGCTCTAGCGTTGTTATAGCTGTTGATTGTTGACGGTGGTTGTTGGTTGCTATTTGTTGGTGGTGGTCGATATTCTCTTCCACTACTCAATTTTATCAAGTGCACTCGCTGCATGTTTGAAGATTGTGGTGGTGGTGGAAATTGTGGTGACTTTGATGGTGCTATTTCAGAGTTTAACCATTGACAATGTCGACGTTATTACTACCGATAGATGCGCCAATACCGATGCCCAACTGCTGCCTTTGCTCGTTGACTTGTAAGCCGAGGCAGAATCATTCTTCAATACGCGCGCGAAACGCCAACACGTCAAAGTTACAAACGTCGCAAAGTTCTTTTTTTGTTTTACTGAAAAGAAGCAACAAAGTGTTTGTTTTTGGTTTTTTGTCGCTGCTGTCTTTTGCCTTAACATTCGTCTAAAGCATAATATAACAATCATATATGAAGGCTTTTGTATGTGTTTAGTATCTGTGTGTCAGATTTGCTGCAACACTCCACAGTGGGTGAGCTTGCTTGCGTGTTAAAGTGTTAGTGAGTGCGAGAGAATTTTTTAATGTGTGTGCGCTTTTGTGCTTTCAATGCTTTCGTATATATAACTTTTTGCACAGAACGAAACGAACTGAGTCAAAGCTACTTTGCTTATGATACCTACAGCTACTTGGTCGTTCGCTGGCGGAATCCGTATCTACAAAGTACTCGAATTGACGCTGGTTGTTTGGTGCTGTCTAACAGACACTTGTAGTAGTAGCATTTTGACCGTACGCGAGGAAAGCCAGAAACGTTAACAAAGCGCGTTAATTTTGAGAAAAATATTTGTAAAGCAAAAATTTTAAATTACAAAAATTGTGAATTCTTTGAATCTTCAAAAACATTTCAAAGCACGTGCAATCGTGGAAACACAAACAATTGTGTTTAAATAAAAATTTAATACCAAACAACGATATTCATTGTTTGCCTGAAAACCGAAAAAAATTTTTGTACAATTGTCAGTGAAGTGGCAACAGCAAAGTGTTGTGAAGCAACATTAAAATCAGCTAAAAAAAATTAAAAAAAAATTGAAAATTAGTTTAAAACTTATAATCAAAATATAATAATTTGATTTAAATAAAAATAAGGATAAGTGATAGTGAATGCAATATCTTATATATATATGAGTGTATAGTATACATACATACTTAGATATACCAATAAAATAAATAATAATAAAACTTTGAAATATTAAGAAGTGTTGGGTATAAACTCAAATGTAACGAAAACAAATGTAGCGTAAAAAAAGGATAAAAATCCTCAAACATATGCTAAGGCGCAGGTTAAGTGAAATGAATCGAAATCATTGAGCTACCCATAATAGTGAAAAACGCAAAAGCAAAAAAAAAAAAAACATCAAACTTAAGAAATTGTGTCCAAAGTGCAATAAAAAAATTACTAATAAAAGCTCAAAATATATTGAAATATATTACAGGCGAAAACCACAGCCTACAAAAGGAATACATAAAGAAAAAGTTAGTATTTGTTTTAAGTTTGTAAGGACCAAGATTTCGTTTTTATGTATCTAACAGCAAATAAAAAATTCCCTCTGTATGTGAATATGTATCTGTGAATAACAGATATGCACAGCATTTTTCTTAAAACTAAATTTTGTTTTTGATATAAGAAAATGCTTGACTGGGACATATTGTTGCAAGAATTGAAAAATTTCAAACAATTTAATAATACAATGAAATTAAACAAAATATTTTAAATGGCAATATCCAAAAACTTTGTCATACACCAAGCTTGACCTAGAAAATTATAATAACTTTGACATAGATGCATACATATTTATGTATGTATGCTTTTCTGTGTACTTATATATACATATATGCATGTGTGTTTATGCAAGTATGTATGAACATCTTGATTTATATACAAGAAAAGTTAGAAAGACATACATAAGTACCCCACTAAATTTTTTGGTTTTTTGTTTTTTTTTGAGATAAAATTAAACAAAAAATTCAAAATAAAAAAAGGAAACGAAAATTTACAGAAAGTAAACAAAAATGTAGATTAATAATTGATAAAAATAAAAACTGAAATATTAAAAGATAATAAACAAAATTAAAAACGGAAAATTTAAAAATAACAAAAAATAATAAAATGTAATGGAATTACAAAAACAAAAATAAAATGCTCTTAAAGTAAATATAAAGTATATTAAAAAAAAATTAAATTAAATTAAACAAAATTAATAAAATCATGCCAGATAAAAAAAAAATATAACACATACATACATACACATAAGAAAACAAAAACAAGTAAGGAAGGCTAAGTTCGGATGTAACCGAACATTACATACTCAGTTGAGAGCTATGGAGACAAAGTAAGGGAAAATCACCATGTAGGAAAATGAACCTAGAGTAACCCTGGAATGTGTTTGTAAGACATGCGTATCAAATGGATGTATTAAAGGGTATTCTAAGAGGACCATGGTTCTATAGGTGGACGCCATTTAGGGATATCGCCATAAAGGTGGACCAGGGCTGCCTCTAGAATTTGTTTGTACGATATGGGTATCAAATGAAAGGTGTTAATGAGAATTTTAAAAGGGAGTGGGCCTTACTTCCATAGGTGGATGCCTTTTCGGGATATCGTTATAACGGTGGACCAGGGTTGATTCTAGAATGCGTTGGTACAATATGGGTATCAAACGAATGGTGATAATGAGTATTTTAAAAGGGGCGGGCCTTAGTTCTATAGGTGGACGCCTTTTCGAGATATCGCCATAAAGGTGGACCAGGGGTGACTCTAGAATGCGTTTGTACGATATGGGTATCAAATGAAAGGTGTTAATGAGTATTTTAAAAGGGAGTGGGCCTTACTTCTATAGGTGGATGCCTTTTCGGGATATCGTTATAAAGGTGGACCAGGGTTGAATGCGCTGGTACAATATGGGTATCAAACGAATGGTGATAATGAGTATTTTAAAAGGGAGCGGGCCTTAGTTCTATAGGTGGACGCCTTTTCGAGATATCGCCATAAAGGTGGACCAGGGGTGACTCTATAATGTGTTTGTACGATATGGGTATCAAATTAAAGGTATTCATGAGGTTTATAAAAGGGAGTGGTGGTAGTTGTATAGGTGAAGGCGTTTTCGAGATATCGACAAAAATGTGGAACAGGGTGCCCAGACCATCATCTCTCGGGTACCGCTAATTTATTTATATATGTAATACCACGAACAGTATTCCTGCCAAGATTCCAAGGGCTTTTGATCTCGCCCTGCAGAACTTTTTCATTTTATTTTTCTTAATATGGTAGGTGTCACACCCATTTAACCAAGTTTTTTTCTAAAGTTATATTTTGCGTCAATAAACCAATCCAATTACCATGTTTCATTCCTTTTTCCATATTTTGTATAGAATTATGGCATTTTTTTCATTTTTCGTAATTTTCGATATCGAAAAAGTGGGCGTGGTCATAGTCAAATGTCGGCCATTTTTTATACCAATACAAAGTGAGTTCAGATAATTACGTGAACTGAGTTTAGTAAAGATATATCGATTTTTGCTCAAGTTATCGCCCAAGTATCGGCCGAACGGAAGGACAGACGGTCGACTGTGTATAAAAACTGGGCATAGCTTCAACCGATTTCGCTCTTTTTCACAGAAATAAGTTGTCGTTCTAGAGTCTAAGCCCCTACCAAATTTCACTAGGACTGGTAAATTTTTTCGAATTATGGCATTAAATGTATCCTAGACAAATCAAATGAAAATGGGCGGAGCCACGCCCATTTTGAAAATTTCTTTTATTTTTGTATTTTGCTGCACCACATCATTACTGGAGTTGATTGTTGACATAATTTACTTATATACTGTAAAGATATTAACTTTTTTTTTTTAATTTGACTTTAAAAACATTTTTTTTAAGTGGGCGTGGTCGTTATCAGATTTTGTTAATTTTTATTAAGCATACATATAGTAACAGTAGTAACGTTCCTGCCAAATTTCATCATGATATCTTCAACGACTGCCAAACTACAGCTTGCAAAACTTCTAAATTACCTTCTTTTAAAAGTGGGTGGTGCCGCGCCCATTGTCCAAAATTTTACTAATTTCTATTCTGCGTCATAAGTTCAACGCACTTACCAAGTTTCATCGCTTTATCCGTCTTTGGTAATGAATTATCGCACTTTTTCGATTTTTCGAAATTTTCGATATCGAAAAAGTGGGCGTGGTTATAGTCCGATATCGTTCATTTTAAATAGCGATCTGAGATGAGTGCCCAGGAACCTACAAACCAAATTTTATCAAGATGCCTCAAAATTTACTCAAGTTATCGTGTTAACGGACAGATGGACGGACGGACGGACGGACATGGCTCAATCAAATTTTTTTTCGATGCTGATGATTTTGATATATGGAAGTCTATATCTATCTCGATTCCTTTATACCTGTACAACCAACCGTTATCCAATCAAAGTTAATATACTCTGTGAGCTCTGCTCAACTGAGTATAAAAAGTTAAATTAAATAACACAAAAAATCTAATAAAACAAAAAGCAGAATAAAACCAATTAATACAAAATAAAATAATATAAAATTAAATATCATAAACGAAAATAAAATTAAAAAACATCAAATAAAATCAAATGAAATAGAACAAGTCAAAAAAATTAAATCAAATTATATAAATTAAAATAAAATAAAATTAAGTAAAATAAAAAAATTAAATAAATAAAAATAAAATAAGATAAAATAGAACAAAATAAAATAAAATAAACAAAAAGAAAATAAAATAAAGTAAATACAAATTTTTTATATTTAAAACAAATTAAAATGAAATAAAGTAAAATAAATTGAAATAATAAAATTTAATATTTATTTTTAAGAAAGCAGCTAACAGTTAACATGGTTCTAATTTTTTGTTAGTTTACATCGTTCTCATATTTTTTATATAATCTTTATTGTCTATATACTTATTTACTTCTGACGAACAAAGAAAGCAGAACCATACACTGCATTGCATTGGTATGTAATTAAATATAGACCAAAAACTAGACATTTAATAGCTCGTGCGTTGAAAATGGGATAGGGGGAAGGCATTTCGAAGTATATGTTATCGATCACCGCTCATATAAAACTTGTTGTCCTTAATGGAGCAGGCCCATGGTCTCGGACCTGAGCTTCAAAGAAGTCCTGGGACCACAATATTGCCCCAACAGAGAAGTGGCAGAGCATACTATAAGCGTGTATACCGATGATTCCAATTAAACGGAAGGTGTGCGGTTCGCTTTTTATCTTGTCGATCCAGAGATAACTTGACCTACAGGATACCAGATCACTGAAGTGTCTTTCAAGCAGAGATTGTAGCCGCGAGGGAACCATAAATTACAGAGGGAGCCACCTTAAGCTGCAGTCGCGTCAATTCATGCACATCACGTCATCAAAAAGTGTCCTGGAATGCAAAGAAGCATTGAAAAAACTTCGGCCAGGCCGGACCATGCATCTATAAAAGGATAGAAGATAACGAAATGACCGATGAATTGGGCGCAGCACTCGATGAATCGACGGTGGGAGAAATCAAAAGGATACATGAGTTGCATATGATCCGTCAAGCAGTAAATACGTCGACAACGTTAGACTCACAATACTAACTGGACACTGCTTTCGGGCGTCACATGCGTATAAGTTCGGCATAGTCAGTAACAAAAGGTGTAGGAAGTGCGAGCTACGGGAAGAAAGGGTTGGGCACGTTTTATTTTCATATCCTTGGCTCGCGAGAGCAAAGTTCTAACTAGTCCGGGCGGCAGAGTTACCAGACCTCGAGGCAGCAATTAAGTTAAATCCTAGAAAACTTCTTGTACTTTATGACATAAACCCTGGAACCTAATTGGGGTTTTCCGTTTCGTCGCAAACGAATTTCAAGCTAACCTAATGGAATAGGCTTAGTACTGTGCGAGGATCCCTTGAAACTAGATCTGATTGTGCGACAGTTTACAACGCCATTACATTGCCTGCTGAAAAAAGCCCTGGGTATTAAGCTAGGACTGGCACACAATCGAAAAGTCTGGCTTGCTCTACATTGGTTCTGAGCTAAAAATCTTTTTATTTGGGTATTCTTAAAAAGTTTTATTTTTCAAAACATATCGCTTTAAATCACACAAAAATATGTTTGTATTTTTCTACTGTAAAAACGTATTTACACTTTCAAATATCACAAGATTATTTACAATCCCAAGAATCTTGTATGTCAGTATATTTAATGTGCGTAAAAATGTCAATATTTTGTGTGGCGCCATTTAACCTAATTTTTCAATTACAAGAGCAGCATAAAAATAAAATTACAACAACAAAACCAACGAAACTAAAGACTTCATAGCCGAAATTGCGTTGTCAAAAATACTCGGCATTCAAGCGTAAAAAAAGTAAAAGGCAACACTGGTGCACTCAACAGACGAATTGTCATATTGCGCCAAACACACTCACGCACACATCCATACACACACGCATAGACAGTGCAATTCATTGCTGTTATTTAGCGGCCGGCATTTTGTGCCAATTAAAAGGCATAATAAATTTAAAAAAAATCTAAGGCGACGCCCAACAAAAGCGGCAAGGAAAATTTAAATAATTTCTACAAGAACTAGTGGATTTTTTACATTTTAATTTCAAATTTTATTTTTATATCAGCAATATGTATGTATGTATGTATGTATGTTGCATGCTACATATTTGCATGCACTAATTTACTGTTATAACTATGAATGTGTGAGGGGTGTGTTTCTTACAGACCTGTCAGTTGTTGGTAGGTTATAGACAATTTTTATTTCTTCTTTTTCTTCAACTTGTTCTTCTTGGCCAACTTGCTGCATGCACATTGGTTGCCGAACTTCGTCGCTACGACATTCGTGTGCGTGGTACATGTGCGTGTGTGTGTGCACATTTTACATATATGTATGTCCATCTGAGTGTGCCACTTCTCGGTGCTGACACGTTTTCGTTTGCCTATTCTGTTGGCAATGCCAATGGTAACGGCAATAAAACGACAACAAGTGCTGCAATTTTTCGCAATACACACACGTTCACACACAAATAATATGTACACATACGCATTCAAATGACTTCACTTAGTCCAAGCAGATTTCGCACGAATTAAATAAAGAAATGAATTTTGTGCGTTTTTTGTGTGTGTGTGTAGTGAAATTTAATTGCACGCAATTTATAAAGATGTAAAAAGAAATATAAATTAAAAGTGTTACGAAGTGCTGCTATTTTGGGGACACTACCCACAAATTCTTGCCATCTATATATATAATAATCAAATTCTGTGTGTGTGTATGTTCGCTATAGAAACGCATTTCCCACACTTCAATCATCACCAAATTTTGGTTATAGGGTCTTTCTATCAACGGGAAGGTTTTAGGCTAAAAATAATTTCGATATATAAAAGGGGCGTGGCACCTCCCATATAAATGGAATCTTTGGTACTGCATAACTCTGAGGGTATACATGCCAAAACATTGAAATTCAGTAAGGAGTTATATGAGGTCAATCCCTAACACCGCCAAGAAAATTTAGAATTGGGAAAAAGGGGGCTTGGTACCTCCCATACAAATGGAATATATCATACTGCATATCTCTGGATGTAGTAATGGTAGGATAATGAAAATTGGTAAGGAGCTATATGACGTTAAGTCCTAACACCTCCAGTAAAATGTGGAATGGGGAAAAAAGGGGCGTGGAACCTTCCCTACAAATTTTTTAGAACTATGACTGCTGTACAAACTTAGGTTATTTTAAAACCTAAAGTTTGACTGCATTGTTGAGTTTAGGTGTTATTCCTTTTGGACGTTCAGTAATCTGCCGTCGTTAAAAACATTTAGCTTCAGTCTATTAACATCTTCTATAAAAATCAAATTCTGTGTGTGTGTTCCCTATGGAAACGTATTTCCCACACTTCAATCATCACGAAATTTTGGTTATGGGTTACTTCGATCAAGACGAAGGTTTTTCATATTTCAGAATTAAGAATTTTATATTTAAATTTTTTTTTTTGATTACATTCAAAACCAAATTCCTGGTGAAGTGACGAAACATAAATCGATCGACACAGTTACAGATGAAGATCAAATTGTGGATTATCTAATTGAATTTCTAAACTCTTTAGAACCACCTGGAGTGCCTGCGCATATATTAACTTTGAAAATTGGCTCACCAATCATGCTTCTTCAGAATTTAGACCCGCCAGAATTGTGCAATGGAACCAGACTTTGCGTTAAAAAATTAATGCCGAATGTAATCGAATCATCACCGGTGAAAGCACAGGTGAAGATGTGCTCATACCACGTATCCCAATGATTCCTACAGATTTGCCATGTAATTTTAAGCTCTTACAGTTTCCTGTACGCATTGCTTTTGCAATTACAATCAACAAAGCACAAGGACAATCGCTTACGGTTGCAGGATTAAATTTAGAGAATTCATGCTTTTCCCATGGCCAGCTATATGTTGCTTGCTCTAGAATTGCAATGCCAAAAAATTTGTTTATCTTTGCACCGAACGAATAAACCAAAAATATTGTGTACCCACTTGCATTACAATAAGACACAATAATAAAATGTTTTAAACGAAAATTTCACAAATATGCGTACATAATTCAATTCCATTTACAGAACAATAAACTAAATTATCAACAAACAAAACAGAAAAAATAACGCAACATTCGTTGGATCTCGGGCGTTACAACATACGCCGGGTAACCCTTTCCCTGTAAGAAAAGGTGTCCATAAATGGGAAAGGAGGCCCATAAATGATGACCAAACAAAAAGCAAGCGAAACTGTTTCTGGGTTATATTTCAGGTACCTTTTCATCTAGCAAAGGTAGTTCAACGTGTAAGATTTTCAAATGGTAAAGTTACATGGTTACATACCTACCAGCAATATTTCTAATTGCTTCCTCTTTTTGGGAATCAAAAATCCATCGGTGACATGATACGTCCCTTGGCATGCGCAACGATACACGGAAACATGAGTTCGGGTACAACCGCACATGAGTATACATTTAAAAATTAGAGCCTTAATCTGAAACTTTTTTGTACTTCACATAAGATCAAATTAAATTTGGCTTAAAATGTATATAAAACCAGTTTCGTGAAAGTTTTTCTTCAATTTAAAACTGGAGTAGTTTACATTTGCATTTCAAAGAAAAAAGATTGTCCGCTCCATCGACAAAAGGATAAACTGGTTATTCTCAAGTATGTTCATCGATGATTGGGTCTATATATTTTTCTTATAAAGTGGTTTTTGTAGTTTCTTTAGGCATAACCTTTTATAACTGAAACATGTTCTTGTTTTTGAGAGGTTTTTTCAGCTAAGTCGTTGAGCAAACTTCTGGTATTACTACGGACGCTTTCAGTCAAAGTAAGGCCCTCGCGATCAGGCCAGTTTGACCTAACTTAATTTGAATCACTTTTGAGAAGGCCACGACTTGATCTTCCTGAGTGCATCTTTGTACGGCTGCCCAAGTTTTGTTATTAAACATGCCTTGCTTATATACGTAAGCTAAATTTTGCTCAAATATAATGATATACTGAACAGGAGAAGCATACAATTTGCAGTTATTTCTATGCTAAAATTGAAACTAAGCTATTATATTTAGAGAAATCTTAACTTTTGCTGATGACCTTCTTTTTTTATTTAAATGTTTTCAAATTTTTTACAGCTTTCCATTTCTTTTAACTTATTTATATAGACTACTGCTCGAATCAGCAGAGTTTATTCTGCTCGAGTTCTGACTTTTCTCACCCCTGTTCCTCGCCGTCACGCTTCCATTCACGTTTCCACTCTCATTCAGTGTTGCCCCTTCTAAAACCAATTTCATGGCTCACATATCTCTAAAAAAGCAAGGTAAAATTGCATCCAGGAAACGTCAACCGATGTCGTCAAAATATGTTGTCGACTCGATTTTCAGGTGGCGGCCACCGTGGTGTGATGGCAGGGTGCTTCGCCTATCACACCGTATGCCCTGGGTTCAAACGCCGGGCAAAGCAACATCAAAAAATTTTTGAAATAAGGTTTTTCAATTAGAAGAAAATTTTTCTAAGCGGGGTCGCCCCTCGGCAGTGTTTGGCAAGCGCTCCGAGTGTATTTCTGCCAACAAAAGCTCTCAGTGAAAACTCTGTAGATGCCGTTCGGAGTCGGCATTAAACATGTAGGTCCCGTCCGGGCAATTTGTAGGAAACATCAAGAGGAGCACGGCTGAAATTGGAAGAGAAGCTCGGCCTTAGACCTCTTCGGAGGCTATCGCGTCTTACATTTATTCATACATTTTCGGCTATATAAAAGAATATTGTGAAATTCGTATTGAAGAAAATCGCCTGTTTTGAAAATTCTGATATCAACATATTGGAGTATAAAATTGTGGTCGATTTTTAAAAAAGTTGGTAGATGAGGTAGAAAAGGAAATTGCCAGAGAGATGGTAGATCTACCAAAATTGTGGTAAAAGGGCTACACGGCTCCCATTTTTATTCTTATATCCCTCCACCTTTAACTGTTTGTATCTCCCTTATCTCTTATGTAGCCTTTCTGCTCTACACCTTCGACTACCATTATCACTACCACTCCAACTTCTACATTTATGATGTCCGGAAAATCCTATGTATATATGCCACGAACGCTTTTACCGTATCCATACATACATTCTGGTGGTGGTATAGACTAGGCTCATATAAAACTCAATCGAGTTCCATTGTTCTAACATGAAAAGTTCCCAATACATGCAATGAAGGGATTCAATTAGTTGGGGCGATGATTTTAATTTGATAATTTTTGGACAATTAGTTCAGGCCGCATACATACGTAATCAGAATTTTGTAATTTGTTTCACGACACAATATTAAAATGTAAAAATTATAATTTAAAAATAAATCTTTAGTTGGGATTAACGGACTACGCGCTTCGTCGTTCTCACGTCTTCCTCAGGGAAAAAGGAAAATTAACTTTATTTTCTCATTTCTAGAATGTTATATTTTTTTATATATTTATATTTTTCTTTGCAGGAACCCATCGAAATAAGGAAACGTTTGGAAGAGGTGCGTTTACTTGAATCAAGACGCTCGGCTCGTTTGGCCGATCAAGAACGCGACACGGATTTCGCACGTCTCGCCGATATGGGTGGCGATCGCCGCCGCACATCACACAGCATTGAGGTGCCATTCTCCTTAACACCGCAAAATAAGTAAGTTTTTCAATATTATAAAAAGAGCTTATTAATTTTTTTGTTTTAATGACCGTACGCAAAAGTAATGACAACCTATATGTACATATATTTTCAAATAAATAAAAAGATACCATTCCAAAAAATTCTTAGCATCGCTTTGCAGTCAACCCGAAAATCATAATCTCATGTTAGAAAAATATAACACACTTTCAACGTAGTTTTATCGCCAAACGAAATGGAATCAAATACACCCTCTTTAGTGCAGAGTACGTAGTACGTTTAGCGAGATAAATAAACAAATTTTGTTACTATTTATACACGTGTTCATGTATACATACATATTATAGCTAATAGTAATATTTCTATTAGTAGTGGTACTCCTATATTTGTGTATGCATAACTCGCCATTGGAGGGTTGTGCCGGTTTAGGAAATCATTGAAAACAAATCCGTTTATCAAACGTTGAGTGATAACTTTTTAAATGTATCGTAGAGTACTTTTCGTCCACACTATAATTTGGATTTTATGCCAAATTACTGGACATACTTTTTTCGTTGCATATACTCAACGTGTTTAATCGGCTTTCTGACAGTTCTTTGACATTTTAAAGTATTGGCTATGAATACAATTCATCCTCTTAATATTTTATTGAAGTATAAAAATTAACTTAAGTAATTTTGCTTAAAAGTTACGAATAATTATTTCATTTGGCAGGTGACTCAACTCACCGTTTATAAAACAAATTTTTTATCACCAAACTAACGGAAACATGTTTGCAACGTATCAATAAAAGCTGTGTTCGCTGAAAGCATCTATTTTTCTCACTATGTACCTTATAAATTAAATAGATTAATGCTAGTGCAGACTACTCAAAACTAAGGCTGTTGTTGCTTATGATTTGAAGCTAATTTTGTATTAGCTGTCAGCGACATGACAAGAACCATACATTTAACAAAAAACGCACATTTGTATATACAAGTACAGCCTTACCTTGACAGATCGGACGCTCTGGATTCCGACATTGATTTTAACATTTTTCATCCTGAATTTCGTTAAAACTTTACTAAGCAACATCCTGGTTACAACTTAGAGCAAGTTAACGTAGTCGATTCGATATTCTCCTCATTTCCAATGCAATTATGACAAAACAAAATAGTGAAATTGAAAAATTTGTGCATTACACTCCTTTATATTATATGCTAAACTATAGAAAACCAGTGAGTTGTGTAGAGTGTCCCCTTTATAGACGCAGCTTTGAACGTGAATGAAATATCGCGCGCATACTTTATCTTTATGTAGTATCTTAGTATGTGTAAATAGACTTGATAAACATATTATTGTTTTGCTGACACACGTGAAAAGATACTGATGCCAGTTCAAAATATTTTTAAAATTTTATTTTGCAAATATTTCTTATACATCAAATATTTAATTTGGTTAAAGTCTAAAACAGGGGTCGACTGCTAATACGCCTCCAACAATATCGAGAGAGGCATCAAAAGATGCGTATTAATCTCGACAACAATAATCCGAAGGCGGAAAAGAAAAATTTCGTCTCTGTCCGAAGCTATTTGCAGTTGAAGTTGGCAATTTTCATGTGGTTGTTGTAATGTTGTTGTGCACTGAAACAAATTTTGTGTACAAGAGGATTTTGCACGCATTTAATTTTCATCCCACCCCATTGGTGGACCGGCCAGGGTAATTTTTTATAAGCGCGGCCGAAGGCTGCTAACGCAGAAAAGTGTTCTGTGCAAAAATACTATGGATCCGACCCGCGGTTTCGGAGGGACCCGAAGTCATTTCGTTAATACCTTTTGAAGGAATTAAAATTTTTATTTTCCGCCTAGGAATTATTGTTTTCGAGGTCAATACGCGTCTTTTGACACCTCTTTCGAAATTTTTGGACGCGTATAAGCATTCGGCCCCTGTTCTAGACTATTACCTTTAATTTAATTATTAAGGTTTAAAATGTTTCTACATAGGTATAAAATTTATAGAGAGCCGTTTTTTAAGTCAATTTTAAGGTTAATCTGTCCGATAAAATTTTTTTTTTTTCAACAAAATGTATGTTTATAGGGCAGAAAAATTTTAATTGTTTTTACTTTTTAAATATATTTTAGAAAGTTTTTATTTAAGAAAATGTAATACTTTTAAATACTGTCGGGTCAAATTTGATCCATCTTACAAAGAACATATTTTTTCTCGGAAAATTTTGCAAATGATGTTTTTATTAGTTCATATATATATTTTATTAAAAAAACCAGGAAGAGTAGTTTTGATTTTTCATTCATTTATAACTTTTAAAACTATAGGCTTGTTTTTAAAAATGTGATCTTCGGGTCCTATTTGATCCATTCCAAAAAATTATTATTTCTTGGTAGAATTTCTTGGCCAACCATCTCTTTGAAGAATTTTAACTTTCATTAATTGCTATAAATTTAATATTCTAACATGTTAAATTAATTTAAAGAACCTCATGAAGGTTAATGAATTCAATTCTGCAACTATTTTATGAATGCAAATTCATAATTTAAAGTCTGCTGTCTGCTTCACAATTAAGACATAAAATGTAGGGCCTTAACTAATTTTATTGTTTTTAAAATACATACATAGTATGTACATACAAACATATACACATGTCATATCTTAAGTTTCGACGCAAATATGTATGTATGTATAAAATTATTATCAAAACAGCAAAACAATTAATAATTAAAGCACGTCCACTTAAGTAGCTCAACGCAAGCCATTTAGAATTGTTTCATAAGTGCAATGTATTGTTTGTTTAAATATGTATGTATGTATGTACATATGAATATTATTTATTTATGTACATACAAATTCTCCTAGTTACAACAAATACTATGTAATAGTAAGTAAATTTTTATTACGCCGCGATTTCTTATCTAATCTCATGCAGACACCGGTATACATACATACATACATACATACATACATATACATAAATCATTTAATGTGCGAATAGACATAGCAGGAATTTTTTCACTAATAAAATTTAATTGAAAATAGACAAACATATGTACACATGTATGTATGTAAATAATTGTCAACAAATAATTATTTAATTAATGCGTTTATGCATAACCTTAATTTGATAGAAATATTAGTTCTGAATACATGGGTATATATGTATGTATGTATATCAAGTAAGGAAGGCCAAGTTCGGGTGTAAACGAACATTACATACTCAGCTGAGAGCTTTGGAGACAAAATAAGGGAAAATCACCATTTTACAAAATGAACCTAGGGTAACCCTGGAATGTGTTTGTATGACATGGATTTCAAATGGAAGGTATTAAAGAGTATTTTAAAAGGGAGTGGGCCATAGTTCTATAGGTGGACGCCTTTTCGAGATATCGCCATAAAGGTGGACCAGGGGTGACTCTAGAATGTGTGTTATACGATATGGGTATCAAATTACAGGTATTAATGAGGGTTTTAAAAGAGAGTGGTGGTAGTTGTTTATGTGAAGGCGTTTTCGAGATATCGACCAAAATGTGGACCAGGGTGACCCCGAACATCATCTGTCGGGTACCGCTAATTTATTTATATATGTCATACCACGAAAATTATTCCCGCCAAGATTCCAAGTACTTTTGATTTAGCCCTGCAGAACTTTTTCATTTTCTTCTACTTAATATGGTAGGTGTCACACCCATTTTCCAATGTTTTTCCTAAAGTTATATTTTGCGTCAATAAACCAATCCAATTACCATGTTTCATCTCTTTTTTTCATATTTGGTACAGAATTATGACATTTTTTTCATTTTTCGTGATTTTCGATATCGGAAAAGTGGGCGTGGTCATAGTCGGATTTAGGCCATATTTTATACCAAGATAAAGTTACTTCAGATAAGTACGTGAACTAAGTTTAGTTAAGATATATCGTTTTTTGCTCAAGTTATCGTGTTAACGGCCGAGCGGAAGGACAGACGGACGACTGTGTATAACAACTGGGCGTGGCTTCAACCAGTTTCACCCGTTTTCACAGAAAACAGTTATCGTCATAGAATCTATGCACCCACCAAAAATCACAAGGATTGGTAAATTTTTTTTCGACTTATGGCCTCAAAAGTATTCTAGACGAATTAAATGAAAAAGGGCGGAGACACGCCCATTTTGAAATTGTCTATTGTATTTGTATTTTGTTGCACCATATCATTACTGGAGTTGAATGTTGACATAATTTACATATATGTTGTAAAAATATTAAATATTTTATTAAAATTTGACTTTGAAAAAAAATTTTTTTTAAAGTGGGCGTGTTCGTCATCCGAGTTTGCTAATTTTTATTTGGCACACATATAGTAATAGGAATAACGAGCCTGCCACATTTCATCATTATATATTCAACGACTCCCAAATTACAGCATGCAAAACTTTTAAATTTCCTTCTTTTAAAAGTGGGCGGTGCCACCCCCATTATCCAAAATTTTACTAATTTTCTATTTTGCGTCATAAGGTCAACGCACCTACCAAGCTTCATCGCTTTATCCGTCTTTGGCAATGAATTATCGCACTTTTTCGGGTTTTCGAAATTTTCGATATCGGAAAAGTGGGCGTGGTTGTAGACCGATTTCGTTCATTTTAAATAGAGATCTGATATGAGCGCCCAGGAACATACCAAATTTCATCAATATACCTCAAAATTTACTCAAGTTACCGTGTTTACGGACGGACGGACGGACATGGCTAAATGAATTTCTTTTTTCGTCCAGATCATTTTGATATATAGAAGTCTATATCTATCTCGATTAGTTTATGCTGTTAGCGATTACTGTTATGCGAACAAAGTTAATATACTCTGTGAGCTCTGCTCAGCTGAGTATAAAAATCGCTTAGGCCCGATTTCAGCTGATATATTTAAGTATAGATTAGCAATTATCTGAACCCCAAACACAAACTCTTCTTCGATTTCTCCTTGTAGCGATAACGAGACTCCTCGAAGGTCTTGGAGAGTTTTATCGATGTTAATGGTTCTTTGTCGCATATTGGTCCGTTACGTCGGGAAAAGCACCATTAAGATATAAGACAGACCATCGCGGGAACGATTTTATATGCTCATGTTCTAGGCATCCAGCCCCTCCCTTCCGTGAGGAACAAAGCCTCGGCTTTTTGCTTAGACAAGCAACAAAATGCGCTGGCAGCTCTTGAAGAGTTGCACTATGCAGCCTTTTGACATTCTTGCGTTTATTGCTTCCTTAATTTAGCGCCATCCACAAGGCTGAAGCATATCATTTAGTATCGGTCAAATGACTGGGTTGTGCAATATGCATACCATGAGGAATATACAACGACAGTCCCAAGATCCTACCGTAGGCCCTTTTGCAAGTATAATGCACGGCTGAAGCTTTCTTTGTTCTCTCCTCCACACGTTTAAGATGTTGCCAGTCTTTCCCAAACGCCTGTTAAAATAAAATCCTCTTTAGGAAATCAGCCCAACTACTGTAGAACTCAGCAATTTTTTCCCCATTTTTTATATTCAAAGCATTGACAACTGGCAATTCGTAGGTATGTACTACATGTTGTATATAGATCACTATCAGATGATAGTAGCAATGAACAAAAACAGTTTTCGTAAGCTTAAGCGAAATTCAAGATATGTATGTATTTGGGATGGTCGCCTACAACACTGTCAGTTAACAATGAGTTTTATCAGTGAAACTAAATATACACCTTTTGAAGGCAATTTGATAATTTTACGCCTAGTATGATTTATTTTTTCTTCTTAATTCATTTTTATTCACCTTAGCATTATTTTGGAGGCAAGCTTGATCAGATTTATTTATTTAGCTTACCTTTTGGTGCGTATTGCGTTTTAAGTAGACATTTCGCCGCTACTAACATATTTATTATTTCTATGGAAATGAAAAAAAAGTAATTAAAACATTTTCGTATTAACGCAAGCGATTGCGATTAGGCGGCGGCACATTCAATCAGTCAGTCAATATGTACTTCGACAAGCAGGGCAGCCTCGTCGGTGCGTGATAAATAAATTGTTTGGGCCTGTGTTAGTGGACCTACTTTAGAAACTTGAAAGCAATAGCGCATATCTGTATGCACATGCGTTCATTGTAACCAGCAACAATCTTCTGTAAGCCAGCTTAAAAAAATGCTTTTTATAATTGATGTGGATGCCATCTTCGGTGTTGTGCCATCTTCAATGTCATTTTCCTTTAAGTCCTTTTTTGGTATTTCGCGCACTTAAGCTAAGCAACCTCATAAAAACTTCTTTTCGCATTTAAAAAGCGTCTATTATACCACAAAATACCAGCTAACTTGCGTATGGATCAGTGTGATATGTGCCAGTTTTTACGAGGATGCTTTGCTAACATATCGAATCACTCCAAAAAGGCATTTAGAAAAGCGCGGCAAATTGTTTCTCTTTGCAACTTATTAGCGTAAAATTTGCGACAAAATACCGAGGTATGAATTTTTGAATCCGCCGCAGGTGCTTCGCTTACTTCACATTCATTAAAGTATAGGTACGTTCTATAGCAAAGACTATTTTACAGCGTAATTTTGTTAGTATATTAACGGTTGGCTTTTGCTCTTTAAAAATATAAATATTATGAGAAAATTGTTAAACACAGGGTCATTCTTTTGCAACTGGGCAATAAAAGAATGCAACTAATATATGCGTAGTTGTATACGTCTTGCAATCAACTGATTAAGCGTGCAGCTACAACAAAAAATTGTGAAAAAATTGCAAAGTTATATGGTGATTTAAATACGAACTTGTACATTTTTTATGTGCATACATACATATGTGAGGTTATACGTATGTATGTATGTATGTACTTACGATTAAGTGGAGAGCAGCGCATGATAATAGATCTAATGCTTATGAATGCACCGCATATGTATATATATATATTCATATACGTTTCATATACAGCGCTAAAAGAGCAGGGGTGGCTAAATTTATTGAATGCCGACCACGTTCTAAATTGATAATTCGCAGCCGTGGCGCATAAATAAATAAACAATTAGAGCAGAAATGGCGTATGACTTATGAAATATACTTATTACATGCTTCATACATATGTACATATGTATGTATATACAACCAACAAGAAGAATGCAATTTGCACTTATAAACTAAGCTCATTGATTGATTTTTAAAGCCAGTCTTGAAGTATGCGCCTCAAGCTTAGATTGTGTGGAATATTAGGCCTCTACGGCAATCGAAATGGTATAAGGAATACATACTATATACATATAAGTAAATAGATATATACAAAAGTATGTTTTCCAAAATTGAAAGAAATTTACAATTGTTCTCGGTAATAAAACCAAATGAAATTTATTAAACCATTCTCTCCCTTTTGCTAACTACAAAAATTTTTTTACCTTTTATGATAAAATTTGTGTGTACATAGATAGGAATGTATTTAAGTAAGCATAAGAGGCAATTTGAGGGAGCGAAAATTAATTTCAGCACACAAGTTGTGAAAACAGCAGTGGCAATTTTTACGAAATTTCGTCAATTAAGTTCCCTTTTTTGTTTTCGAAAATTTAGAGAAAAGACTGCAATGAATTTTCTTGGTGAAACTATGCAAACCAATCTCTAAAACAAGTTTGGAAAAAATCGAAAAGTTAGGATAATTTTATAAAAAACATCGCACTTTTTATTGTGAATTTTTAAAAATTTTTTGAGTATATAGTTTTTTGTCCAATAAATTACAATTTAAAAAAATAAAAAAATATAAGTCTCTTTTTTGACTATTTTTTTAACTAAAACATCTATCGAAGAAAAAAATTTAAAAATTGAGTGCTAACTTTGAGAGACCATAGCCTTGCAGTTTGTTTGAAAAAAATTGCTTTAACATGCAGCCCATGTAAAAAAGATCCTGAAAATTATATAAAAAATTCGTTAAATTTTCTAGAACTTTCGAATTTTTTCGAAAACGGTTTTAAGATTAGTTTGCATAGTTTCAATTACAAAGTTCATGTAAAATTTTGATTAAATAACCTTAAATAAAAAATAAGTTAGAATTTAAGCGAGGGGCGACTCCGCTTAGCAAAACTTTTGTTTAATATTCATTGTCAATGCCATTTTCGTGCTCTCAGCTCCAGTTATGCATCTACTGAAATATAAATAAATAAATGTGCATAGGCTTTGCTTAAAAATTTTCAAATTTAGGCGATAGGTATATTAGACATATTTTTTATAGGAATTATGCACAACTTCTTTCAATTCTTCTAAGTTTTCTTATTTTAATATTTAAAAACCTTTTTTTTTTGATCCAGCCTAATGTACATACATAGTCACCTACATGTACGTTAGGGCGGGCAAAAACAAAAAATGTTGTACTTACCCTTTGGCATAGTGGTGTGATGCTAGCGAGTTCCGCCTATCACACCGAAGGCCCTTGATTCATGTCCCGGGAAAAAACCCAAAAAAAAAATTTTAAAAATGTTTTATTTTGTTTAATTAGAAAACAGTTTATCTCATCGGCGCCGCTTCTTAGCAGTGGTTTGGCAAACCCTTCGTGTGGAGCTATGGTTAGCAATACATAGTACGAGCCGTACCCGTGCGCATCTTGCGCAACCAATCTAAAAATCTCTTATCAAATATCAACAGAAAACAGCTGTTCTATCAATCAATCAAAACTTACATCTTACGCTGCCATCTGGCGTCTGAGAGCAACTGCCGGTAATGCAGTGCAAATATTCACAATAGGGCCATAGTACAAATAGATTTCTTTGTGTGCTCACAATCGTTTATTTTTAACAAATTATAAAATATAGCTAAATAAAATCACTACGACCAAAATTGCCCAAAGCTCGCTAATAGCCCTAATCTCCATCTTTAAAACCAAAATTTTATTTATTGATTTGAATTCCAAATAAGAGCGAAAAAGGCACCCGTACATAAAAACAGCAATTAGAAATAATACATGTGATTATAGAAAATGGAAAGATCTACAAAAGAGTTATTCGCGAATAAATTTTAACCCCAAATATTACAAGAGAGCTCTCGCAAAAAACGTTGTTAGCACCAACCATAACTTTTTAAGAATGTAAAGAAGAAACTTCTGCTATGGATTTGCTCACATTTTTTTGTTGTAGGATGTTGGAGGATAAATTTTCTTCTAATTGATAAAACTTGTTTCTAAAAGCAACATCAAAATGCTGAATCCATGATCTTCGGTGCGGTAGGCGGAGCACGCCACCATTATACCACGGCGGTCTGCATACACACTATACAAAAAAGAGAAAGACAATGTTTGGGTCGACCCTAACTTAAATACATTTATTTTACTTTCTGCCCTAACGGACCTTGAGAGCTTTGATTATGTTTATTATTTGAATTCGGCTGCTTATTTATGCTCGCTTTGTAAATATGTGTAAATTTTTAGTGTAATTTAGTGTGTAGTTTGCCTTGAAAGTGTTTTCGACCTTTATTTATTCTATAAATTATTTGATTTTACCCTTTTTTCGGCTTTTAAGTGGTAATGTTTTTTTTAATTTTCTATTGGTGTATATGTTTGTTAAAAGGTAGCATTATGCTTAGGCCTGCTAGTAAATATAACTTGCGAGTAAAATTATACTATTTGTGAGAAAAAAATTCAGTAAAAAATTAATTTGGAAGCATTAATCTTATTATGAGTAGAGCTAACGACTTCCTCTAGAAAACAAGCGAGATTTCCAAGCTCGAGAAATCAAGGACTCGGCGTCTCTCTAGATTCTCTTTTCTCGGAATTCTCGTAAATCGCTCGAGCTTCTTGACATCCAGTTTAATCGCTGTATTAGTTGAATGTTGAAGAAGCTCGTTAGAAGCCGAGACTCGTAATTTATACTCGAACAAACTCGAGAATACACAAGCTCTCATTATGAGTAAACATATTTTAGGACCTGCACAAAATTGAATACCAAAGTACTTACCTTGAGTATCCATGGTGCAGGTATCTGGTTATTCCCAGTTTGACTGATAATACTAGATCGTTTCGGTGTACAGTGTTCAGTGTGAGCTTCAATTGTACATTTCATTTCAGATAAATTACTTTTCTACATAACACGTGGCACCGTCCGTTTAAAAGAAAAATGTCTCCACATTTCCTCTTACGATAAAACTTGATAAATGAAATATCATTGCTTCAAAACTATTTTTTGCTAAATTATGGCTTATTATTCTAGTCTACGACCCTTTTAAATTTGTTTTCTATCTAAGTTGCCTTGGTCTTTTATTGATCCCGTCCATTTTTACTAAAAATATTTTCTGCTATAAGGAAAATAAATGTACACAAATTCATTACGATATGTTAATTTTTCTTCGAGTTATGGCTCCCGAAACATAGAAAATAGCTTAGTCATAAAAGGGGCGGTGCCACACCCATTTTCAAAAATTTTAGTGTTTTCCAATTTAATGTTATAATTAAATTTACAAAGTAGCATTCTATTGATACAACGCTCTTTTTGGCTAAGATATAGCTTATTATTTTTGTCTACGGCCCTTTTAAAAATCTTTTATATAAAAGTGGGCGCGGTCCTTAACCGATTTCGTTAATTTTTCTTCAAAGCATTCCTTATAGTAAAAGAAACCTCTCTGACGATAGGTTCAACCATTTTTGATTTATGATTAATAATATTTGTAAAATTGATTTTGTCACAAGTGAGCGGTGCCACGCCCATTTTAAACAATTTTTTTAAATTTTTATCAAGAATCTCAATATCAGTCCACGTGTCAAATTTCAACATTCTAGGTGTATTATTTACTAAATAATCAGGTTTTTTGTGTTTTCCAAAATTTTATATAAATAAAAAGTGGGCGTGGTTATCATCCGATTTCGCTCATTTTGAATACCAATCTATTCTGGGTCCAGATAAGCTCGTGTACCAAATTTGGTAAAGATATCTCAATATTTACTCAAATTATCGTGTTAACGGACAGACGGACGGACGGACTGACGGACATGGCTCAATCAATTTTTTTTTCGATGCCGATTATTTTTATATATGGAAGTATATATCTATTTCGATTCCTTTATAACTGTACAACCAACCGTTATCCAATCAAAGTTAATATACTCTGTGTGCAAAGCACGCTGAGTATAAAAAATGTAGTACTACATACAAATATCCCACTTCTTCAATATTAAGCCACATAGTGCATACCAGAAATAATAATATACAAACTTTGATTAAAAAACAAATATTTTTGTATTTTACATGAAGGTGAGCGAAAACTATTAAGTTTGGATTTGGAATCAAGATAAATTTCCAATTGAAAAAAATTGCATAAACTAACTGAATCGGATAAGCAGATTTATTCATATGATTATGAAATCATAAAATCATAATAAACAAATCTGTAAAATAAATACATAGATAATGTTTCACATAATTATTGTTGCTATGAAAGAAGCAAAAGTCACAAAAAAAGCTAACAATTCAAAGTTCGCTAAAAGCGGCTTATGCTCTAATCAAAAACATGAATTTTTACATATGTACATATATACATAAATACAAATAAATGTACATACATGCATACATCTGCTAGCCACACTGAAAGCATAACATTGTGATTGGTATCTTATTTTATCATATTATTATTACGAGTTCTTGTTGTTATTGTTACTGCTCTATTATTTCTGACGTTTTACTGATGAATGCGGAAATAGTAAATTAATTTAAATGTGTAGGTATACGTCTATACATAAGTATTATCTCATTTAAGAGTATGAGTGTATGTATTAGGGCGCGCCATTCTTTAAACTTTTCTTAAGAAACAACTTTCCGATTACATATTTGAAAAATTTCAATCCCACAAGTTTCGAAGTTTCTGTAAAACAATGCTTACCAATCAACAAAAATCTTTATGCATGAAATTTAGTCCATATCTGCGTACAAACAAAAAAATCGAAAAATAACTACAATTTTGCAAATGAAATAAAGAATTCAAATAATAGTGTTTATTTTCTCTAAGAAAATAAAAAAATTCAATATAATTTTTATGTGCTGAGCGATATAAAAAACAAACAAAAATTTTTTTCTAACGAAAAAAAGCTCTAAAAATAATTGTTATTTTCTGAGCAAAATAAAAACCAAAAAAAAATTTCGAAAAATACGTGTTATTATGAGAGCGAAATAAAATAACTCAACTGTCTCCCGACTGACAAATTTTAGTATCTCCGTAAAAGAAACAAATTTAAAAATAACTGTCCCTTTTGAGCGAAATCAAAAACTCAAATGATAACTATTTTCTCAACGACCCGTTGAAACCAAGCTCATCCTGTTAATTATTTTTTTTTTTATTTATAAATTTTTATTTTAATTATTAATTCTTGTTAGTAATTTATAATTTTTATATTTTTATTTTTGCCCAGCCTTTGGAAGGCAGCTGCTTCTTAAGAGTCGAGATCTAAAACTGCTCAACTACAGAGAAACTCACCAGCTGAGAAACATAGACACACAAATAGGAAAGATCCAATGTATACATATGATTTAGTAATTATTAAAAGAAGATAGAACACTTTTTTATGGCAACGAGCGAGTCCGAAACATCAATTAATATCAAGTGAGGGTTAAAATCTTCATACAAACACAGGAAATGTTCGTTTAGTTGGAAATTGGTTCTACATGGTTTAAGAATTATAGGTTTATAATGCTTAGAAACTCGGCGGAACATTTAAGTTAATTTCGAAAATGGGCTTGAAATCGACCCATTTAATAGTATATCCATAAATATTACTCATAGCAATTCTCTACAACTTGCAAGGGTATGAAGATTTATAAGTCTTAACCAATTAGTGTAAGAAGGAAGACTATACGAAGAGTCCATTGAAGATTTCTTAATGCGAAAAGTAAAAACTGTTTTTGAATTGATTCCAGCCTATCTACATGAACTTCATAATGCGGATTCCAAATTATGGAACCATACTCTAATATCGGCCTCACCAATGTTGTAAAAACGGGTTTCGTAACGTAAGGAGAGCTAAATTCTTTTGACCATCTTTTCACAAATGCTAAAACTGTGGTATTAATATGAGGGTTGAAACTAAGCTTGCAATTCATTGTAACGCCCAAGTCGACAAAAATATCAACGGTCTCCAGAGTTTGGCTATTAATTGTGTAAGAAGCTGGCTGTACGTTCCCACGTGAAAACACATGCATTTACATTTTTCTATGTTGAGCGGCATATAGGAGGAGATCCAGCGAGTAAAACCAGGCTGAAAACCAAGCAATTCGAATTTATAGACAAGTAATGAGTGCCATACATTATCGAATGCTTTGCTGAAATCAGTGTATATAACCGCGGTGTGATGATTGTTTCACAAACCATTCGAGATGTGAGTTGTAAATTCAACAAATTGGTTGTGGTTAATTTCCCCTACAAAAGCCGTGCTGAGAATTATCGATCAATGTAGAAATCGAGAATGTAAATTGATTAGTAACGATTGCTTGGAATAGGTTAGGGATAGCGGAGAGTTTTGCTATACCACGATAGTTTTCAAAAGACGACTTGCTACCTTTTTTATGGAGTGGGATTAGAAAAGACTCCTTCCCAGCCGTCGGGAAAATGCCATTCTTTAAAGAGAGGTTTAACAGATCAGACAAGTCCCTTGTAAATGTATTCTGCACATTTTTTAAGAAAACATGATGAAATTAAATCAGGACCATATTTGAAGGGTTCTTTTAGTGTCTTAAGATGTAATAAAACATCTTCTGAAAATAAATGTGGAGCATAGATTGAGTTACTGAAGTGGAGTTCATATGGATAATTTGCAGGTGAAGAATCGGCCACAGCGTAGTAATTCGAATAAAAGAACTGAGCGAAGAAGTTTGCAATCTGTTGTTGTTGTTGTAGCAGTGCTTCGCCCCATCCAATAGGTGCTACCAATCACATATTGTCATCAATATCATCTAACGGGAGTCCAAGGAAACTTGCTGTTTCAACAGGGGTGGACCATAATGGGAGGGGTTTTAGAGTCGTTGGTTCCACATTACAATTAAAGAGATGGTTGGTGTCATGTGGGGACACATTGCAAGCGGGGCATATATTTTGTATATCGGGGTTGATTCTGGATAGGTAAGAGTTTAACCTGTTACATTATCCAGATCGAAGTTGAGCTAGAGTGACTCGTGTTTCCCTGGGGAGCATGCGCTCCTCTTCTGCAAGTTTTGGGTACTGTTCTTTGAGTATTGGATTCACCGGGCAATTCCCGGCATAAAGGTCCGACGCCTGTTTGTGGAGTTCACTGAGGACCTGCTTGTGTTTTTTGGCTTCATAGGGCTGAGTTCTCAGGTGCCGTATTTCCTCATAATTTTTACGTAATTGAAGATTTTATTACGGATCTGGATTTTCGGTACAATTGCGGCTGCATGCTCACCAAAATGTAGATCTTGATCAAATATCACACCCAAGATTTCGGGGCGCAGGACAGTCGGTAGCGTGGATGTCCAAATGGTCGACATTTGGAACGTCCATGTTATAAATAAAGTCGCGGAGGATTTAGTCGGTGATAATTCCATGTTTCGCGAGGCAAAAAAACTGGAGAGATCAGGGAGGTAGCCGTTTATTCTGTTGCAAAGCTCATCGATCTGTTTGCAATCTCTTGATTGTCGCTGGGAATAATTTTTCTAAACTTCATGGTAGAAGGGAATCCGTTAATTCTGCGCTAATTCGGGTTCCAAAAAAGGTTTCCTTTGATTTTACATGTAAATTTTATAACACTTTTTATTAAGTTCAAAATACTTATGACGGAAAATAGCGTACTGTGCATAATCGGAGTGTAAATCAGTTTTCTTATGTAGTTTGGATAAACGTGATACTTTTATGTTTTAAGGCTTTTAGCTCTTTAGTAAAACAGGCTTGCACTGGTTCATTATATGAGCAAGTGCGTTTGGGCACATATTTTTCAAATTAAGTATAAATGGCCTTATTAAAATGTAAAACGTTTTGCTCTATATCATCTTTATATTGAGGCAACTCTATTTTAGAAATTTATTTATTTAATTTGTTAAAGTAAGTTTTGGAAAAATCAAAACAACTGGTTGAAACAAAAGTTTTATTAGCGTAGCCGAGTTCGTTGGTTATGATTTCGTTAGTTCAGATGGAATTTATTATTAATTATTTAAAACTTAAAAATTCACAAAAATTTCAACTTTTCAAACAAATTAACTCACGTTTTCGCACTTAATTTTATCACTAAATATTTTATACAATTTTAGCCAAATAAGCACAGCAAAAATAACAAATAAGGAAGGCTAAGTTCGGGTGTAACCGAACATTACATACTCAGCTGAGAGCTATGGAGACAAAATAGGGGAAAATCACCATGTAGGAAAATGAACCTAGGGTAACCCTGGAATATGCTTGTATAATATGTATATCAAATGGAAGGTATTAAAGAGCATTTTAAGAGGGAGTGGGCCATAGTTTTATATGTGGACGGCATTTAGGGATATTGCCATAAAGGTGGACCAGGATTGACTCTAAAATTTGTTTGTATGATATGGGTATCAAATTAAAGGTATTGTATCGAATTTACTTGCAAATCCTTTTATTTGCCCTTTTTGCTAAGTTCGTATCACTATACTGTTGAATAAATAACTGCAATATTGAATAATGGAAAAATGGCCTTTATTAAAGTACTTCACAATAACACTTATACTTTGCAACTAGCTGGCTTAATAACCAAACTGATAGCTTAAATGAACTGACTTTCAAAATAATACTGCTATGGCTCGCTAGATAGCGTCTTAATCAAAACTGCTGAATAGCTCTAATCAAACTGAATTCCAGCGCCTCTACATTTGCTGCCTTTTATACTCTCTGATTTCAACGTTCGCATCTTCTAGGCGCTTCCAGAATCTACTAGTTGCCATCGGCTCTCAAACTTCTCAGCTGTAACTACAATTGCACGATTTTATAGCTTCTCTCATTGCATACTTTCAGGAGCATCTCAGATATATGCATGTGTTTGTGCATTGATTCTCCGCTGCTCGTATACGTACATGGTACATATGTGTAGACGCAATTATTGTTTCGTTTATGTAGATACTTAATGACTGATCTATGGATGTGCATAATATCACTGTTTAGCATCAGCTTAGAGATAGCAGCACCCCTTAGTTTTGCTAATATTCGTAACAGTATTAATGAGAGTTTTAAAAGGCAATGGTGGTAGTTGTATATGTGAAGGCGTTTACGAGATATCGACCAAAATGTGGGACGGGGTTACCCAGAACATCATCTGTCGTGTACCGCTAATTTATTTATATAGTTATGCAATACCACGAACAGTATTCCTGCCAAGATTTCAAGGGCTTTTGATTTCGCCCTGCAGAACTTTTTCATTTCCTTCTACTTAATATGGTAGGGGTCACACCCATTTTACAAAGGTTTTTTCTAAAGTTATATTTTGCGTCAATAAACCAATCCAATTACCATGCTTCATCCCTTTTTTCGTATTTGGTATAGAATTATGGCATTTTTTTTTCATTTTTCGTAATTTTCGGTATTGAAAAGTCGGCGTGGTCATATTCGGATTTCGGCCATTTTTTTACCAATAAAAAGTGAGTTCAGATAAATGCGTGAAATGAGTTTAGTAAAGACATATCGCTTTATGCTCAAATTATCGTGTTAACGGCCGAGCGGAAGGACAGATGGGCCACTGTGTATAAAAACTGGGCGTGGCTTCAACCGATTTCGCCCTTTTCACAGAAAAAAGTTATCGTCCTAGAATCTAAGCCCCTACGAAATTTCACAAGGATTGGTAAATTTTTATTCGACTTATGGCATTAAAAGTATTCTAGACGAATTAAATGAAAAAGGGCGAAGCCACGCCCGTTTTGAAAGTTTCCTTTATTTTCGTATTTTGTTGCACCATATCATTACTATAGTTGAATGTTGACATAATTTACTTATATACTGTAAAGATATTAAATTTTTTGTTAAAATTTTACTTTAAAAATTTTTTTTTTTAAAGCGGGCGTGGTCGTTCTCCGATTTTGCTAATTTTTATTAAGTATACAAAGTTTTACTAATTTTCTATTCTACGTCATAAGTTCAACTCGTCTACCAAGTTTCATCGCTTTATCCGTCTTTGGTAATGAATTATCGCACTTTTTCGATTTTTCGAAATTTTCGATATCGAAAAAGTGGGCGTGGTTATAGTCCGATATCGTTCATTTTAAATAGCGATCTGAGATGAGTGCCCAGGAACCTACGTACCAAATTTCATCAAGATACCTCAAAATTTACTCAATTTATCGTGTTAACGGACGGACGGACGGACGGATCCCGATGATTTTGATATATGGAAGTCTATATCTATCTCGATTCTCAACTGAGTATAAAAATGCAACTTCACAGCTATAATGACGTTTGCGGGTAAATCTCCCTAGCACACATATAACTTTTCATTCAATCGCTTCACGCTTATGATAAAATGTGCCTCTCTCTCTCGACAGCAGAACAAAGTACACGGGGCGACAAAATACCAGTGATTACAAAAATCATTTGGCAATTGACTTTGAGTTGATATCGTTTGAACGCACTTACAGAACTATTTTTATTGAGCCATAACAAGGTTCAATTACGTACATATGTATGTGTGTATGCATATTAGTTAAGTTATAATAACGCTAAACACATACAGACCCATTCAGCGAGGCGTCATAACAAAAGTGACAGACAAATGATAAGACAAGTTAAGTTTACTAATTTTTTGAAAGGCAAACACGCACACCACTACCAATACATTTTACTACCATGGCGTATACGTAATCGAAAAAAAACTTATAAAAACATTAGGGCAGTTCACGACCACAATTTCAAACAGCTGCTATTCCCTGCAAGAACACCTTCGGTTAGATTACAAATGGTTTCAGTAGAAGTTTTTACTAGTTTTTAGAAGGAAATTGATAAATGTTTGCGAGTGTGGGTATATGCGTAAGATCTTTTACAATTTCCTAACATTCTGCGCAAATTTGTTTCAATTAAATATAGAATCACGTGTTGTTTTTAACTTATGTGATCTTTATTAAAGTCATGACTTGTATGGTTCTTTTCGTTTGATGGTTGCTGTGGTAATTGCTATGGTGATTTACTATCTGGTGCATTTTCATGCAAATGCATACTTTTGTCCGCTCCTATGCAATTAATCGTAAATTCCCCCAATAAGTAGTATTTCTTCAACTTGATATGGAGTGTGCGCGCGTATTTTTCGAACAGATTTTAATTCAAGTTTAATGGGGGGTTTACATAGCTGCTGATAGTAAAGTATATGAACTTACATATGTAGTTGTGCACATATGAGTGTATGTATGTGTGTTTATTATTATCATCTATCAAATGCGGCACGTCACTTGATTCCTAGAAATTTACGCAGCCACTATCATGCTATAACAGCCGGCCGCTTACCGCTCAACGGCACCAGCCTTCGCAAAATTAGTATATACATACAGACACATATTTTGAATTTCTCCCAATAGGCATCGTGCAGCTTGTTTATTATTATTGTTATTAGTAAATACGTGCTTGTTGTTTTTTAGAGCTTTTTTGTGTGTTTTTATTTTGTTTTGCTTTAGCTCGGGACGTTTTTGCGTCTATATTTTTGTTTTGATACTAAAAACTATCCAAGAAAAATCAGTGAGATATTTTACTTTTTTTCTAAAATTTATTTTACATGCTATCATTTACCAACATTGAAGTTTTATGTTACGTTTATTTTATTTTATTAAATTTATTATTTTTATTTCACTTCCAAAGCATCAACGGCAAAGCAAATTCAGATACATAAAAGCTATAATTATCAGTGATAACCTTCGCTTGAACACCCACCTAGAACTACTTTATTTCAATCTGCAAAATTTTATCGTGTGCTTCAAGGCCAACCACTCGCTCAGTTACGGGTATTCACACAAAGGCAAGTTTGTCATTAGTAGGAGCTTGTAGTCAGCAAAAACAAAAAAAAAACATAAAGATATAAAAAATCAATGCGCAATCTTATAAACTAATACAATTATCTACATTTATGTAAGTACTCATGCAATTAAATTAAATGCATATTGGGATTATTATTAATCGTTATTGGGTTGGACATGCCTACATATGTATATATATAGATATGAATGTATGTGCTACAAACCAGTATTAATTAGTAAGTATTTTTCAATTTTCGCTGAATAAATTGAATTCATAAATTGAAATAAGGAGGTTTACATGTAAATATGTTTACCTTACAAAGATTATCAACTGTGCGCCATAAATGTCAGCTGCAGCACTAATGAGGGAGTAAGAGCTTACTGTGATTATAAATAATAAAAAAAAAATTTAAATATTGCAAAAAATATGATAAACAATTCAGTTTTTAGAGCTACATTTTAATTAGTTAACACTTTTCGAACTTAAACAAATTGAGCAACTCAAAGTGGTTCTTCCTGAGCGCGATAAGTTGGCCGCTTTGGAGTAGTGGTTTACAATTTAGAATCATAATTTTCTGAATCAGTTTTGCGCAAATCAAAGTAAGGCCTCCTTAGTTAGCAAATATTTAATAAAATTGTATTATGTGTAATAGGGCGGGTCGATTTAAAAATCGCTCATTGCTCTGTGAAAATCGTATTCTAGGGATCAAAATAAGAAACTTTACCGGAGGAACCATACCTCTAAAACGGATTCTGACCCCCAATTTGGGTCGAACTTTGGGGTAGGGGCAAATTTTGAATAATCCCACTTTTGCCTCCAAAGTTAGTGGGGGTCGGTCATACATTTGGATTCGATTGGAGCACTCTAAATGGGTCAAAGTGGGATTTTTCAAAATTTGCCCCTACTCAAAAGTTCGACCCAAATTGGAGGGGGGGGGGGGGGGGGGGGGGAATTCAGAATCCGTTTTAGAGGTATGGTTCCTTCGGCAAAGTTTCTTATTTTGATCCCTAAAATACGATTTTCACAGAGCAATGGGCGATTTGTTTGCCTCCCCACAAATCAACCCCCCCTAATGTGTAATGTCCGCCATCAGGATGCTTCAAATATTTTAAGTATTTTTTTATCTCTTTATGCAAAACGCTATTGAAAACTGGAATATGAACTCTTCGCCTAAGATAATTTGGAATCAACTATTATAGTTTTCCAGCTCATTGCGTGACTTGGGGGCGATTGGCGTTCTGTGAAGTTATGAAAGAAAAAACTTCAAACAATGAATTTGTCAAATGTAGAAAAATTTTATTCATTTAATCACTTTACAGAACAAGAACTCCCCTAGACAAATAAACACGAATAGATAAACCTTTTAACTTCACAGTTTTAATATGTAAGCTTTTTCTTCATATTATTTCTATTAGAGAAAAATATACATTTAAAAACTAAGACTTACTGAATACAGCCCTTGTATTATAGGTAGGCCTTTCATTTACGCGTGTTAAATAAAAAAGAATTCTTTATTTCTAGACTGCTTTCTAAAACAATAGAAATATGTTTTAAAACCGATTATTAGAGCAATTCGTCGTTCACTTAAATTTTTAAACGTGATTAACTTAAAAATCAACCCAACATGCATCTCTTTCAAACAATAGTTTATTCACCATAGTAGTATGGCTGTTCTTATGCTGCTCAAGATCTCCCCACACCAGCTGGCTAACCTTGGGCTCTGTTGTTGTTGCTGTTTTGGCTGTGCTTCGCCCCATTCAATAGGTGCGGGCATCAATATTTTTTAACGGGAGTCCGAAGAACCTTACAGTTTCAACAAGGTTGGACCAAACAGATGTGGGTGTTAGAGGGGTAAGTTACACATTGCAATTGAAATTATGGTTGATATCATATGGGGACACGTTATAAGTGGGGCATTAATTGGGTATTTCGAATCTGATTTGAATAAGTAAGATTTCTCCCAAATTATTAAATAAATTATAAAATTAAAAATTGCTTGAAATAAATGTTTTCATACATTTAAAAAGAGCAATAAGGGCAATCGCCGATTAACTCATACATAACAGACAACATTTGGTTAATTCGTTGCAGTTCTATAAATAGAACAAAAATAGCAACAATACCAAATTTCTCTGAAACCGCCTTACAAACATGCATAACTTCAACACATAACTACATACGAAGTATGTGATGTGTAGAAGATTAATATATGCAAAAGAAGGCAATTGAGAAAAACTTTACAACAACTAAGCCATGACGTAGCTGAATGCGTTTGTAACCATTTCAACTATCGTAGGAGTGCGGGTTCGAATCCCACTCCCGTGAGAAAAGGCTTTGAAGAGATTTACAATATATAATCGAAACAGCTGTCGCCTTGTCCGTCCTGATGTCACGTTGTTAAAATTTTTCCCAAATTATTAAATAAAGTAAGATTTTAATTCATTACAGTTTCCAGATCAAAGTTGAGAAAGACCGATTTTTTGTGGATGTCTGTTAGGGCCTGTTATTGCTTCTTTTCTTAATATTCTGCCTGCTTGAGTGCCGAATTTCTCCAGGGTTCTTACGGAGATGACTTCTCTCTCTTCAATCAGATGTCTGTTGGGTTTCCAGGATCCTGGTTCAGCATTTAACTTCTCTCCTTAATGGCGAGTACTCTCGCTTCACTGTGTAGATGATGTTCTGTTGTAACCCCAAAACGTAGGTTACCACAATATGTGATCTTAACTAAGAATAAACAATCCAAGCATCGTGAAAAACATTTCAACTTTCAATAAATGAGTAAGACCTATTTTTTGGACTTTCTTTGCATAAAAACAATAAAAAAATCGAAACTGTATAAAATACGCTACGAGGTGCACTTAAATCATATCTATAAAAACTGTCACGTTAGATTCACTTGTATGTTTGTATGTTACGTATACACCGGTACCCGTCTTTTCAGGTGGTACGTATATGTTTGCGTGTAATTAAACATACCTCTATATGCACTAGATATGTGTGTGCGATTATATTAACATTTATCCCAATAGTAAGTTAAATAAAGTAGATATTATATTTCTTTGCAAATACAAATTTCAAAATATTTTATCACGCACTAGCAAGATTTTGTATTGATGTCCTCTTTTTCTAATTAAATGATATTGTAACAGTAAGAGTGCCTTGAAAAATTCAAATTCATTGCTTGACGCATCATTCTAGCCAATAAGGTACTATGTAATCAAAAAGTTTGCAAAAATTTCACAAACTAGTTTTAATAGTTTTTCTAGACTATTAAGTAAACTTTCAAATTATGGATGCAAGTACTTATAAAAATTTTCGTTTGCAATTTGTTTTTTAAGATGTCAAAATTTCACATCCTGTATGGATTAAGGTAGTATTTTCTTTACAGTATAAATCAACAAACCGATGATTGATAGCTGCTTACGATTTCGAAATAGTACTATTCGGTCGATAATGAAAAATGTTTATTGGGTTACCATCGTAAGCAACGCGTCATAAGTCGTAACAAAAGTTTTCCTATTTGTGTACTTAGTTTGCTTCTTTTTATTGTTGTTTAAAGTTTAAACACTTTTTGACGTCATGTTGAAATTTAAACTCAATAGTGGACATTCGTATATACAGCAGCGATCAGAAAACTAGCAGTTGCAAATTTTTATATCATTTCGTCAATTAAACACTTTTTCGAGATTTTAAGAACAGGCTTGCATAAAATTTTGTAACAATTAATTTGTTTTAATCTTGAAAACATTTTCGAAATAAAATTCAAAAATCCGAAAAAGCCCTATGAAATCTCGAACATTTTATTTATATTTTTCTGCTATATTTTTGCCTAACAAATTGCAAGTTAAAAACCTTTCAAAAGTGGCATAGATTTTTAAAATATTTTTTTCAGAAGAGTGTATCAGAGTTTCTCCTCTTCTTCTGCTCCCTTCGCAAAAAACTTTGCAAAAATAAATGCGAATCTTGAGAAACAGATTGTACTAGAATTTATTGGGCTTCAGTACTGTATAGCCACAGCAAATTCGAAAAGATCAAAATAAAAATTTAATATTTTTGTAAAACTTTCCAGAGTTTTCGATTTTTTTCGAGTATGTTTTTGAGCTGGGTGTATTTAATTTTGGTTACAAAATTCCCTTAAAAATATGGAAAGTTAAAAAATAAGAATTTAATTTAGGTAGTTTTATTAAAACTCCACTGCTATTTTTCTTTCTGCTGCTGTATCTACATAAATAAACATGTTCACTAGCTTCACGTCAATCGCCACATGTGTAAATACTTTCTACCCACTGCTCTTGTAGTCACAAATCGTATTACATGTACAAATATTTTTTAATGATTTGAACATATCGTAAATTGCATTTAGGCCAGAAGTTACTTTATTGCTATTACAAGTTTTATGTTAGTGTTACGTTAATTGTTCGTACGTTTGATTTTTTTCAAAGCAACATCATTTGCAGTTGATAGATGAACTGATCATAGTTGGGGCTACTTGTTCGGGCATTCAAACTTATTTATTATCTTCAAATTCTATATGCAGTTCATAATTTTTGTGGTTAATAAACGAAATATTAGCTCGCTTTTATGTTGCACTGGAATTTTATGGAAACTTACATTTGTTTTTTTTTTTTTTAGCGTCGACCAGAACATGGGAGACAGTTCAATACGTATACACATCCCACATACTTATCTACGTTAGGCTGTATCTTTTGAAAACACCTGGTCCGACACCCACGAGTTCAAGAAAAGTTGGATGTATATAAACTCAAACTGATTCAAACTGCTTCTATCTTCTAATAATCCAAAGCGATTGAAGGCAAATCAGGCATATACTAACAAGATTGAAGTGTTTCGCAGCTGAGCATAGTCGAGTCATATTCACCCTAAAACTTTTACTTTTTAATATTTCTTTAAAGAGACCATTCCTCCATACTCCTTATAACTTAGATTCATTCATGAAAATGCTCGCAAGGGGATTTGGGTGGAAAATGCGGATTGTAAGTGAATCCAAAGATTAAGAAACACTAGGATGTTCTGTGTAAGAGAGCAGCTATTTTTTTGGTATCTCAATTTTGGGCATACCTAAGGTGATTTTTCTTGAGAAGCATATAGAGAGTTTACATAACTGTCCAGCATTACTTTTAACGCTGAAATCGATATGACCTTATATAAATTAGTGTCACCCTCCGAACTTCTGCCGATTTCCTTACAACAGAGACATCGTTCATTGAAGATCTATAAGCAAAAACCCCATAAAGAATAATAAACCCTGTTATACTGAGATGGTATAGTTATAAGTTAGTAAATTAGATACATTAGGATCTAGCAACTTGTCTTTCTTTCAAATTTAAGATACACATTTTTCAATCTCGAAAGAGTTGTTTGTAACTCTCTCGGCTAGGCGCACAAAGCAGAGTTACAAACAAATAAATATAGTTTAAAAAAACTAAAAAGCACGCTTTTAAATAATAGCGAACTAAAAAGTTAAAAATAATTTTCAAAATAAGTTTAAAACAATAATGAACGAAAAATACTTGTATTATTGTGGAAACGCGTCGAGCGCTCCATATACGAAAAACATGGCACAAAGTACGACTTTTTCACAATAATATTAATATTTTTCGTTCATTATTGTTTTAAATTTATTTTAAAATCTATTTTTAACTTTTTAGTTCGATATAACTTAAAAGCGTGTTTTTAGTTTTTTTAAACTATATTTATTTGTTTGTAACTCTGCTTTGTGCGCCTAGCCGAGGGAGTTACAAACAAATATACATATATACATACATACAAGGGAAGCTAATATAAGCGTCCTAATATGCGGATATTTTCGTACAGAGTTTTCCGGACGAATAGCGACAGCCATAAAATTTGCTACAAAGAACTGAAAACCGACGAATAATTTGAAATCAAAACCCAATTCTTACTATGTATTAAGCTGGGTCCATTTATTAACCTATATCGCGCCATCGATTTTTCGATAGGTTTTGGGCTCAGGAAAAAAAGTTCCACTAACAGCCCGATTCTTAACGTTACCGGTAAAATAGTACCCAGAACATTATGTAACCGAAAATCGTTACCAGTTGTTTTATTCGCGATTCTGGCCAAAGTGGTAACGCTGTCATCACCGAAAAACTCACCAGTGTCTGTGGTGAAATTAAAAAGTTGGTTTTCTTCGCTTTACCCATGGCGGAACGATACAAGGTGGCAGCATGGGACAGCTGAATAAAAACTTTTTTATTTAATTTGATACATCAACTTCCGACGCAGTACGATTTTGACATTTGTCCATCGAATTTACAAAAACGAAGTACATGGAATTTTTATTTATGTTTCTAGGTATGTCACCATGCTGCCACCGTGTATGGTTCCGCCATGGCTTTACCGACGATCGCTCACTCGTAGATACGATGTTAACGAATAAACTGGACGATGTGTATATACATATGTGCATACATGCATACGTTTTTACATAGCTATATTGTAATATATACTGTGAAAGTACATGGAAACAAATATGTATAGCAAGAGGCAACACTTTTTATACTCAGTTGAGCAGAGCTCACAGAGTATATTAAGTTTGATTGGATAACGGTTGGTTGTACATATATAAAGGAATCGAGATAGATATAGACTTCCATATATCAAAATAATCAGGATCGAAAAAAAATTTGATTGAGCCATGTCCGTCCGTCCGTCCGTTAACACGATAACTTGAGTAAATTTTGAGGTATCTTGATGAAATTCGGTATGTAGGTTCCTGAGCACACATCTCAGATCGCTATTTAAAATGAACGATATCGGACTGTAACCACGCCCACTTTTTCGATATCGAAAATTTCGAAAAACCGAAAAATTGCGATAATTCATTACAAAAGACAGATAGCGCCGACGAAACTTGGTAGATGAGTTGAACTTATGACGCAGAATAGAAAATTAGTAAAATTTTAGACAATGGGCGTGGCACCGCCCACTTTTAAAAGAAGGTAATTTAAAACTTTTGCAAGCTGTAATTTGGCAGTCGTTGAAGATATCATGATGAAATTTGGCATAAACGTTACTCCTTTTACTATATGTACGCCTAATAAAAATTAGCAAAATCGGAGAACGACCACGCCCACTTTTAAAAAAAAAATTTTTTTTAAAGTAAAATTTTAACAAAAAATTTAATATCGTTACAGTATATAAGTAAATTATGTCAACATTCAACTCCAGTAATGATATGGTGCAACAGAATACAAAGATAAAAGAAAATTTCAAAATGGGCGTGGCTCCCCCCTTTTTCATTTAATTTGTCTTGGATACTTTTAACGCCATAAGTCGAACAAAAATTAACCACTCCTTTTGAAATTTGGTAAGGGCATAGATTTTATGACGCTAACTGTTTTCTGTGAAAATGGGCCAAATCGGTTGATGCCACGCCCAGTTTTTATACACAGTCGTCCGTCTGTCCTTCCGCATGGCCGTTAACAATATAACTTGAGCAAAAATCGACATATCTTTAATGAACTTAGTTTACGTGTTTACTTGAACTCACTTTATCTTGGTATGAAAAATGAACGAAATCCGACTATGACCACGCCCACTTTTTCGATATCGAAAATTACGAAAAATGAAAAAAATGCCATAATTCTATACCAAATACGAAAAAAGGGATGAAACATGGTAATTGGATTGTTTTATTGACGCGAAATATAACCTTAGAAAAAACTTTTTAAAATGGTTGTGACACCTACCATATTAAGTAGAAGAATATGAAAAAGTTCTGCAGTGCGAAATAAAAAACCCTTGAAAGCTTGGCAGGTATTACATATATAAATAAATTAGCGATATCCAACAGATGATGTTCTGGGTCACCCTGGTCCACATTTTGGTCGATATCTGGAAAACGCCTTCACATATACAACTACCACCACTCCCTTTTAAAACTCTCATTAATAACTTTAATTTGATACCCATATCGTACAAACTCATTCTAGAGTCACCCCTGGTCCACCTTTATGGCGATATCTCGAAAAGGCGTCCACCTATATAACTAAGCCCCACGCCCTTTTAAAATACCCATTAACACCTTTCATTTGATACCCATATCGTACAAACATATTCTAAAGTCACCCCTGGTCCACCTTTATGGCGATATCTCGAAAAGGCGAACACCTATAGAACGAAGGCCCACTCCCTTTTAAAGATACTCATTAACACCTTTCATTTGATACCCATATCGTACAAACGCATTCTAGAGTCACCCCTGGTCCACCTTTATTGCGATACCTCGAAAAGGCGTCCACCTATAGAACTAAGGCCCACTCCCTTTTAAAATACTCATTAATTCCTTTCGTTTGATACCCATATTGCACAAACGAATTCTAGAGTCACCCCTGGCCCACCTTTATGGCGATATCTTGAAATGGCGTTCACCTATGGAACTAAGGATTACTCCCTTTTAAAATACTCATTAACACCTTTCATTTGATACCCATATTGTACAAACACATTCTAGAGTCACCCCTGGTCCACCTTTATGGCGATATTTCGAAACGGCGTCCACCTATAGAACTAAGGCCCACTCCATTTTAAAATACTCATTAACACCTTTCGTTTGATGCCCATATTGTACAAAAAAATTTTAGGGTCACCCCTGGTCCACCTTTATGGCGATTACTCTTTTAAAATACTCATTAACACCTTTCATTTGATACCCATATTGTACAAACACATTCTAGAGTCACCCCTGGTCCACCTTTATGGCGATATCTCGAAACGGCGTCCACCTATGGAACTAAGGATTGCTCCCTTTTAAAATACTCATTAACACCTTTCATTTGATACCCATATCGTACAAACGCATTCTAGAGTCACCCCTGGTCCACCTTTATGCCGATATCTCGAAACGGCATCCACCTATAGAACTAAGGCCCACTCCCTTTTAAAATACTCATTAACACCATTCGTTTGATGCCCATATTGTACAAACAAATTCTAGGGTCACCCCTGGTCCACCTTTATGGCTATATCCCTAAATGGCGGCCACCTATAGAACTATGGCCCACTCCCTCATAAAATACTCTTTAATGCCTTTCATTTGATACCCATGTCATACAAACACATTCCAGGGTTTCCCTCGGTTCATTTTCCTACATGGTTATTTTCCCTTATGTTGACACCATAGCTCTCAACTGAGTATGTAATGTTCGGTTACACCCGAACTTAACCTTCCTTACTTGTTACTATTATGTTTACTTATTTGCGCTCACAATTCTTTATTTTTCAGTATTGCCTTTTTCTAAACAACAACTTTTGTCTGGTTACATCGATGTTACCACCTATTTTAGTGGGTAAATAATTACCCAGTTACTTTCGTGGGCAGAATACCAAAAGGGTACAAAAGTTTCCACATGAAGAAAGTTGCCGTGGTGAAGAAAGGTTTTACCACATTAGAATCAGGCTGTAAGCATAACGAAAAAAATAATTTTCGAGTCTGCAAAATTTGAGTTTTTTGACTTTTTTTCTTTGATTTTTAAGGTTTTTTTCATGACCTACTAAAAAAATTTTCATTTGATTTTAAAAATTTTCATGTATACCCACTCCGACTCAAAATTGTCCGCTAAAAACCTTGGCGATAACAATTTTTTTTACCAAAAAAAAAATATTTTTGGGTTTTAAGGAGTGTTTTGGTGAAAAAATTTATTTTTGCGCCATTTTTTTTTTTAAGGGTTTCTTCAGAAACGTGCAAAAGTGTTGCCGATGAAAACGAATTTGTCTCATAGTTCCTATCCCACTTAATATTATGCGATAAAAACGTTGGCATTGACAGTTTAAAAAAAAAAATTTTTTTTGGTTTTTAGGACTTGTTTTGGTCGAAATCGATTTTTTTCATTTTCAAGGCTCCGAATCATTTTTTATGTATATTTTTCCGTTAGACCCACCAATAAGTATACCAAAATGATCAGGGGATGAGCTGAGTTGATTTAGCCATGTCCGTCTGTCCGTCCGTCTGTCCGTTTGTTTGAACGCGAACTAGTCCCTCAATTTTTGAGATATCTTGATGAAATTTGGTAAGCGGGCATATTTTGATGGGGGATTTGACAGTTGTCGGAATCGACCGTATCGGACCACTATAGCATATACCTCCCATACAACCGATTGTTCAATAAGAGGGTTTTCGCCATTTCTGCACCATTTCTGCCTCATTTTAACAGCTAGCAACATCAAATTTTACCACAAGCTTACGTATTGGGCATAGATGGTTGTCTAAAGAAATCGTCTAAATCGGACTAAAAATCGATTTCGACAAAAATGATGAAAATCCTCTTACCTGAACAGTCGGTTGTATGGGATATATATTATAAATATGTCCAATCTTAACGATTTTTTCAGACAACCATCTATGCCCAATACGTAAGCTTGCGAATGTATGTACATATGTATGTATGTTCATATAAACTTCAAAATAATTAAAGTTCTATTTGGTGATGGTGTAGTTTTGTGTTGTGTTTTTTTTTTTTTTTGTTCTCTTTTTTTCAGATCTAAGCGAAAACCTTAGAAGAACTTCATTACCAGTCATAACGTATACTTGCTTTTCTTTTTTTAATTGAGATTTCTCAATTGACCCACTTTTACTCAAGAAATACTAAATTTTCATATCAGTTTGAAATTTGTAGAAAAATTTAAGAACAGGCTCCCCATAAAATAAAAATCTCAACTCTTCGCGGTAACAAACATACATATGCGCCAGAACTAGTTTTTTTTATTCTAACATGTTTGTAATTGGATATTTATTTCTATGAATATATTTGTTAAGTTTTGTATATACAATACTAGTAAATTAATTCCGGGGTTATATATATTATTGTTGTTTTTTTTACCACTCTGTCGATTTTATAATGTAATTGATGGCCTTTAAAATGTTCGTAGCAAGTAGAAAAAATGTTTAAAATTACAAAAGTACTCCAGACGAATGTCGCACATAAACGACAGCAGAAACAATCGCCACTCATTTCATTTAATTACAATTCTACAAATTACACGTCTACTGTGGCTAAGTGCACACTTACGTTCAAATAAATATGTTTAAGTGTGTGTGTGTATGTGAACGAGGCCAACCCGACTTATCTAACTTCAAGGTAAAACGCTGAAAAGCCAAATTACGGTAAAAGAATAAAAAAATAAAAAAAAGCCGGCACAAGCTTTAAGTCAAATAAGGCCTGGTGTTTGATTAAACAAAAAAAAAACTAAAATAAAATAGAAAAAGGAAAGGGAAATGATGATAATAATAAAAATATAAAATTAAATAAAACAAAGTTTCAAATAACAACACTAATAACAAAATCCACATAACCTAAGAATAATACAAAATTAGAACAAGTAAAAATTAGCAGATAATAACTGTAAATAATGCAACAACAAAACATAGCACTGTAGAGTACCTTTCGCAGATCTTATTGCGCTCGAAGTTAGATAAAATGGCAGCTAATGGGTTGCAGTTACCAACTAAGTGCATAAGCGACCCTGCGCATAAAGTAACGGTTATACGAGTCGACGCTGATTGGTGGCATGATGTAGCCACAAACAAAAGTACAGTAAAACATGCCAGTGCCGCGCAGATGCTTTTAATAGCAAACTTCGTGGTAGAATTTTGATTCAATTTGTATGTTTGTAGGGCTGCCATATTGTTTGGAGCTGTTGATGTTTTTCTTATTTTTTGCCCTTCTTAAATTGCCCAAATTCACAAACGTGACACAACAATTTGCGTTAAATTGTCAGTTTGATGACTTTGTATCTGTATAAATATGTATGGATGTTTATTATGCTTGTAGCATGAGTACCGTTAACTAGCCGTCGCTAGACCTAACGATATGTTGAATTGGGCCTCCACATGTAGTTTTTTAATATAAAGAAAACATTTCCTTAATTATCAATTAGAAAAGAGTACCAATTAGTAAAGCAACTTGCGGGTATTACAGCAGTGCACAGAAAAATAGCAGTAGCAACTTCGGCGGCCACCGTGGTGTGATGGTAGCGTGCTCCGCCTATCACACCGTATGCCCTGGGTTCAACTCCCGGGCAAAGCAACATCAAAATTTTAGAAATAAGATTTTTCAATTAGAAGAAAATTTTTCTAAGCGGGGTCGCCCCTCGGCAGTGTTTGGCAAGCACTCCGGGTGTATTTCTGCCATGAAAAGCTCTCAGTGAAAACTCATCTGCTTTGCAGATGCCGTTCGGAGTCGGCATAAAACATGTAGGTCCCGTCCGGCCAATTTGTAGGGAAAATCAAGAGGAGCACGACGCAAATTGGAAGAGAAGCTCGGCCTTAGATCTCTTCGGAGGTTATCGCGCCTTACATTTATTTTTATTTTAACTTTTTTTTTTAAATTTCTTCAATTAAATTCCTATTTTCTTTATTTTGATATTTTAAGAAAAAACTTCAATGAATTTTGTAGCGGAAACCTGTACCAATATATATAAATAATATTGATATAGTATGGAACAGCGCAAGCCTTGCTAACCCTGTACTGGTGGAAAATCTAATTCACTGATCAAGTTATTTTGAACAATCCTAAAAATATTCCCCACAATTTGGATAAAAAACATATAGTGTATGTATACATTAATACTAATTAATGTTGTATTAAAGGAATAACAGCAAAAAGACAATATTCACTTGAAACACATTTACGAAGCAAATTTTGATAAAGGTCTGTCACCATTGGAATTGCTAAATGCCATCTATGTTCTAAATCTGTATACAATTATCTTTTGCACTATACATGTCACTGTAGCTAGTGTAGATCGTTCCTTCAGCGTCCTTTCAAGAATCAAAAACTTTCATATATCGTTTTCATCTTAAAAGCGAGTTTTAGGACTTGCCACGCTTTGTGCTGAATCCGTTTTGGCAAGACAGTTAAGATTTGATATTATTATAAAAAAATTTGCAGCGAAAAAAGCAAGAAAAGCCACTTTCTGATATTCAAGCCTTCTATATTGAATAATTAAAATTTATAATCATCATTAAATTTATCAGAAATGTATTAAAATGTTACCGAATAACTATAAAAGATTATTTGAAACAATATGTGGCTGCTAAAAGAGAATTTTATTTCTACGTTAAAATAAAACAGTATAAATAGTAAATATTCTGTGTTAATTTTATTTTCAGCTGTTAGTCCAAAAATCATATAGTTGATGTGACAAAAATTTTGTTTGATGTAATCCGTCAATAATGAATCATGAAATCCCGGGCCCGGATTTTCTCTCTACGGCCCTGCCTCACATCACTATGCCCGCTTTTTTTAAAAAAAAAAGTTATTCACACTTTGTATGGAGCAATATCTTGAGCACCTTTTGGGAAAAAAATTAACAAAAATCATTGCAAATTCTGGCAGTCCTATAACTTTGTACTTTGTTAGACTGAAATTGATTGCGCTTCAAAACTTCATACTCAAAAGAAATCAGAGATCACCATATAAAAAGCTCGAAATGTTTGTTAACTTTTCTCGACTTTTTTCGAAAATGTTTTGAGATTGGTTTCCATGGTTTCATAGAAAAACAAATTAATTGACAAAATTTGATTAATATATATGCTATTTTTCTGTTCGTTGCTGCATATCGTCACAGACGTTTGTTTCGACGAGCCCGAAACTAGGCTACAATGCACAATCGGGTCCTAAATAGCTATTAATCCAATTAAAATACAAGTACAATGTTTTCCAAAAGTATTTATTAAAATCGCTTCAGTATGTTATGGCTCCACCCGTTAAAACGAGAGATTTTGAAGGTATAAATACACAGTTAAAAATTTAGCTCAATATCAGGTTTTTTTAGACCTTTGTTCTAAAATTTAGATTATATTAAAAAATTGTGTGGGCCGTTGAACAAAAAAAAAAACTAATGATATCAAAGGAGTATTACAAGGTTCTCTTTTAAAATTTTTTTCAACTTTTTAGTTTTGTTTTGAAGCCAGAAGTGCGTACAGTTGCGATTTCTAGATATTTTAGACCTGTTTGGCTTTGGTCTAAATAAAGAAGAATTCTTAGATTTTCAGGCATAGGTTTAAACTTTTTGGTTTTATTTTAAAACTAGAAGTGTCTACAATTTTCTTGTTTTAAATTCCTTCTTTTTGTTTCGTAACAGTTACAATATATTAGTCTTATTGTTCAGGTTAGTTCAAAATTTGAACCGAATAAAATTAACGCCCAGTAATAATATGAGAAATGTAGAACTTCAAAAAAGTTTGAAAAATTGCTTAAACCCATGAGGAACTCTACGTACACGAACTCGCATTCCCATTGATTGTACTGGCCAACGTCGTTTAAATATACCGTATGATCGCTGAACAACATTACTTACTTACTTAATTGGCGCTTAACCGTCTAAACGGTTATGGCCGTCCAACAAGGCGCGCCAGTCGCTCCTTCACTCCGCCAACCGGCGCCAATTGGTCACACCAAGGGAGTTTAAATCGTTTTCCACCTGGTCCTTCCAACGGAGTGGGGGCCGCTCTCTACCTCTGCTTCCATAGGCGGGTTCCGATAGAAACACTTTCTTGGCCGGAGCATCATCTTTCATTCGCATAACATGGCCTAGCCAGCGCAGCCGCTGCGTTTTAATTCGCTGGACTATGTTGATGTCTGCGTACAGCTCGTACAGCTCATCATTAAATCTTCTTCGGTACTCGCCATCGCCAACGCGTAGAGGTCCATAAATCTTTCGAAGAACTTTTCTCTCGAACACTCCCAAAGCCGCTTCATCTGCTGTTGTCATGGTCCATGCTTCTGCCCCATATTGCAGGACGGGTACGATAAGTGACTTGTAGAGTATGATTTTCGTTCGCCGAGAGAGGACTTTACTTTTCAATTGCCTACCTAGTCCAAAGTAGCATTTATTGGCAAGATTGATTCTTCGCTGGATTTCAGTGCTGATGTTGTTGCTAATGTTGATGCTGGTTCCCAAATAAACGAAGTCTTTTACTATTTCGAAATTATGGCTGCCAACAGTAGCGTGGTTGCCAATGCGCATATGCGCTGACTCTTTGCTCGATGACAGCAGGTACTTCGTTTTGTCCTCATTCAACATCAAACCCATCTTTACCGCTTCTTTTTCCAGCTTGGAGTAAGCAGAACTAACAGCGCGGGTGTTTAGGCCGATGATATCAATGTCATCAGCATATGCCAGTAATTGCACGCTTTTATAGTATATTGTTCCAGTGCGGTTAAGTTCTGCAGCTAGTATAATTTTCTCCAGCATCAATACATTACGTGTGCTTATTATGTGGCTGGAGTTATACAATTGCCCCTCAGTTGTTTGTGGATTCAAATGCGGCGTCACCATATATTCGGTATTTCGATAGCCACCGTCGGCAACAACCCAGCAAACACAGTTTCTAACGTTAGGGGAATATTGTAATTTTACATTAGAATTCTAATGTAGTTCTCTAATTCATATCGAATCGAAAACTAGGTTAGAATTCGACTGTAAAACGATTCGAATAACACTAGAAATGCTGAGCTCAATATTTAAGTACGGGTTTAATTTATTATAATAGAAAAAGCCTTTGAAATATGTTCCTTCTTAATACATAAGCTTATAACCAAATAAAAGTATTTGATATAATGAAACAATGAAAATTCCGCTGATTTTAAATAATTGAACTTAATTGCGCATCACTTCAAAATTCTCATTAGAAACTCATTAGAAATCGACGTTAGAATTCGATTAGAATTCTAACCTTTTTCTCGATATCGAGAACGAAGTCCCCTTTTTGCCGAGAATGCTATAATTCGCGACAGTTTCGCAAATCGTCCTCTAACCTTCTACCTTAGAGAAATACATTAGAATTCGATTCGTCTTCTAATCGTTTTCTAACCTAAATGTTTGTTGGTAAGCAAATAGTTATTGAATTCCCCAGACTCTAATCGGCGGTACAATCGCAAATTATTGATTACAGCTGAATCATGCATAGAACCTGGCCATCGTGCAATAATATTTGTAGTTCGGGCGCTTCTACTACAGGTTGCTTGTTAATAGAAAACCACCCTTATGAAGAGCGAAAATAACAAATGTTGAAAAACCACAAAAAAATTCAAACTTCTCCCTTTGCGAATACGATAGTTTTCGGCTTGATCAGTACCAGAAGACTGAAACCTCAAGTGCGCGCAATCGATTGCATATATGACTCCTGGAAACCTAGCAATGTTGCAGAATTCCATATTTGTCCTCCGAAGTCTCAGGCGTACCTACATATGAACTGCGGTAGTAAGCGAGCTATTGCTGTGGATACGCATGCCAAACGCGTCACCAACGGCGATGTGAAAACTTCCGCTTGCGAAAAATTGTAGCGCGATTAAGAACTGGTTCAAAGGTGTTATGCTCCGTGAACCTCATATAAGAATTTTAATATTTATGGGTAATCACGAAAGTTATTATTTCAAGGGAATGTATTGTTTGTAAAATTTACCGAGTTGGGTTGAACGGCAAACCTGGCTCGATCATTTCGTTTCGTCAACCGAAATCGCGCAAAAAAACTCGTGGTGTATTACTATTTCAACGGTACCATCTTCATCATCATTCTCTCTGTCACTGCCATCACTGATCCAATTAGAAACTGGCACATGATACATTCTGGCTACCAGATTTAAAACAGTATTGCTTTTTATATGTCACGTATATTTATTTTGACTAAAATTTGACATCTGGATGTCTATAAAAAACGAATATTGTTTAAATCTCTGCGTAACGTGTTTAAACCACAAATTTTTCCGGATTAAAAATGTGAGGCTAAAACTTGGCGTTGTTGTAAACGGTTTCGTAAAAAAGTTTGAACATTCTAAACAAACCTAATTTTGTATATAATATAAGTTCAGCAGCTTTAAATTGCGACGTAAACTAAAAACATTAGGGTGGGACAAACCAATATTTTTTTCTTTTGGTATAATTTGGAAAATATTGTTCGGGACACCCAAAAAAATAGCGTGTAATAATGTCTGCTTTTTATTTTAATGTGTGGAGGCTCATCAAGCGCAACTACAAGCAACAGCATAACGATAATTCGTCTCCTGAAATCTCAACTAATCTAAAAATAATTGTAAAATTTCTTCTGCACTTATTCCAGTTCTTCGTACATATGTATATTTGAATTTTTTTATTTTCCACTTACGAATTCTAACCGCAAAATAAACATCTAAAATACTAGTGGCCGCCAATAACCACCATCTATAGATTTGTAGTAAAACTCAATCACAAAATCTTGAGCTGAAGGAAATATAATACACTCTTAGATTCATTCATATGCACATATAATAGATGTAATGTAAATGCACTTCCATATTTATGTAGGTTGGCAGAAATTGATCTGCTACCACACGGCTCACTGCCGCATGTCTCAATTATGGCTTGCTGGTTAGCCACTCAACGCCAAGCAACCAGATTGAAGCGAATGATGATGATGACTTTTATGCTGACGCATACAACAACAAATTTGCAATAATTCAATCGACGAATTCATAGAATTTTCCCTGCTGATTTGGTGAAATCTTTCCAATTGCATTACAATTGACATAGAAAATTTGTTTGTTGCATGTAGCATGCGTATCGCTTCGAGTATATGTATGTATGTATGTGTCTATGTATGCATAATGTTGCAACTTAATGTGAGATGTGGCTAAAAAGCAAGGCGATACTGCTTGTTTGGTCGTTATTTTTTCGAAGCCCTCGGGGAAATATTTTTCTATCACGAGCCAACACTTTACTCCCTCTGCAACAGCTTATGCGCTTATAAAGCTGTCAATAAATGGCTGTTACAGATGCACGTCATTCTACAAGTACATACAGTTTTATGAATGCTTGCATGCGATTTGCATCTCATCTGCCATTAGCCGCTGGGGATATGCTTCCTGCAAGTGATGTGTCGCCCAACAGAAGACAGCGCAGCAAATTAAGCTTCAGACTTGGAATTCAATGACATTTGTGTGAATGTTTTGCAAAGCGGAAGCGAAAATCACACTGCACAACTGCTTTCTCTGCTGATTGGGTTAGTTAACAACCCTTATTGGTAATGAGCCAAGTACTGAAAAGACAAAAAGCGCCACCCGCACACTCAAGGCATTTAACATATTTTATATAAGGTCGCTTTCATGTTCGTCCGCAAACTTGAGTAGAAAATTATCGTTAGGTAGCGTCGTGAAATCGATATTTAAAAACTCGACCTAGTTTTAATTTCCTGATATCCTAGAGACCTGAAACTTTGAACATAGCTTATAGACCTAGTAAAACACATTTATAAAGAAAAAACAGTATTCTTTATGGGGACGGGATCTGGATATTTAGAGATCTTTAGAAAATCTATCCACAGCAAGTTTTCATTGAGCTGGAAACTTGAAACCAACAAAAAGAGAAAAGAATCCGGTGGGCGGTGGCGCACGGGTCTAGATAATTAAAAAGTTCCTACAAATATTAGAATAATAGAGATTTGAAATTCAAATTTTGGCTCAGAGGTCAGTAACAACGTAACGCCTATGACGAAAAATTTCGCTGAGATTATACAAAATTTTCCCTGGGTATTCAACCCAGTGTTGTGTGAAGTACTTTGTTTCACAGTTACTTATCGTTTCCCTAGTGTGTGCCTTTGTGAGCCCATAGAAGCGCTCTAGATGCTGGAATGCTGCTATAGCACCCTTCTTTCCTGGGTAGTCTGTCTGTGAATTACCTTTATGTCCCTGTTGCCCGGAAACCCATCCTAACAAAACCTCGTTCATGGCACTCAGATCATTTGGCACTCCAATGCGTTCATCCACTAGTTTAGAAGTAATTGTACAAAACTGCAAGGCACGTAAGGCTACTTAGTTGTCTGACATAATGAGGACACTCCCTGAGGATAAGTCTCTTTGTAACATTATCTACCGCAAACTTCTATTGCATGAAATTATGTCTGAATAAATAACGGTAAGCATCCAATGGGTGTCGATTTCTTAAAGTTCGGCCCAAAGATGCCAGCTCCCGTTTTTCCGTCAAAAATTTTAATCCATTTTGGAACCAGATCTCGGAGTCAGTATATGAATTCCTTGTTTCTTAATAAGTTCTGTTAACAATGGGCACTTAAACTTTCCGTGAGATTCTGATCATAGGGTACATTGCATCACAGTTACATTACGTATTTCCTTACATTTTATTATTATAAAATCATAGTGCAGGAAGTGTTGCCTCTTTCTCTTTTAGAATAGAGGAGGAAGGTGTTCCCATTAAGACATTAAGTGCAACTTAAACCTTTAGAAATACTAACAATAATACTTTAACTGTAAATAGATCAAACCCGAGCTTTTCTTAGTGTTCAAAACCAAAATTAACGCACATGCTTAGCAACCGATTTGTTCTCCAGCTCGACCTCGATCAGGCAAGGTTTTATCTGTAAAAAATAACCTAAATAAATATGATGCATTATGTATTAGCAGTGCAATTAAATGCAAATAAATTCATGCGAATTTCCAACAATTATACGAATATTATTTATTCTCGACTGACCACACATCGAGATTTTCTCACGGCATGTTGGCGGCCACCGTGGTGTGATGGTATCGTGCTCCGCCTGCCACACCGTATGCCCTGGGTTCGCACCCCGGGCAAAGCAACAACAAAATTTTAGAAATAAGTTTTTTCAATTAGAAGAAAATTTTTCTAAGAGGGGTCGCCCCTCGGCAGTGTTTGGCAAGCTCTCCGGGTGTATTTCTGCCATGAAAAGCTCTCAGTGAAAAGTCATCTGCCTTGCAGATGCCGTTCGGAGTCGGCATAAAACATGTAGGTCCCGTCCGCCCAATTTATACGGAAAATCAAGAGGAGCACGACGCAAATTGGAAGAGAAGCTCGGCCTTAGATCTCTTCGGAGGTTATCGTGCCTTACATTTATTTTTTTTTTATGTGAAGGCAACAAATATTTTCCACTAACATTCCAAATGAAATTTATGTATTTCACAAATCTACTACAAATTACACTTCTCTCTATCTCTAGTTATTTGTTCCAAGGTGCAGCGACGATTTCTATGTTAGTCCAAAGTACGCAGTCGTCATTCGTATTTGTTGTTATTTACTTACTCGTTGTTTTTGTTGTTCCTACTTTTTCAACGGTGTGAAAATTTACAATAAACTTGCAATTTACTTTACTTTACTTGTTTATATGCACGTAGCTCACTCGGGGATTATGCGTTCCGCAATTGTGTTGCGTTTATGAGGAAAAACCTGACAATCGTCAGGTAAGCCGGTTCAGCTGTCAGCTACCGCAACACCACAACAGTTAACTGTAAAATGGCGCGTAGTTGTAGCCAACATAGCTAACTTGTGGGCCAATGCAATGCACATGCACATGCACATAAACACACACATACACACACACATGTAAATGCGTAGTACAATAAGCAAGCAAGCGTAACAAGCAAAACAACAAACCGGTAACTGGCAATGTGAGGCGAATAAGGTAGACAAGTAGGCAGGTGGCTAACTGGTAGCTGGAGCCACGGCCCTGAATTTGCCGCAAATGAATCGTGATTCTCATACAGTTTTAGTTGTTTTTTTCTTTTCTTTAATTTATTCAATTCTAATTATTATTTTGATTGCGTATGCGTTTGCGCTTGTGCGTGTGTGTGAGGGCCGGCATTAGTAACGCTATCCGCTGCACATTGCCATTGTAGGTTGGGTTGGGTTGGTATACTTTCTGGTTATGCGCGTGTTGCATACGAATTTTGAGTCGTTCGCCAAACGTTCTCAACTACGCGCTTACCCAATGCACAAATAATAGGGTGCTTAACGGTTTATCAAAGTTTGTAAGTTTGCAGTACACAGGGTTGGATTAAGTTTATTGGTGCCACAAGCAACGCAATCATAACGACTATGCTTTTCTTAAACCAAAAATATTATTTTAATATGCGCTGCCATCATAATTCTCACTCTGTCTTTTTTCATTTTAATACTCAGCAGTACATATAGCTTACAGAGTATATTTATTTTATTCGCCTAATGGTGGTTAAATATGCCAATATGCTCCGTCCGTCTGTCCATCTATCTGAACGTACACACGAAAACTCGAATAAATTTTTAGGAATTAATGGGCTTAAAGGGCCAATTAAACTTCCTTAACCCTAACGCCATAGTCATAACCATATTTATACTTATCCATATCGAATTGGCATCAGTTATTGGTGCCTTAACCTAAAAGTTGTGAAAATTTCATAAAAATGAAGAAAACGCAAAAAATTACAAATATAATCCACAAAAAATAAGTCTCTTAGTCAAACCGTATCCAGTGAGAAATCAAAAACCAATTCGTTGGCTATTATATGGTTATGGCTTGAGCGTTATGGTATGGCACCATTAATCGATTACATTGATTTCCATAAGTTTGATTCGATCAGCTGTTTTATCTGGTTATGGATAAGTCACCATTAATTGGCCCTTAATACCTGTATTATCCTTCCCATAACATTTCTCAACACTTGTAAAATGTTAAATTTATCCAATACTAATATAACTGGCACTATCTCTGCCTAAAGTAATTTTACGTCAATGCTATTTTACTCCCAAAGAGTCATTATAAGCGGAAATTGGAAAACCTAATAATTTTGAATATGGGGGTGGCACACCCTATTTTTGAGTAAGTATTTTCCATAATTCTCGGCCACCGTGGTGTGATGATAGCGTTCTCCGCCTACCACACCGTATGCCCTGGGTTCACACCCGAGGCAAGCAATATCATTTTTCTAAGCGGGGTCGCCCCTCGGCAGTGTTTGGCAAGCGCTGCGAGAGTATTTCTGGCATGAAAAGCTCTCAGTGAAAACTCATCTACTTGCAGATGCCGTTCGGAGTCGGCATAAAATATGTAGATCCCGTCCGGCCGATTTTTAGGGAAAATCAAGAAGAGCACGACGCAAATTGGAAGAGAAGCTCGGCCTAAAATCTCTTCGGAGGTTATCGCGCCCAACATTTATTTTTTTATTTTTTTTCATTTTCCATAATTCATACCATGACGAAATGTCCAAATATCATTTTGCAAATAATAGAATTTTTTTAGGATCTAGCTTAGCTGCTGCCTCGAGATCTGGTAACTCTGCGGCCCCTGGTAACTAGAGCCTAGACCTAACCCAGGACACGAACACAAAACGTGCTTAACCGTTTCTTCCTGCAGCTGGCACTTTCTACATTTCCTGTTACTAATGAGGCGTAACCTATATGTGACGCCAGAAGGCAGTGTCTTATCGTGAGCCTACTAATACTAGAAGGCTGAAAATTATGGTTTAATCTTAAACTTTCTGGTATACATATATGAACAAACTTTTTTTGGCTTCAAATGCCGGCCTTGCAAAGTTTAAAACGAAACGAGCTCACATGATGTATATGGAAACGATTTTCATATGACTGGTTTTGAATTATTTAACTCCTCAAATTTCTGGACTAAAATTCAAACCCCAATATATTAAAAATTGGGTTTACTATCTCACTGTTCATAATATAAACCGAAAAAGTTTAAAAGCTTGGTACTTCGTTGGGTGAAACTTAGAGGTTTTAGTTTTAGAATGTTCATCGAAAACTATTATTTTCAAGTTTCTGGACTAAAATTAAAACCAAGATATCTTAGAAATTGCTTAAAACTATTAAATGGTTTTAAATGTAGTATAAGCAAGTAAGAAAGGCTAAGTTCGGGTGTAACCGAACATTACATACTCAGCTGAGAGCTTTGGAGACAAAATAAGGGAAAATCACCATGTAGGAAAATGAAACTAGGGTAACCCTGTAATGTGTTTGTATGACATGGGTATCAAATGGAAGGTATTAAAGAGTAATTTATAAGGGAGTGGGCCATAGTTCTATAGTTGGACGCCATTTCGAGATATCGCCATAAAGGTGGACCAGGGGTGACTCTAGAATGTGTTTGTACGATATGGGTATGAAAAGAAAGGCATTAATGAGGCTTTTAAAAGGGAGTGGTTGTATATGTGAAGGCGTTTTCGAGATATCGATCAAATGTGGACCAGAGTGACACAGAACATCATCTGTCGGGTACCGCTAATTTAGTTATATATGTAATACCACGAACAGTATTCATGCCATGATTCTGATTTCGCCCTGCAGAACTTTTTCATTTTCTTCTACTTAATATGGTATAAAAGCTATTTTACAAAGTTTTTTCCAAAGTTATATTTTGCGTCAAAAAACCAATCCAATCACCATGTTTCAATCCTTTTTTTGTATTTGGTATAGAATTATGGCATTTTTTCCATTTTTCGAAATTTTCGATATCGATTTTTGCTCAAGATATCGTGTTAGCGGCCAAGAGGAAGGACAAACTGTCGACTGTGTATAAAAACTGGGCGTGGCTTCAACCGATTTCGCCCATTTTCAGAGAAAACAATTACCGGAGTAGAAGCTATGCCCTATTCCCCTACGAAATTTTACAAGGATTGGTAAATTTTTGTTCGACTTATGGCATTAAAAGTATTCTACACTAATTAAATGAAAAAGGGCGGAGCCACGCCCACTTTGAAATTTTCTTTTATTTTTGTATTTTGTTGTACCATATCATTACTGGAGTTGAATGTTGGCATAATTTATTTATATACTGTAAAGATTTTAAATTTTTAGTTAAAATTTGGCTTTTCAATTTTTTGTCTACAAAGTGGGCGTGTTCGTAATCCGATTTTTGTTAATTTTTATTTAGCACACATATAGTAATAGGAGTAACGTTCCTGCCAAATTTCATCATGATATCTTCAACGACTGCCAAACTACAGCTTGAAAAACTTTTCAACTACCTTCTTTTAAAAGTTGGCTATGCCACACTCATTGCCTAACATTTTACTAATTTTCTATTCTGCATCAGGTCAACCCACCTACCAAGTTTCATCGCTTTATCCGTCTTTGGTAATAAATTATCGCACTTTTTCGGTTGTTCGAAATTTTCGATATCGAAAAAGTGGGTGTGGTTATATGGTTATAGTCCGATTTCGTTCATTTTAAATAGCGATCTGAGATGAGTGCCCAGGAACTTACATAGCAAATTTCATTAAGATACCTCAAAATTTACTCAAGTTTACGGACGGACGGATATGGTTAAATGAATGTCTTTTATTCATTATCATCATTCATCATCATTTTGATATATAGAAATCAATATCTATCTCGATTAGTTTATGCCGTCACGGATTACCGTTATGCGAACAAAATTTATATACTCTGTGAGTTCTGCTCAGCTGAGTATAAAAATAAAGTAGTTTATTGTGCGTGTTCAAGGTTGTACAGAAGAAGCTCTTCACATGTAATTTGTCCGTAGAAAAGAAAAACTGAAAATTCTACTAAAATCTAAAAGGGCAGGGAATCCTTTTCGGCTTAGGGAATTCTTTATCTTTAACAGAAACATATTTTCTCAGTGACTAAAAATATAAAATAAAAATGTTATTGAAAAAAAAAAGTTTTAATTTTTATCTTCTCAAGTAGAAACTTTCGCTGTAGTCGCAGGCCCCTTCTTACGGGTCCTCATAAATAATCCAATTCTAACTTGAAACACAAAAAAATAATGCATAGTTAGATTCGTAGGCGACTAACTGATGGTGTTGAGAACCAGCTCTTTTGCGACTAAGCAGAGTGTAAAACCACACATTTCCTTGTTCTACAGTGGGCCGCGTTGCCCGTACAGGAAATCGACAAAAAATAATTTTAATAAAAGTTTGCGTAAGCGTTAGTTGACTTATTTTGTTAAATTCCTAATATAAACAATAAACAACAATACACAAGGAAAGCCACTATTCAGTTAAGCCATTTTCATGCTTTCCAATTTGAATGTCGCAAAAAATGCAAATTAAAATTACAAAAATAAAGCGAACAAAAAAATTGTTCAACAGCTTATTGTCAACTGAAAAAGGAAGTGTAGTCAATTGCCTGCCAATTTCGAGTGGCAACTTTCAAGTAGCGACAGTAAAAACCATCAAAATGTAGGCGCGGCTGAACTATGCCACCAATCACCAGCTACTTGCTTATGCATGTACTTAAACAGTTGCAGTACGTTTGGCGCATATGGTACACCACCACATTACCTTACACCAACCAACCACCATTCAATGTTGGTTCCAGCAAGCCTTGCCTGCGCCTAACGTTTTTTTCCGGCTCGGAACTTTCTTCTCATAGTTTTTGCTGTTTTTTTATTTTTATGCATTATTACTTTAGCTTCTTTTCACTTCATTTTGCTCACTACCTTAACGGGCAGGATAAATTGCAATAACAACAACAAAGATTGTTGAAAAAACAGTAAAGCACTTAATGCAAATTTTTCAACCCAGCCGTTTTAACAAAGAATGGTTGGAAAGCTTTTGCTGTTCATTTTGGTGGTGTGGTGGTGACCGTGGCGGTGACTATAATAAAATACGCTGAACATGTCCACACATGCCACACTGCTGCACCTTGTGCAATGTATATCAAAATATTTTTTATTTTTTTGCGAAAAATTCCAATAGATATGTGTATGTACGTATGTACATATGCAGATCGAACCAAAGATTTTCCGACTAAAGGCCATCTGGCGTCCTTTTGCCAATTAGCGCTGTGGTTTCTTTTTGTTTCCTTGATGATTGCTGCGCTTCTTCAAGTTCAAGTCGAATACTTGCCACTCCTATTTACCCTTTATGTAGATGTTATAGCAATATTTTTATTCGAAAGGTCTGCAGAGCTCTTAATTCCGGTAGCTATTGTCTACTAGTTTTGTCTTCTTGCTCACCATGTGAGGCATTTTGCAATCGACTCTGAGGAGTGGAAAACGTTCTCAAGCATATTAACAACTTGGCACATAGAAAAAGATAGCTCCAATAAAAAACAGGGTGCTACTTAAATTAAAAAACGTATGCATGCATTCTTTCAAGAGATTCCTTTTCTGTCTCTCCTTCTGTCAATGCCCTGCAAAAAAAAAATCAAGTGCTGAAAAACAACTAACCATTATTCCGGAAAGTATCTCGCTTCTAGTTGACCTTAAAATGTGAGTTTTTAATAGGTTGAAAGGTCATGCAGTAAACGCATCCGCTTTCTGCTACCTTTTTTTAAAGTTTTTTTAGCAAATATGTGTGCGTCTAATTTTTTCTTGAACAACGACCCTGTAGGAACATAGTCGATTATATACCAGGGATAACAGTGACTGTATTTATGAGTTCTTTGAACAGAATTTGCAATTCTGTTTATGCACAAGCATTCTGTTTCTCTTTTTTAGTGTATTCTCTTGAACTTAAGTGCATCAAAATAATTTTTACAAACTTTCTTCTAATGCATTGCTGAGTCTAACTTTCGTGGCTTGGAAGGAATTGAATTAAGTAAATGTCAAAATGAGTTGACTGCTATTAGTTGTCACAAAAGTAATATTAACGAAGTTTTTCTTGAGCATATCCTTATGATGGGGATTCCGTGCTTAATGCAGAAAAAAACACCCTTGACTATTTTTCGGCCATTGCCATACAAAAGTAGTTAACATTTTTTAAAGAAAACATACAAATATTAGTGCACGTCAGTTTATTGGTAACCAACTTCTAGTTAGCTTGTAATTAGCTTATTTGCATGCTATGATGTTTAGGGCACTTGTTCTCACAAATGCAGACATAGTAGAGGGCATAAGAAAACTTAAAAATTCACTCATCTCTGATGTTGAATATATTTTAATCACTTTCTCCTTTACGACCGCTGATGATCATTTAAACTTCGTGATAATTTCACTTCAATATTGAGAACGTGGCTTTCATTTAGCGACGGCTGTTTGGAACGGGTTCGAAAATCCTTCATGCGCTTAGCATTTGCTTCCTTATGGTTCGCGGAACCGAGTCCATCATGTGAGTCACACTACCAGTGTTTACTTTATCATCGTTAAACAGCCGTCGAACACTGATGGCTTCATTTCACATCTTCGATTTTGGGTCCCATGGATCAATAACGAGCATTTAGTCAGATTCCCTTTTCTAGCAAAATAAAAAAATAAAACATCTTTTACTTAACCGATTCTGAGAAAAAGCCCGTTTTTTAAGCATAAATAAATAAAATAATAAATGTAAGGCGCGATAACCCCCGAAGAGACTTTAGACCAAGCTTCTTTTCCAAATTATGTCGTGCTCCTGTTAAATTTTTCCTACAAATTGGACTATACCTACATGTGTGTTATGCTGACTCCGAACGGCATCTGCAAGGCATATGAGTTTCCACTGAGAAGCTTTTCATGGCAGAAATACACCCGAAGTGCTTGCCAAATCACTGCCGAGGGGCGACCCCGCTTAGAAAAACTTTCTTCAAATTGAAAAAACTTGTTTCTAAAATTTTGATGTTGCTTTGCCCGGGGCTTGAACCCAGGATCTTCGGTGTTGTTTAGAGTGTATCAGTTGGATTTAATGCCCCTATTACCGTTTACAACTCAACTCTGGTTGAGTTGAAATTTCGCAATTTGGTATTAAAGATTACAACTCAACCTGTCAAAAAAAATGTCTGAAATAAGTTGTAATTCGTAATACCAAACAGGAGTGGAGTTGTCTTAAAGTTGAGTTCTTTTAATTAATTATACCGTAATAGGGGCATAATAACATGTTAATTGGATTTTTAAATAGTCAATTGCGTTACATAAAGCGCCGATAGAGTTTGAAAAAAATAAATGGATTTTAGAAAACGGTTTTAAGATGTATTAATTGGATTTTATAAAACTTTTAGAAAATAGAATTCACCACTTGTAAAATCAATTTGTGGTTTTTAGAATCAATTTGAAATCGTGATTTCGGAGAGGTTGAAAACATATTGTTTAACATTTTACAAAATATATTTAATTTTTCTACGATCCAATCGAAGTTTTTTAAACTCCAGTCGATTATTCTAACATCCGATGGACGCTTTGTAAGATACAACTGGAAATGATGTGAATTTTTCATTACAAAATAAGTTCGTAAGTCGGTTAATAAATGGCGAAAGTTATTCTTGTTTCATATAATTTACATTAAATGTGTATTGTGAGTATAAGGCGCTCGTATCAGATTTCTCTCTAACTCGCTTTCTTCTTCTTTTTCCACCACCTCCTACCATGCTAGGCCTAAAATCTCCAAATATGTACATATGTACATTATGTACAGTACATATGTGCATAGCGCTCCGCAGCAAACACATACAAAAGAGCAGGCATGCTTAACGAACGAAACGATATCATTACGTTACGATAATCAACGCTAATAAACGAAACGAAGTCACTTCGTTTCGTTTATTAACGTTAAGAACGTCAAATTAACGTTAATTTGACGATCTTAACGTTAATAAACGAAACGAAGTGACTTCGTTCCGTTTATTAGCGTTGATTATCGTAACGAAATGATATCGTTTCGTTCGTTAAGCATGCCTGCAAAAGAGCTAGGCGCGATTTAATAAAGAAATTTCTAAAACCTAACGCAACGCAAACCAAAAAAACGCTGCTATCCATTCGACCGTGAGCTTTTGCATATTCATCAAGCAACGTTTATAAAAGAAATATAAATACATATCTACATAAATTGAGCCAAAACAATATTTTTGTTATACTACGCTATGCATAGCGTAAATATGTATGTATGTAGCTATAAAAGTACGTAACATACCGGCAACGGTTCGTTTATGCGGCAGTTATGCGGCAGTTACTCACGAACGTACGTACCAAAAACGTGTCAGCTGACACGAGCTATCTTATGAGTGTGCAATGTAAACGAAACTCATCGACGTGCAACGCCCGTACGTACGTAGCCCGGAACGTAGAAATCAAAACAATTTTGATTTTTTCCGTAAGAACGTGTCAGCTGATCGCTCTCTCACTAGACAGAGTTGCCTAGTAAACTTTTGTGCGCTAATTTTTGACCGTTTGTACTTTTATGCAAAAACACCTAATTAAAGTTTGAAAATAATTCGAAATAATTATGTAAAAGTGCAGATTATAAATATGTAATCTATTTATACTTATTTAATATTTATTCCGGCCTTTTACAATATCAAAAATTAAATTGGAAAAAGTTGATGTTACCATAAGCATGCATGCAAAATGGACAATGGCAAACTTTTTCCAATTTAATTTTTGATATTGTAAAAGGCCGGAATACATATTAAATAAGTATAAATAGATTAAATATTTATAATCAGCACTTTTACATAATTATTTCGAATTATTTCCACAATTTTTCAAACTTTAATTAGGCGTTTTTGCATAAAATTGCACACGGTCAAAAATTAGCGCACAAAAGTTTACTAGGCAACTCTGTCTAGTGAGAGAGCGATCAGCTGACACGTTCTTACGGAAAAAATCAAAATTGTTTTGATTTCTACGTTCCGGGCTACGTACGTACGGGCGTTGCACGTCGGTGGGTTTTCGTTTACATTGCACACTCATAAGATAGGTCGTGTCAGCTGACACGTTTTTTCTACGTACGTTCGTGGGTAACTGCCGCATTACTCACAAACGTACGTACCAAAAACATGTCAGCTGACACGACCTATCTTATGAGCGTGCAATGTAAACGAAAACTCACCGACGTGCAACGCCCGTACGTACGTAGCCCGCAACGTAGAAATCAAACCAATTTTGATTTTTTCCGTAAGAACGTGTCAGCTGATCGCTCTCTCACTAGACAGAGTTGCCTAGTAAACTTTTGTGCGCTAATTTTTAACCGTTTGCAATTTTATCCAAAAACACCTAATTAAAGTTTGAAAATAATTCGAAATAATTATGTAAAAGTGCAGATTATAAATATGTAATATATTTATACTTATTTAATGTTTATTCCGGCCTTTTACAATATCAAAAATTAAATTGGAAAAAGTTGATGTTTCCATAAGCATACATGCAAAATGGTCAATGGCAACAGTGCTTATTTGTAAACAATACACACACAAATATGTTATGTACATGTACACAGACGCACACATTGATTCCTACGGGCTTGAGAGTTCGGTCAAACGTGCTTGGTACGAAAAACGTCCGTACGTACGGCACACGTCGGTGGGTAACTGCCGCATTAGGCGCTTCAGGCATACGGAACAACATTACGATTGCTCACTCACCGGTTTATCCGTTATAAGCAACACAAATACATATTCTATAAATTAATTATCTCCCTCTCTCTTTCTCTTACAACCCTACCTGGTGATCTTTGAAAAGACTTCGTTTTGCCGTTAAGCAAAGTCAAGTACCAAAACATTTCACAAAACTAACGAAAGATTAAAACAGCAAAGGCAAAAAATGTATGTATATATGTAAAGCTAAAAGCGAGGCAAACAACTGTAGCGAAAATTCCAACTGCGTTGAATAAAAAAAATATTTTGAAAACCACTTTCGCGTTCACCTGTTCGTAGATCGAGATACTCACATACATACAAACATACGCACGCTTGTCGTCGCATAAATAAAGTTTCGTTTTTTTTTTTCGCAGACTACAAGCTCGTGCTCAGTGTCACTTTTTTGTGCTTTGCTTTTTCGTACTTCCGCTATTTTAGTGCGTAACATTGGTGCGCCTTATTAAGTATGTTGCGAATCATTAACAACAACAACAACACCAATTTGAGTGTTATTTCAACATTCAAGATATAAGAGCAAACAAAATTTTGCCACTTCATCCTTTGTTTACGTTTTGCGTATCACAAAAACATGCTCCCGTCTTTGCTATCAACATATGTATATATTATACATATACGAAAATGTATGTATGTATATATGTATAATGCGTAGTGAAGTATGCACATACATATGTGTGCACGCACATAAATAGTTTTCATTGCCAACTGTTGTGAATTGGCTCATAAAAGCCTTCATTGAAAACAAGATATGACAAAATATTACGCATACTACATTCGTTCGAGTATGCAAATGTGTAGATATGAATTGGTATGCGTGAATGTGCATATCTACATTAAGGTGGACATAATTTTTATAACATAAAATCAGCCGGAGTTTTTTGAAAATCTTCTTAGGGATGTAGGACTTAAAAAAAACAAAAAACACTACCAATTATTAAACTTAATACCGATTGACGAAAATTTAGAAATAAAATAAATAAGTGTATGCCTGTGAGGCAAAGAGAGGAGGATGGGATTCCTGTTCTAAGAATACAAGCAGTGTAAGTTTTGAGTTCGGAAGTGAGGTGGTAGGTTAATTTAGATATCAACACTGGACCAAACAGAGTTTTTTGCCCGAATACTTTTTTGACACAACTACGGCATTTATTTGGTGTCCAGACCGTCTACACTTGAACCTTGTCAGACCCATTTCTTATAACAGTTAGGGCTGATATAAATATTATTTTCGGCATCAATTCGCTATAAGTGCCATTGACGATTTCTAGTGAGCGTTTTAGAACTGTTTTCGAGATCACTATAGTTTCTTCTGGAACAACTTTGCGTTCTTTAGGACCATTTCAGGGCTTATTTCGTGCTCAAGTCTAGTGCTTATGGAACTATTTCCGATACAGTTTAAGAATCATGTACATACATATATGTAAATATTATTTTCGAGATCTGTTCGGAATCAATTGAGTAGCTAGTCTTGTCCATTTCGGGTCAACTTACGGACAATTTAGGGATCGTTTCCGGATAATAACAATTAGAAACTCTCAGCGACCGAAGTCTCGCACAACCGTGGTCATTCGTATACATGTTTCCAAATGGAAGTAAACAGCACTGCACCTATTTCGGTGATTTCCCCTTGACGAAGTTCACTTACGCTTTATCCCTGCAAATAAAACGCGCTGTCAAACAATAGTTAGTTTTCTTTTGACGTTTCTCAAAGGAAAGAGTTTAGGAAGGGGGGTGCCCTTATCGCTACAAAAACAACAATAACAACAAGAGAGTAGGAAGAAAAAGTCCCATACCCGTTTGATGCCATCATACCAGTTTGAAGCCTATTCAAGGCTTTTTAAGGGATCATATAGGGACTTTTTCAGTTTTCGAGATCACTCAAGTTTCTTCCGGAACTACTTCCATTCCTTAATGAAAATTTCCAAAATTCAGCTTAGTTCCCATTTTGGGACCACTTAAGGCAAATTCAGGGTTGTTTGTGAATCCTTTCCGAATATCACAAAAACTAAACTTTCGGTGAGCGAAGTTTGGCATTGATTTTGATGATTTCCTCTTGACAAAGTTCACTTACTTACATTCCACCACTGGAAATAAGGCTATGAGATGTCGAAAAAATAGATGCGGCAATCTTGTTTAGTTCTTTTTTTGGCGTTTCTCTTAGCGAACATTTTATGAAAGAAAAGAGAATATACTAATTTTATGTCAACTTGCTCTTAGGTCTGGTGTTTCGGTGCGAGTTTAAGTAAACTTCAGTTTAGCACTGCCACTTTGGGTGGTTATCCTAATATGAGCAGTGAAATTGTATGTCAACGACCAAATGTTAAGGTAAAACTGAGCTCAACTTCAAATACAGATTAAACTTGTACCGAAAAACCGGCCCTAAGCATCAAAAATTGCGAGGTAAATTTCTAGTGTAAAAAAGAATAAAGCGGCTATTCCTCCAAAAAAATTGTTTTATTATTTTTTTCAAAAGATGAAATATGAAGAAAAAACATAAAAGATAAAAACATGTTTTGAAGCTTTTGTTTTGAATTTTCCGGACAACATGAGACAGATTAAGTAAAAATGTACATACATGGGTAGAAAACTGAAGTATACATTTGTGTTGCTTTCTGATAATTATTTTAGGATTAGTACATCAAAATGTCGAATACAAACTAAAAAAATGTATTCTTTTTATTGAAAAAATACCTTAACAGGTTCCCTGTCCCATGTATTATATATGATTCATGTTAGCAAATTTGTACCGTGTCCGATACGCTCGTGTATTATATATGAGCAACCTTATATGTATATACCTTATACTACTGAAATTACTTAAACGTGATGAGTTATTTCTGTTTTTCGTATTGGACGTGGCTGTATAGACTTTTAAACTGTAAACTTAAAAAAAATAAGTGATTTTCAAATACTTCCTAAAAATTCGTCAAAATTCTTCAAATTTTTTTTGTTTTTGTATATATATTTTTTTTTACTATTATCTTTAATAAGCTTATACCTTCAATATTTGTACCAACGTAATTACGAATCTTAAAAAAAATCGTTGGACGTGGAGTACTTGTATATGGGACAGGAATTTAACATAAAATTAAACGTTGAATTTGAATTCAAGAATGAATTTAAGTAGAATAATAAATAATTCAAGCAAGAAGCACACACCTAAGTCTATTAATTTCAACCGTTTAGATCGAAATACTTCAAGTTAACAAATTTAATAAATTTAGAAGTAAGGACCACCCCAATGTTCACAAGTAAACAAAATTTTATTGATGTTTCGCATCGTACTTCTTCCATTTTTTGTATGCGTAGCATTTAATTGCGTTTCTTTTTAACTCTTTTCACTGAGTTGTTGTATTCGTGCAGACAAAAAATAAACATAAAGTTTTTACAAACTAAGTGCGTAGCTAAATAAAAATTGTGTCACGCGGTCAACCCGTCAGCTACAGCTACACACCCAGCCACATACATATCTACATCTTCTCTTCACCACAAGCCAATTTTTGGTGTTGCTAATCTTTGTGCTGTCCATATTTATAGTAGTGATAAACTGTTATTTTATTAGTCAACAAACAGGTTATGTTCCTGAAATTATTTTAAGTTTTATGACTTTCCCATTTAGGCCCAAATTTGTTAAAGCATATTTTTGTTCCCTTATCTTCTCTTAATTTAACCAACACCTACAATCATAAATGCTAACAAATTAGGACTGCTTTCTCTTTATTGTTAACTTTTTTTCTTGAATTTTTTTCCGCTTTGAAAATTTTTAAAACCCTAAATAAATTACTATTTTTAAAAATTACGAAAAATGTCCGCCTCCATTACAAAAAATTTGTTTACTTAGCAGAAAGTTTGAATTAAATTCCGAATTTTTCTAGTAGACTTTTTTGTGTGTTTTTATTCGCTTTGTTTAAATTTTTTTCAACAAACATAATACAAACATACACAGAATCACAATGAATATGAAACAATATTTCATTTAGATATTAATTCCTATACAAATTAAATAGGTTACACTGCAAGCGTCCAGTCTGGTCTAAAAAACACACATTGGAAAAGTGTACAGACCCGTCAAAAAGGTGCACTCACAGCTGCCAAGGGATGTTTTCTTATGACCCCTGAACATCATCTGCACATTGAGGAAAAAGAGCTGAACATTAAAGACCATAGTGAAATTGTCACAAACCTGGAGCTACCAGCGAAGAACTGCTTGATCTAGCCCCGTCTCCAAGAGGGATAAAGAAACATATCCATAAGCCCTATGGTGCCGAATCTCATGCACCTTCCAATGCAGCCGCTTGATCCAGATAAGCAAACGGAGGACCTTCCCCTAATCCACCCTAAATCGGTAAACAATTTTGCTAGATCGCGCCCAGTAAACCCCATTATCAATATATACTATCCAACCCTTGCAGAAGAACTTCGTTCTGGACACTGTAACAGGTTAAACTCTTACTTGTTCAGAATCAACCCCGACATATATAATATATGTATGTCCTGCATTCAACAACAATATTAATTCTTATAAGATGTCCATAGCACAAAAAAGTTAATTAATAAAAAAAAATCTTTAATTAAATAAAATTAAAATTAATTAAAAATTTTATGTAAATTTACTCAAGAGATATCTATAATTTAGATAAACAAACTTTGAGTTTTTTTTTTAATTTTTATATTAATAGCAAAATTAAATCATGACGACTAAAACTGAAAATTTTGATACAAATACACATTTAATTTTTTTTGTTCAAAAAGCTTCAAAGTTGAATGACAAAACTTTATAATCACAAAATAAGAATTTTTTATCAAATAACTTCGAGCAGAACTGCTACACTTGTGCACTTTTTTGGTGATACACTTGTAGCACTTTTTTGTTTTGCCCTGAATCATAGGCACAGATACAAATTCACACCTTGAATATAAAAAAATTTTCATAGCACTCCCATATGCCCTCACATATAAATTCGATTCATATGAAAGTGCCTGAATTTCATATTAAAGTGCAAAGAAAAAGCCCTTTCCATATGAAGCCAAGGTACTGGGGTATAGTATTCAAATTTACACTAACAAATTTACAACAAAAATTTTTTCCAAAAGCACTGAGAAAAATGTTAATTCAAAATTAATTCATTAAGGAGACCATCAAAATTCTTTAAACATTTAAAATAATTTTTTTTTTCAATTTAATGGTTTCAGTGTACATAGAATTTTGTATATGTATTTTGATTTGCACTTCAATATAAAAATCTCTGAGCAGCCCTGACTTTGAATTTTAAATTTTGGTAAAATTTTCTAGGTTTGTTAAACTAAATAAACATTTCGACAAAAATGTATCAAAAACACATTCTACCTATCAAAAAAAGAATATTTTAACACATTTCCTATTTCATATATATCATAAAAATCATAATATGGAAATTTTATTCAAACTGTAAAAAAAATTCATTCCATTTTTACTCAACTCTGTTAACTAAAATTAATTAACTAATTTAATTAATTTAATAATTTGGGAAAAATTTAAGCAACGTGACATCAGGACGGACAAGGCGACAGCTGTTTCGATTATACATTGTAAATCTCTTCAAAGCCTTTTCTCCCGGGAGTGGGATTTGAACCGCACTCTTACGATGGTTGAAGTGTTACAAAAGCATTCAGCCACGTCATGCCTTAGTTGTTGTAAACCTTATCCCAATTGCCTTCTTTGCATATTTTTCTTTATTCACAGTGGTAAAGTTTTGCGTTGGTAAGGGCTTTGAAGAGATTTAAAAGGTATAATCGAAACAGCTATCGCCTTGTCCGTCCTGATGTCACGTTGTTTAAATTTTTCCCAAATCATTCAATAAATTATAAAATTAAAATTTGCTTCAAATATATGTTTTCATACATTTAAAGCAATAAGGGTAATCCCCGCTTAAAACTCATATAAACGCATTTTGGCCTCCAGGGGCTTTTGTTCACGAATTTGTGCATAAGACTATTGAGATTACTCAAAATGTAGCAAAAATTCCTCCTCAAAGTTCCGATCCAAAAAACTGAATTTAACATCTTGCTTAAGCATTTACTATCAAAACGTTAGAGGCTTAAATACTAAATTAACTGACTTATATTTGAAAACCATTCACTGTAACTATAATATTATTGCTTTTACCGAAACATGGCTGAAACCCAATGTTTTAAATTCCGAAATTTTTTGCGGTGAGTATCAGACCTATAGAAATGATCGCTTAAATAGGACCGGAGGTGGTGTCTGCCTAGCTGTACATTCTTCAATTCCATCTGAAGATGTTAATTTAGCCGAAGTTTATTCCATCGAGTTTAAATGCATCCGAATCTTACTAGGCCGGGGTCATATTTACTTAGCCGTTTGCTATATTCCACCGTCTTCTGATCTATCAGTGTATATGCACCATATTTCACTGTTACAATCAGTCATCTCGATGATAAAGCCCACGAACTCAATGATTGTTTTAGGCGACTTTAACCTGCCACATATGTCTTGGAATACCGTTGATCACAATATTGTCCCCGTATCATCCAAGATGCATAACAATGACTTTTTGGATGGAATTACTGATCTTTGCCTTAATCAGATCAACTTCTTTCCGAATAAGTATGGAAAATTCTTAGACTTAGCATTTGTTGACGACATATCTTAATTCTCTATAAATCGGTGTGAACCTCTTGTTTTGCCAGAAGACGTTTACCATCCTTCTCTTGAGATAACTTACGAAATCATAAGCAACGAAGTCGGCTGCACTAACAAAACACGTGTCTCTACCAGATGCTTTGATTTTTCCAAAACTAATTTCAACAATTTAAATAAAGAGCTTTCTGAGATAACGTGGCCTCGATATAAAGAGGATGTAGAGGAAAACGTTTTACATTTTAATACAACCATTTATACTTTATTTGAAAAACATGTGCCCAAACGCACATGCCCGTACATTGAACCAGTGCAAGCTTGGTTTACTAAAGATTTAAAAGCTTTAAAAAATAAGAAATCACGTTTATTCAAATTATATAAGAGAACCGGTTTACATTCTCATTATGCACAGTACGCAATTTTCCGTCATAAGTATTTTGAACTTAATAAAAAGTGTTATAAAGCTTACATATGTAAAACTAAAAGAAACATTATTTGCCACCCGAAGTCTTTTTATGATTTCGTAAATTCTAAACGCAGAACTAACGGGTTTCCTTCTGCCATGAAGTTTAGAAATAGCATTTCCAGCGACGATCAAGAGATTGCAAACTTCTTCGCTCAATTTTTTCACTCTAATTACTCTGCTGTGGTTGATTCATCACCTACAAATTATCCGTATGAGCTCCATTCTAGTAACTCAATATATGCCCCACATTTGCTGCCTGAAGATGTTCTACTACATCTAAAGAGCCTAAAAGAATCCTTCAAATACGGTCCCAATTTGATCCCAACATGTTTTCTTAAAAAATGTGCGGAATACATTTACCAGCCCCTTACTGATCTGTTTAACCTCTCTTTAAAAAATGGCATTTTCCCGACGACTTGGAAGGAATCTTTTCTTATCCCACTCCATAAAAAAGGAAGCAAGTCGTCTATTGAAAATTATCGTGGAATAGCAAAGCTCTCCGCTATCCCTAAGCTTTTCGAAGCAATCGTTACTAATCACCTTACATTTTCGATTTCTGCATTGATAGATAGTTCTCAGCATGGCTTTTGTAGAGCCAAATCAACCACAACCAATTTGCTTGAATTTACGACTCACGTCTTTAATGGGTTTAGAAACAATCATCATACCGACGTTATATACACTGATTTCAGCAAAGCATTCGACAAAGTACGCCACTCATTACTTGTTTATAAACTCGAATTGCTTGGTTTTCAACCTGGCCTAACTCGCTGGATCTCCTATCTTTGCGGTAGAACTCAAAGAGTCATTTTTAAAAACCTTTGTTCGAGTGTCATCGATGTTCCCTCTGGTGTGCCTCATGGCAGCCATCTCGGTCCTATTTTGTTTTTGATCTTTATAAACGATGTTTCCACAACTATAAAATATTCTAAAATTTTAATGTATGCCGACGACGTAAAACTTTTTAAGTCATACGCGTCGGTTGAAAAACGTTCTGTTCTCCAGGCGGATTTAAATCGTTTAGTTACTTGGTGTAATGCGAATTTTATGCCTCTCAACATAGAAAAATGTAAATCCATGTTTTTTTCACGTGGGAACATACATCCATCTTCCTACACAATTAATGGCCAAACTCTGGAAAGCGTTGATGTTTTTGCCGATTTGGGAGTTACAATTAATTGCAAACTTAGTTTCAACCCTCATATTAATGCCACAGTCAATAAAGCGAGAGGAGTTTTAGCATTTGTGAAAAGATGGGCAAAAGAGTTTAGTGATCCTTACGTTACAAAAACCCTTTTTACATCATTGGTGAGGCAGATATTAGAATATGGATCGGTAATTTGGAATCCGCGTTATCAAGTTCATGTGGATAGACTATAATCAATTCAAAAACAGTTTTTACTTTTCGCCTTGAGAAATCTTCAATGGGACTCCCCGTATAATCTTCCTCCTTACACTAATCGATTAAAACTAATAAATCTTCCTACACTTGCAAGTCGTAGAGAAATGTTAGGTGTACTATTTATGGCTAGACTTTTAAATGGATCGATTTCAAGCCCATTTCTTTTGAACGAAATAAACTTGAATTTTCCATGCCGAGTTTCAAGGCATTATAAACCTATAATTCTTAAACAATGCAGAAGCAATTTCCAACTACATGAACCTTTTCTATGTTTGTGTGAAGATTATAACTCTCACTCGAGAATAATTGATGTTTCGGACTCGCTCTTTGCCATAAAAAAGACGGTTCTATCTTCTCTTAATAATTAAAAAATTATATTTAATTTTAGTCTATTGTATTTTGTGGATCTATATTTCTCAACGGATGAGTTTCTCTGTAGCTGAGCGGTTTTAGATCTCGGCGCTTAAGAAGCCACTGCCTCTCAAAGGCTCGGTAACAAAAAAATTATAAATAACACATAAATAAGAATTAGGATACATAAACAAAAAAACACAAAAAAAAAAGTATGTATGAATAAAAAAAAACCAAAAAAGATTAGCCTGGTTTCATCGGGCCACTTGCCCTCAATTCTTATAATGCGCTTTATGTCTTATAAAAATAACTTATTTGAACAAAAGCTTATTTGCCAAAGCTTTTAATATATATAATATTAATAATTATTTTTTTTATTCCATTGAAACTTTCGTTAAATTTTCAAGTTTTGGTAAATTAACTAAACCTTCAAAAAAAAAAAAACAAAATAATAATAATACTTTTTTCAATAAAATGTTATTGAAAAAAATTTTAACATATTTCTTATTCTTTATAATGCATTTATAAATTTTCCATCAATTCTGTAAATTTAGAAGTAAAGTTAAATTTTGTAAAAATAATACAGTTGAGAAAATTATTTTAAAATAAAAAAATTATGCTATGGTAAAAATATTTCACATTTATATTAAAAATAAACCAAAAATTATAATTTTATAATAAAATGTTTTAAATGCAAGCAAATTTAATTACAGCAGAAGAATATAACATGGTTGAAAAAATATTTAATGTACATTGATTAAACAAAAAATATTTATAAAAACATATATGCTTCTATAATTATTGTTTTAATTAAAAGTTTCAAGGTAAAAAGAAAACACTTTTTTTAAACGAATGCATTCGATAATTTCGATTTAGTTTTTTTAGTTTTGCTAAAACAACTACATATGCATTCCGCAAAAAAAATTCAAAAAAGTTTAGGAAAAAAGAGTTTCAAAATGTTTCACACATTTCATGAAAGCCAAAGAAAGAAAAGTTTATTAAAACTTAAAAAAAATAATTCATTTTTATTAAATTTTAATTCACATTTATAAAATAAATTTTTATAAAAATAAATATTTAAGGTTATTTAGAAAAATATTATTACAACAAAAAACATTTTAAATAAATATTTTAAATAATTAACATAAACAAATTTTGCATTTGTGGTAAAAAAATAAATTTTTCATAAAAAAAATTTTAATATTTGGTATGCAAAAAATATGAAATTAAAATATTTTTGATTACAATATATAAACATAAAAATAGATGTAGTGGACATAGCTTCAAGACAGTCTTAATTTTCATAAAAAACAAAGTCAGAAATAAAAATTGGAGTTTTAGACATGTAGAACGAAAAATATTTTGTATTTTTTATGAATAAGGGAATTTATTTTTATAATAAATTATGTAGGTATCAACGAAATACCAAATTTGTTTAAACAAAAAATGAATTGTATCACTTTGACTTTGAAGCACTGTTAATTTTATGTTTGTATGCATGAACACAAATTTATTTTCCCTTTTTACACTTGAGTGCCTTGTGATGTAAACACATTACATATATGCCTATGCATTATAAAAGTCTACATATTTATATACATACAAATGTAAGTCCCTATTAAAAGTGTCTGCACAAGAACACCGTGTGATAAGTTGATTTAACTGTACGGCAGGAAATCACACGCACCGCAATAACTTTAAACAACGCTCTTTGTGTAATTTAAATAAATATTTATGTACATATTCATACATTCATATGTACGTATGCACATTTACGCGCCAATGCAGCTTTCAAAAAAGAGGTACTAATAACAATAACAGGAAAATTAAAGGCAAACAACAACACAAAATAAACAAGTAACACTAACCTCAATTGGGGTAAACAACAACAAAATAACAACACATAAACTAACTAATCAAATATGGAACTACATACTTACATACATAGGTGTGTTTGTATATGAGAAAATGTGAAAAATTTGTTCTTAAGTATCTGCATATGCATGTATGAATGTCTGTACAAAGTATATCATCTTTACAAGTTTTTAGTCATTTATGTATTTATGTACATAAGTTAGTTTGTGTAACTTCAACTTGACATGATCAACAAGTTGAACAGAAAATTTGATTGTTATATTTATTTGCCGCATGCCACTTTTGCGATCGCTTTCAACAGTTAACCGACAAGTGATAAGAGCAAATATTTTGAGTGAGCGCCAACATACGTATGTATGTATATATTGCATATTTGCAGATATGGATATAGCCAGCAAAAAATCATACAAGCGATCATAAAAAGTGAGGGGAACAGGTCGACCGGTGATGGCACCCATAAGCCCCATAATAAGTTCCTTATAGTCCAATAACTGTGCTATAATAATATATTGTGACGAATACTAGCAACACTAAGGGGTACTATCATCTCTAAGCCGATACTGAACAGTCACTTGTATCTACATAAACAATCATTATATCTACACATATGTACATACAAGAAGCGGAGAGATATGCACAAACACATGTATATATGGGCGATTCTCCGCAAACTCTCAGTTTTGTGTCGCTTGGCGATTTCTAATACTCATTAAGCATTATCAATGAACTATGCACGCTAAATGTTGAAAAGTGATTTTCTTCAAATAGTTTAGGATAAATTGTTGTATCATATTAAAATACCATACGAATGTCACAACCGTGGCATGTCGCCAACTTCAATTCTTGAATGATTTAATTTGGTTCAGACTCAAATCGCTAATAATGGGAATAATATTTTTTGTTTATATTAAATGCGTTATTCACTGATAAATATTTCACATTTCTGAGTTGCTGGTATTAATTTCTCGATTCCTAACTCTACTTTGAAAAGTGTTGATTAGGTTTGAAAAAAAGAATGTCGTCCAATTGTTTATGCGAGTATTACTACAGTGCGAGCTTGCCTGCACCATGTAAGGGTCAGTTTAAATCAGCAGGCGTCACTGAAAGTTTTTTTTGTTAATATAGCGTTCTTAATCACACCGGTCTTTTTTTTATATATAATCGAAAACCAAAAACGGTATGTTTCGAAAATGCACGTCACAACCGTGGCACCTGCCACTCGGAAAGGGTACATTGTGTGTACTGCAATTTACGGGTTTTTCAACACGTTCGCTAACGCAACCTTCAATACGGTCGGAAAATCTTTAGCTTGAATTGCATTTTTGTAATGTACAGTTATTCATTGAAATGTGACAACCGTGGCGCGCGTCAAATGTCACAACCGTGGTAAGTTGTCTACTTTTGAGGAAAATGGCACAATTTCGTGAGGTTTTGATGTATAACTCAGTGTTAATATCAATTGCAATTATAGTCTTTCTGATGATAAAGACAGAAATATATTGCCGAAATATTAGAGCAGTCGAAATATTTGAATATTGTTACTCTAGTTTTAAATGATGGTTTAGTATCTTGGCACATCTCGTAAGATAATTTAAGCTAAGAAGTAAATAAACTAATTGTTTATGGCTGATATTGCTTTGCTTATAAAATTGAAATCGAACGCTTCAATAATTAACAATCGATAATTTTCTATCGTTAGTCAACACCATTTGTAATCTGTAACTATCTAATTCTTTACTTCTTAATTCTTACCTTTAAATATATATACGTTAATTAATATATATTACATATGTACACGCGTATGTATGAATGTATATGCATGCATATGTACATATGATGCTCATAACTTCATGTACTCATTTGCTTATTGATCAAAATCATCAGGATCGAAAAAAGTTTGATTGAGCCATGTCCGTCCGTCCGTCCGTCCGCTAACACGATAACTTGGGTAAATTTTGAGGTATCTTGATGAAATTTGGTATGTAGGTTCCCGAGCGCTCATCTCCGATCGCTATTTAAAATGAAAAATATCGAACTATAACCACGCCCACTTTTTCGATATCGAAAATTTCGAAAAACACAAAAAGTGCGATAATTCATTACCAAAGACGGACAAAGCGATGAAACTTGGTAGGTGAGTTGAACTTATGACGCAGGATAGAAAATTGGTAAAATTTTGGACAATGGGCGTGGTACCGCCCACTTTTAAAAGAAGGTAATTTAAAACTTTTGCAAGCTGTAATTTGGCAGTTGTTGAAGATATCATGATGAAATTTGGCAGAAACGTTACTCCTTTTACTATATGTACGCCTAATAAAAATTAGCAAAATCGGAGAACGACCACGCCCACTTTTAAAAAAATTTTTTTTTTTTAGTAAAATTTTAACAAAAAATTTAATATCGTTACAGTATATAAGTAAATTATGTCAACATTCAACTCCAGTAGTGATATGGTGCAACAAAATGCAAGAATAAAAGAAAATTTCAAAATGGGCGTGGCTCCGCCCTTTTTCATTTAATTTGTCTAGGATACCTTTAATGCCATAAGTCGAACAAACATTTACCAATCCTTGTGAAATTTGGTAGGGGCTTAGATTCTGGGACGATAACTTATTTCTGTGAAAATGGGCGAAATTGGTTGATGTCACGCCCAGGTTTTATACACAGTCGACCGTCTGTCCTTCCGCTCGGCCGTTAACACGATAACTTGAGCAAAAATCGATATATCTTTACTAAACTCAGTTCACGTACTTATCTGAACTAACTTTATATTGGTATACAAAATGGCCGAAATCCGACTATGACCACGCCCACTTTTTCGATATCGAAAATTACGAAAAATGAAAAAAATGCCATAATTCTATACCAAATACGAAAAAAGGGACGAAACATGGTAATTGGATTGGTTTATTGACGCAAAATATAACTTTAGAAAAAAACTTTTTAAAATAGGTGTGACACCTACCATATTAAGTAGAATAAAATGAAAAATTTCTGCAGGGCGAAATAAAAAACCCTTGAAATCTTGGCCGGAATACTGTTCGTGGTTTTATATATATAAATAAATTAGCGGTATCCAACAGATGATGTTCTGGGTTACCCTGGTCCACATTTTGGCCGATATCTCGAAAAGGCGACACCCTATACAACTACAACCACTCCCTTTTAAAACCCTCACTAATACCTTTAATGTGATACCCATATCGTACAAACAAATTCTAGAGTCAACCCTCATCCACCTAAATGGCGTCCACCTATAGAACTATGGCCCACTCCCTCATAAAATACTCTTTGATACACATGTCATACAAACACATTCCAGAGTTACCCTCGGTTCATTTTCCTACATGGTTATTTTCCCTTATGTTGTCACCATAGCTCTCAACTGAGTATGTAATGTTCGGTTACACCCGAACTTAACCTTTCTTACTTGTTTTTAATAAAGTTAGTCAAGATTAAACTGGAAACACCAAATAACATAGAAAAATTACTTGATTTTGGTTAAATATTATTAAACTTTTATATAAATAAAGTGAAGAATGTTAACTATGCCCTGTAATGTATTTTTTTTTTATATCGATTGTTACTAATGTCACAACCGTGGCAATCCGGTCACAACCGTGGAAACGAATTTCAGAGATTTACCTGTCAAATCCATAAGTTTATACTTTAAGCTTGGCCACTTTGACAGTCCATTTCACAAGTATAAATGAACTTTAAAATATCAAAAAATATTCAAAACTCACACGTTTATTTTTTTCAATTTTGCACTCACAAAACTGAGAGTTTAGGGAGATTCAGCCATATCTGAGATAACTCACAAAAGTATGCAATCATTACTCACATAAACACGCGCATATTGCTATGCGAGAGGCTACAATCGTGCATCTGTAGTTTATAGGTGGTGAGTTTATAGCTGGTAAACAAGTAGTAAATTCTAGAAGGAGAAACGCCTAGAAGTAGGCAAACGAGGAAACCAAAGATTACAAAAGCAGCACCAGTTGAGGCATGGGCAATCAGTTTGATTTAATCACGCTATTGGTTGTGAAGTGTTATGGTACTTTCAAGTAGTCTAATAAAAACCTTTTTGCATTATTGAATATTGGAGTTATTTATTCAACAGTTTAGTGATTCAAGCGTTAGCAGAAGATTTGGAATAAGCGGAATTTCCCTCAATTCATTACAATATCTTACGGCGCACATAAATTACAAGACTGATCAACCTTGTACACAAGGCTGTTTGACAGATGTCTCATCGCTTCCCAAGGCAGCCGGTTCTATGTATCGGAAAAAACTGCTACAACAACAGCAGATGTCTCATGACATCTCAGGAACAACAAAATAAGATGTACTATAAGTCTTATTTACAACTGAATCTTTTACAAATTTTAGCCCTCCTTTTATAAGGCCATTGGCCAACCCTTATCCGCGGGTAGTTCTACCTACAGTTAAAAATTGGTTAGAGTGTAACCCTGCCGTTTATCCACCGCGAGATATCACCCGAGCTGGGGGAGCGAGAATTAGGAGGCAGATATATAGAGGCATACCACAACTTAGAGCACCCCACCTCCGCTAAAACTCTTTACTAAAAATGATATTCTAGCAAATGTTGTGAAGACTGTGGTATACCCTGACGATGTATCGATCTTTTCGGGTCCAATCTCTTCAGTGATGACACAAATTATAAAGAGAATCTTGACAAACCTAAGGAATGTGGCATTAGGCTAAATCCGGGGAAAGCGAATCTGCTAATACTCACAAGAAAGTAAAAACTACAAATCTTTGAATTACCAAGGCTAGACGGCCAGTCATTAACGCTATCAATTGATACCAAATATCTGGGGCTATCAATCGATTTTAAACTCAACTGGAAAGCATGAATCGAGGAACGGATGCGGAAGGCCTGCTTCACTTTCTGCAAGGCCATGTTCGGTAAGAAATGGGATCGTAGGTGAAAAATGGAGCTATGGCTTTATGAGCTAGTGGTGTCACCAGTATGGCTCTATAGTGCGGTGGGAAGCTCTTAGTAAAAAATAGAATCTCAGCAGCACACAGAAAGTTAAGAGCAGTGCGTGCGTTAGTGCCACCGGAGCCTGTCGCACCTGCCCCACGGCGGCTTAAGACCCCATCTTAAACCTGCTTCCTACACATATTATGAACGTCTGCACAAACAATGCAGGGATACACAGAAAGAGCACGTCAGTATTCTTAAATTACTTCCGCAGGGAACTTATAATTGCAGTAAAAGGGCGGTGTTAAGACTATCCTTGCAAGTAGTAATTCTTGGAAGAGGACCACGTTAATCCAGTTATTAACGGCATACAAATCTACACCGATGTCTCCAAAATAGACTCAGCTGGGGGTTAGAATCTATTCGCATTTCCTAGGAAATTCGGAATTTTTACATGATCAAAGCTCAGAAGAAGTGGAAAAGTCGCACGCGCTATACGATTTTAAGAGCTACATGACCAGATTACAATGAGAGGAGGGCTTGGATCCTACTGGGTAGATCTAGGGCCGACACCCATAAACTCTTAGTAGTCTGGGCCGGTCATTGGGTTTTAGACACGCATGCGGAAAATATGGATATTCCGCATATTGAACCCGCAAAAGACGTAACTGCAAAAGAAATTTTTTAATGTTTTCTGTGTAAATGCACAAGCTAGCTAGAATACGTTTAAGATCTTTCGGAAGCCCCTTTTTGGAAGATATGAGTAGATTATCGCAAATATAGATTCCAAATATTCTTGATTTTATAAACAACTTCGGCTGGTTGTATTAAATATCCGATGTAGAACTGAGTAGGTTGAAGCGAGTGCGTTTTTATTTTTAATTTTAATTTATAGATAGGGATTTGTGTTTTATTTTCTAACATAGTGTACAGATGAAGAACGATTTAGGTATTCAATGAATTTAGGCTGTGTGCGAGTTTGTCTAAATTGCTACCTAAAAGAAAAAATTTAGAATTTTTTTGAGCATACTTTTCAACCTAAATTGAAATGTCAAACTTGAACAAAAAAATAGAAATTGATTTTTATTTTTATTTATTTTTGTCGATATGCCCTTATGCATGTACCGTATTGTTCAGGGGACGATGGCTAGTGGTGTGGCGACTGGGCTTCCAATATAGTGTGGTGATGTTGACGGAGTCTCCAAATGGTTTCTGGTGGATGCTGGATTTAGAAGACTGCAATATGAGTATCAAGCGCGCATCACAATCTTCTCACAATGACCAGCCATGCGGACCTAGAGTGTTAGTGAGATATAGTTCGCATGCCGAGTGTAAGCAATATCGTGGTGGACGTTCCTCTCCACCAGCTGGTAAAAATGTGGCCAACTTCCCCGGAACCGCTGAACTTTCTTGTTTTCTATCTAGAGGTTATTTACCTGTCATAGATCGTAGTGCTCCCTACTCTGTGCATGCATGAATATTGCAAACGGAAAAAATGTAAAATTTTCTTATCATTTTCCTAGCATAAAAAATAATTTAGGTTGTCAATTTAACTCGCACAGTTCTGACAGCTTTTTACCTAAATTATTGCAGTGCTGGAAAGTTCCAGTGGAATATTAGTTTAGGTACCTAAAATTTAGGCGAACTTGCACCCAGCCTTAGTATTCTATTAAGACGAAACTAATGGATCAGACTAAAGATAAATCATTAAGTAAACAAGGCGATAAATGCCAAAGTATTAACAATATAAGTTTTTCCAACTTAAATTACCTCAATAGAATTCTTCAATGTCGACTCAATTTGAACAAAAAAAATTAAACAGAAACAATCGACCTGTCCTTGTGTTACAGTAACCTTAAAAAAAAACAAATTTTCATAACTAAGTTTTTTTCATTAGTTTAAAAATGTTCAGAACAACCCACGTGTATCTCATTATGTTTCCACTTATTTAATTGAGAAACAATGTAACCAACAAAAAATGTAGAAACATTATCAAAATGTTAGTAAATCGAGTTTAATGTTTACAAAGAAGATATGTAAGAGCGATGAAGGTTAAATACGCGGAAATTAAAAAATATTGGAATGGAATTACATACATACATATTTATTATATTATGTTATGCTATGCGGAAGTGATAGTCATGCTTAAAAATAAAAAATCGAAACAGATACATAGGCATATCTCATAACCAGTTAAAGTAATTCTTTTATTAATTAAAAAAATGTTAATTTTAGAAAATTGTTTAAGTTTTGCATGGTTTATTAATACAAACGTTGACTCCAATTTATTAAAACTCAAGCAAATGATTAAGTAAGCTACATGTAATCCGAATTATTAGACTAAGTTTGAAAACAAGTTCACGGAAACTTAAAATTGTATTGTCCGTGATGTCGGGATGGACGGTTTTGAGCACCATAGTAAATGTTTGTTGATACTTACTAGCTGGAAATTTTTAACATGAAGGCGGCAGCGTACGTGAACAAATTTGAGTTTCAATGCTATGACTTTTATAAAAACTAGTATACTATTGCTTATGATACAATTAGGGTTACACTGCGTGGGAGGTTGGGAGGGATGTTTCTCTAAGCCATCCGTCCGAATTATTGTCTTTAATTCATTAACAAGAATACGCTTTTTATTTAGAAGGAGTATCAAAAGTATCAAAATTAGTGCTATTTTTGTTGAGATACTGACACAAGCAATGGAAAGGTTTGTGCATTTCAAAATTTAATCTACACGTGCTTAAACCGGGATGTCCACCAAGCCTTTGGTTAATTTGACTCTTTAAGACAGTTAAATACAGAGGGAGATTTCATCCTGGATCCCATGGCAAGACTCTCAACCCAAGAAATAGGAATTATTTTTGAACAATTATCCAATTTATCATCAGCAGGCTAGTACCTTAATGGTGCTTTATTACCGAAACGTACCGGATCTATAACGGTCTAAGGACCATTAACATCAATAATACCCCACAAAACTTTCTAGGAGTGTTGTTATCGATAATACAACAACAACAACAAGAATAAAATAGTTCCAAGTTGGCTCTCAGCATAACTCATCAGAGCGCTTTTGGCTCGATGTGCCAGCCAATGAAAATCATTCAAAAATTGGTCATAACAACACATCATAGGAGATGTAGAAAATTCGGGTTGCTCTTTTCCTGCGCTCACCTGACTAATACTACAGCTATTAGGAATGGCGCAGCTATCAGATTTAGAAATAAGAAAGTGGCATAGATCCAAGAAAGCTTCACTTATTTTCCAAGAGGACGGGTTATTTTATAACATAGGTCCTGGTTTCTGAAAGATGTGTGAGGTTCTCACGGATCGGCCACCTCAACCTTGATGTCGATTTAAAACCCACAATCTCGCGTATTAAAAATATTTCGAATTTGAACTAGACTCCAATAACAACTTTACTGTTTTAGCTTACAGCTATATAAGTAATGTTCACTTACACCGAATTCAGACTATTTTAATTATTTATCTTATGTCCTAACCATTATAATTTACATATGACGTAAACTAAATTTTCTTAGCACCTACTTAAACAGGAGGACAATTTCAGAATTTTTTTTTACATAACTTTTTGGTTTTACAAATTTTAATACAAAGCTTGCAACAGTAAAAAATTTCTAAAACAAAAAAATTTATGCTTTTAAAATTAACATTCTTTTAAGAAACAACTAAAGAAATTTCAACATGCATTTCAAGTTTCAAAAAGTTGAGCTCAATTTGCGGAAGTTAAATGGCATTAATATTGACGTTCTAGTGGCATGAAAAAAGATAAAAAAATGAATAGTAATAAAAATGTTATTAACAAAACTTGTTCACATTAAAATTCACGCCGAAAGCGAAACCAAAACTGAAACAGAAAGCGCTGAAAACTAAACTAGCACGTCGACCATGTCTATCGGATAAACTTACTACATACTTATGATATACTTATGTATGCTTCTTCAATACTAAAGTGAAAGTTGATTTTTTTTTTTCTTCGTTTTGCTTTTGGCAATCGCGCGTATTAATACAATTCGTGTATTATTTATTATATTTTCTTTAGTATATACAATGTACATACATACATATGTAGCTGCGTATTTTAAAAATTTTCAGCAACTGGATATTTGAAAATTCATGCTTCAACTGGTTTCCTACATTTCAAAAGTGAGCCTCGCTTTCTCTCTTCTCTTTCTATAATATTCTAGTCTACTTTGTCCACCCTTTTTATACTCAACTGAGCAGAGCTCACAGAGTATATTAATTTTGTTCGCATAACGGTACGCCGAAACGGCATAAAATAATCGAGATAGATATAGACTTCTATATATCAAAATGTTCTGGACGAAAAAAGAAATTTATATAGCCATGTCCGTGCGTCCGTCCGTCTGTGCGTAAACACGATAACTTGAGTAAATTTTGAGGTATCTTAATGAAATTAGGTATGTAAGTTCCTGGGCACTCATCTCCGATCGCTATTTAAAATGAACGAAATCGGACTATGACCACGCTCACTTTTTCGATATCGAAAATTTCGAAAAACGGAAAAAGCGCGATAATTCATTACCAAAGACGGATAAAGCGATGAAACTTGGTAGGTGGGGTGACCTTGTGATTCAGAATCGAAAATTAGTAAAATGTTGGACAATGGGCGTGACACCGCCTACTTTTAAAAGAAGGTAATTTAAAAATTGTGCAAGCTGTAATTTTGCAGCTGAGTATATAATGTTCGGTTACACCCGAACTTAGCCTTCCTTACTTGTTCTTCTTAATATGGCTCATCCCTTATTCCATTTATCTCCCTTCCAGTCCCAGCGCGGACGGACGGACATGGCTAAATCAATTCCTTTTTTCATCCTGAGCGTTTTGATATATGGAAGTCTATATTTATCTCAATTTGTTTATGCCGTTACGATCAACCGTTATGTTACCAAAGTTAATATACTTCGTGTGTGTTTGGGAACGAACTTGCAATAATACCAAAAAAATATAAGATCGGTTTTCCTGAGAAAACGATTTATAATAATTGTGCAAAATTTATGATTATAATTGAAAGTTGTAGGCGGCCCAAAAAACTTAGCAAATGAAAATTGTTATACCTGGAGAATAACTTATTTTGGCTTATGATAATTTCACTTTTATATTTCCATAACCGTTGATATACATATGTACACATGTCACTTCTCCTGAACCTAGAGATTTCATCAAAACAATTTTGTGCAAGTATATTAAATTTAGCTTGCGTTTTTTTGTATTGCATACGCGATATTTCAACAAATTTGTTATGATGCCACACATGCAACAATTCGCTGTAACCGAATTCAATTAAAAACGCCAATTGCAATAGATGTTATCAAATGATTGCCAATAATGCTGCACACACATACATTCGTACATATTAATTTATAACCATATATCGGCCATTCTTGGCATTGTTAATGTGTTCGCAATAACAACAAGCGATTTATGTTGCCAACACCTCTTGAGTCAAACTTGCAAGCAAACGTACCACTTGTATATCAGACAGATATCAATTGCTAGCATAAAAAGAAAGGAAAAAAATTCATTACAAATCAATCACGCAGCAACAATTGGTTATAAGTTGCCAACAATTATTACCGCGATCATACCGTATCCATTGACATGGCGCACGCGTTGCAACAATTTTTGGCGCGAAAAAGAAAAAATCAAACAAATTGCTGGAATATATAGCGCTAAATTTTTGGTGGAGTAGACGCGCTTGCGCACACATACTGCATGACGTACTGCCACAAGTAGCTGCAGCTGCTGCATCACTGCTCGCCAAACGCAGTGGGTTGCCGCCACGTCACTCAAAATGCCCGGCAATCAAAGTTTAAGAAATCTAAACCAAAAAAAAAAAACCAAAACCACGAAAACAAAACATGAAAAAACACATTCACGTTTACGTTTAAACCATTTGTTGCATTTTTATGTTCTGTTAGCCCTGTCCGCATTTGAATCCGAATTGTGGCTGCAACGCTGGCAGCTGCATGCAAAAGCGTTGCAATTCAAGGGGGACCGCAAATAATTGCATGCAATCAAAAGCGCACCAATGTGCAACTTGTGCAGTGTGAATTCTGCGATTGCATTCGCAGTATAGGTAACCATTTTTCTAATTTAACTTTTTTTCAAATGCAGCAATAACAAAGATGCGGATAAAGAAGAAAAAAATATCAAAAGGAAAAATTAAAAAAAGAAATTGAGTGCCCGCCCGTAACCTCAGAAAATTACTGGTACTAGGCGGTTTTGTTGCTGCATTGCGGCTGCCGGCAAATGCAATCAAAGTGTATTTCAACAAAACAACTACAATAATAAAATGAAGCTAAAAGCAAAATTAAGAAAACAATTTAGCTGAACGTAATAACAAAAAAAAAAAAAAAACTAAATAAGCAAAACCAGCAAAACAAACGGCGCGAAAATATCGCATTTCAATCCTAAATACCAGCCAACAGCGTTGTGCCTTCACCACAAACGTAGACTCCACGCTCCGCTTACCTTTCTGCCCATTTAACTTCTGCATTAAACCATAAACATCAAATAATAAACAACTCTTAAACACTCGAGCTCCGTACTGTCAGTATTACTGCGTATAACTTTTGATGAAGCAAACAAAAACCAAACGAGTGGCGCATGCGCTCTATTCGTCAACATCTACAACAAGCACGAAAAAAACACCAAAACCACAAACAATAGAAGACACACAGCAGTGATGACTATAAATAACAAAATTAACCGCTTGCATTTCAACTTTGAAAGCTTTCCTACCAATTGCATTTGCTTGGGTGGGTAAAATGAGCAGTGCGTCAGGTGGCGGGGATAAGAAATAGTAATTGTGTATTATGGTGCCGAAATAACGGCATTTATTGTAATAACAACAAACACAACGTTAGAAAATGGAAAATGAAGAGAAAAAGTAATGTAGGTAGATCTTATAACGGTATATTGAGTGGCATTACAAGCAACACTTAGCTGTGCAGCAAACGAAGTTGATGACTGTTGACTGAGTGCTGGTGCGCGTGTTTTTGTGTATTTGGTATGAGCCGATAAAATACAATAAAATAAGATGGCTACAGAGACACCTGATGTTGCTTTGAAAACGAAAAGTATTTAATTGTTAAGGGAAAAAAACACGAATTAATAACCTCAAACGCATTTCTTACAAGTTGCATTGCTGACCCCAATCGATCAAGTAGTCAATATAGCAACGGGCTGTCAGCTGTCATACCCAACATTTTTTATAGCAGTCGATAAAATTTTGGAAATTATGATGCCAGCACAGAATATAGCAGACTATAAGGCTGACAAGCTTAAAACGTTTCTGGCACTCTGACAACTTTTAGAATTTTTCATAAGAAGTAATTTGCAGAGCTTTCTGTCTTTGTATTATAGCAAGGCTCCTCGATTCCACACTGTCCTCTACCTACGCGCGCTATTCCGAAGCAGTAACAACATTCTTATTACCGGTTACAAAAATTATAGTTTGCAATAATTATTTTTGTGACAAAACAATTGTGAAAATTGTCTATCCCCACTAGTTTACATCCTCGTTTCAAACTTTTTACGGTACAATATTAATGACAACTGGTGGAATAAAATGGATGGAGTGTCCGAGGGAAAAGTTCTCCGAAAGTATGGTCCTGCTCATGATGATGACGTCGAGTATTGAAGGTATAATGAGATGGTGCTTAAAAGCCCGAAGTCTTCGCTATCTAGGTCATGTCATGCGAATAGGCGCAGATTCTCCTACCAAGAAAGAAATTCTGTCCACACTCGTATTTGGAGGAAGGGAAAAATTAGACCGGGTGTTGGGAGAGACCACGATGTTGGGAGAGACAGGTGCTACTTGTTGCGACCACAATCTCCTAGGCGGCTTCGCGGTTAAGTGCCAGTTAATAATGATGATGGAAGAAGAACAAAAAGAGGCAAATATAAATCCCAGCTCCGTAAAGACCACTACATACATTAATGCTTTGGCCCCCTAGCATTACGCTTATGCTTGAGAGCGATCGCTTTGTTTTTGAAAATATATTACACATGCTCGTTTAAGGTAAAACTTGAGTCAAACTTTTGATACTTGATAGCTGCTCTCCGTTTAATAACGCAGTTTGTACCTTAAACATTGGCTAGCTCCATTATTTTTTCACCAGCATCTCTGTTTTCCATTCTGTGTGCTCAAGTCTTAGGAGTATACCCACCCGGCAAAGGTTGCAACTGCTGGGGTTGTTAAACGCTTGACATACTTATCTTATAACAGTAAAAAGGATACGACAATAAGCAGCTCCAGTGGGTTATTACCCGCGGCAGGTATGTCTGTCGTAAGAGGCGACTAAAGTACCCTGGGGTTGTGTAGCGCAACCCTTTTAAGGGGTTACCAGAATGTTCAATGGGACCATCCTAATTAGTTTACAAGATGGTCGGTCTTGCACTGGAACGTAACAGATCCATATCTGGCGAAGGACCATCAACATCGATCAAACTTCCCAAAACCATCGGGGTGTGTCTTTATCGTTACTAAAACAACAATAACGTATGATACGTTAAGTAAACTTTGCTGATTCATTCTAAATGCAATGTTCGGCTTGTCTTCTTAAACCTCGCCTACTGATGTTACGCGTGAATGTATCAGTGCTTCTAAGAAAGCAAAAACACAAAACATCAAAATACTGTAAAATTTTGGCATAAGCATAAATTCCCTCTTAATTGCATCAGCTAGTTGATGTCCGCATTAGGTAAAAGAGCATTTGGATAAGCCGTACAGCACAGGTTAATACATGCAAGAGCCAAGGAGCTAAATGGCCGGTATATGCATACAAAGTTAGTAAGTCGGATGCCAAAACTATTAGGAAAGGCAAGCAAAATAAATTAAAATACTTTCGGTATTAAGCAATAGCAAAGCGCATACAAACCGGCAGCATAAAAGGGCCAAACTTGATATCTCCGTCCGGCTGTAGTCGAAATTGTTACCTATGCTGTAGTAATAGCGCAGCAAATACCCAACAATATTTGGTGTATACTATTAAAAGGAATAGGGTACACGGTAGCGGCACTACTTGCTCTGATAACCAATAAGCAGGCTTATAATGCTCAGTAAGAGCTGACGTGATGTACTCAGAAAGGAGCTCACGTAATGAAGAGCTACTAAAAGCTTATGTGCAATGGTATCAGAAAAACGAAATGTAGTTAAAGTAATGTTGAGTACAACTGAGCTTCTTACAAATTTCAGGTTTCATGTTATAATACTTTTTATCAACTGAAAAAATCCGTATATAAGGAGCATGTTTTTTATTTACCGGTACATACTACGCTAATGGCCAAGCTTAATATATATCCCTCCAGCTGTAAGCGAAATTTGTGCCCATGCATTAGTAATGGTTAAGCGAATACAAAGGGGTGGCGTTGGTGATTTCATAGATATTTTGAAAAGTGCATAGGTTATTTGATTTCTGTTAAGCAACATAAAATTATGAAACAAATAAAGACTAAATTGTGCTGACAACGAGAATTTAAAGCTTTAGTACTTAGTGTATGAAAATTTAGCTAAGTGCTGTGAAAGTAAGCCGTAAATATGGTAGCTAACCATAAACCTTTATTACTGCCTCTCAGCGTGGCAGCTACACACCACCAAATGATAAGCAGCGGCTTGAAATCGCGCGCATGCGCCGTATACCTTATTGCCTAATTATTTCAAACTATTAATTTGAATGCTAATACTATGTACAAACGCACACCAAATTGGCAATTTATACCATTTGGGCAATTTATTACGTAATTTATCATACAATAAATTATAATAATAAATTGCCAAATTAAAAAAAAAATTGCGTAATAAATTGCTCAAACCGCAAATGCAACCTTATATAGTGTGTTTATGGAGTAGATTTAAACGTCAGTTACGTATGGCTCAACTATCTGGTTGGCTCATTTCATCAGCTGATTTTATATTTTTCATTCCACTGGAGTCGGGATTGTCAAAAGAACATGGCAAACTCAAAATGAAACCACAACATTGAACACATTTTCTTACAACAAACAAAAATTTCAAAGTTTTATGTTTTCATTCCATTCCATTCGCCTAATACCAACACGCACATTTTGACAGCCTGAACAAAGGTATGTTGTTGCTGTAGAGATGAGCTAACCAGCTATCAAATTACTATCGTGTAAGGTAAATTGGGTGGTATGAACACCACTATATTTAAATCGAAATCGCCTCAATTTATTTCTTTGTTTGAACATAGTATAAAGGTGTTTTGATTTTTTCTTTTTAATATTCGAAAACTATCTGTTGCTATGGGCCTGGAAAAATTTAATTTCGAACTTTTGTATTAATATGGAACACAGTTTTTTTAATCAAGAAGAACAAACAAAAGAAACCCGAATTCAGTTGTTTTGGTAGTGTGGGTTAAAGCAGTGTAACTCAGCGCAGCGTAGGGCTATTACGTTGATACCAAGGGGGCGTTGCTGGCACAGGTATAATATTTTGGAATACCGTTGCGCAATGGCGGTAGTAGCTTCACTCACAATTTGATGAAACTCAGTTGGGAACCACTTAAATTCAATGACGCATAGATTTCACTTATGAAGAGGGCGATATTTGTTTACAGTTAGAATATGCTATCGAAAGATAACTGCTTAATAACCAAAGATTTAAATAAATCAATATATCTGGTTCAGAAACTAAATCTCCAGCATTTCCGTCAACATTTTTTACGAAACATCAAATGACAACAACTCAATGAAATGGGAGCAGCATCAGCCATTATGGTCAAACTGGTGTTATATTGTGCATATACCAGCAGACCCGGCAGACCTTGTTCTGTCCTTACTTTGGTCAATCTGCGTGACTTTTAAGATGCTTTATCTCTTACTCCGCCTCCATCCCCCCCTCTTTCTTTCCCTTTATTTTTACGTGGTCCTCGTGCTCCTTTTCCCTCTCAGCGTCTATTTCTCCCTGCCCACATTTTTCTCTTCCTTTCTCTCTCTCCCTCTTTCTAGCTACCTCTCCTTCTCCCTCCCTTGCACCTTTCTATCTTTTTCTCTACCTTCGTCTAACTCTATCTATTTCTCAGTATTTTTCTCCTTTCCCCGTTTTCCCTTTCCCACTCGTTATTTCTATCCAAATTTTAAGTAGTCCGCTTCCTAAAAACAGTATGCGAAATATTATTGTAGGCGAATTATAAAAAATCGCAACATAAATTAGATGTTTTCGCATTGAGGGGTTCCTAATCCACTTCCCAGCTAAATACCTAATAATCTATGCAAGAAGCTATCAACGTATGCTTTCGCATCCTTAACATGATTTTCTACAATTTATCGATCTCTGGTGCAGTTCGCGAAATAAAACAGTAATATTAGTTGCATTAATAATTCTAGAAAACGCCTCAGCCATGGCACTGACTTATTGGTTACAGTGTTAAATAAAAGGGCCAGTACCCAGCCTTACTGATGGCAACTTTTCATATACCCAGAGACACTATCAGCTGCCTTCTGGGAACGTTGCACCCTCTTCTAGCTGATTTTTGTTAGCGCAGCCCATTTATGCACGTGTATATGTAATTGTAAAACGTTATCCTATATTTTCACGAAAATTTGATTTTCCGACTTTAGTCATGTATGCCCTGATAAACTCAAACAAATGACATACCAACGGCCCGGCTGCGGTCGCCTCTGCCAATATGTGAAGAACAAAAATACAAAGTTTTCCATTTGCTATCCTCTTACGTCACTTTCATTATCACCAAATTTATTACTACATTGTATACCCCCACTAAGCAATCAAACAAACATTTGTTCATCAGACATTTAAACACCACCCCTCACTCAACATTAATTACTTTCCATTCATTTACTCCAGAGCTCTAAATTTGGTCATTTAATGCCGCCGCGATAATTTTTAATCATTTTTTTCTGTTCCTAAAATGGCTCAAAATAAATTTATTGCGCAAGGTCAGTAATTGCCGTCAAAATGGTAAAACAGAAATCGTGTTGATGAGTTGTGAAAAAAAGCAAACAATAAAACAAATTAATTCATTTTTTTTTTGCGTATATTTTTGTTTTGGGTGTTCACTTCTTTTTAGTACGGTGTGTGTAAACTTATGTGTATATATAAGTTTGTGCTTGTCATGCATAAGCTTTTATTTTTTTATACGGTTTGCTTTTCTGAAAGTAAAATTTTACAAAAAATTTTAATTTGAACAAATTCTCAAGTAAGCGTGTCATATTTTTTAGCCACAAGAATCTTTTAAGACCTTCAGGACCGCTTATTTGAGTTCCTAATTTTCGGCAAGTGAAAAAATCGAAAAACCAGACCTAGAGGACTTCTTGATTTCGGAATAATCATGCCTATGTACATATGTACGTGGATAGTTTTATAAAAAAAATACGCAACATTCCTACAAGGAACCAAGCAAAGACTGCAAAGTATTGAAGATCACCCAAGACTAACAAAGTTAGTCCTATCATTGAAAAGAGGGAACTGTAGGCTCATGAAGGGTATTTTGACTGGACACTGCCTTGTGGGGTCACATGCTTTTGAATTTGGACTATTCTGTGCTAGCAGATGTCGAAATTGCGGGTTGGAAAAATAAACAATGGAGTGCGTTTTATGGTTGTGCCCTACGTGCGCCAGGCCGAGACTCCCACTATTAGGAGGGGCACAGCTATCAAATCTAAAAGCATCGAATAGTATGGGCCTAAGAAAGCTTCTGGTTGTTTTATGTTATTTTATAGCATAGAACCTGGTTTCTGATAGGGTTTTTCTGTTTGGTCGTTGAGCAAACTTCTGGTAACATTATGGGGTATTCAAGTTATATGAGGTCCTCACAGACCGGCCAGTTCAACCTAACTTATCCTCTACAAGGTAATCCATATGTTTCTCGTATATTGCAGATTTTTTATTTCGACACCTGAGTGGAATATAACCCTATTTCGCCTGCTGTTTCAAAAAAGCCTTATTTCAGAAAACTTTTGAATAACACCCTATTTAAATTTTTTTTTTCATTTCAAAAATATCCGAGCTCAAATTCAATACATTTTGACATTAGCTGGGGCGTTTATGAAAAAATTCTGAGTAAGGGGCGTTTTTTAAACAAATTCTGAAATAGGGTGTTATTCTAACGTTTTCAGAGGTAGGACGTTTTCGAAAGGCAGCCGAGATAAGGTGATATTCAAAAATACAAAATAAAATAAAAAACATAAAACAAAAATGAAAAAGTTATTATGAATGTGCATGTTTTAGCGGCGGTTTTAGCAAAAAATTATAAAACTGAAAGATAAAGTTAGAAATATTTAATTTCGTACGTGCATACGAGCACAAACAAATAAAAACATTTACCACCTTCATTACCGACTTATATCTTAATATATAAAAAACACGTGTCATAACATTTTAGGCCGCGATGAACTCCTAAACTACTGAACCGATTTTGAATTTGTTTTGCACCCCGTGTTTAGTTTGATCTAACTTGAGAGATAGGATAGGTTATATCTCAGTTTATAGTCGCAATATTATTGTATTGCAAATTTTTTTATTTGTTTATAAGTAATAACAAAAGGTTACGTATACGCAGTGGCACTCATATTTTCAGGTGGTGCGGATATACTTCCGTGTAATTGCTTGGTGTTTAATTAAACAACCTGCTTATCAATAAAAATATTATAGCGACTGATATCAAGTATAGCACATCTCCAGGCCCGCCGAGAGGGTGGGGGTTTCTGAGGGAGCCCCTGATTTAGAGGTACTATGACATTTTTTTTTTAATTCAGGAAAGAGTCTTCAGTTGTGTAGAGGGTAATTTTCATACCCCCGGGTGAATAGGGTCTCGAGATATGGGCCAAAACGTGGGCCAGTGAATGCATAGACAGTGTTTATACAATATGGATATCAAATGAAAGCTGTTGATGAGTGCGTTAGTACAGAGTAATATATTATCCAGAGACGGACTGGGACTGGGACTGGGATTAGGACTAGGACTGGGACTGAGACTCGGAGTGGGACTGGGACTGAAATAAAATACATACCACCCTTTGGGACAGGCAATAAGGGATGCAGAAGAATGAGAAGAAATTGAGAGAAGAGAAAAGAGAGACGGAGATTAAGAAAGAGATAGAACGAGAGGAAGATGGAGATAGATGAAGCGAAAAAGACGGAGGGAGGAGTGAATAAAAGGATTAGGAAAAAGTGAAGAGGGGGGGAGGGCAGAGTCAGACGGAAAAAGATTATTAAAATGTACGCAGATAGCCCAAATTTAGGGCAGGACAACGTCTACCGGTCTTCTAGTGTAATATAAGATGTTTTTTGATATATCTTGTCACTCATCCACCATAACGTGCGTAGGTGTTAGTTACTTGCTGTACACAATTATTTGAAATGTGTGCTAATAGCAAATTTTTAGTAATACAATTTTACACAATATTGTTCACTGTCTTTGTTTTTTGACATTTTCTTTTTGACATTGAAATTTTTGGTTACGTTGCTACATACGCGCATTTATATTTATGTATGTGCATAAAGTTAAATATAAATTTGCTTTACAAAAATATAACCACGAATTGTGTAAATTGTGTAAGCAAATATATTAATGAAGGTATGTGTAAAAAAATAGAGACTAGGGTGTACATTATTTACCAACTTAATTTTTTTTTATGCGATGATCAACAAAATTTACATCGAAGATTTAAAATTTGTAGAGTTTTATTTACAGTTATCAGAATAAAAAAATTAGTTTCTTCTTTTTTATTGTTTTCTTATCACGAGCGAAATGAATATAAAAATTAGGTGACGTCATAAAAGAAAAAAGCAATTTGATATATAGCGGACACCCTAATTACTATGCATATGTATGAATATAAATATTTGTTTAAATATTTCAAAGCAAGCAATTTGGGTGTGTCAGCAGCAAAATTCCAAAGATGCATTGAAGTGACAGTGAAGAACTCGCACACATGTTTTATTTTGCATATGCTTGTTTGAAGAAAAATTTTCTTATAAAAAACAAAACATCTTTTGAATCAAGAAATCATTAAAAGATATGCCAAGATTATTCTAAAAACTAATATTTGAAGGACAACAAATTTTAAATTAACTTAAATGATTGAGTGTTTTATTAACCTTACTTTGAATAAATCATAGAAAATACATTTAAAAATTTTACACAAAATAAAGCCATAGAATTAATGTCATGATCTTTGCATTTTAAAAAGAGTTTGGAAAATTATTATGTAGGTTTATAATAATTGAACATTTTTTTAAAGTAATCTTCTTTATATTTGTATGTAGAATATGAGATGTAACGCATCTCCTTTTCTCTTCCCTTTATTGTTCTTCTGCTATTTATCTTCCTCTAATTTATATCCTCTCACTTCTTTCCCACTGCCACTCAGTTTCTCTACTCCCCGACTATTCTACTTCATACCAAGTACTATATATCTGCTTAAAATATTAACGGCGATATAAGGAAAAAAGCCTGGTCCGTAAAATTTTCCAAAATTATATACCACTCTATCTATTATAGAAGACCTATACCCATTAAATATACAACTAATAAACTCCGATTTATAAAGAGTTAAAACAAACTCTTGCCTAGGGTGAGACATGAAGAACTTTTCCTGTTTCCATCTGTCTGCTTGTATCCCCATCACTGAAAAAACCAGGGATGCACCTTAACGTTAAGCTAATCGTTTATCAAAAAATTTCCACCGTTTCCGTTGAAACACTTCGAAATATTATCGATAAAGAAATTATCAAGATAAATTGTATCTCGTTTTTAACCGAAACGAAAAGCTTTCGTTAACGTTTTTAACGTTAACGAAAACGTGATACTTTATGTTTGAATTGTGCTGGCAATGCTATAGCCATGGTGAAGCCGTAAGGTGGCAACAACGAGCGCACATACACACACAAACTCTATGTAATTTGTTTGTGTAATTCGTTGGTGGTAATGTCAAAAATACTCTGAGAAATGTTCGTACTGTCAAAATTCATGAGAAAAGTTGCAATCAGCTTGGATAATGCTTTCACCTTTAATGACTCCGCAATCAATCAGCTTCGCCAGCATAGTTTGAAATTAATAATCAACATAAACGATTTGATTTCGTTTTGATATGGCAGAAAACGAAACGAAATCATTTCGTTAATTTGACGATCTTAACGTTAATAAACGAAACGAAATGACTTCGTTTCGTTTATTAACGTTGATTATCGTAACGAAATGATATCGTTTCGTTGGTTAAGCATGCCTGGAAAAAACACTTGTAAAATTATCATTGGTAAAACTATCACTTGCGACTAATTATTAGGCATACTTTGAAACATACATATATACATTCATGGATACAGAATCACCAAAATGACTTATACGAGAGAACTTTTTATTTTTAAAGAAATCGAACAAATAATGGTAGTGGTTTCGGTTCCATATTTTACAACTCAAGAAAAAATGTGTACAAGAACTATAGGGGAACTCGCCTTGTCTTGTAATTGCTGCATGAATTGCACGGAATGCATAGATTGCACGCATTGTAAAGTGGCACAACAACATACACGCTGAGTTGGTATAGCCATGTCCGTCAGTCCGTCCGTCCGTCTGTCTGTTTGAACACACAAAATGCCCAAACCTACATATATTGTCGTGCAACGAGCTGTAGGAAATGAAAAAGCAACCCTGCTTCATTGGTATTCCTCTCGATTTTCTGATTTCGATCTCGAAAGAATTAAGCAATTGTTTTTCGCGATATTTTGTGGTGTTATGTTATTTTCTATCCCAATATTTCGACGTTTGTTGCTGATGCATGCTATAACTCAGCAATAGGATACTCCCGTAGTGTTGCATAAGATATAAACAATCCGTGCAATCCATGCAATTTGCAAGGCAAAGCGAATTCCCGTTACGGCAATGATTTTGCAACGATCAAAAGCTCCAACCAATATTCAAATTTATTTTAGTAAGTGATTCAGTTATAGTAGTAGAAAATCAAATCCTTAGAAAAATCATTAAAAATGTAAACTTATTTTTTTTTTTTACTTTCAGCTCACGCAAACGTCCACAGCCATATACACACGATTGCTTTAGCGGCCAGTGCGGTGACAAAGAAGAAATGGAGGAATGTCATGCAGCTATGATATTAATGAAACTCTCACACTCACCCAAAAATGCAGGTAAAATAAACAAATAATTATAATTACCAAAGACATGATTTAATTTCGAGTAAAATTAGCAACAAAAACAACAACAACAGTACCAGTATGTTTCCTCTACTAAATTTTTAACATTTTTTATTCCCGATCCACTAAACTCAAAAGAAACTAACCAACAAAAATAAAAGCAGAACGATTTCGTACTATCTATTGAAACCGATCGAACTTGCAAAACTCACCCTGCGGAAAAAAATTATCAATTTGCTAAAAAATCACAAGCTGACTATTTTACGTGACTCCGTAAAGTCACCCACTTCTAGTAAGCTACAAGAAGTTAGCTAATAATTGGTTCGGAGGGTTGCTATGTTTTTATTACTACAGTAACATACATATATAAAACAGTTATCAAAATGCTAACTTATCATACCTTTCATGAACATGAAATGGTATATTAACTTTGGTCCGATGTTTGTAACGTTAAGAAATATAGAAGATAGACACACCATTAAGTATACCGAATTGATCAGGGCGACGAACTGAGTTTATATAGCCATGTCCGTCTGTCCGTCTGCCCGTCTGTCTGCTTGAACGCAAACTAGTCCCTCAAATTTTGAGATATCTCAGTGAAATTTGGCACAAGGATGTATTTTTGTATTATACTAGACATTTGTCGGATACGGTAGGATCGGACCACTATAACATATATCTCCCATACAACCGATCGTTCAGATAAGGGAGTTTTTTGCCATTTTTATACTCAGTTGAGCAGAGCTCACAAAGTATATTAACTTTGATTGGATAACGGTTGGTTGTACAGGTATAAAGGAATTGAGATAGATATAGACTTCCATATATCAAAATCATCAGTATCGAAAAAAAATTCGATTGAGCCATGTCCGTCCGTCCGTCCGTCCGTCTGTCCGTTAACACGATAACTTGAGTGAATTTTTAGGTATCTTGATGAAATTTGGTATGTAGGTTCCTGGGCACTCATCTCAGATCGATATTTAAAATGAACGATATCGGATAATAACCACGCCCACTTTTTCGATATCGAAAATTTCGAAAAATTGAAAAAGTGCGATAATTCATTACCAAATACGGATTAAGCGATGAAATTTGGTAGGTTAGTTGAACTTATGACACAGAATGAAAAAATAGTAAAATTTTGGACAATGGGCGTGGCACCGCCCACTTTTAAAAGAAGGTAATTTAGAAGTTTTGCAAGCTGTTATTTGGCAGTCGTTGAAGATATCATGATGATATTTGGCAGGAACGTTACTCTTATACTATATGTCTGCTTACTAAAAATTAGCAAAATCGGAGAACGACCACGCCCACTTTTTAAAAAAAAAATTTTTTTAATTCAAGTTTTAAAAGAAAAGTTAATATCTTTACAGTATATAAGTAAATTATGCCAAAATTCAACTCCAGTAATTATATGGTGAAACAAAATACAAAAATAAAAGAAAATTTCAAAACGGGCGTGGCTCCGCCCTTTTTCATTTAATTGGTCTAGGATACTTTTAATGCCATAAGTCGAACAAAAATTTACCAATCCTTGTGAAATTTGGTAGAGGCTTAGATTCTAGGACGGTAACTGTTTTCTGTAAAAAAGGGCGAAATCGGTTGAAGCCGCGCCCAGTTTTTATACACAGTCGACCGTCTATCCTTCCGCTCGGCCTTTAACACGATAACTTGAGCAAAAATCGATATATCTTTACTAAACCCAGTTCACGTATTTATCTGAACTCACTTTGTATTGGTGTAAAAAATGGCCGAAATCCGACTATGACCACGCCCACTTTTTCGATATCGAATATTACGAAAAATTAAAAAATGCCATAATTATATACCAAATAAGAAAAAAGGGATGAAACATGGTAATTGTGTTGGTCTATTGACGCAAAATATAACTTTAGAAAAAAAATTGGTAAAATGGGTGTGACAGCTACCATATTAAGTAGAAGAAAATGAAAAAGTTTTGCAGGGCGAAATCAAAAGCCCTTGGAATCTTGGAAAGAATACTGTTCGTGGTATTACATATATAAATAAATTAGCGGTACCCGACAGATGAAGTTCTGGATCACCCTGGTCCACATTTTGGTCGATATCTCGAAAACGCCTTCATATATACAATTAAGGGCCACTCCCTTTTAAAACCCTCATTAATACCTTTAATTTGATACCCATATCGTACAAACACATTCTAGAGTCACCCCTGGTCCACGTTTATGGCGACATCTCGAAAAGGCGTCCACATATAGAACTAAGGCCCACTGCTTTTTAAAATACTAATTAACACCTTTCATTTGATACCCATATCGTACAAAAAAATTCTAGAGTCATCCTTGGCCCACCTTTATGGCGATATCTCGAAAAGGCATCCACCTATGGAACTAAGGCCCACTCCCTTTTAAAATACTCATTAACACCTTTCATTTGATTACCATATCGTACAAACAAATTCTAGAGTCACCCCTGGTCCACCTTTATGGCGATATCTCGAAAAGGCGTCCACCTATAGAACTATGGCCCACTCCCTCTTAAAATACTCTTTAATACCTTTCATTTGATACACATGTCATACAAACACATTCCAGAGTTACCCTCGGTTCATTTTCCTACATGGTTATTTTCCCTTATGTTGCCACCATAGCTCTCAACTGAGTATGTAATGTTCGGTTACACCCGAACTTAACCTTCCTTACTTGTTTAGCTTATATTTATCTTAAAAATCGTTTAGGTATGTACATCTGTTCAGTATATATTTCTTATCTTATACATCCGATTATTTGGAGATTATGGATGGGTTAAGATTGTTGTTCAGCCCCATTCATGAAAAGTATGAAGTCTTTGGCACAGCCGAAGACAGTCCCGTCCTTACTTGTTTTTGGACTGAAATAAGTGGACTAGTAATTTGTTGACAAGTGTATAAATGTATACTCGTAAGTGTATATTGTGGGACTTAACTATTTTGGCCTTTAAAGCGCTAAAACGAAAGCTCACTTTAACCTTAAATCAATTTTCGAGTGTTCGAAATTGAGTTATACTGATAGTTCAGATAATTAAGGGCGAGATTTTGCATGACGCCGTGACACACCGTAGTCACTCACATTCACTGTTTAACATCAAATAATTCACAGATGGCACTGGCGTTTGCTATCGCTCAATAAAGCCAGTCAACTTGTCATTAAGCGAAGTAGTAAAACCCTACAGTACGAAAACCAGCGCCAGGTTCAGTAAAAAATCGTGTTGTGGGCCATTTCACTCTAACACTAAATAAAGTGCCCGTCAGCCTCTTCTCAGTAACTAAAAATTATCGTAAGCTGACTGGGCTGTGTTAGAGTCAGCTGTACTCTTGACTTCGGTGTACCACTGCTGATCCAACCACTTGTGCAGCCAATCTGTTTAATAGAAAAGTAAAATCGACCCTGACACAAATTTTTACATTTGATACCATAAATACCCACAAAGTAGCAGCAGACACTCGTGGTCCTAAAGAAATCGTAACAAAAACTTATTTGTAACATATACAATTTAAATTTATCACAGAATTTTTTCTTTTTTAATATAAAATATGTCACAATGTACTCAAAATTTGTTTCTTGTATGGCATTCCATTTATTCGTAGAAAAATGGTTCAGCTCCAGTCCGGGCAGCACATCGTCATCAGGTAGCTCATGGAGTTCGGGCTCTTCATCACCACCGCTCAGCGATGATGGAAACGCTGCGCCACACACAACAAGCACAATATTAAATGATGCTAATGCCCGCATACGTACTACATCAGTATCCACCTCAGATGAAGGCATTGTAGTAGATTTCAAGGAGGAAGCGCCGCGCAAAAAGAGGGTGAGTGTAATTGACATAACAATTTTTACTATGAATTCATGCTACAATTTAGAGTAACTGCAATAGTTTTTTTGAACCTGTGGTTGTGTGTGTAGACCAACGTCTGCTGACCTCAATTTCTCAGTATCTGATCGACTACTTAGGCTCGGCGGCGCTTTATTGCGCCGTGATATAGTAGTGGGAAATTTTATTCAAAAGTGGCTAATTTTTTAACTAGAAAAATGCTAGATTTGATTTACACTGTGGGGGAGTGGTTTTCTATGCAGATGCGTGCATATATGCATATAAGGGCGGAGCGAAATAGAAAAAAAAAGCTATAAATTTTGTATTCGAAAGTTTACGAAATTTTTGGTATTTTAAAATTCTTTCAGAAACTCAATAGCATGACTGCTTTTTATATTTTTTGAACCTCCTTTATTATAAAAAGAAACTAGTTACAATTTTCTTGTTTTCAAGAAATGTGTGTGTTTCTTTTTATTATCTACGCCTGAAGGGGCGTTCAACGAATTTTCTATATTAAACGTGTTTTTTGTTTACATAGTTGCTTGATTCGCTTTCATCTTATTTAATTAATGTTATTGCTGTTTACTCGATAATGAATCGTTTTTGGCATAAAATCAAAAGATCTAGGCCTCTGCCTTCGATTACATACGTTCATTACGATTATTTCGAAATGTGTAAATGTCTGCCCTCGTCAATCTTTGCAACAAAAGCGTGAATATCATAATAGTTCAACTAATTAAAGAGGGCAATTAAATAAAAAAAAAAATCAAAAACGCTTCAAATCGCCACTAAGTTACGCATACGCAATGCCACACTCTTTAGCGAAGATGTTGCGTATACGCCCACTGTGCCAGTGTCAGCGCCAACCGAGCGTCACATACTTGCAATTTACAACACTCGCAATTTACAATACATATGTAAATACATACATCCATACAAAAATCATCAAAGCTTAATAAATAATTAACGCATTTACATAGTTTAGTTGTAAGGCTGGACGCAGCGTTCAATGCCAACTGCTTGACTGGCCCATGACGCCCTTCAAAGTGGCATTTAATTTATGTTTATATGTTTGTTTGTAACCTCCACTTTACAAAAAGCAATATATTTTTGATAATTCCAAACAACCAGTTCCTCTAGTTGAAAATTCAAAGGCAAAACACGCTTTGCTCAAACATTTTTTAAATTAATTTAGATAAATATATTTGTACATTAAGGTGGAGCTAAATAAAAAAGTAGTAGTAAAAGTTTGTGATGAGCTACAAAAAAAGACATGTTACTCGGCATTAGGAAGTGGCACTCTGAGGTTCCCATACAAATATCTTCAGCTCATTGTATTTAAATTCTCAAAAACAATAGGGTAGTTCAGGATTTTGTTCAAATGGTTTAGCAGCATTGCATTGCAAATGTGTGTAAAGTATTTTTCCAATACACTAACAAAATACATGACTGCATTTGCTACGTCATTGCAAATACGCAACATTAAAAACCGTAGTTTATTTATTGAATATTGAAAAGCAAATTAGCAGCTGTCAACACAAACAAAATGTGAAGAAAAAAAATTTATATGAAAAAATTTTTCGCGATTCATAGTTTATATTTGCTAAAGCAAGGTTTCCAACATCAAATGCACAAAACTTTGAAGTCCCTTGATTTTTTAATGGATTTTGATTAGCTAGACAGGCACTTATTGCCATACCCAATTTTTATTTTTGTTGTTGATATTAAAAAAAAAAAATTACAAACTTTGCGCACGACGATGTTTATTAGGACCTATTTCTAAATTTCACTTCTTGATCAGCTGGCTTTACGGGTGCTGAGTTCTTAAGTAGAAAGCACCTGCATTCATACTGTTGTTATGGCGGATGCCTCTATCCATGCAGCCATTTGATGTCCCGCTGCAAGCTTTGTAATTTGTATCTAATGACGTTTTCTTTTCTGAATAACAAAAGGGGTCTCATTATCTACAAAAACAGCTATTTTGCATAGGTCTAGGAGATCTTGTTTAAAAGTTAGAATTTAAGAGTGCAACATGAGGGTAACATATATTCAAGAAAAGAAATTGCCATGAGTATTGCTTTTTTGTTGCTATGCCATTTATATACAATTTTGTCTGTCTAGACGAGGATTTTTTTTCTTGTAGCCCATATGGTAAAAATGTTGCACAAAGTACAGCCTAATACATGTACTTACATACATACCTACATATCTACATACATCGCTGTTTTGACAACAGATTTGCCTGCTTGTTTCCACTTCTTATTACGTAAAATAAAGCAAGTTCATATCGTTCTTTCTCTAAAATTGGAGACCTTGTTGTAACGATGTAAAAGAAATACCTGAGGTATGAAATAAATTATTTTGCCTAACAATAAATTATATAAGTCACTTGTTCAGCTCACTCTATATTTTAAATTTTCAGATAACACTGGTTTACAGCCAAAATGCACCAGAGACGCCATTATGAAATTCCTATGTAAAATCTCCCCCTAATTCCGAAAATCAAAGTTATTTTTAATTCTATGGTAACGTCTTTGAGATATCTTGGAACAACCGTTTTTTCAAAAAAAAAACAAAAAAAATGGGTCCACTTAATCATATTTATCTCAAGAACGAAAACGTAATAAAATTTGCTATAAATTGTGCATACAACACTTTTTGCTAGGCCTGGCAGATTCAAAGATAACGAACAATAATTACGGATTAAGGATCTCGAAAACGTTTTATTTTTGCAGGTCTTTTTCTCTCACTAAGCTATGTTTTATTACAAAAAAAAAATAAGCTTTCATTCAATAAAATCGATGAACTAATACAAAAGTTATAAGCATTCAAATAAATATATCCATATAGTAAAACTTAAGTACCCTACAAATAATATCATATGTACATATGATTCTGTCTTAACTCTTTGATCTTATTTTATAATTGAAAAAGGTATGTGTCTTGTTTTGACGCTTATTTAGATTAAGATCGGTTTATCTTATGAGAAACCAACAGTAGTCACCCATCATAGCGACATCCCAGAATCCTTGATACCGACATTCAATCATTTTCATTTGCTGGTGAAATCTTTCGCCATGCTCGTCACTTTCGTCGCGAAGACTTTGCGGGGAAAAATTTAAATGAAAGTGTAGAAAATGAATTTTTAAAGACATATTTACTCCTGAAAGAAAATAAAAAAGTATATTAGATAAATACATAAGTGACACATTAGTATATAATTTTCTTAAGCTGGATTTATCTTTCAATTCAGAACATATTTTTTGTTTACATTTTTCTCGTTCTTATTTGTTCGGAACTGGACGATGAATTCAGATTTAGGGCTATATATTCTCATGTAAATTTAAAAATTTGCATACAAGTTTTTTGTTAATAAGGCAGATAGGTTTTAAATTTAAAGTTAACTGAGTAAACGGTCTTAAATATGTTTTTTTATTTACCCACTTCCGCATAGTTTTTTATTAAGTCGTTCACTATCATCTCGTAGTTAGGATTTTTGTGTTTGCCTAAAAAAGAAGTAACGACCTTTTCAAAAGTATCCCACGCTGCTGCCTCCACTGGTGACAATAGTTCTTTGAAATGGTTATGGTGATCATTTTCCTTATTGGCGGTCCCACAAAAATCCCTTCCTTTATTTTTGCTTCTGAAATCTCTGGAAAGATTGTCTTTAAATGATGAAGAGCTTCGCCTTCTTTGTCCAAAGCCTTGACAAACATGATGCCGTGTAATTAGATACTACTATTGAAAATGAAACTGGAGCCGGAACTGAAGTTAAATTTGATTCTGGCAATGTAGCTTCCGTTGAATTTAGTTCTGGTAATGACACCGTAGATACGCTCGCATAGGTTATTTTTCTTGATTTTCCAACCCCAAGTACTTTTATAGTACAAATATAGCAGTCCGTTGAATGTCAAGTTGGTTCCCTCCACTTCATTGGTGTAATAAATTTCACATGTCGCCTAAATAGATAGTTTCAGAAATTAGTCAGCTATGCCAGATAAAACAGAACATATCTGGATCATTTGTACACTCAAACTCTCGCGCCCTTTTATTCATATTATATTTTTAAGCAAATGACGGGTTATAAACTGCAATTATAAACTGAACAGTATCCGGCGAGCCTTGCAGATATTATGAAGGAACAAGGCGCCTGTACTATTATTTATACTTAGATCAAGTAAAAATTCAAGCCTACTTAGACAAAAAGGTTCCCTAATTCTACAAAGAAAACACTACCTGCCTTAAAAATATGCTCTTGCTTGAAATGCATCTGGGTTTGAGAAAAACGACACTAACAGTTTTTTGTATCAAATAACCCTTCGAAAATCTACCTGCTAACTAACTGATATACCAATACTAACACATATGTACCAGTAGGGTACTTAAGTATTAAATGGATATATTTACTTGAATGCTTATAACTTTTGTATTAGTTCATGATTTTGTTGAATGAAAGCTTGTTTTTTTGTAATAATACAGAGCTAAGAGAGAAAAAAAAAATCTGCAAAAAAATGAAAAATTTTCGAGATCCTTCCTCGCAAAGTACACATTTTTTTATATTTTTACAATGAATGTTCGTTATCTTTGAATCTGCAAGGCCCAGAAAAAAGTGTTGTATGCACAGTTTATAACAAATTTTATTACATTTTAAAATCTTCAAACCGTTTTGGAATTGCTCAATTCGTTCTTGAGATATATATGATTAAGTGGCCCCAATTTTTTTTTTTTTTTTTTTTTTTTGAAAAAGGGTAATTCGTAAATATCTCAAAAAAGTTAACATAGAATTAAAAATAACCTTGTTTTCGGAATCAGGGGGTGGTTTTACATAGGAATTTCATAATGGCGTCTCTGGTGCAGAAAAAAAATTTTAATTTGTGATCCAGTGTAATTAAATGCGCGTGAGCTTTTGTGTTTGTTTAGTGTTAAATAAAAATAAACTATAAAACAATATTTTCATTTCCCTTGATGAGTGTGAATAAATTAACCTTGAAAACTAATTATTACTTGTTTTTATTGGCATTTTTATTTAAACTTGAATTTTGAGTTTTTTACAACTACAACGCAATTTTTCCTTACAAACAATGCTGGTACTAAGTGATACTTTAAATCGAAAGCAGAGAGCTGTCAACTGTAGTATAACGGAAACAAAGGTCAAAAAGCAATTTGTCAAACCGAAGAGGCTTAGTGCAGGTACTCCTGCAATTATGGATTTTTCAACAAAATTAAAAAAGAAAGTTATTGTTTCAACTGTGGAATGTGTGTTACAAAATTTCAGCCCCAAAGAAAAAAATTATCAGAGAAAAATTGCAAAGTTTACAAACGGCGATGGTTACTACGACATGTTTCTGAATTTCACTTCTTCATCAGCTAGCTTCTCGGGAGCTAAGTATTGAACTCGAATCTCCAACATTGATACCACTCAGCCATACGAATGCCCCGTTGCTCACTTTGAACCGCCTTTTGTAAACTTTGCAATCTTTATACTCAGCTGAGCAGAGCTCATAGAGTATATTAATTTTGTTCGCATAACGGTAATCTGTAACGGCATAAATTAATCGAGATAGATATAGACTTCTATATATCAAATTGATCTGGGCAAAACAAGAAATTCATTTAGCCATGTCCGTCCGGAAACCCGATAACTTGAGTAAATTTTGAGATATCTTAATGAAATTTGGTATGTAAATTCCTGGGCACTCATCTCAGATCGCTATTTAAAATGAACGAAATCGGACTATAACCACGCCCAATTTTTCGATATCGAAAATAAAGCGATGAAACTTGGTACGTGGGTTGACCTTATGACGCAGAAGAGAAAATTAGTAAAATTTTGGGCAATGGGCGTTAAGTCAAATTTTAACAAACAATTTAATATCTTTACATTATATAAGTAAATTATGTCAACATTCAATTCCAGTAATGAAATGGTGCAAAAAATACAAAAATAAAATAAAACTTCAAAATGGGCGTGGCTCCGCCCTTTTTCATTTAATTTGTCTAGAATACTTTTAATGCCATAAGTCGAACAAAAATTTTTCAATCCTTGTGAAATTTGGTAGGGGCTTAGATTCTATGCGGTAACTATTTTCTGTGAAAATGGGTGAAATCGGTTGAAGCCATGCCCAGTTTTTATACACAGTTGACCGTCTGTCCTTCCTTTTGGCCGTTAACACGATAAATTGGGGAAAGATCGATATAGCTTTACTAAACTTAGTTCACGTACTTACCTGAACTCACTTTATCTTGGTATTAAAAATGGGCGAAGTGCGACTATTGAGTAGTGAAAAAGTTTTGCGGTGCGAAATCAAAACCCCCTTGGAATCATGGCAGGAATACTGTTCGTGGTATTACATATATAAATAAATTAGCGTTACCCGACAGATGATGTTCCGGGTCACCCTGGTCCACATTTTGGTCGATATCTCGAAAACGCCTTCACATATACAACTAAGGGTCACTCCCTTTTAAAACCCTCATTAATACCTTTAATTTGATACGCATATCGTACAAAAACATTACAGAGTCACCCCTGGTCCACCTTTATGGCGATATCTCGAAAAGGCGTTCACCTATAGAACTATGGCCCACTCCCTTCTAAAATACTCTTTAATACCTTCCATTTGATACCCATGTCATACAGACAAATTCCAGGGTTACCCTAGGTTAATTTTCTTACATGTTGATTTTCCCTTATTTTGTCTCAAAAGATCTCAGCCGAGTATGTAATGTTCGGTTGCACTCGAACTTAATCTTCCTTACTTGTTTTCTAATATCAATAACAAAACAATTGTATAAAGCAATATAAGCAAGTCTCGCTAATTAAATACTGATGAAAGTAATTATCAAAAAAAAAAAAAAACTAATTAAAATTTGTCTATTTTACGGAATTCCATAAAGTAACTAACTTCTAGTTAACTACAAAAATTCAGTTTATAACTAATTGAAATGTTAAGCAGCGTTGCCATGGCAACCTCTGTGACTGAGAAATTAAAAAAAGAAAATCAATCGAAAAAAGTCTAAGCCAGATAATTATTTGTCGAAAAAAATCTTTTGTCTGTTCACGCCGTTTTGCACGCTGCTTTATGAACTTTAGAATTTGATTTAAATTTTGAAAAAATAAGTAAAGTTTAAGTAAAAAAGCCATATGTTGTTGGGTTTTAGTTGGATCGGGACTGGTTTATGTACAACAGTTACATTAACACTTTGGAATTGGCTAACTGATATTTCGAGAAAAATTTGTTGGCAAGTAGTGCAGATATAACACGTTTTGACTTCTTTTTAGTCATTGCCAAAAAAACGTACTAAGCTTTTCGCAAAGAAAACCAATCGCTATTAGGGCCCATGAGTTTTTTGGAGACCAACTTGTAGTTTGCTTTTTCCTACTGGGAGTAAACAATTCATTTTTGTACACTCAGTGCGATAATATCAATTAAAACAGTGCAAATACTTTTCCTGTCAAAAATTAAAGGCTCGTTGAGATTTTGATTAAACCATAAAATTTATGTTAATAAATCAAGCATCACTCGATTGGTCCTAGTATTTTTTCTATTTAAGTTTCTTTATGTCTAAATGCTCGAGGGCGCTTCGATTCACTCTTTGCAGGATAAACGGACAGATGCTCACTTTTTTGAGCGGACCATATTCTTTTAACCTTTTTTGAACTATTATTTTTTTATGAGACTTATCTTCACTATCCTGTTCCATTTTTTGGAACCGTTACGTTTTTAAAAATCAATTAATTTTCTGGATCCTGTTACTTCTCTTCTTTGAACCGATTACTGTTTTGAACCGGTTCCTTTTTGACGCGTTTATTTTTTGAAACGGGTAATTTTTTAAAAGGCTTCCTTTTTTGAGCCGGTTATATTTTCGAATTACGTTTTTGAACCGGTTCCTATTTTAAATCGGTAAACCTTTTCGGAATCAGTTACTCATTTAGAGTCGGTTCTTAGTTGGAACCCATTTTATTTGGTACCGGTTATTAGTTGGAACCGGTCATATGTTGAAACCGGTTCTTAGTTGAATCCGGTTACATTTTTGGAACTGCCTCCTTTTTCAAACATTTTATTGGTTTCAAAAGGATAATAGTTTCGGAACTGGTTACTTCTTTCGCCTTAAAATTTGTTTAAATTATCAATCAAACTTCCTTAGACGGAGCTTGCTAAAGCCGATTTCAACTAGAGAAATTTAAGAGAAGGGCGCTTCAATTCTAATAGTTTCGTCACTCTTTCAGAATGTAAAACTTCACAATTTATGAAGTATTGAGAATCTCACATTAAAAATGTCCTTCTCAAGATGAGAATGCTATCCAGGCTTTCCCTTGATGCATTTAAGCACTAATTGTTCCTAATAACTCTAATTCTTTAGCTTTTATACAAAAAAAGTTATCCCTCAAAAGGATTTATTTATGTAAAGTTAGGTTGACCTATTTTTTTATGAAGCTGAAAGTTTTCTTGAATTTAGTCAATAGATTCTAAACTAGCACATAACTTGCTGAAATTTTAGTACAAATATGCACTGGTTTTATTAGCTGTCGACGTATATTTTTTAGTAGTCGAGCGCTAACTGTCAACAAAGGAAATTTAAAAATTTGTTTCACACTTGCTACCAAATTTTCAATTTAGGTCAAAGCATAAAGCTGTAAATTGAGAATTGCGATATTTATGTATAGCAAATTGCGCGCCTGATCACAATAAAGGAAATACGGCAAAAACAAATAAATACTTGACACAGTTTTGGAAGTACTACGCCTTTATACTTCACAGTATTTTGCTTTATTTGTTGTGTTTTAAAAATTTTATTTTTTTGTTTTTTAGAATTTAAAATTTGTTGCCACAATTCCATTTAATAAAATTATGCTACACAGCTTGGAAGTGAACTCATTTCAAATAAAAACACGAAAAACAAAAATAATTGGCAAACAGCAATTGGCACATTAAAGTTTCTGCGATTGCACTTTTTGCCGGGTGCTATAGAATATGATCAGTGTGCAGGCACAAAATAGCCAGCAATAAATAGAAAACATCGCCATGAATAATACTACCAGTGGGTCACTTTCAAATAGCTAAAAACCACTTGAGTCTCCCTTGCTACATATGCATTTTTGTCCGTTGCGCTGCTGTGTTGTTGTGGTTGCATCGCAAAAAAAGCAATAAATGTACATTTATCTGGCAGTGCATGCAGATGAATCAAAACACAAAAATGCACTCAACTAGTACTCTAGCCCATTAGATCCACACAAACGCAAACACGATCATATGTACATACATACATATATATGTACATACGATAAATATATATATATATATATAATTTGTAGTATATTAGGCTGGACCAATTCAAATCAGGTTATACATTATTATAGGCACTCTTGTGAGAGTTTCATAACGAGGTTTGGCTTTCTTCCCGCTTCATCTGTATTTCAATCAGGAACATAGCCCCGTGCTGATCCACATGAGACATAGCTTTTCTACGAGCCTTCCAAGTTTGTATATATGAGATGAGCTCTCTTAGATCTCTCTTCTGATTATGCACTGCAGATCACCTGGATTTGAAATCGAATAAATCACGAAATCAGAAAACATTCTCAAATAGTTCCGAAACAATCCCGCAATTCTAATGATTCTGAAATAGTGCTGAAAAGGATCTCAAAACTGTCCTAAGGGTACGGCGTAATTATTCCAAAACGTTCGCGAAAACAATCCAGAAATAGTCACACACGATTTCGAAGTGATTTTAAAGGAGATCCAAATAATCCCTCAATGTTCACAAATTGAACCCGATATGATCTTGAAATAGTTCTACATCAATCCCGAAATAGGTGTGATATGATCCCGTGACACACCCGAAATGAATCAAAAATAGCTCCGAAATGGTCACGAAAAAAATTACGAACAGGTATCAACCTAAACAATTAACATAATCATCATCCTTCAAAACGGATTCAATTAAACAGCAATATCATTACTATTCGCTACTTCTTTTGCGATTAACTTTCCGCACGTGCGTCAATCTCTTCCTTTCAAAGTAGGTATTATTTCATAGCTGCATATTTGCGTATTTGAATATTCCGCTGAAGCAGTTCCTGACTGTGACTCTAATATTCTCGTGCACAGAAATATGCGGGAAGAGCCAAGTAAACCTCTGCCACTACTCGTATCATCGGATACAATGGAGTTAAGTAGATAAGGATGGACAGTATTAGTACCTTAAAACTGTTAAAGGCAGTTTTCTAAACTTCCAAAGGAAGGGCATGAATCTTATGTGTGGTGAAGTCTGAGGACGCGCCGACAAGATTTTGCTTATATTTTGGATGCGTCATTTTATTAATTCACATTTTTTAACAGCTCTGTGAATATTTGTCCTAAAAATATTGATAGTTCAATAAAAATACCCCATACAAAATTAAAAGTGTCACAAACATAGTTTTGTTGAGGTTCATGTCAAAAACGTCAAAGTGAGATTATCCAGTTTTCATGTATCATGCTAAGAACACTTCCCTTTTCAATAAAAATATATTGCAAAACGTATTTAAAAATGAATGCGAATTGGCTTATAACGCGGGCAAAAAAATGTACCCCCCTTAATGTTTATGCATTTGTATTTCTATTTCTAGTGCAAGTATTTTCAGCGCTCAGCGAGGAAAAAAGGTGAAATGCAAACGTGCCAATTTGTCTGATGCTGAATCAAATTCACTTACAACCATAGAAATGAATTTAAAACAAAAACAGACATTAACAATTACGAAATTTTGCAACAAATATATAAATAAATAAAAATATAAAAACAGATTTATATATGCCACACTATGTTACGAGTATACTTATAAGTACACGTGTAGTAGATTTAAGCATACGTAAGGGGAAAACAAAAAATACAAACATTTTTTTTACAGCTGCATTTTATTAAATTGTAAATAACAGCACGTTCTACTGTCAATGATGACTTGACTATGACGGCCACAAAACAGCACCACAAGCACAGCTGGCGCCAGCAACGCTGGAACGCCGCAAATATGAAAACATTTTGTGGGACAAGAAACAAGAAAGGGTTTCGTGCAACTTCAGCTTTAGACATTGCGCAATACTTTGTAATGCGCAATATTTAACTTTAAAATTTTTTTTACCAAGCAAACAGTTGTGCACGCGAGCGCAGTCAAATATGTTTGTAAATATGAAAGCTTCAATGGCACACGTGGCGTATGCGCAACATTTTGTATGGCATACAAGCTTGGTGTGTATCAGTGAGCTGCAATTATTCATCTTTTAAGGTTATTAGTGGACTAATCAAAAAATGAGTATTGGTGCGTATGCAAACAAAGAATATCAAATAAACTGTGTGAGAACTATTTATTTATTAAAGAATATCAAGGACTTATATGCACTACATACATTTATATAGTAATGCTTCGTAAAATGAATAACCGCTCATATGCCACGAAGCAGTTCAGTACTCAATTGTCTTATTGAGCAAGAAAGTAAACTGTGTTATACGCGAAAACACTAATTGGAATAAGTAAGACTAACAGTGCAATAAGATGAATAAAGTCATATCAGTCTTTTGACGCTAGCAACAAAACGATGTACACGAAACTAAAATGAATACAGCGCTAAAGTAAAACCGATAAGAAACGAAGTATACAGTGCATTACACACGAAATCAACGTGCTTCTGAGCTAAAGCGACTATGATATCAGTTTCACAATGTCATATATGTGTGGGCCATATGTGTTGCGGGGCATTCGTATGTATTTTCTATTTTATGTGCTAATCACTCATAGTATTTTTCTGTACTTGACTAAGTACACATTTAGACACAATTTTTTGGCTCATGACTAAGTGCACTAATTTTATTAGTACTCAAAGCAGATCTCTAGTGTGTATGTATATATGTGTGTGGGTTTATTAAAAAGCAAAATTTTAAACTATAATCATTTCATTAAACTATAATCGATAATAAAATATTTATAAATTTTATAGTAGAATGAGAAGTAAGCATATTTTCTTTTATAATAGAAACATCAACTTATACTTCGTCAATTTCTCTGTCCCCAATTAGTTGCAAGTAAAAAAATATTTACATGCACCTCAAGACCATAAATAATAGCGCATACATCGCATGCAGCTAACCAGCTGGCTGCAACATTTGATTTTAATTACCATAAAAGTACACACATACATATACACACAGATATAGTGAGGTCAATTTGTACATTCTCATTTCTAAGAAAAATGCCAAATTCACAGCTACTTTCAGCTCGTCAATAGCGCTTCAGTACAAAGTATTGTTGCACGCATGTTATTGAAATAATAGTCATTTCATTGTAGCTTTTGTTGTAGCATTTTTCGAGCTAATTGCGTAACTAAGCTTCAGCGGAACAATATCAAAAGTGCCGACACGTGAATTGAGATTTTTTTCCATTTTCTGATTTGTACTTTTTATTGATTCTGATTATATCTTTTACTAATAATTCGCTTACAATGATGAATAGGAAAATATAAAATATATATTTATCTAAGTTTTTTTCAAAAGTTTAAAGTTTTTTTTTATTAATGAAACCACAACGTGAAAAAATAGACTCAATGAACAGAAAATGAATATACATTCGGAGGCTTTTGCTAGCCATAATGTCGCCATTTGAACTAGTGAGAAATGTATATATCGTCGCTGTGCTAACGAAAACAGTTATGTGTTTTTCTTCAAATTTTTTTTTATTGTATATTTTATTATCACTATATAGAGCCCACATTTCTGCATATGCAGATTTTATATCTCTTTTGCAGGCTGTTTTCTTACGTCCCCAGGACACCACGTAGACAATGAGGCGAGAGTACTCCCCACTAGGGACAGCAATAAAATGCTAAACAGTTTCTGTTGAATACCCAGAAACCTGGACATCCCAACAGACATCTGATTGATGAAGCTGCACCTTCCAGGTGCTTAAGGGGTAATCTCTGTAAGCATTATGAGGAACAACGGCAAAAATTGCATACATTTCCCTACCGCCAAAAGCAAATTTGAATCATGTTTAAAAGCAGCTATGTGCTATAAAACGGCGCAAATATTTATCACGTCGTAATGGGTTAAAAAACATGATTTTTTCCATCACACATCAATAACGTACTTTCCATAAAATATTTCAAAAATACGACATTTGCAAATGGACACCAGAAATAAGTTTTTTTGATCTCCTGAAAAGATAGTGAAAAACACATAACTGTTTTTGTGAGCGCAGCGACGATATGTATGTATATACATATGTTTTGATTGATATATTGGTTAGTAAGTTTCCATGAATTCTACAGAAAAACTCAAAAATCTTATAATTACACTGCTTATCATCAATTATGCACCAGAGCATTTCTGAAATAGAGCAACGTACAGGTAGCATAGGTCTGCGAGATTTTGTTATTGGGCAGTTGATGATCATTTCCGACCAAGTTTTCTACGTAGAATCCGAGTCTGATACTAGAATTGTCCCATCACGTCAGGGTTTCAACATATTTGAGACTATGTGCCCGAAAAATGGCTATTTAGGTTAGAAAACTGCAAAAGCTGTGTCTATTTTACAAGTTCCCGTAAGCTACCAAACTTTAATGTTTGTAGGCACAAGTATGTTAAAAAAATCCAAGCTGTGCTTATTTATTCGTCCTATATATTTTAAATTTCCGATGAAACCGAAAGTTCTAGATATTTTTTTACCTTTATATTAAGTTGCTTTCATGTTTGTCCCCTCATTTCCATACGAATTTTTGACCCACGGAAAAGTCTTTTTCGGTGATTTCCCGTTGAGATAGACACTTGATACTTAGAACATAGTTCAGATCTGAGAGACATTACAATGCAAGTAAAAAAAAAAACCGGTAGGGTGCGCACGGATCGAGATATACAGAAAATTAATTTATACCGGAAATTTTGCGATCGACTTTTAACTAACTTCTCGGTGATCCAGAGACTTGACACATAGCACATAGTTTGCTCTTTCGTGTAAAACAAAATGCCGCCAGGTGGCAGACGAATTGAGATAAACGAAAATCCCTAAAAAACGCAGGGTTCTTGCAATCGATTTTTGAGTAACTTCCCGGTGAGCTGGAGATATGAAACTTGAGCCGTAAGTCAGAACCCGGTGACAATGCAATATTTTATCAAAAAAAATCCGCTAGGTGGCGCATGGATCGAGATATTAGGAAAATTAATTTTAATTTGGGAATTTTCAATCCATTTTTAACTAACTTCCCGGTTACATAGAGACTTGTAACTTAGCACATAGTTCGAGACCCGGTAACAATACAATTTACAGAAAACAAAATTCCGCTACGTGGCGCGCTAAGTGAGATAACTACAAATCCTTGAAAAACGAGGGGAATCTTGCAATCGATCTTTGAGTAACTTCCAGGTGAGCTGGAGGTATGAAACTTGGGCCGTAAGTCAGAACCCGGTGAAAATGCAATATTTTATCAAAAAATTCCGCTAGGTGGCGCATGGATCGAGATATTAGGAAAATTTATTTTACTTTGAGAATTTTTCTATCAATTTTTAATTAACTTTCCGGTTACCTAGAGACTTGTAACTTAGACTTGTAACCCAGTGACAATGCAATTTACAGAAAACAAAATAACGCTAGGTGGCGCGCTAAGTAAGATAACCACAAATCCCTGAAAAACGAGGGGAATCTGGATATCGATTTTTGAGTATCTTGCCGGTGAGCTAGAGACTTGAAACTTGGGCCGTGGGTCAGAACCCGATGACAATGCAACATTTGATCAAAGAAAATTTGCTAGGTGGCACGCGGATCGAGATAGTAAGAAAACAAATTTTAATATTTCAATCCATTTTTAACTAACTTCCCGGCTACCTAGAGACTTGAAACGTGGCACTTAGTTAGAGGCCTGGTGGCAGTACAACTTATAGAGTCAAGATAACTGCAAATGCTTTAAAAACGTGGGGGGGGGGGGGGGGGGGGGGGGAATATTGCGATCGATTTTCTAGTCACTTCCCGATGAGCTAGAGACATGAAACTTGGGCCGTAAGTCAGAACCCGGTGACAATGAAATATTTTATCAAAAAAATTCCGTACGTGGCGCATGGATCGAGATATTGACAAAACTAGTTTTAAATTGGGAATCTTGCAATCGACATTTAACTAACTTCCTGGATATGTAGAGACTTGAAACCTGAAACATGGTTTAAAACTCGGTGACGGTGCAATGTTTGATCAAAAAATTTGAGCTACGTAACGCACAATTCGAACTATTTAGAAGATTAGGCCATACCTTCGTGGCTAGCCTCCTGAGTGTTGCAGGCATTGTAGAATTCCACCTCGTTGAAGGCCAAACTCAATGCACGTCCTTGCATACTTTTAGGAGTACGCGACTTTCATCACAATTCTTTTAGACTTCCAGGCGTATGCGAATTTGACCACGATTTTCAGCTGTGTATATTAAGTAGCTGACAAATGAGGTGGAATTCTCTTGTTATCATGTGAGGTGGAATTCTGTTGTTTTCGCCAGTGTTATCAGCGAAAATTCCACTAATTCTATTAAATCTTGCTATTTTGAACAAATAAATAAAGATAAGAATTTTCACTTAGGAATTACTTAAATTGCTAATCAAAGTTGCAATTGCCTTTTTGTAGGCAGTACTAAAAAATTTAAAATAAAAAGATGATAAAAAAATGTTAAGGACTACCTTTATATAAATGGACCAAAAAATAGAAGGCAATTTTTCCTTTAATACAGACATAGTTTTGTTGAATTTTTACTAAAAAACTTTAACAATAGCTCTTGTAAAAGCATTTTGGGATTTAAAATTATAAAGATAGAGCGCGTGTTTAATAATCAATTTTAAATAATCAATTAGTTAATCCCAAGTACATGGTTTGCCTCATATTGAAAGATTGGTCTCCACCTTTATTGTTTTAAATCCCAAAATTCTTACAAGAGCTATTGTTAAAGTTTTTTAGTCAAAATTCAACAAGACTATGCCTGTATTAAAGGAAAGATTGCCTTCTATTTTTTGGTCCATTTATATAAAGGTAGTCCTTACAATTTTTTTATCATCTTTTTATTTTGTTTTATGTTTATTTTATTTTTTTTCGTTATCTAACAATTCCCTTGATTTCGAACAAAAAAAATATTTTGTTCGGACAAATTTAATATAATTATTTTCTAAAATCTATACAGCGACCTTCATTAGAAAGTTGGAGGGAAAATTTGTCATGTTCAACAGTTCTGTTTCGTTTATAGAGATATTTTTGAATTTCCCCGTTAAACCATTTTCAGATATCACAAAATATCGCCTTTGTATATGAACAATGTGAATAGAAGCATAAATAAGAATATTAGATTTTTGTAGATATTGATGAAAAGTGAAGACAGGGGACAAGATTCATCACTTCATGTCTATTGATCAAATTAGTATTACTCAGTGAATCACTGAATTGCGTCTATTCCAACATCATAATCAATAATAATAAAGTAAAAGTATTTTTGCTATAAAATTCTTGTAAAGCATTTTCAATTTCCAATCAGATGAAAGCAGGGATAGAAATTTCCAACCCAAACTTACTTTATAGTGTTTGAACTCCGTCCATTCCGCCATCCTCAACACTACAATTCTACCTAAAAATACAATTCACACCTAAATATAATTCACACCTCATCTGAAAGATATGATCAGTCTGCATGTTAAATAAACGAATTAAGATAATAAATATCGTCGGCTTAGAGTAAACCTGCTAAGAAATATTTATTCAGTTTGGTAGGACAGGGTAGAATCTCACCTTCAGCCAACCTTTATACATTTAGTAAACTTTCTATGACTTTAGTGAGAAATTTAAATAATTTTTTGCCTGCCCTGTTAATTTATTTTTAGTCACTTATTTATTATATTTTCAAACTATTATTTGTAGATAATATAATTTATATATGGATGTTTCCAAAGTTACGGACGTTCGATCCTGGCATAATTTTTTGGATATGAAATTTATAGTGGGCATTGGATCTGAAACTTTTCCGTTGTTATAAACGATCTTATTTTGAAAACGTCTCAAGCTTAATCCATATATTTTAAAGTGATTTTTATTATTAGCAGAACATATCGCATTCTTAGCAAGAATAATCTAATTATTTTAGTATGTTTATATCCATGTTATTGCACTGAAAGAAAAAGACTGGTAAAATCAACCGAAATACGGGTCAATTCAACCGAAATTTGTGTAAACTTTAATCCATCGCAACAGGATGTTGAATCAACTGCGCACAAATCGTTGATTCGTAATTGACCGTTTTAGTAGTCAAATAAACAAAAAAAGTTGTTTCATTATACTTTACCCATAGTTTTGTTAAATTAACAATTATTACTGTCGCTTTAAGAATACCAATCAAAGCTTTTAATATGAAACGGAAATAACCAGCGTAAACTGTTAAATTAACAGGCCCATAGTCATAGTCAAAATAAAATAGGTTTTATATTTAATTGCAGCTTTTTTGACATATAGCTCGTAGAAAATTATGTCAAAAAGCTGTAAATAAATTTAAAACTTATTTTATTTTGACGATGACTATGCGCCACAGTGTTTATTGTTGAAATGATACTGACAGTGAAATCTATTGAAATAACAGATATTTCTGTTTTTTTCTAGATTCATAGGCGGATAAATATATTTTTAAATTTACGTATTTTTTTTTTATTTGTATAAATTAGACATAAGTGCATTTCAATTCTAATGATTTTATTGCCATATTTAGTAAAATTAATTAAAATAATAATAACTTAAATTTGAATTCAAATAAACAACACTTGTTCCGAATAACCATCGAAAGCTTTGTACGAAGATATGTTGCCATATATATACGTAAATATGTGAATACATAAATACGCATGCTTGCTACATGCTACATGCAACATACATATTCACACACGCGTTAGTACATGTTCTAGCGAAAATAAGAGCATGTAACATTTGTTAAACCACATTGGCGTCGGTTTCAATAACTTATTTCAACTTTACAATTAAACATTTTACACTTTAATATTTTGTTTTATTAAACGCACTTTCGCAAATTTTATTTTTTATAATTTATTTAATTTATAGTTTTGAACTTCGCCGCGCGTCACTTTACTGCTTATTCTTAATTTCTTCTCTCGCATGTAGAGTTGTCCCACGTGATTTTTTCGAACAAAACTTGTAGTATAAATGTTTGACGTAACATTTTAAAAATAGAACTTGTAAGTTATAGAAAAGGAAGGTAATTCACCACTGGAGTAACATTACATGTAATTCGGCAAGATTAAATCTCGTAACACTTTATTTTGAAACGATTCCAAAACAACTCAAACTTTTATGCTATCGGAAACATCAACATTACAAAAGGATGTTTTTTATTACCTTATTAGATTCGTTCGCGTGAGTGCAAATTCGTAAAAATTTTAACAAAATGTTACTAATTTTTGGAAAAATCCTGTTCGTTCAAACGTATCGCATATTTTTTTGCAGTGTTATGCACATTAAATTCAAAAAAGGGTTTTTGTTTTGTAGTGATAACTGAAAAACTAGTTTTTTGTTGTTTTCCCAATTTGTGTGCTTTTCGTTTTGGTGGTTTTCTTATTTTGGTGTTTTTGTTTAAACAAGTGGCACCATCGTCATAAGTACAAAGTAGAGAGCGCAGTGAGCGTAAAATTCTCTTTGAAATTTGCTCATGCATTGACTGTTGTTCGCTGTTGAAATGACCTGTAAGATCAGTTGTGTTAACAGAAATATCAGTTAGATTGATTAAGAATCTGTCAATTTTACAGAATTTTGATAACTTAAGAGCGAAAATTTCTCTTTGTTGAAATGGCTAAACTAATTTGTTCGCTTGACAAAGAACTCGGTCGAATTAACCATAATTCGATCAATTTCTGCGAATCTCCGTTAAGTCAAGAACAACAGAACAGATTTGTTGATTTTACTAGCACCATTTCTTTCAGTGTGACGATTTGTTGAAATTTGTCCGAAAAAAAGTGTTGATTAAAATGTAATATATTTTATACTAGCCAAATAATTAGACAAATGTTTTTTGCTTTATTTTAACAGACTTGAAAGGAGTACTAAAATAAAGTGCGCAAAATACATTTTTCGAAGTAAACAAATAAACTTTTATAACAATAATATTTAGTCATATTGTTTATCTCGCATTTTAACACAGCAGAGTTTTAAGACCAAAAGTCTACGAACATCTGTACAAAATTTACTAACTTTTTACCCAACACAAATAATAAGAAATAAAAATACTCAAAACAAATACAGATGTTTTTTGAACTCATACACTTACATATGTCACCTCTTGTGCAAATACAAAAAAAAATTTGGTAATTTTATAAAAAATAAGGAAAACACATTTCTTTTGATAGTTTTTAGAAAAAGATCATTTTGTTTCTTTTAAATTTTTAAAATGTCTCTATGTGTTTATTTTTTCCACTTGCCAACTTTTATTTTCTTCATATTTTCTTAGTTTTTTTTTCTGTGGTTAGTATGGTATTTGTCGTATATATTTTTCTTAAGTCTTTTATTTTTAAATATAGTAAAATTTAATTACATTTAGCATAAACAAGTACACTCGCGCATGCAGGCTTTTGACCATCACAGAGCAATTAATGTATGAATATTTATGGTGAATGTTATTTTCAAGGCTACAGAAGCGTAAGACAAAAACACATATTTAAGCTCGAATGCTATATTTGTATGTGCTTATGTATGTAGTCACATGAGGTGACAAGTAATGAAGCAATAACCGGCTGTGACAGGAGTAGGTGGAGAAAGAAATTAATAAAAAAAAAATGTATGATTTGCTTGCCGGAAAACTGAGTGAGTTCAAATATGTATAAATGTTGTTGACTCAAGTAAAACTACAGATATTTTTAAATTAAAATTTTTTTGTATTTGTAGTGACATTTTTGGCAAACCGTTATTAAATCGCAATGACCAAATTATCGTGTGTTTATTAAATGGTTTAACACAAACGAGCAATTGTACAAAATCATATTTAATTTGTGTGATAGTAAATAATGAATATCTACGAAAGACAACTGAGCAACAAGTTTTCATGTAGAATTGAAATTTCTATATTTTGGCATCAACAAATTATTTATTCATGTTAAAGCTAAATTATTTTACAGCAATGCAATTATTATGGAAATATCAGCTTTCATTAATTTAATTAAAATGTAATACATAAATGATAGAAACAGGTCTGTTCTGAGAATCTTGGTGGATTTCTCCATAGGTACGAAACATATACACGATGTCAATCTACGGCTAGAATGTGCATTAAATTTGAAAAAAAAAAAATTACATAAAAACGTTCAACCCAGTAAACCATAGATCCACAATTTGAGCAAGCTATAAATATGTTGACATTTTTTATCAGATTAAAAATGAAAACTTAAACCACTTATAAACGTAATTTTTGAATTTGAAAACATAAAAGCAGTTTAGATATAGGGAAAAATCAATCGACTACATGAATCAAACACGATTATAGTGAAGCAGGAACAGGAACACTCACAAACATTTTACAATGCACTGGCGTACTCAACAGACGTTGTCGTGCCCGAAAATTGGTTTGCCAAAGCCAAATTATTATATACTTTTCGCCTTCTTATTTCTGTCACTCCCTTGTTTGCCTTGTATTAATAAACTTCTCATTCCTCTTCCCCCTTCTACTCCCAAATCAAACCCATTCCTACATATATTTTCATTCGAGTTGTCACTCTCACACCCACTTCCACGCCCACTCTCATCCTCAATTCCACTATCACTTCCACTGCCATGCCCTCTATTCATACCACAACCACTACCATTCCCACTACCACTGCCACCACTACCACCTTCCACCACCACCGCCTCTACCAATACCCGTGTTAGTACCACTACCTACTACCATTCCTACTACTACCACCACCAATATCATTATCGCTACAGCTACCATTACACTTCTCCTAAAAATACCACTACCACTATCCCTATGACAACAAGCACCACTATTACTCCCACTCTCATACGTACACCCACTCGCACTCCCATTTCCAGCCCTTCTACCTCGCATATCCAATAGATATGTATTTGCTAATTGCGAAACAAAGCAAATTTAAATTTTTCCTAAGCACCGCCCACTTTTCCAAAGTTCTACATACATATACATATTCTCAAATGTTTGATGCCAAAACAAAATTAAAATTGCCCGGTTCGTGGTCCCCTCCACTTTTAGAAAATATTTCATAGCCAGAAAAATACCAAGTGAAGACGAGAATATGCCGTCAAAACTTCCTCATAATCGGTTCAAAGCTTTGCAATGCCTTAGTACACATGCATCCACTTCCATTTATAAGACACACTGACTGACGCTACTACTAAGATAGATAACAAAAACATAAAACTAATTAAGATCAACGGGCCGAGGTTTGAAAGGGGCTGAAATGTAAAGTCAGTGTGCATAGATTTATAACAAATTATTTTCTTACATGTGATCTCAAAAAGAGTCATAAAATGACGCTAAATCCTAATGCACCCTATATCACAAAATACCAAGAACATAGAAGTAGCTCTTCGACTACATAAAAGGTAACCAAGAATAAACAAGCTGCCATAAATATAAAATAAATGCAACTCATTTTTTTAATTAAAACAAAACGCACACAAACACACGAAATATGTAAATTTTTTACATTGGGAAATCATGCACTTTAGACAAAGACAAAATGAGTATTTCTAAACGTCAATCAATTGACGCGCATATCCGTATAAAACATATTAGCAATGCGCAACACATTATGCATGCATACTTACATATATATGTACCATCGGAAATATACTACGGTTGTCTGTACATATTTGCTGACTTTGAGGTGGCTAATTGCCCAGCAAGGCACTTTAAATGAAGTTAAATTAAATGAAAAAAAAAGTGAATGACGGTCACCTCAATGAAGGTTGCTGTTGCCGCCATCGTCAAATATTGCTCAAATGGCTTGGAATTCTTTTGCAATTATTTACATACAAAATGATAAACCATGTAAGTATTTGATTATCCATATGTAGCTACTCTGCAAGGTAACAAACTACTTCCCAGAAATACTAGTTCCTAAATAAAACCTGCTTTTCTTTGCTACGAACCGAAGGCTTTGGACAATACCCAAATGTGACGAGCTCTAGCAAACCCTAAAATACATTTTCTAGATAGTCGTACGCATGGGTAATAATGAGTAATAACACAATTTTTAGCGTTATATGGGGTGTTAGCGCAAACGCCAGCGCAATAGTAGCTTATGGCACCAATAACCCTAAACAATAACTCATAGTGTCATCATCAAGGTTCTTTTATATAAGCTCAAAAGAAGTGAAGAAGTGGAAAAAACATGCAAAATATGACCAATCGAGCGCATTGTAACTGGACATTATCTGAGTGTTCTCTGCCCAGTCGACAAGAGAGGCGATCACGCAAGCCACGCTGTGCAAAAGGCTGATTCCCAAATTTAAGGAACTGACTGGAATTTAGCAGTGCGGCTTCGGACGTGGTAAATATACTATCGACAAATCAGGAAACGCCACAACGCAGAGAAGACTCACGATAAGAGAATCGACACCCACCATCTTGTGCCAACAAATGCTACTTTGGACTGAGCACGTAATTGAAAGTCTTTGCTGGACAAATAAATACCACGCTCTAAAAAACGATCATCTAGCTATCCTGAGATAGGGAGTTTGAAGTGCTCGAGAGAAAGGCCCTTCTAAAGATTTATGGTATTGTCAGTATTGCCGGAGGCGAATATCGAAAGAGGGATGATGAAATGTATGAGCCTAGCGCAGATATGAAGTAAGTGAAACGGATAGGTTGTGCGAATAAGCGAAAATGCTCCATATAAAATGGTGTTTCTGTAGACACCAGAATTCAAAATCAATGGAAGGGGAAGACGTATGACTTACAACTCACGCTCACTGTCCTGGACGGTTGGGTCACCCACTGCTTCTAAGCGTTGAACAATTCTGAGTGCTGCATCGTAATGCAGAGTATTATGCGGACCATGCCTAATGGATGATTTGCGGCCAGTGAGTATATTCGGCTGTAGCTCAAGTGAGCCTTATCCATACCGAGATGCCTCGGCATACTGTAGGCTTTTCGAAAATTATAATTAAGTTTTTATGTACAAAAAATTGTGGCCTAGATGTTTTACACTGAATCTGACCTATATTTTCCAAAGCGAATGAACTGCTGCTGAGAAGCTTTTCACGTTACTCAGGAAATTGGAGCGCGCATTGAACCACTGAGTAGTGGCGACAAATGAAATACACCTTTTTCCTAAGCACTCTTGATGTGACTAGGAACTTTGTTATGTTAGACCATCATCGGTCTTCCACGGACTCCTTAGCATACATATGTATATGTATGTATCAATGTTAAATTTATTAATAACTTCTTATTTGAGAAAATAGAATTTTTTTTTATTTGAATTTCAATGTTTGAAATTAGTTACGAAGTATTTTAAAACTAGTTGTTTTTTTTTTTTTTTTGCTGGGCTTATTGCATATGCATGCCTGCATTTGAACACAAACAACAGTGCATAAATACATGACCATGTATGTAAAATGCATAGTATATACTCTTAAGTATTATTGTATTCACAATTTCAATTTTTTTTGCTGATGCTGTTTTTGTTGTTATTGAATCGCATTCAAAATGTCGGAAAATAAAATATTCGACGTATCTATGCCAAGTGCACAATTTTCATGTTCAAGGTGACAAAAATTTAGCGCAAGCACAAGCAACAAGGCAAGCAAAATACGTACGTAGATATTATCTTCATCAAAGTGTTAGTATGTGCAAATGTATGTGTGAACATATTCACTACATATACAAAAATAGCCGCCAACACACAGTGATAAAATTATTTACGTAAAAAGCTAATGCGGGTACATATTTTCCACCGGCAAAATTTTTTTTTTTTTTATTGTTGAGACGTGCGGTTTAAGCAACGTTGACTACCAGTTGTTTGCTTTAAAAAAAAATTAATTGCAGTAAATATATTATAATCGCATCTCAAAGTCGATTTTACAATATGCCAAAGCCCCAGCAGCCATTTATCTGTATACATAAATGTATTTATTCACACATCCATATTTGTATCCGCTTATTTATTTAGCTGCTTGAATGCAGCGCGTGTAACTGCGTTCACCTCTTATGCCTCGCTTTTCTAAATGCACTTAGACCGCCCCTACATAGCTATAAGCCTTGCACTCGCCCCTACTTTTCGCTCGACAAACCGTCACTCGCTTTCCATACCCATTTGTAGAATCTATCAGCTGTGCCTTAGTGTCATCGTTGCTATCGTCGATTTGTTTGCTTTGGTCATTGTTGTTGCGTTTTGTTATTAGTTGGCAATTGTTCTAACGAGTTGTGCATTTCTTGGCACTGCGCTCAAAATTGTTTGCTTGTGTGTTACTATTTTGTTGTTGTGTGCTACGATTACGTTCTCTAAACTTTTCGCTTTAATGTGTCGTAATTTTTTTGCCTGTTCGAGTTTTCTATAATAGTATTATTTAAGAGATAATTTAATTTTTTATAGTTTATTTTGCGTTTTGCTCTCACGGTTGCAGTGAATAGTTTTTATTGCTCTTGATTTTTTTTAGTTTTTTTTTTTTTTTTATATGGAAGTAGAAATTTGTATATGTACATACATATACCCAGCTGCATCTGGCAGTCTTCCTAAAATTTAGCTTTGACGGTTTTGATCGAAAAAGTGGCGCTGAAGATGGAACAACATCGATTAAAAATCATTCCAACATACACTAAATCCACCATACACTTTCTGAGCTTATTTTCACCATCCAGTTTCTCTGAGTCACAGTACCAATGTGCTACAAGCACCAAAAAGTGGCACCGGCGCAAATCAATCTGTAGTCTGGTAAGATTGTAATTCCTTTTCCATACAATATAGTGGGCCCAAACAGCTTCTGCCTATAATTATCGTTGTGTGGGTGAAATTATGTGCCACAGTATGTGTGCGAGTCAATGTCGCGTACGTTAAAGCAGTAGTCGCAATCTTCTCGGCATGCATACACGAAAGCGCCCATACGGTTGTAGTTACCTAGCCGTGCTATATAGCGGTTGCTTCATCGCTTAGTCATTCCAACCAATCCTAGGTTAATGCTTTTCAATTAAGTTTGCTACCGGTTGTTAGTTGCAGATATTTTGTACAACTTATGTGAAATAGATTGTTGGTGATCTTGGTTGGCCTTGGCAGCTTGAATGTAGGTGTCATATTCTTCGTCGTGAACAGAAGTTGTGTTTGTTAATGTTTCAGTCAAGAGTAGTAGATACATTTTGTCGGGATTCAGCCTACAGCCACGTTCTAGTAAACTTTGCTACATTTTGCTTACATTATCGCCCTTATTTTTCTCTGTACAAAGAGAAAGGGACCCAACGGCAGAACCGGCGTTCATTCATTGAAGCTTTTCTTATTTTTCTAATACCAACCCATAATTATTTTATACGTACAGGAGCCAACCTGCCAACATCTTAAAATGCATATGCTGATAAAATTTTTTTATTTAATAATATTCACTTTAATATGCTCAATTGTACTCATGGAAGTAAATTTATACTTTCATGAACTTAAACACTTACATACTGTATAGATTTATATACAGATACTAATTGCGAAAACAATAAATATTTTTTACGTTTTGTGAGTTTTGTAATCAGAATAAAATTTCCTACACGTGTGCACACGTAGTCTAAAAATTTTAAAGAAATATAAAAATTGTATATGTACGTAAGTATGTATATTAGAGTGGTTCTTATAAATCAAATAGACACAATTTTTCCAGTCACACCCCTTAGAACGGTTATACCATGATCAAAAATATCACATAAAAATTTTAATCCCAGAGAGTGCTTAGAGGTGTGGGATATACCCAGAGCAAAATTCAATGATACCATGTAACACACCGTGCACAGTGTAACATTTCTATTTAAGTTGCAGGTGCAATTTTTTACATCACGAACATTCACTTAGGATAAACGCTTACCGAAGTAAAGTTATTCTGACAGGCAATTTGTTTTGGCATGAGCACATTATATATATAACTCGATATTTTTGAAATTTTGTTTAATCTTACGCCTTCTAAAACAATATGTCAGTTACTTGAACTTAATGAATGTTCTCTTTTGACTTGACATTCTTCTGCACTGCGAATTGGTTTTGCCATTACCTTTTATAGAGTCACCTTGGATATTATTATATTTGATAAGAAAAATACAATTTCTGAAGTTGTCAGTATTGGAATAATAATAGTTAGTCGATTGAATGCTATGTTAAAATCGAGTACTAGTAAGTCTATTTTTAGTCACTACAAATGTTATACCCGATTAATCGACTAGTCGATTAGCTGAACAGTCGATTGCAAGCAATAGCTTTATTAAAGCTGACTATAAATTCAAACATACCTATGGCTAGAAAAGGGGTACTGACGTTGGCACAATGTCGAAAAAGGCTTGTCTAGAAATCACGAAAAATTGTTTCAATTCAGAAGAATCAAAAGACAATTTTTTTTTTATTCAAATCGAATATAGAAGTTTAAATCTGAACCTTATTTTCTCAGTAAAACTTTAAATACCACTTTTTTTTTTTTGTGCAACCCAAATATTCTTTAATCAAAAATAGAGGAGTGAAATATGGCACTGAAGATGGCAACTTTATGTTCAAACCAAATTTTTGAAGGGATGACGAAAAATCATTCCAATATACTTGAAATCCTCAACGTGTTTAAAAGAGAAGTTAAAATAAGTAGAAAGTTGAGCCCTGATGATGGCACAGCCCCGAAACTGGTTTGTCTCCCAACCAAAATTGATAATAATTGCTTATCTTGTCTTAAAAATCAACCACAAAGGAGAAGTTAAAATGTTGTTCTTTGCAGTTAAATTTTTGACTTGAGAAATTTTTAGTCAACTTTTAATAATTAGTGGCATATATTGTATAACGCGGCGAGTCATTTTTTCTCGTGTGCACCAAAATTCCTATCACTAAGAGCATTCATTCACTTAAGTGAGTGATAGTAAACCTGAATAACTTTATGGAATCTTCGATATTATATAGTGGTGACTGTGAGTATGAGTGACAGCAAAGCAAAGTGTCACGGCGTCATACATAATCTGGCCTTAGATTTGACAGCGAAAAGATATCTGATTTTGACTCTTATTTTTTAAAGTTGGTTTATTAAATTAAAATGTCAACAGTTATATTTCACTGGAAAAAAATAAAAGGTAAATTTACGCATTTTTTTGCTATACTCAATTACCTAAGAGAAACATTTTTTCAGTTGCAATTTCAAAAATCACTGTTTTGTTCGATCCCTGATCTTAAAAGCTCTAAGCTGTTGACTGTATATTTATCCGAAATCAATACTGTAATAAAATCTAAGAGTTAGTCTTTAGAATGATAGTGAAAACGATGGAAGGAAATAGTTACAATACAGAAAAAAAAAACACTCAAAACAACTCAAGGCTAAATTTGAGCACAAATAAATAAATTGAGCGTGACTCGCTGTAGCGAAAAAAAGAAACAAAAAAAAAAATCGTTACACGCGTGCAACAAGCACACATTTGGCAACACAAATTTACACGGAAATATATAAGCACTGCACTGCGCTGCCTCGAAAGTACTGTTGCACATTGCATGTTAGTGTGCTAGTATGAGTGTGCAAATAGTGGTGTGCGGTGGGTAAGAGCTGTGCCTATTTTGAATTAATAGCGGTGACACACTTTCGAAGCAAAGTGGTATGGGGCGTTAAGTAACCCTCGCTCAAGGGTGTGCAGCTGTATGAGTAAATGGCAAATTTTGCTATGACTGCTACAGCTATAATTACATGTGCATTGCCTTCGTTTTTTGTTTTTGCTTTTCTTTTTTCTTTTAATTCTCTCAGACTTTTTATACATTACATTTCCTCCGTTTAATTGCATATCATATTTTGTTGGTTTTTTTTTTGTTTTTTTGTCTTTTTTGCGAACCAAAGTCGAACACACTAACACTAATGACAAACCCTAAAGCCGGATAACTGCCGGCCGGCCAGCAAAAATTTGTTACTCGTGTCGCTCTTGAAGATATTGTCAAGCGGGAAGGAAGGAAACACAAGTAACAGCGCTGCTATTCACTCTGCCAATGACAGCTTTTGCACCCAGATCTCCGGGTGCCAACTATTCTCGGCTATTAAGCCATTGTAAGCTGAACAGTCGGTAAGAGCGAGAGTGAGCCAACAAGTCAGCAACAAAGAAATGCGAGAGCGAATTGTCTACTGTAGGTGCAGTTGCTTTTTGGTTTAATATTTTGTACACTTTGCATTAGCAGCACTTACGTTGTTTCGGGATAAAGTGCAGGGGGATCGATGGCACGTGTACTGTAGTGCTTCGTTATTTTATTTTGCAAGCGCGTGCAACTGAGTGCATATGTGTGGGTGCATTTCGTGTAACTTGTTTGCGAGTTTTATGTATAAGTTTATTTTGATTTTTGTTTTTGCTGTTGTTCTTTTATACTAGATTATTTTGTTGTTGCATTTATATGCATAGTAATGTGCAAGCATTCGTGAAAAAATTGCATTATTGTAGGGCAACTAGCCGGTATTGGAATAAATATATGTAGGTATTATTAGATGGATTTTATAGGGTTGCATAAAATTGAAAGGGTTTACACACATACACGCATATAAACATATATATATGTACATATGTGCGTTGCTTGACTTGTATGTTTGCATTCAATGCAAGTCAAACCTAAGCTTTAACGAGAAACAGGAAGTACAGTCACCGAAAGCATAAAATTCCATGCTTATAACAGTTGGCATGGCGGGCTGTTGCAAGGGACATATGGCGACATTTATGTAATGAATATTTATGTATATACATAAATGCATACATATATTTACATCGAAAAGTATACGCGAAATTTGGAGTCAAGCCATATATTATCGAGCTCTAGCTAAAGCTTTATTCAAAGCTGTGCTACCACAGTATTTTTTGGTCCGGTTATGACGAAAAATACTTTGAAAACATTTGAGGAGTAAGCCACCATGCCCTGAACAACTTCTCGGCGAAAATTCATCTGCTTGCAGATGCCATTCGAAGCCGTCTTAAAACATGACCCCTTCCTCCAGTTTGTTGAAAAAATAAAAAACTAGCACGACGCAAATTTACTGCGAATTCATAGGGCGGGTGGATTTTCCCCAAAAAAACACTTATGCTCTGTTAATTCTGAGCAACTTTACTTAAGCGCTACGGGGCTAAAAAAGATTTGAACTTTTCGATAGATTTGTAACGGGAAATTTGCCTGCTACTTTTTTTAAATTCTACATACAGAGATATAGGTTGAGCTAATAAACGCGTGTTAAAAACGAAAACTTATCCTGCAGGAAAAATGGGAGACAGTCACGAAAAGCGAGAGTTTTGAACCACAGGTTTAATGGCTAACTCCAAACTGGTGCCAATCGGATGCAGAGAGGGGCAGTCGGTAGGTACACTTGTACTAACAACGCTTAGATATCACCAATATGTATTTTAAATAATAAATTAAAGGCCGCAAATATTTTAGAACCGCCTACGGCTAAACCAGTCAACCACGTGCTCAAAAGACCTGCAAAGGGGTACGATTCATTTTGTTTTCTTCCGAAAGTGTGGATAACTGATGTATACTGCCTATTTTCCGTCATCCCTTGCCAAATATGGTTTGTAGACAAACCTGCTTCGGCGTTGTGCAATTTTAAGTGTTATTTTTTGTTCTGAGGGACAATTGCCATTTCGTAATATATCACAATGTTAAAAGTGTCAGTTGAAAGTTCTGCGAGGGTACAGAATAATAAGTTATACCATATCTTAAAGCGTTAGTTCTTCGTTTCTTTGGAACTATTCCGATTCGCTGTGGGGCTATCACAATAGTATGGTAAACAAATTATTAAGATACATTTTTAGTTAATTTTTCGTTACAATTATTACAAATTTCCCTTTATTCTACTTTTTGTTCTTTCTTAAGAAAACTTAAGAAAGTATAAAGAAATTGGTGCAATAAATTGTTTACAAAATAACTCTCTGCTAAAAGATATTCGATAAATTCATAAAAGCAATGGATTGAGAGAAAGACCGGCAGAGACCTTATAAGCGAATTTTTCGAAGTGGCAACCCTCTCAACCAAAAAATGTGGAAAGTACTCCTTTGGGAACAATAAACCACTCATTTGCCGAAAATTAAATTAAAAAAAATAAATGTAAGGCGCGGTAACCTCCGCAGAGACCTAAGGCCGAGCTTCTCTTCCAATTTGCGTCGTGCTCCTCTTGATTTTCCCTACAAATTGGCCGGACGGGACCTACATGATTTTATGCCGACTCCGAACGGCATCTGCAAGGCAGATGAGCTTTCACTGAGAGCTTTTCATGGCAGAAATACACCCGGAGCGCTTGCCAAACACTGCCGAGGGGCGACCCGACTTAGAAAAATTTTCTTCTAATTGAAAAACCTTATTTCTAAAATTTTTGATGTTGCGGTTTGCCGAAAATTATTAATTTATAAATGTTCTCTCTTCGGACCAATAAATGGTTGTTCTATTTAGCTTCACGGATGTACCCTAATTCGATGTTTTTTGAGCGTTTAATGATGCTTCTTAAGGGCATTTTGGCGATTATTCTCTGTCATATAAAAATCTTCCTCTGATGATTTTCTGAAGCTTTATTCGAATCTTTTCGCTTGAAATCATGATCGTTTTTCGGAGATCTTCTAGATTTTATATCTAGAACGGAAAAAAAAGAGTGGATAGGAAGTTTCACTTTCGAGTTTTAACAATATTAGTCTCGGCATACTTAGTTTTAAATAGAATCCTAAACAATACAGAGCACACCTCGTCACAAATGTGAGTTGAGTAAGGATATTGTCTTTCACACTCTTATATGAGCCTCAGTTGTATGTTTGTATCCATGTATGTACGTAAGTAACTCTTATATGCCAAAAAGTAAAAATAAAAATGTTACGTATACGCACCGGTAACCGTGTTTCAGGTGTTACGGCATGTATAGGTGAAGTTTCTTGGTTTTTAATAAAAGCAGTAATATTTTTTTTTTTTTTAATTGTTGATTTTTATGACTTTGAATACACCTAACTGGGCTTGTAAATTGCACATATGTATGTGTAAGTAGGTTGTTACAGCAAAGTCAGTGTTCTGCGCACAAGCCACACCTTTACATGCTTTAACCTAAGATCTTATTAATTTGACTTTAGCTAAAACTGCTGTCATGCACATTATTAACCATGACAATGATTAAATAGTTTGAAAAGCGTGTGGTGGCCTTACAAGTAGGAACATACATAATTACTTTAAATGCGTTTTAAATGTGACGTTAGGTTTCCGATTGCCATGGACAGCGTTTGATGTTAATCAATGATGCATATAATTTATTCAAGGAAATTACGCAATGTTAGAATTAATTTTCTGCAACACTATTGAACAATAAACCAAGGCAAAGTTCAAACTAACAAGTACGGAAGGCTGAGTTCGGGTGTAACCGAACATTACATACTCAGCTGCCAAATTACAGCTTGCAAAACTTTTACATTATCTTCTTTTAAAAGTAAGCGGTGCCACGCCCATGCATTTTTTTTTTCGCCCAGATCATTTTGATATATAGAAGCCTATATCTATCTCGATTAGTTTACGCCGTTACGGGTTACTGTTATGCGAATAAAATTAGTATACTCTGTGAGCTCTGCTCAGCTGAGTATAAAAATACATTACTCAACAGCTAAACAAAGTCAAATAAACAAATTCCATTTGCCATTCCAAAGCCATTTAAAGCAAGTGAGCGTCTGAATATAATTCAGCACTAAAGATTACAACACTTTACACGCTACTTCATAAATTTTGATTTATTTTAAACAAAATTGTGTTTATAATTTGCTCATTTCCTATTTTACTTCTTATTTGTTAGTTTATCTTTTTTTTTTTTGTTCCTAGCGAATGCACTTGAATTTTGTGTGTAAACATGACAACCAAACGCTGCTCTACCGACCGCTGGCCGTCAACCACCAGCTGTGGCGTTCTTTACAAATGATGTAAGCCAACCAAGCCACCAAGCGGCATTTTAAACAAAACAAGCAAAACCACTGCACGACATGGCCACTTTTACAATGTTTTGTTCTGTTCTTGATCAATTCGATAGTCATAGTCACTTATTTATCTACCTTACATTGTACATATGTACATGCTCGTAAAATCAATCATTTTGTTGTGTGAAACAATGAGCCAAACATTGAAAATTCTATTTGCAATTAACAACGTAAATATGTTGTTTTTATTGCATACTGATTGAGTGGAAATTTCGCAACAACTCATCAAAGGAATACTTTTTTAATCATTACGATTTATAATTGATTGGAAGTTCCTGATTTTTTTGATGAAATTTGTATGGAAAAGTTAATTAATCTCATTCGTGGAGTTTGCTTAATTAAGTTTACAAAAAAGTAACGTACTGCTACGCAATACGTGAATGTATGTAACTAATTTTGTGCTGAGTGAATACATTGCTCTTCCTTGCTTATTTTTTGGTAAGTATTTAGACAACAAATATTTTACAAAAAAATACCGTCTATATAAAAAGATACTACGATATATTTTTTTTTTTTGTTAATCTCAAGACGCAGTTGTTGCTTTTCTGACACATGCAAAGAATTAGGTGCTTCCCAGTACCAAAAGAATTCAGAACTGAAAAAGGTGAGCGAGTTGGTAATAGGTTGCGGGGTGAGAGACGAAATAAACTTCGTTTTCAAATCCTTGTTGTAATTTTCAACAAAAGTATTTATATCAAAGTTATTCGCACAACTGAACGACGCACTGCCATGGGTATGCGATCACTTCAGTACTAAATTTTCTAAGAAATCGAAGCTGCAACTACGTACAAATAAACATAAATATTTACATGCATGCATATATTTACTGTTACAAATAAATTATTACAGTTATCCCGTCGCGACGGCAAAAGTTGCTGCCACGAAAATTTCGTTTTTATTTTGCTTTTAGTAAATATTAAACATCAGTTGCAAGCGGTCGGGTGTGAAGTAAATAAAACTAATAAATAGATATGTATAGCAAACGTCACCAAAGACGTTTATTAAACACTGAAACAAATGAAATGTTAGATATAATACATCATATAAGGTTCCCACTTTGCGACGTATCTCACCTCAATGAAATTGAAGATGATATATCTAAAAACAAGGATGCATAGGTACGTAAGTCTAAAGTCGCACCAGCATAATTTTTTTAACATTAACATCAAAATTTAATTAATTTAATTTTTTTTTAGGTTTCTATTATAAAAATAATAATTGGACCGTTTGGAGTTGTAAAGGATATGACAAAAATACGCAGCGATAAAGTTATGGTACAACTAAATTATGATGGATTGCACGAAAAGGTTGCATTTAAGAAATTTGAGTCCCTAATGATGTAATATATGGTAAGTTTTATTTTTTATAAAAGAAATCTTTAGTATAAAACAATTTTATGTATTTTTTCCATTTCGGAAGCAATACAAGTGGAGGGCTACACTAGAGGAAATTTTGGAGCTCAAAAGAGCCTTCACGATGGGAGAGAATCGTCCTTGAAGAGGCAGCAGAATAAAAACTAACGAAATAGAAGTGAATGCAAAAATCATCAAAAAATATATATACTTTTTATGTTACGAATTGAATTTTTGTATTCTTCCTCCAATGTTAATATTTGTTAACTAATGAATAAAAAAGTGTAAAACTATAAAATATTTGCATTAAATCCCTTTAGTTCTTTCACATAGCCAAGTGAGTCTGTAATATGAACAGCTGATCAATTTATTTGCCCGAGTATGTGAGTTGGTAATTCATATAATTGACTGGAAAATATCCATGGGTAAGCGAGTTGTTCAGGAATGAATTTCGTAGGACATCGCTGTGTTAAAATTCAGCAATGAATTCAGCAGTAAGACCCTCACTTTGACTATTACCAACTCATTTCCTATCTATTACCTTTTGTTACTGGGTTGATTATACATATGTATGTGTGTGTCACCCTTAGAAATTGCGCCATTGATAAACCGTTGGAAAAGACAAAGCCATTAAAAATGTGATTCGTACTAAACAAACTACGAAGCGAGCATGACCGTAGTTCGATTGTGCGCTTTGACTTATTATAATCTTAGAGAATCTGAGGGTCCCAAACTGTTATTCCTTTTATAGTAAAGGCCCTTCAGAAAAAATTATTTCTGAACTTTCCCGGAAATTTTAATGACAGAATAAAAGTCCGGGCCTATAAAGGCTTAAGGCTTGGTTTCCGGTGCCGCTATTTAGTTGTCAAAAATGTGGAAGTGTAAAAGTAATTATGCGTAAACTATGAAGACGGTGAAGTTCACCGTTACGTAATATAGGGCATAAAATAGTATGGCCGTTTTGATGCTAGAAACTCGTTCATCACCGTTTTTTGCCACCGCTATTGTCAAAGTGGTGAACATTTTGTCAAATATTTATAAAATTTTTGAATTTAAATTTTTTTGAACATGTTTTATTTTTGTATGTGCAGATAAAAAAATAAGAGGAAAAACTAAAAAAAAAGGAAAAATGCAAAACAAAAATCGTCTGCCATAAGTGTTCATAGTTTCCATCAAAGCGGTGCCGCTGAAAACGGTGAGTATACCGGGCGTTCTTTAGCGGTCGGAATAAAGCAGCACCGCTTTCCGAGAAAACCAAGCCTTTATCCAAATATAGAAATTTATTTATTTTTATATGAGGGGTTGCAACAGAAAGCGGTGTATAAAATTTCAACGTAATATCTCATTTGGATCAAACCTTATGGCGAAAAAACAGGTTTAAGTTTACTATGGAAAAGTTTATGTATAGTTCTATGAATGCTGGTTATAAATTTTTGATGAAAAATTTCTAGTATTAGTAACAGGAATTTTAAAGTGTTTTGCACGTTTCCAATTAAGATATTTCGGTGAATCTATTGGTAAAAAATCGTTTAATTTGGAAGAACCGCTATTAAATTAAGGGGCCGGACTTTTATTCTGTCCTTAAAAAAAAGTGTGGATTTAACTTTTATTTTCGAACATATAAAATAACAGTGCGGATTTTACTTTTATTTGTGGATTTTTTTTTTAAAAAGTCCGAAAAATAAAATGGATGCATGAATAGTCATGAAAATGCTTTAATATCCCCGGGATCCCATAAACTCTCACCAAAGCGAACTTTTTGACCCGTACTTTTTAGACTAAAAAACAAATGAATAACTATTAAAATGGGTTCCTGACATAGCTCGCCTGAGTCTCGATGACAAAACCATATGAGCTTTAAAATAGTTCTATGGCAACAAGCAACATAACTAACATCGAATTTTTTGTACTTTTCAAGAGAGCGTTTTAAAAGCTAGCATTGTTAACTGAATCCAAGTATTCGACAAATACCAAAGGCGCCAACAAATTTGTAAGATTGTAGATCCTATTTCTCAATTTCGTCCAAACTTCACTTTGGTTGTTATTGCTTTCTCCCCTGTTGGAAAAATTATGAATTCCCAAAAAAAGATAGCTCATAATTGAAGTTAACTGACTTTCAGTTTACTACAAAAAGTTATCTTTTAATTGGTTGGAAGGTCATGCAGCTTTTCCAAAATCTTATTGGCGAAACAAAATTTAAATTTTCACGCCGAATTTCAAATTATTTTTTGAACTTGAAAATTTTCTTAAAACTGCAAAAAACATATAAATAAATATTTCATCTTTTGTTGGCTTTTAGTTGAATTTGGATACATTGCGGATAGGAAGTACTTTATTATAACAGTTAAAGACAACGGTTCGTAGTTGGCTAATTTATATGTATTTCGCCTGACTATTTAGTTGGCTAGTAGTTAGTTGTCAAGTTTCCTTCGAACAAACTGAAACATCAAAGAATGTTTTTTCTTCGTTTTATTTTTTATTTAAGTGGGCCTTCATTCAAAATTTACAAAATAATGTAACGAATTTCGGGAAATTCCTGATTGGAAATGCTGAACTGTCGTATAAATAACTCCAATATTCAGTATGGCAAAATGGTCTTTATTTACGAATTTACTGTGGCAGAAGTACTTCGCAATTATAATAATAGTTTTTGCTATTTATTTTTAAACACTCTTCTGTTCACATTTGGCAGAATTTTGTTTTGTTGAACTTATGCATGGTCGGGATTTGATCGCATTTGGATTATATTATACAGCCGTTTCAACACTTTTCTGTATAATGCGCATACCCTATAGCGTTTAGTTAGTGTTAAATATGAGTATGAGCTAAGCAAAGTGGATTGAACAGGAAATGCTATGAATATTTACAATGAGCTGTTGAAAGATAAACCTTCTTTTTTTAGCGCAGGAAAAGATAGAAACTCACTTTTAGTAATTTTTTATTAGCATCTTCGATGCATCATACGATTTAGTTTGAGAGTAATTACATAAAAAATGACAGGCTGACAATTTCACGTCATATTTGGCTTGTTGACTGATTGCCTGAGGCTAAAAAGTAAAAAAGAAAATGTTGTTTCATGAAGTATGCTATTAAAACAAACGACATTCAAAGTAACACAACTAACCATACACAACAACAACAATGGCATGAATATAATATATGCACACATACTTATAAGAAGATTTATTAATTTATGAATAAAAAATTCACATGTAAATGAAGCAGTACCTTAATACACTACAACTTGTCATTATGGAATTAATTATCCAACTCGCATCGTTAATTACGCGATCGAATGAACTTTGCATTTGCCTTCTTCACATATATTTGAATTTTTTTATTGTTTTTTGCGTTACTTTGCACATACGCCACCCTCACACATTTCAAGGAATTATTAATAAAACGAAAATGCAAATGTGACAGCCAACAATGGCAACAACTCAAATACGATGTAGCCTCCACCTGCTTGGTATTTATTTATTTTTTTTCTTTTGTTAGTAATGATTAGCTAAATTTGTTGTGCGAGAAAAATCGAGTATGATTTCAAATTCAAGGTAACAATTTCATTGCACACGTGAAGCCAAGCAAAGCAACGCAACACTTAAAGTTTGGTGGCATAATTGTGGTTGGGAACGCGTAATGCCCTAAAAATATTGCGTCTATAAAAACAATCATATATAACACAGTTCTGAGCGTCAATCTTGACATATTATTATATAAATACTTCTAAACACAAAATAGAGTAAACTATAAAGAAAAGCGGTCACCAAATGATGTCACTTAACCGCTCAAGAAACATGCCTCTAATTGCATTTACTTAATTTTCAAGTTTGTCACAACTTGAACGGATTTTTACAAAAAAACAAAAAAAAAACAAGGCCAATATTCAAACATACAAACCTTTTACAAAATACATGCAGAGCTTGCCAAATGGGCGTTGCAACGATTTCAAGGTCATCGTAGGGAAAGTGTATGCCCACTCCATTGGCCAAATGCAAAACATAGTGTGAATAAGTTCTCACTTATACATGAACATACGTACACACACACGCATCTAATTTGGCTTCAATCTTTTGCATTTGGCAAAAGACAGAGCATGCGGCGGAAAATCGATATGTAATATCATCGTTTTCAGCAAAATGTTGCTCCGAGTAAATTCTAGAGCAAATATTTATATGCTTTTGATTATAGGTCAGCAGTGGCATAAAAATGTGAGAGTTTTTGGCAGAGTTGCCGTGAGTTGCTCTAAATTCGCCGTTTTACAATTTGCTCTAAAGCTAGGATTTACCGCGCTTAATATCTATAAATATATTGAAGGCCGGTATCTCATACTACTGCAACTCTCTGATTGCATTTATTGCTCTGAGTTGTTTTTTTTTTTACCGGCATTTGCCAGCAAGTGCGCATGCCTTTAATGAAGAAGAAATTTCTCAGCTTTTATGTTTGCAAATTTAAATCAAAGACACTGTAGGTGCAAATTGCGTATGCATATGTATACGTATGTATGCCCGCATAAAAATATAATGTGTTTGAAACAACAACAAAACGGATTTTTTTATATATTGATTCAAAAACAACGCCGGCCAGGATATTAGGTCATATAATTATTTTCTATAAATGTAGAATATTTCCGCCTTTTCTAAACCAAATTTAAAAAACTTCAAGTAGGCACCACTGTTACAGCTCAGACCTGCATTTAGCTGTGTTTTTTATTACATGTATATAAATATGCCATATACATGTAATAAAATGGACTGCCAAGTGCATAACTTTATCTACACTCAAGAAATTGTTGGGCCAAAAATTAGTACTGCTAAATTTCAGTGTGCATTATACTCAGTCGCAATTGAAATGTGTCTCTCCATTTTATCTCTACGATACTGTCCAATTCTATGACCGAAAAGTTAGTGTGTTCACGATTTATCGCAACCGATTCAGCTATAGGTCGTACTAATAATCAACAGAGGTTCGTTTCCGTTTTGTAGCGAGTTATTTGACCACTACCGCGAGTCATCAATAATTGCCGCTAGATGGGTCTCATAAAACTTATCTAAGTGTTGATAAGAGTGTTTTACCTGCAAATGTAGATATATATATATGCAGAAAAACATGGATATTAAATGCATATGTTTGGCAATAAAAACGCAATAAAATAACTAGAAAGGTCAGCACACAAAAAAAAATTATTCAATTCCAACCCAAAACGAAATGAAAGTAAGAAAAAGGAAAAATTTTAAATGTTAAAAAAATTATAATATTAAATAATAATAAAAAAAATGTATATTTAACAATAAAAAGTATAAAAGCAGTTCCAGCTGAGGCATGGGCAATCAGTTTGATTTAATCACGCTATTGGTTGTGAAGTATCTTCAAGTAGTCTAATAAAGACCATTTTTGCATTATTGAATATCGGAATTATTTATTCAACAAATTAGTGATTCGAACGTTAGCAGAAGATTTGGAATAAGCGGAATTTCCCTAAATTCGTTACAGTTGGTGTTAGAAGAGGAATTGCTGAACAAATTCCGAAGTACAACACAGACATGGCGAAGTGGAGTGAATTGAAGATCCAGCAACTGAAGAAGGAGTTGGAGAGCCGTGGATTGAATACAACCGGCAATAAACTCGAACTTCAGGCACGACTACGAGAGGCAATGGAATTAGAAGGAATTAACGTGGAAGAGCATGTCTGTCATCTTGATGGCGATGAGACAACAAAATTGGAGGAGAAAAATGAAACACCGCAGACAATGGCGAACACAGACCTGAACATGATATTGGCTGCAATATCGGCACAAATATCCACCAACATGTCAACGCAACTGGAATCACAGGAAACACCACAAGAAGCACGTTTTTCAGAAATGTCGACACATGTGGCACAAATGTCTTCGCAGTTAGAAGCACAGGAAGCAAAGGTAACATCAAAGCTGAAAGCGCAGGATGCAAAAATCGCTCAATTTCAGGCAGAAGTCGATGATTTAAAAGGTCGTATGGAGCAGTTGCAACTAAATCGCCGAGTTGTTTCAGCGAGTAATCCAAAGGTAAAAACACCATCCTTTGACGGTTCTGTTCCTTTCCAGGTCTTTAAGCTACAGTCTGAGAAGACCGCAACAGTTAACAACTGGAATACTGAAGATAAGATTGTTGATGAAGTCATACTGGTAGTGGACTTTTTAGTTGACCATGACATCAGGATCAATATGCAGAGAAAAGTTTGCGTTATAAGAACCAGGATGTGCCACTTAACTTCAGTTTGGAGAAAGGGTTCAGCAGTAACCAAGTACTGGTGGAGAAGACTTGACAAAATCCACGAAAGTCAAAGGTGAAGGTTGATGGATCGAATGGGCCAAATCAAAAGTACCTTCGAGAGAAACACTGGCATTGACAAAACCAAATGGATGCACAAAAACGAAGGAAAGAATTTCCCAGAATGAATGCGATGGTAGTTTCAAGCCAGGGCGCACTACTCTTGTGAAACGTGGGAACGATACTGATTATGCGACGCCAATCAGTCAAGCGGAAGCTCTAAGAAGTAGATCATTGGCCAAACAACAGAGTGTGAGGGAACGACCCCGGATAATGTGTAGTAAGAGAAAACACAGGTACGACGAGAACAAAAATTCGGAAGGTTTCATGGAGGGAGATTTGGTACTGTTATACAACCCACACCGGCGGAAAGGTATTCCATCCAAATTTCGGTGCAGTTGGGAAGGCCTGTACAAGGTTGTAAAGAAGATCAGTGATAGCATCTACCGCATACAAACCATTGGGAAACCACGAAATCGAAGGGTGTTTCAATTGGAGATCCTAGCAGCGTTTAGATCGGGAAATTTGTCTGATCGGGACGATCAGACTTAGGTGGAGGGCAGTGTGACGAATATTAGCAATACTAAGGCATACTATCATCTCTAAGCCGATTCTAAGCAGTCACTTTTATATAAACAAATTAATCATTATGTCTTCACATATGTACACACAAGAAGCGGAGAGATATGCACAAACACATGCATATATCTGAGATGCTCACAAAAGTATGCAATTATCGGTCGAAGAATCACTCACATATACACGCGCATATGAGAAGCTATAAACATGCATCTGTAGTTTATAGCTGGTGAGTTTATAGCTGGCAAACAAGTAGTAAATTCTAGAAGGAGTAACGCCTAGAAGTATGCCGACGAGGAAACCAAAGAGTATAAAAGCAGCAGCAGCTGAGGCATGGGCAATCAGTTTGATTTAAGCACGCTATTGGTTGTGAAGTGTTATTGTGAAGGTAATTTCAAGTAGTCTAATAAAGACCATTTTTGCATTATTGAATATTGGAGTTATTTATTCGAGGGTTAGCAGGAGATTTGTAATAAGCGGAATTTCCCTAAATTCGTTACACTATGTTAACAAACAAAAATTTAACTAAGCTGTTTTGAATCTTAAAAACTTTCATTCGAATCCTAAATTCCCTTATGGAACCACTTTGAGGTGAAGCCAATAAAGGTCGTTTTTCTTTTTCAGGCCACAAAAATACTCCCCGAAGATTAAAAGAGTGTTGCGGATGTGGGCAGTCCTTTACCGGATATCCCATACTACCACGCTTCGCTACTAGCACCTTCTAAGTCCCTTAACCAGCTTAATTGCTGCGATAATAATTTCAGCCTTACGTAAGACAAATTCGACTACAAATAAAAACTTCAAATTCCAAACTAGACTAGAAGAATCATTGATTAAATTTAAAAATATTTAATTGTATTTTCAAAATAGCAGTTGTGCCCTTATGACTCTGTTGCAATTTTCTCAAGATTTTGAAACTATATTGACAAATCTTACTAAAAAATCAGCGGGCCGAAATACGTAGGGTACATGGGTCTAGTCCAATGTACAGAACACTTTTTTATTGTCTGTTGATGTGATTCTAATACTAAGACAGTGTGCATTGCTCTTAACAAAAACTGTTTAGCATCCCCTTACATACATATATACATACATTATTTAAGTATAAGCACTGTACCTATGTTTTCTTATAAGAATATTTCATAAGCAATCTTTCTAAAAGAACTTCTTTGTCTACTAATTTTGATTAAAATTTTTTATTCTCTTTGCAGGTGAGTACACGAAAAAATACTGCAAATCTTTTCAACACAAGTAAGTTATCAAATTAATTTCTTGCGGTGTCTTTCAAAAAACCTGGTTAGAAAGTATAATAATAAATGCAACATAAATCGAATTGTTCACTTATATAGAAGTGAGGAAATTAGAACAGTTTTTCGTCATCCCTGTCATGTTTTAACATACCCTGCTTTCGAAGCTGTGCCATCTTCAGTGTGATATTTCGTTGTATAGAATGTTTGGGCTGGCAGACCGAGTGAAAGCGAGAAGCACTGGTATAATCTTAAGATAGAAAGCAATGAATGTTATTTATTATGGAGTAATTAAAGCAGTAAGGAGAAGCTTTTAAATAGTATTCGCGTGTTAAACGAGTTTCGGCCAGTCTCTCCAAAGCGTATCGCTAATACGCACTACTTAATATTGCTTTCAAATATTTGTTTTCATCATATTTCATTAAACATTTCTCAAGCCAATTAAATAGGAAAAGCAAAACTTGTTAAAGAATCACAAGGAGAGTTAGTATGATAAATCATATTTTTCAAACAAATGCTTTCTTAAATTTTAAAGCGGTCTGATGTGTTGTGAGCATGCTCCGCGCACCACACCGAAGATCCAGGGTTCCAGTCCCAGAAAAAGCAACATCAATAATTTAGAAACAAGTTTTTTTTTTCAATTAGAAATGGGGACGCCCTCGGCAGTGATTTGCCAAACAATCCGAGTGCATTGATGCCATGAAAATCTTCTCACTGAAAGTTCATCCGCGGTTTATCATTGCAGATGCCATTTGATGGCGGCATAAAATATGTAGGTCCCGTCGCTCCAATTTTTAGGAAAAATTTAAAGTAGCACGACGTAAATTTGTTAAGAGCTCGGCCTAAGTATTTTCTGAGGTGTATCGCCCCTTGTATTAATTTTTCACTTTAAACTTGGAATGCAAAATAATAAGTTTAGCAAACGCTTACAATGTTAAATAGTTCGCATTTTACACCGACAAATTTTATTTCAATACAGTTAACATATTATACCTTAAATTAAATAAATTTAATATATCGTCGATGATATATATAAAAAACCGCCTAACGACAAATTGCAAAACCACCCAAATGCCAACATGTGACATATTTGAGGTCTTTTAGGCTTGATCTTGGAACATCTAGCTGAATCCAAAAAAGTCATTAATATCATATTTAATTATCAATTTTGTAAAATATCGGTTTCTAAGATATCTTGGCTTGAGTCCCTATGCTTGAAAATGTAATTTTCGATAAATAAAAAAAAAATAAATAAATGTAAAGCGCGATAACCTCCGAAGAGATTTTAGGACGAGCTTCTCGATAAATAGTTTTTAAATAAAACGAAAATGTTTTACACGTACCGCGTTTTTAAACCTTTTGGATCTATATTATAAATTATGAGAGGATTGACCCAATTTTTTATATATTTCGGTTTAAATTTTAGTCCAAAATATAAAATAAATAATAGTTTAAAAAAACTAAAAAAAAACACGCTTTTATAGCAAACCGAACTAAAAAATAGAAAATAATTTTCAATTAAAAAGAGTTTATATAACAGTAGTAGAAGGTCAAACAATCGTTTATAGTTAATCACTTCAAAATAAAATTATAATAAAATTTAAGTTATTAACAGAATAATTTAGTTCAGAGTAAAAAGCGTGGGTTGCATTTGACTACATTTCATATCTTTCCTCTCAAACAGTTGCCAATAGAATGATTGTAACATTCAATATCAAGCAACCCACGCTTTTTACTGTGAATTAAATTATACTGTTAATAACTTAAATTTTATTATAATTTTATTTTGAGGCGAATAACTATAAATGATTGTTTGACCTTCTACTACTACGATATAAACTCTTTTTAATTGAAAATTATTTTCTATTTTTTAGTTTGGTTAGCTATAAAAGCGTGTTTTTTTAGTTTTTTAAAATATTATTTATTTTTAATTTTTTAGTTCAAGTAATTTTAAAATTTTTAGTCGAGAGTGATGAAACCTCAAAATACCAGCGGTCCATGGATAAATCCAACCCTAAGGTACCGAAAAGGGCCAAGACGCAGGGAGGCTGGACGCGGTTTTTTGCCGAAATTGCCAAGGGTCGGCAGATCATTGGCATTATAGACGAGAGCAGCGAAGATGGCAGGATCCCGAAACAACAGTGGAAGTGGATCGAGGCCGCGCTCGCTACGGTGGCCGTTAAGGTTAAGAAAGTCAACCCTGGTCCACCGCCATCTTTCACCGATTCAGGGTGGTTCCAGGGCAATATCAAGCTAATTGCCTGTGACGACCCCAGGTCGGTAAACCTCTATAGGGCCGCCGTCACGCTGATAGGGGTGGTATATCCGGGCGCTCGCCTCAAGGTTTTGGAGGCGCGTGATATCCCCTCACGACCAAGGGCTAGAGCCTGGGTTCCAGTGACGCCAGCGGACCCAGCTGACACCCTGGAGCTGCTCCAGGAGTACAACCCGCCACAGGTTTGGAAGTCAACCCGGATAAAACCTAGCTTGTCCTCTCCACGAGGAGGTACCAAATCTTACACCGCCAAGAATTGGGGGTACGTTCTTAGCGTTTAGCGACCAAGTCAAGTATTTGGGAGTCATTCTGGATAGGAAGCTATTATGGAGTGACCATATAGTGGAGCGATCCAAGAAGGCAGCAGCAGAGGTGTTCACCTGCAAGAGGGCAATTGGCACCTCCTGGAGATTCTCCCCTAAGGTGAACTACTGGATTTACACAGCCATTGTGCGCCCGATTCTTCTTTATGGTGCACTAGCTAAAAGTACCTATCTTAAAATGCTTCAAAAGGTGCAACGGAGTTCGGAGCTCTGCATTACAGGTGCTCTCGGCTCCACTCCAGATTCCGTTACATACATACATGGATACATAGATACATTGATAGATACAGGCCAAGCTGATAAAAAAAAAAGGCTGCAGTATGCTCTTTCGTAGATGTGCCATGTATCCACTTCTATCATTAATAAAGGAATGCGTTTTTCGCATTATGTGAGAGGTTTCAAATCTATGGTCATTTGGGGTTGTCATAAGTTCAACTGACCTTATGTCCGTTAACCTTATGTCACCCCACCATCACATTATTGTATTGTCATCGAGCCTTGATACTTGTGCAAAGTTTCAATAAAAAATATGCCCATTCAAAGTGGTAATAAGGCCAATTGACCTTATGGTCGTTGACCTTATGTCACCACACCATCACATTAATGCATTGTCATCGAGCCTTGATACGTGTGCAAAGTTTCAATCAGACTTATGGCCATTCAAAGTGGTAATAAGGCCAATTGACCTTATGGCAGTTGACCTTATGTCACCGCACTAACACATTAACGCATTGTCATCGAGCCTTGATACGTGTGCAAGGTTTCAATTAAACATATGGCCATTCAAAGTGGTAATAACGCCAATTGACATTATGGCCGTCGACCTTATGTCACCACACCTTTACATTAATGCATTGTCATCGAGCCTTGATACGTCTGCAAAGCTTCAATCAAACTTATGGCCATTCAAAGTGGTAATAAGGCCAATTGACCTTATGGCCATTGCCCTTATGTCACCGCACCATCAAATTAATGCATTGTTATAGAGCCTTGATACGTGTGCAAAGTTTCAATCAAACTTATGGCCTTTCAAAGTGGTAATAAGGCCAATTGACCTTATTTCCGTTGACCTTATGTCACCACACCACCACATTAATGCATTGTCATCGGTCCTTGATACGTATGCAAAGTTTCATATTAATCAGACTTCCAGAAACCGGTGAAAATTAAGCTCAAAAATTCCGTTACATACAGGCCAAGCTAATAAAAGCGTGTTAAAATGTAAAAGGAATGGACTAAAATTTAAACCAAAATGCTTCAATTCAAAACTAGTCATATGAGCTCATTTCGTTTTAAACTTTGCAAATTTTGCATTTAAAACCAAAAAAGAAGACGAAAAGTTTAAGATTTAAACCAAACCGTGTCTAAATTAAACTCGCACTGAAAAACCGGACTATAAAATCTTAATAATTAGATTCATTAAAAATTAATTAAAAATTATGCCAGAAAATGTTTTCTGAGCACTGTGGGTAGATATCGCACACTTTTGATTCTCACACATAATTTATCAACCAGTCATGAACTGAAAGTCAAATATTAATAAAACATAATATGACAACGTAAATAAATTAAAAAATATCGCACGCAAATAAAGGCAACCTTGTTTAGACATCAGACACACAAGAAAAAATTGCTTTACGATTCCGAAATATCAAAAAACAATTGCATACCAAATTATCTAATTAAAATGTACGGAAATGCAAAAAATATTTGCAAATATTTATATATGAAACGTTGTGATCTGCGGCTATCTTAATGCTTTATGTGAACTTCAAGTCAATGTCCATTGTCAAGGTTATTAATACCGCAGTGCATACTCTAATTGTAGCCAAATATGCAAACTATATACACTTATATGTATATACATATGTTCCTATATGTGAAGCGAATTGTTTCCCACTTTTAATCCGTTTTGCGGTCCACCTCTCTTTTATCAATTTTTATATTATTTATAAATATATTCGCTTTGTTACATTCTTTTTAGCAATAACAATTATACATATATTTATGCTCACATACATACATATGTATGTACATACTTCTACACTATTGCACAACTAAACTGCATATCTTAATATACTTCTAAACTTTTCAACAAAAGATTTGATGCATGCCGGTATATAATACATATATATTTATGGTCCACTGTTCATTGCGCATAATCAGGAATAATAATACAAAATTCTACCTGATATTGTGAGCTTTGTTGTCAGCGTCATGGATGCCAACGTCGGTACGTCAACATCACAATCGCTAAAACATTCGCTCATTCATTTAGTCACCTATTTTTATTTGAAACCCGTCAGCGATCAAAAAACTAAAAAAAAAATTTTGACCTTGAACTAGGTTGATTGCATTCTAGCGGTCAATGCCTTCATTGCTGCGATCTACTGACGCCCGTCGCACCCCATATCTCCCTGCTCTGTCATTGATGCGGACGCTTTGTTGCGCGCTGCTAGCGAGGTACCCTCTTCCCCCTCCACTTTTACTAGTTCTTAGGGGTATAATGAAATTTGACACAGCGTTCCAAGCGATCATAAAACACTAATAGATACTTGCATATTTAAGCATGCATACATATGTACATACAAAACAACAAAAACATTTACAAAAATACGAACACACCTACGAATAGGAATTTAGTATGGCGAAATTGTACAATAAAGTAAATAAATAAAAAAGACAATAAATCAAAAGATTGAAAAACAAATTTTAAAATATAAGTGGCGACTAGCAACAGCAGCACCACCAAACTTAAACACTTTTATCGCGAATTCTATATTTGAGTGACTATGAGCGCTAATAAGCTGAGGAAGTTTTATAAACGAGTTTTGGTAGGTGTTTGAACTACGAAGATGGGCACAGCACTTTCCCGAATATATGTATATAGATCCGGTACCTTTCGATAATAAGCACTATTAAGGTACAAATCCGACCATCTCGGCAGCCCCCTAATTCCATGAAGAAGAGATTCGGCTTGACCACCAAATCGCACAGTCAATGTACTATCATTGGAGTGAGTCTCCATCGTTTGCCAGTTGACCCTCGGAACCTTCCTGGCCCTGTTGTCCACATTCAGCTTCTATGACAGCTTGCTGTCAAGAATAAACCCAAGGTACTTAACCCTGTTAGACATCATCTGCGGTTCTCCCACAATAGAGAGTGGTCTAAATTCAGCAGTCATGTACCTCCGCTTAAGCAAAACGAGCTAAGTTTTGAATGGGTTGACAGCTTATTCGCATGATTCGAACCAAATTGTCACAACTCCCAGAATATCGGCATAAGCCAACACTTGGCAGGCAACAACCCTAAAGGTCCTGAAGCATATCGTTTATTACAATTACTTAAAGCAGGCGAAAAAAAAACCCCCTGTGGCATACCCTTTCTCATCTTTCTCTAACATTGTAGAGCGAAGACTCCTTCTCCAGAAAGAAATCTAGCTCAAATTCCTTGTTATCGAGAAACCCCTCTATAAGTTTGACAAACGAACTAAAAGCTGTTTACATAAACCTGTCCCTACAATAGGCGTGGTGAGATGCCGAAAATTCCTATCTAGGAACCCTGCCCCTTACGTAAAGATCAATCAGGCGTTCCAGCGTTTTTTAGAGTTTAGTGACGATGACTTTGACCGCATTCAAAGAATTGGTAATATAGCCCCACTGCAGACAGTTGTTGTAAATGGGAGACAGAAAGCTTCAAGAAATCTCTAAACATATCTAAAACACCAGTCCAAGGAAGCTGGGCAAATTTAACCCATTTACTTAGAAACACTGGAACCGAGAAGCGATGCTATGTTAAAATGAATATATTAAATATAGAAAACTATTTACATTATTTCTTATGAAAAGCCATGATTCAATCACAAGAGGTTTGCTCGTCACCAAGGAATCGTGCACTTTCGTAAACCTATGAACATAAGAAACCTAAACCAATTCAAAAATTCATCGTTCAACGTCAAAAAAATGAGTAGTAAATTGATTCACGTAAAAATGTCGTTAGTAAATAAGGGAGATGCCATAACGAAAGGTGCTCATTGAGCATGTTAACTTTTTCATTCCGTATGTTCGGAATATTCCCCTCCATTTAAAAATTTGTGGAATCGGTTTATATTTGGAATATTATGTATAAACTTATTTGATATTTTCGGACCTCCTTAGCTAGTATGAAACGAAGGTGCTCCGAATATTCACTTCGATGACTACTTAACGGAAAAGATTTTTTTTCGAAATTTCAGAATAAAAAGGTGAATACTCCCTGTGTAGCAGGACTGTATAAAAGTTTAACTCTTCTGTCAAAGTCAAGGACGGAATATAAAGTTCTAAGACAATAAGCAATTTTCTTTAATTTTTTTGGTCAGTTCATTACGGCTGCCTATTTAAAATCCTCCTATTTCAATATATTTTTCAAAAATTTTTCATTTCAGGATTTGTCACAAAAAATCCCTATATTATAATTAGATTGAAGAAAGTCTTATCTCAGAATACTTTTCATTAACTCTATCTTATGTCAAAATTCATTGAACTTATGCTCATATAGGGAGTTTTTGAAGCAAATTTTGAGTAAATTTTGAATAAAATTCTAACGTACGGCATTCTTCAAACAAATTTTGAAAGAATGACCAAACCAACATAGCTCTTTATCACGAAATATTTAGTAGAAACTGAATTATTTTCCCAAAATCTGTTGGCATTTACAAATTTATTATCACTACTAATGTACTGCTAAAGTTACTTTACTATTACAATTTTCACTGAAGGGGATTGAACTATTCCCCGTTTTCCTTACTTCGTAAAAGCAACCCGTCCATATTTTTCAATTTGGGAGTGTCAAGTCTCTCATCATTGGAGAACAAACCTCTAGTGATTGAATCAAGATGAAAAGCTTTAAAAGTTCTCAGAGTGCCAACAAAGTTTGCAGCTTGTCAAACCTATGAAAACCATGGCTGAACGATATAAGGTGGCAGCATGGTGACATACCTACAAACATAAATAAAAATTCCATGTACTTTGTTTTTGTAAATTCGATGGACAAATGTCAAAATCGTACTGCGCCGGAAGTTGATGCATCAAATCAAATAAAAAAAGTTTATAATCAGCTGTCCCATGCTGCCACCTTGTATCGTTCCGCCATGATGAAAACAAAACTTATGTCAAGCCTAAGATCGCTTTTCGCTATTCGTTTTTTTTTTCGTAAGTTTTTTCTCACCTTAAACAAATTCAATTTTATTATAGGCACTTTTAATATATTTTTTTTTCGCTTGCCTCATTCTCGCTTTTTGTTTTGCGGTCATGTGGTGGACTTCAAAAATAGACGTTATAAAAACATTTACACGTAACGGTATTCTCAACTTGTTTCTTACCTGCATTCTCTTGTTTTTTTTTTTTTTTTTTTTGTAGCTGTTTGCTTTGTTGTCTATTATTTGGTCTTTATTTTATTTTCGACGTATTGTCAACAAACCGCGCCAATGAATCTCAATGGCCTCAGCACGTTTATTTTTAACGCATGGCATATTGTTCATTCATGTGCCTAAAAAAAATAAAAAATATGAAATTTTTTTTATTTTCGATTGTGCCTAAAATAAAAGAAAGAAAAGCACGAACTGCCATTAACCTCATATTCTCAATTTTTTCTAAACGTGTAATGCTTTCATTAATTTTTATTATTTTCGTTGGGTTCTCTGTTGCTAATTGAATTTCAGTTCGAGCCGGTACAATGAATTGATGACGAAATTATTCTTAGCTTAATTTTGTGATTTTTTTTTTTAGTTTAAAATTTATAAAAATTTAGTTAGGTTATTTTCTACGTATTTGTTTACTAACATATAAAGATACTTGATTTTAAATTGATTGATTTAACTAGCAGCCCCGGTGGACGTTTTTTACCCTAACTTTCGTCCATCTGCATAACTTTCAAGAAGTTTAAACCTCTTACTTTCCCTCCCCCTCTTTCCCCTTTTAGTTATTTTTAATCTCTGCGTCTGTTTCTCCCTCTCCGTCCTTTCCATACCTTCCTTTCTTTCTAGCTGCCTATCTCTTTATCATCGTCTAACGCCCCGATTCTGGTGTGGAAAAAACATTCATCACCACGGTAACGAAATCATGTGGCAACTTATACACCCTTTTGGTATTCTACCCGCGAAAGTAGCCGGATAATTTTTTACCCACAAAAGTAGGTGGTTACATCGAAATAACCACACAACAACTGTTGTTTAGAAAAACACAACTCAAAAATAAAGAATTGTAAGCGCAAATAAGGAAAGATAATTGTAAAAAAGTGTTTCCTCTTGCTATACACATTTGTTTCCATTTATATTACAATATAGCTATGTAAAAACTTATGCATGTATGTACATATATACAAATCGTCCCGTTTATTCGTTAACCTCATATCTACGAGTGACACATTTTCGGTAAAGCCATGGCGGAACCATAAAAGGTAGCCGCATGGTGACATACCTACAAACATAAATAAAAATTCCATGTACTTTGTTTTTGTAAATTCGATGGACAAATGTCAAAACCGTACTGCGCGGAAGTTGATGTATCAAATCAAATAAAAAAAGTTTATATTCAGCTGTCCCATTGTATCATTCCGCCATGGGTAAAGCGAAGAAAACCAACTTTTAAATTTCACCAAAGACACTGGTGAGTTTTTGGTGATGACAGCGTTACCACTTTGGCCAGAATCGCGAATCAAAAAACTGGTAACGATTTTCGGTTACATAATGTTCTGGGTACTATTTTACCGGTAACGCTCAGAATCGGGCCGTAAATCTATCTTTGTCTCAGTCTCTTTCTCCACCCCTCGCTTTTCTTCTCTCTAATTCTTTTTATTCTCCTCTATCCCAGTCCCAGGATGTATGTATTTTTGAATACTGTTTTATAAAAAGATAAAAACAAACCATTTTGTCTTAAAAAATAAAAGGGTTGGCCTACCCTTACCATTTTGGGATTGGAAAAAAGATAAGATCCGATTATCAAACCTTCTCAATATGCTCACAAAACTTCATGGGAATCGGTCGCGATGTTTCGAAGGAGTTCAACCACAAACACTATGGTACGAGAATTTAATATACAAGATTTCTCAATTTGCAGGAAAAATGTATTGAAAGTACAACAGTCGCCATTTTATTATTGTTTTTTCTTAGCCACTTACTCATCTTTCGTTTGTATTTTTGCTTTGGTTTTTGTATTTTCTATTGCGCTCGCTTAAGGTTTTTGAAAATATAGCTTCATAATTACATACATATGTACAATATGTGTATGTTTTAGTGATTGTTTTCGCTGGTTTGGAGTACCACTGAAATTCGCCGATGAATTATTTGACCATGAAATATCTACCGACCTTGAATTCTTTAAAATCGGTCAACAAGAAATCCGAAGTGTTCAAAAAGAAAACAAAAAATTTATTTGGCCATCAACAAAATACGACAAAGCAATCGCAATCAAATTATCAATGGACAATGAAAGGGCGATTAGATGATTGATTTTGAAGAAAAGAAATGATAAAACAAACATGAATACTTACAGGTAATAGTCCAGTTGAGGGGTCGACTGCTAATACGCTACCAAATATATCGAGAGAGGTGTCAAACGACGCGTCTTGACATCAGTATTAATAATCCGAAGGCGGAAAATAAAAATTATAACTCGTTCAAAAGATATTAACGAAAAACCGAAAAAATACCCGCGGGTACCTCCGAAACCGGGGGTGGGATCCATAGTATTTTTGTGCCACCGCCACGCTGATGCACAATTTTTTTTGTGGGTACAAACACAATAACAACCACATGAAAATCGTCAACTTCAACTGCAAATATCTCCGGATATAGATAAAATTTTTTCACCTCGGCTTTCACCGACAACAACACTTGCAATTAATTTTAAATTAGATATTTAAAGAAATGAGTATAAAAATAATGTATATAATTTTGACCAGAGAAAATTGTTTTAAATATATGAATAAACGACCTGAGGAAACATTTTCTATTTACCTATTTATCAAGTGTGCAGAAACAAAATATATTCATATGATCCCTGTTAGCAAATCCCAGTAAGAACTGTACGACTTAGTTGATTAGTTTCAAAACTGACACTTCCGTCAGGAGCCATACGGCAGACTTGATTAATTTTGTGAGAAGGTCGGGCAAAATGTAATCACCTCCGCAAAGAGAGCGGCTCTCTCAACATTTGTGATGTTTTCTCTCTTTTACACATTTGACTGGAAGCTGAAAGTAAAACGGGAAAACCCTAAGATGTTTTTTAAGTCAATTTCAACCTGTAAAAGGATGTGTCAGTTTTGAAAATACATAACCAATGAACCCGTACTATTCTTACCGCGATAGTTTCATATACGGGGTAATTTTATACGACAGCCATGACATTGCTAATACGCGTCCAAAAATATATAGAGAGGTATCAAACGACGCGTGTTGACATCAGTATTAATAATCCTAAAGCGGAAAATAAAAATTTTAACTCGTTCAAAAGATATTAAACCGAAAAAATACCCGCGGGTACCTCCAAACCGGGGGTGGTATCCATAGTATTTTTGCGCAGAACACCTTTCTGCGTTGCCGGCCTTCGGCCGCGCTTATAAAAAATTACCCTGGGTGGGTCCAACACCGGTTTGGAGACCAAAACTTTATCCGCACAAAACACTTATGCCCACAATTTTTGTTGTGGGTACCACAACATTACATCAACCACATGAAAATCGCCACCTTCAACTGCAAATATCTCCGGACAGAGATAAACTTTTTCTTTTCCGCCTTCGGATTATTGTTCTCGAGATTAATACGCGTCATTTGACACCTCTCTCGATATTGTTTGACGCGTATTAGCAGTGTCATGCTGTCGTAAAGAATTACCGTATACGGATATGTTTCTCGCTCTTTTTTGAATACTGAAGCTAAGGACAAACTTGGCTGCAAAATACTATTTGCATACATTCTTATGAAGAAATTCAAACCTAGCGGCAGCAGCACTACGCGGCGAGGCCACGAGCAACAATAGCTGTATTTCGTTGCTAACTAGTACAATTAAAACACTAGCTAGCTTACCGAATTGCATGGAAAGCAACAATAAAAAGTAATCGAGTTGAGTTGGCTAAGCGCTTTAAGTTGAAACCGCTTAGGTAATTGTCGATCTGATTGATAGTGTTGTATAGTGTTGCATATTCAAAAATAGGGCACTATTGTGAACGAGCGAATGAAATGAACATTCGAATGTGCAGATAAACAAAAATAACAAAATAACAGCGTGGCGGCAGGGTGACATACATACAAACAAACACACGCATTTCATGTATTTTGTTTTTGTAATTATCTGGTTGAGTGTCAAAAACATACTGCGCTAGAAGTAGAAATGTCATAGCAGCGAAAAAAGTAACAGTAAAAGTATGGTTTTGGCATAATGAAACTGTTTAGCTAGTTGAAGCGTTTTCTGCAAGCTCGCTTGAAAAAAAATACACCTAACGTTGGTCTAATAAGCAAAAAAAAAGTGCAGCACCGCTGCCGCTACATGTCGCGCTGCTTAGCGTGCACGCACTTAAGACTGCATGCAAAGAATATTTTGACGTGTACTGTAGTGCCGCTAGTTGTGTTTTTAGCTTAAGAGCTCTCACAATAGGAAATGAAAGTACGCTTTGCATGTCTGAATCTGAGATCTCTAAAAGCACTGGTTTGCTTTTCACACTGATGAAGGTAACTTATTTTTAAACTGTTTTTAAAAAATCCAAAAACGTTGAAAAGGGCATTTAGAAGGTACATGCTACAGTTCATTTCAATTTTTCACAGCGAAATGAATTTAGAAAGTACTTTCACTTGTCATATTTGAACTTTTCTCATGAAACTCGCTGACTTTTAATAAAGAAGCATAAATAAAATAAATGCCAAATAAAGCAAATTGTCATTGATTTTTAATTTGATGCAATCAAATAAAAACCAAATTCAAAATTTTAATTTTTTCTGCGGTATACAACAACCAAGTATGTTTAATTACGCACCTAGCAACAACTCTAACAAAAACTTTGCCTTATAAAAAAAGAACAATTGAATAAGAGGCGTTCTCCGACAAAACGCGATAATTATATTTATTTATTATAATACCGTCAATGAAACAAAGTTTCTTACAGACTACTAACAATAAGTACATACATTTTTATATAAAGAATACAATTATGTTACATTCTAAACTTAAGAAGTTAATATGCTAAGCATTTAAAACAAGTTTAAATATCTATAGATAATGAGCGAAAAGATTTACGAAAACTTCAGTGGTCATTGAAAAATCAATGACGATTGTTTGAGACAAAATATCAAATTCTCGCATAGATCTTGCAAGAGGAGCATTGCTGGCGAAATTAGTTTTAACCTTTTTGCAGTAAAAAGGGTAAGTGACAGTTTTTTGGAAAATTTTAGTAATGTGAAAACAAATGGCTTAGTATACAAAATTATTTTTTTAATAAAAATCATAAATATGTTACTAGTAGATCTATGAGCCTTGCATCTCTTACGAACTAGAAATAGAAAATATGATTACAATAAAAACACCGGAAATAATTCAAAGTGAATTTATGGAATAGTGGTAGAAGTTGGTAGATTTTTTTTCCAAGAAAAAATAGCTACAGTTTTTATTTGTACAAAACAATTCATATTTTATTGTAAAACAAATAAAGCACATGTCACGGAAATAACACTTTCAAAAAAACATTTAAACAAAACAAAAAAATGCATGTAAATTTGTATATACATAGCTTATGCCTATATGATACTTGCTTGCTGTATTTCGAGCTTGAAATACTGACGAAAATTTACCGAAACGTCTAATTACAACAACATTTTTCCAATGTATCAAGAATACTGTCACAAAATAACCGACTTTACTTAAACCTATTTTTATTTTCGTTTAAAATTATTCACAAAAAACTGATGAAAATAGCGCAGGGAAATATTTGCGTGCTCATATACCACATTTATTTCACAAACAAATTTAATTTTTTGTTTGAATTCGCACACAAACTTTCCAAAATAAAATCCGAAATAAATGTAATCTTCGTTTGAAATAGCAATGGCAAAATTATTATATACCTAATGATCGCAGCATTTGGTTTCAATGCGAATATGTAGATTGAAATGTTGGTAGATATTTAAGCTTTGGTGGTAGAAGTGGTAGAAAATGAAAATGGGCTAAAAAGTTGGTAGATCTACCAATAAAGTGGTAAAGTCCGTGCACTGTGTATATCATACAAAATTACTAAAACTCGAAACTTTTGTAAAAGGGAATGATTGGAAGCAAGCAAGAAAAATACCAAAAAAAAATTTTTTTTTTATATTCAGTATTCGTACAAATATAATGCGATGACGACATAAATAAAACTATTAAATGTAAGGCGCGATAACCTCCGAAGAGACTTTAGGCCGAGTCTCTCTTCCAACTTGCGTCGTGCTCCTTTTTAATTTTTCCTACAAATTGGCGGGACGGGACATACTTGTTTTACATCGGCAAGGCAGATGAGTTTTCACTGAGAGCTTTTAGAAAAATTGTCTTCTAATTGTAAAAACTTGTTTCTAAAATTTGTGATGTTGCTTTTCCCGGGGCGTCAACACATTATATTGGGTGTAGTAGGCGGAGCACGCTACCATCACACCACGGCTGCCGATTACGACATAATAATTAATTAATTTACGACAAATTTTTAAACAAATACATAAATGGAATACCATTTCTACATGAAATTTTTTCCCAAAAGCTAAAAAAACATATGAGATATCCTTAATTATTCAACAATTTGTATCCCGAATTGAGGATGGATTGTGTTTGGGAGAAATAAAAAGGAGACAAGAGTTTCATAGGATCCGCCAGCAGGAAAGGCGTGGACAGAAGCGCGGGGCTGCAAAATTGGTAAGATCATGTGCAACCCCTTCGATATTAGACTCACAAAGTGGTTCCTAACCCTGAAGAGAGAAGACTTAACCGGATAGGCATACTAACTGAATACTGACTTTTGGCGTCTCATGCTTACAAGTTAGACCTCGTCGGTAACAGCAGATGTAAGAGGAAAGAGCTGCAGGAAGAAACGGTTGGCAGAGTTGCCAGATCTCGAGGCAGCATTTAAGCTAGGTCCTAGAAAACTTCTAGTATTTACCAAGAGGACGGAGTTATTCTAAGACATATATCCTGCCACCTAATTGGGGTTATTCCTTTTGGTTGTCAAACAAATTTTGGTAACACTATGGACACATTCAGTCTATGTGAGGTCTTTATTAACAAGCCAATTCAACCTAACCTTAGTATACACTAAATTCCGCCAACTTGATCGTTCAATCATAAAAAAAGCTCTTCATTATAATTAAAAATCACATTAGCATAAATCTATAATATAAAAAAAAGTCGGGTTTTCCTTCCTCACGCTATAACTCGCGTTCGTTGGAAAGGTCTCGGGCCCCGTGAGGTTTATAGCAAAGAAAATTCAGGATCGACGCACAGGGTCTCGAGATATAGGCCAAAACGTGGACCCGGGTACCCCTCGAATGCGTTTATAGAATATGTACATCAAATGAAATCTGTTGATGAGTGCTTTAGTAGAGGATAATTTTCATACCCCTGGGTGACTAGGCTCTCGAGATATAGGCCAAAACGTGGACCGAGTACCCCTGGAATGTGTTTAAAGAATATGGATAACAAATCAAAGCGTTGATGAGTGCTTTAGTAGAGGGTAAATGTCAAACCCCTGGGTGACTAGGGTCTCGAAATATAGGCCAAAACGTGGACCCGGGTACCCCTAGAATGTGTTTATAGAATATGGATAACAAATGAAAGCTATTTATGAGTGCTTTAGTAGAGGGTAATTTTCATACACCTGGGTGACTAGGGTCTCGAGATATAGGCCAAAACGTGGACCCGGGTACCCCTAGAATGTGTTTATAGAATATGGATAACAAATGAAAGCTATTTATGAGTGCTTTAGTAGAGGGTAATTTTCATACACCTAGGTGACTAGGGTCTCGAAATATAGGCCAAAAATGGACCCGGACACACCTAGAATGTGTTTTTACATTATGGGTATCAAATTGAAGCTTTAATACAGAGTAAGTTTTACACCGGTGGGTGACTAACGTCTCGAGATATAGGCCAAAACACCGACCCGGATACCCTATAATGTGTGTGTATTATGAATATCTAATGAAAGCTGTTGCTGAGGGCTTTAAAGTAATTTTCATTGTGATATTCGATTTAGTCGCATCAACTTGGCAAAACTGATAAATATGCATGCGAAGCCGAAATAAAGACATGAATTAATAATACCCGCATACCTAATTACATACGTCCTATTCAATTTGCCTGAAATTTGGTATATAAATTTGCCTATATTAGTATTTACGATGCTTTTTTCCGGGAAGTAGACCAGAGACACACTGGGACTTGGATTAGGACTAGGACTGGGACTGAGACTGAGACTCGGAGTGGGACCGGGACTGAGACTCGTAATGGGACTGGAACAAAATACATAGCACCCTCTGGGACTGGCAATAAGATATGAAGAAGAATGAGAAAAATTTGAATACGGAGGAGGAGTGAATGCAAAGATTAGGAAAAAGTGTAGAGGGGCGAGGGCAGATTTAGGCGGAAAAAGCTTATTAAAATGTGTGCAGGGTCTGCTAGTGCTAGGTGCGAATGAAGATTGCAATACACGCACACTAACCTTAGCCAAACCTAAGCCGCTTCCGCCCTTGCAGCTGAAAATTGTGGCTAACCAAGCCAATGCAACGAACTCACACTAATTCGCTACAATTAAAGTATAATATTGTTAAAAAAATATACACAGATACATATGTTTATACTACGTTGTATAACATAATGAACAGAAACCACCAAAACCGCTTAAAAGTTGCAAATTATATTAACAATATTTATATTATATTGTTAAAGGCGGTTAATAATAACTAACAACCAGGAAAAAAGCTTTAACTAATAACATTAACTTATTCTAAACATTTTTTTTTTTAATTTTAAACTATGGCTTGCGGTTGCGACTGCACTCTGGCACCACACCTTTCCGACAACCGAAATATTTATTGCTGATCATTTTGCTAAATGGTTTCGCTTAATAACAATTTTTTATTTTTTATTTTTTTTTCATTAATTTGACAAGTTTGTTGTGACATCAAAACTGCCAATCATCACTTTATATCAACGATTTGTTTCTATCAAAATGGACAATAAGCAAAGCCTTCTTGGGTTAAATAACATTTAAGCGCATTCAAAATAGTGAAAGGAATTAACGGGTTTTTCATGATACCTCTTACTTTTTGCAGTAAATTCATAAACAAAAACTTAGTATTTTATTGAAGCGCATGAGCATTTAAAACAATAAATATGTCAATGTAGTCATACTTATATATACACTTGTGACATACATGATCTTACAACAAATTGCCAATCCTAACTCCATTGTTATTGAAGAGTTCAATTGTTTTCATTTATTTTTTAATGATTGCAGTTTGCTTATTTGCTTAATGTGCCCACACCTGCAAAAGCATTAAACTCCAATTTCACGCTTGCGAAAATTTAATTGCAAGATCATTTTACTTTTAATTACTTAATTATTTACCCCATTTTTTTAAGAGCAGCGCAATTAATTTCCTTAGCAATGAGTTAAAGTCATTTTAAAAACCATTCGTCTTCTGACCTTATAAGGAGTTTATAACAAAAATGTTTTGCAATGTCGATAAAAAATTTATGTATCAAATTAAACGGAAACACGATACCAATTGAGTGACATAAACGTTTTGAAAATGCAATCATTCTAGAAACTTTTCGCATTTATAGCTCTTGCATTGTAACCATGCTGACATTTAACCATCCCGTCCATATTGTTCCCGGAGAAAACCCTGAAATATGGATTGCCGACGTGACTTGTTAAGCAACGCGAACAATCGTTTAGGCAGCTAAGCGCCAAATAATGATAATGATGAAGACGTGCTTATTTTGACTGTTCAGTGGAATATCAGCCTTTTTCGGTCGCCATTTGCCAAACGCTCTATCTCAAAGTTTCAAAAACGACTTATCTCAGAACTCGGTTGAAGAAAGCCCTATCGCAGAAATTGTTTCATAAACAACCAGCTACACCGGATGTAAAGGTTTCAACAATAGCTGAATCAATCAAAACGTATGCTATTTCACACAACACGAGGCTTCTAACTCACCCCAACCCATTCATTCTAGCCCTGTCAGCAAGACCAACTAATTTCACGCGCCTGAAAAGAAAGTCAATCACAGATCTTCAACACTGGTGAGTTCTTAAAAAAATGGGTGCAATCCATCCATGCCAATCAAGTTTATTAAGTTAAATTAATTATTAATTACTTTAAAAAAACTACAAATTTGTTAGATGTATTCTATGTATACAGTTGGAAAAATATATTGGATGCTAAAAAAAATAAACGCCCTAGCTAATGTATCGGGTTTTAGCTCATATTTGGCGTTTTTGAAACTTATTCTGAAATTGAGCGTTAATCAAAATCAAATCAATTAAGATTTTTCGAACAAAAAATTACACTGGTGATGGCATAACACCGAAATCGGTCGGTCTCCATACCAAATTTGAAAGGGACATGTGAAATCGCGCCCATATACATTAATTATCCACCCAGTCGGAAAATTAACAAAACAAAATGAATCAATTTTCGAAAAAAACTAGTTTGCAAATTTCTATAAAATCCTATTTTGTGCTTATTCAAATAGGTTCTTTTTATTTTGTTCAAAGCGAAAAGCTAAAATAATTCGTTATCCCCTTGAATGACGTCAAATATGTGGTTTTGCAATTAGTGGCTTTTGCATATATATATCGTCAATATTTTTTAAGTCATGCATTATGTATAACATTTCATTGTTGCCATTCAAATTGTCACAAGTGAGGTAATCGTTTGCAAATTAGTTGCAGCTGCAGCATTGACACGGTGCACATGATACATAAAAGCATTCCAAAGCAGTCATGCTTAATATTTAAATAATATTTTTGCTTATGAAGTAGGCAATCAGGCCATCAATGCATATATACATATTTCTCACCTTCAAATTCTTCATATTTCGTTCTTGGAAACTAACAAAGTTGTGAAAATACAAAAATTAATTACAATTTTAATGTTATCTTCACTGGCTAATGTGTAATGTGAATATACAATATATGAAAAAAACATCGGAAAAAATAATTTAAGTGATTCTAAGAAACAACTTAATTAAAATCTAGTAAGTTAAACCTCATATGTGATGACATCAATGCTGCAAAAGTAGGTGTTGTATGAATTGAGTTCTTTCAGGTTTCATGTCTAAAATTTCAGGCAAGTTTTTTTATTGAATGATATCAACTAGTGTTGGGAACTATCGAATGAATTCAACTATCGATAGTTAGTTACTGAATGATTTTAACTATCGAACGAATTTTTTCATTCATTCATTCATTCATTTGATTTGTTCTTTAGCTTGCCAGAAGCCAAAAGAACAATCTCTGGATTGTTTTAGTTACCCCTCGGGGTAGCTAAAGAACAAACCTATATAAGACAAAAAACGTCGTGTTCCAATGAAACGTGATCCAGATACGGCTAGAGATTTAACATGCAAATGCGACAACAATGTGAACCATATGGATCAATTTGTTGTTGCATTTGTATGTTAAATTTCTATCCGTATCTGGATCACGCTACATTGGAACGTAACAAAAACGTTAAATATGACTAAAATGGTGTAAATTTTGCTTCAAGTAAATAATGAAAATATTCAATTTAAATGCCTTTGTTACATGTTATGCAAAGCGCATGAATGATATGCAAATGACCTTGGTTCGCAACCCACTAAGTTTTTTGGTCTCCCCCAAACCTGTGGGGAGATTTTATGCCTCTACAACAACAACAACAGGAAAGAGGGTTACTTAAGACGGATTTTTATCTGTATTATTCAAATCTGTTTCAGAGGCATTATTGATTGCCTTAACTTATACATAAGCTACTGTTTTTTTTTTTTTTTCAAAATTCAGGTCACGTTTAATTAATATAAAAATTGCACATTAAATTTCACTTATAAAAGAAACATAAAACAAATATTTCAAGCACTTAAATACTAAAAGTCGCTATAGTTGTTCTAGCCAAAATCGGATAGTGCATGAGGGTCTATATTAAATTTTCGCCGCAGAGATGGCAACTGATTGCGTTATTAAACCCCTAAAAAAATTGATTGTAAAGTAAATAACACAAGTATGTACATCGAGTTGACATTAAAAATACCTTCAATGTTTAAATTGCTGTTCAAAAATATTATCATATCTAGTTTATCTCCTTTAAGTCGATTTCTCCTGTCGTTAATTATTTGCCCTGCTTTCGAGAAAACTCGTTCTGACGGAACCGATGTTGCGGGTATACATAAATATTTTTTCGAAAGCGTATATAGTTCCGGAAATGTTGACTGGCTACGATTCCAATAGTCTAGGGGATTATTTGAGCGATCAACAAAATTTTGCCTTAGATATTGCTCCAACTGAATATTTGCATTCACATTGGGCGCGTTTTGACAAATTGTTTTTGCTTCAGCAACTTTTTCATCGAGAAGGTCCCAGAGAGATACTTCGCTTTTATCGACCGATACTTCTCTTGGGGTGTTGGTAGAAGCACTTGTGTTTTGTTGCCGTATTAGGGAAGTTACTTCTTCCACTAGCCATTTTGTTGTATTATTTGCATTAATTTCATTACCGAACGCAATTTTTTTAAACCTGGGATCTAGGAATGTTGATTTGGCGCACATTTTGTCAGACTCCAACTGCCCTAATCGTCTCCAAACCACCTCTAACAATCTGCTCTTCAAACTTTCTCCCTCTACAGTTTTCATTTTGCGATTTCGTACTGCGTATTGAAGACCTCTGATTAGGGGCACTACCAGTGACATCGTGGGATAATTTTCTCCTGACAATTCGATTGTCATGGCCTCTACGGGCTTGAAAAGATTAGTGTAGTCCAACAATGTTTCCCATTCTGATGAATTGAGGAAATCAGGAGCATTTGGTAAAGAAGTTATTATGGCAGAGAGTGGTTCTTTTACCAAGCATATGCGCTCCATCATTATAAGGGTGGAATTCCACCGGGTAGGGACATCTTGTTTTAACCTCAGTTCAGTAACGCCCATTTGCTTTTGCATATTTTTTAATTTTTCCGTCGCTTGAGAACTATGGTTAAAGTAAGTGACTATGGCACGACACTTGGTTATGAGCACAGTAACTTGTGGAACAGTTGATGGCATCAATTACACATAAATTTAATGTGTGCGCTACACATGGGTGGTGGTGCTTCTGTAGCATTTCAATTATAGCCTTTTTAATATTAGCCCCGTTATCACTTACTACTGTAACTATTTTGTCAAAAACGGACCACTCATCAAATATTAACTTCAATTCTGTAGCTATATTTTGGGAGGTATGATTTCCTATGATTTCCTTTGTTGATAAAACTGCAGAAATCATTTTGTTATCCCGAACGAAATGACTAGTAACTGACAAAAAAGATTTTTGACTATCAGAAGTCCACATATCAGTTGTAACTGAAATATGTGTTACAATGTTGAGCAAGTAATGCAGTTTCTTTCTTACTTCATTGTATTTAAAAGGTAGCATTGTATTTGATAAAACTTTTCTGTTTTGCAAGGAATATAATGGCTGAAGCTTTTTTGTAAATTCTACAAATACTAAATTTAAACGATGGAAAGTGGCTGCAAGTCGTTTGTAATCATCTTTAAAAGAGATTCATCAATATTATTTTTTTCTTGCTCTGAGAGCTCAGAACGTGTGTATGTATGTATGTATTTATTTGAAAATTTGTTCCTAGCACAACAATTTTGACAAATTATTTAACAGTGCTAGTCATGAATAGCATGAGCTATAAAAATTGAACATTTATAATAATAAATTAGATTAATCAAATTAAATTAAATATAACGGACAATAGTGAAATATTTATGTATGTAAATGTAAATCTTAAAACTAAAGAAAAGTAGTTAATAAATATTAAAAGACAGCAGTAGTGATGACAACTTTTGGCTGGTTATAGATTGAAAAGTATTTAACAAATAAAGAAAGAAGACACAGAGAAAGGAAAAGGACTTAGAAATGAACATTTTAACAACAACAATTTGAGATCCAGTTTAAGAGTCGTTAAAAAATGATGTTAGCTCTTTTCTGAAGTGCAGAGCACTACTTAAGAGTCGAAGACTACTAGGTAGCGAGTTCCAAAGACGTATTGCAGTAACAAAGAATTGGCGCTCAGAGGTTAGCGAGCGGTATCTGATGTGCTTAAGAAGAAGCACCGATCTTGATGATTGCAGAAAAATAAGCTTACGATGTGCTGGTAACAAAAAATTTTGTTTGAACAGTCCTTCTCAAACATCCACTATTGGAAATGTCTTCGGTAGGTACTGTTAACGAACTGCGCGCTGCACTCCCTGCAGTAGTTGACGAAAGAGAAGTGGAACTACGTTCCTCTTCTGCAATTACTGGCGCTATTTCTCCTGAAGTTAGATTACTATGTTCTGAGCATGGTGGAATCACCAGGTGAAGTAAATAAAAAGAGATAGAAGGTGTACGCTATCTGAAACGGTAGGGATGTATTTTCAACGGTCAGAAGAGGGTAAAATGTTTACCCGCTTTGGAAAAGTAGGAGTAGAAAAACAAATGCCTTGCTACGAAAGCCATTACAGACTGTTTCTTTTTCAGCATATCAGTGCAACCTAATGCCAATACAAAAGGGATACACAAGACCAGTGCGAACTTGTATTACTTTAGGCATCGAATAAAATTAAAAACTTAAACTGCAATGAGTAGTAAAATTCAAGAATGCGTCTAAAGTAAACTGACAACTTCAACTTCAGTTGAAGCTTTTATCGAAAAACCGGACATAAGTGGGAGAGGTGTTATCCATTATATAGTTGAACTGTAGGAACTTTGCGCACTTAAATGGGTTTCGGGTTTGATGAAAAGTTTTACAGTCACACTTGGAAGTGATCGTAATACTTTTAAATGTGTTTCGATCTCTAAAAATCCATTGTTCTTTCCATCTGCTCTGTTGATTTGACATTGAGAGTTGGAAGTAAAACATATGACCTTTTAATATATCATACAAACTTGATCAGAAGATCTCCCATAAGCTATTGACAGTTAATTCATGATGTATTACTAATGGTGCCAAGTTATTATTTACTAAAATATGTCAGGGGATATAATAGGAGTCGGCCTAGAACCAGAAGGTGCTAATCGAAGCGAGCCGGATTCATATATTCTAATTTACAATCCATAACAGCAACATTCTTCTTATCATATTGGTCTAATTTTTAGGCCAAAACAAACATAGTGAGTAACAATTTTTCGTAATTGTATTTAGAAATCCATTGTTTTAGCGAAGTTTTTACATAAATAAGGTGTAATACGATAGTTTTGTTGTTCTTGCACATTTTTCGAAAGTCTTCAGTAGCGCTGCACAGGCGAAAATCCTTGTTGGATATGACGCGAATTCAAATAGTTTGTTTTAACAAAGACCTGTTTCAAATTTTTTTGGAACAAATTAAACATACTTATATGATGGAAACATCAATAATATAAACGCAATAGTTACGCACGACCTTACTTATGGAAGCCCACACCACAATAAAAAATATTAATAATTACCACGCTTAAACCGTTTGTCGATTAGGTTGACGTATGCTAAATTTATTTTAATATCTTTTTAACACTGATATATGCACAGCAAAAATTAAAATAGAACGAACGATTCGAAGAAATAGTAATGAGCGAATCATTCATACCAAAAACTAGTAGTTCGATAAAATAGTAATGAACGAATCATTCATACCTAAAACTAGTAATTCGAAAAAATAGTAATGAACGAATCATTCATAACTAAAACTAGTAACTCGAAAAAATAGTAGTGAACGAATCATTCATACCTAAAACTAGTAATTCGAAAAAATAGTAATGAACGAATTTCAAATGACTATCGAATGAATGAAAATTAGTGAACTATCGAATAACTCGATAGTTTTCATTCAATAGTTCCCAACACTAATATCAACCCTATATTTGTAGTAACATTACCAGAGGTTTAGCATCTTTTCACGTTAATACTTATTTAAATCTATAAATTTTTGCACAAGATTTTCAAAAATTATCTGGCAACGGAGGCCTTATATGTTTTACAAAGGGGTTTCATTTAAATGATCACATATAGAAAACCATTTTCACGAGAAATATGAAACTGTCCAACTATTTATAAAAATTATAATATATTGTGGATCTAATAAGGTACACGTAAGGTAGGTAAGGTTCACTAGCTCAAACATGTCCCAAATCCGATTTACCAATTTAGAGTTTTTTGGATTTAAACAATTTTTTTTGATCACGAACCGTTGAAGGCAAACAACAATTTGGATGCTCTATCAAACTGCAACAAAGTAATTTTTGGAGGAAATGGTACTTAGCAGGTTTGTAACTAAGCCGACGATATATAATGAGCAGCTGCCTAGGTTCAAGTCTCAAGAAAAGTAACATCAAAATACCTTAGAATATGTTTTCCAAATCAAGGTGAGGGTACGTTTGATAAACAAGTTAGTTTCCGCCATAAAAAGATTCTCCACAAAAATTTATCTTTTTTGCAGATACCATGCGGAGTCGGCAAAAATATCTAGGTCCCGCTAATTAAACATAGAATTATATGCAAAAACCTGCGCCTAAAATTATACACCACCATATTTGCAATCAAAGTCAGTCACTTACAGACGGGACTCGAGCTCATTAAAGGATAGCTTTTTCAATTCTCTTACAAGATAAAAGCAACTGTGAAAGAGCTGGGAAGCGATTGAAGACTTTAGATGATATGAAAGACCCCTATGAAAGCCTGTACCTGCCGCTGTGCAATGATTTCACTGGTACATATTTTAAGGCGCGTTTTGCATACATTGCCGATATGAAGTTATTATAAATCAATATACAACGCTAGAACAAAAAAAAAATCAGTTTTCAAACTCTATAATTCAAGAACTGTTGATTATAAGTCACCTGAGTCCAAAGGGTTTATGCTCTAAATGTCCTATGATAATCTTCTATAAAAATTAAGCTCTCTGGTGGACAAAAATTAAACACCCTAATGTGTGTGTGTGACTAGTTTATTTGTCAATTTTTGCATTCGTTTTTCAATACAAATATGCAAGCCAATACAATAGCGGAACGCAGCGGCCCATTAAAAATATCCGCAAAATACAACACATGTTCAATTTACTTATTTATTTATACATGTGTATATATTTTAAAAGGTAATAAATAAACAAGATGGTGTTCGAGTTATAATTGGGCACGGTGCACTAAATTATTATTTCCGTAGTCACTAAAGAATTTAGAGAAGGTGGAAAATTAAGTGGAAATTTTATTAATATCGATTAGTTAGTATGTTTTCTTATATAAGGGATTTGCAAAATATTTAGTGTGGTAGTAGTAGAAATTTCCTAAGTGTTCTAATGCACAGCTGACTGCACTAAAATATTTGTATACTGTGCCCAACTATGTTTTGTGTTTGTTTGAAATTAAGCTTTAGCGATAAAAATCGATAGCGACTTAACAAACACTCTGGGCATTAGTTTACACCAAAAACACAGTTATTATTGCATTTGTTTGTGTAGACATCAATATCATAGCTTAAAACAGTCAACAACAACAACAATATGCAAAAGTTAAAAACAATTACGTTGCATTGGCGTCAAGCAGTCTGCCAACCAAAGCAGCGAACTCAGCTGAAAATTTGTCAGGTGTGCACAAATGTGTGAGTGAAATTATTTGCTGCATTTGCAAAATTCTTAAGTACTCATACAAACAGATGCCCTATAGAAAGGTTAATACTAAATAATCTTTATTGCGTCAATATATTTTAATTCACTGTAAAAAGTTCAGTACCGTTTTCTTGAAAAGTTGCAGCAAAAATGAGATGCAATTTTTATACTCAGCTGAGCAGAGCTCACAGAGTATATTAACTTTGTTCGCATAACGGTAATCCGTAACGTCATAAACTAATCGAGATAGATATAGACTTCTATATATCAAAATGATCTGGGCGAAAAAAGAAATTCATTTAGCCATGTCCGTCCGTCCGTAAACACGATAACTTGAGTAAATTTTGAGATATCTTAATGAAATTTGGTATGTAGGTTCCTGGGCACTCATCTCAGATTTCTTTTTAAAATGAACGAAATCGGACAACAACCACGCCCACTTTTTCGATATCGAAAATTTCGAAAAACCGAAAAAGTGCGATAATTCATTACCAAAGACAGATAAAGCGATAACACTTGGTAGGTGCGTTGACCTTTCGACGCAAAATAGAAAATTAGTAAAATTTTGGACAATGGGCGTGGCACCGCCCACTTTTAAAAGAAGGTAATTTAAAAGTTTTGCAAGCTGTAATTTGGCAGTCGTTGAAGATATCATGATGAGATTTGGCAGGCACGTTACTGCTATTACTATATGTGTGCTAAATAAAATTAACAAAATCGGGTGACGAATACGCCCACTTTAAAAAAAAAAAATTTTAAGTCAAATTTTAACAAACAATTTAATATCTTTACAGTATACATATAAGTAAATTATGTCAACACTCAACTCCAGTAATGATATGGTGCAACCAAATACAAAAATAAAAGAAAATGTCAAAATGGGCGTGGCTCCGCCCTTTTTCATTTAATTCGTCTAGAATACTTTCAATGCCATAATTCGAACAAAGATTTACCAATCCTGGTGAAATTTGGTAGGGACATAGATTCTATGACGATAACTTTTTTCTGTGAACATGGGCGAAATCGGTTGAAGCCACGCCCAGTTTTTATACACAGTCGACCTTCTGTCCTTCCGCTCCGCCGTTAACACAACACCTTCACTCAGAGAAAAACGCCGTTCTAAAATCCAGCACCACCGGACTTAATTCAAGCTCTTCATGTTCTTACTTTTTTGTTCTTGAAAAACGAACAACTTGTTCTTAAAACAACAACCTTGTTCTTGAACTGACACCATTTTCTTGAAAAGAGAACGGCTGGTCTTAAATTATGAACTAATGTTCTATTAATGAGAACGAATGTTCTTAAATTAAGTACAATGTGCTTAAATTAAGATCAAGAAAAATGAAACGGTACAATTCGTATGCACTACAATGTTAAATACAACATTTGGCACGAGCTATCAAGCAGTTGTACTGGCCCAGCTGTTATGATGTCATGGTTGCGATCGTGTGGCGCGAGTTCGATCCCCGTCAAACTCTGAATTTTTTTAAAACAATTTTTTTATGTTCTATTTTTTACTCTTAATTTTCGTTCAGTTCAATTCACATATGCAGATGTAATTCTCAAACTTGTTATGAAATGTTTTAAGTATATATGCAGATTACGTCTTCAAATAAGAATAACTTCTCAATAGGAGAAATGAATGAAAAAATTCATATTATGCATTTTTTCTTAAATTTTTGAATTTTAATAAAAATTTGTTTGTTATAAATATTTTTCATTTATGACAAAAAAATTATTATTAATAAAAAATAAATACTTTCCTCTCCCACCAAAGATCAATTGAATTGAGACCGAAAAATGTTAAATCGATCCCAAATCGTTCTCGAGGCGTGAGAACGAAAAATCTTAAATCAAGCACACGTAGTGCTTAAAATGAGCACAGAAGGTTCACACATCAATACCAAGCTGGTCATAAAATACGAACGGTGTGCTTGGAAAAACTGTTCTTAAAACAAACCCATCGGTCACGAGTTAAGAAAAAACGTACTTAACAGACTTTTGTCAACGAATGTTCTTAATTTTGAACTTGTTTCGTTCGTTTTAGAACGATTTTTTCTTTGAGTGTTGAGCAAAAAACGATATATCTTAACTAAACTTAGTTCACGTACTTATCTGAACTCACTTTATCTTGGTATAAAAAATGACCGAAATCCGACTATGACCAAGCCCACTTTTCCGATATCGAAAATTACGAAAAATGAAAAAAAATCCATAATTCTATACCAAATATGAAAAAAGAGATGAAACATGGTAATTGGATTCGTTTGTTGATGCAAAATATAACTTTAGAAAAAACTTTGTGAATGGGTGTGACACCTTCCATATTAAGTAGAAGAAAATGAAAAAGTTCTGCAGGGCGAAATCAAAAGCCCTTGGAATCTTGGCCGGAATACTATTCGTGGAATTACATATAAAAATAAATTACCGGTACCCGACAGATGATGTTCTGGGTCATCCTGGTCCACATTTTCATCGATATCTCGAAAACGCCTTCACATATACAACTACCCACTCCCTTTTAAAACCCTCATTAATACCTTTAATTTGATACCCATATGGTACAAACGCATTCTAGTTACCCCTGGTTCACCTTTATGGTGATATCTCGGAAAGGCGTCCACCTATAGAACTAAGGCCCACTCCCTTTTAAAATACCCATTAACACCTTTCATTTGATACCCATATCGTACAAACACATTCTAGAGTGACCTCTGGTCCACCTTTATGGCGATATTCCGAAATGGCGTCCGCCTATAGAACTATGGCACACTCTCTTTTAAAATACTCTTTAATACCTTCCATTTGAATTCATGTCGTACAAATACATTCCAGGGTTACCCTAGGACCATTTTGCTAAATGGTGATTTCCCCTTATTTTGTCTCCAAAGCTCTCAGCTGAGTATGTAATGTTCGGTTACATCCGAACTTAGCCTTCCTTACTTGTTTTAGTTAAGTATTTTCTTATTTTTATTTTCGGTGATTTAAAACAAACGTTGAAAAATTTTGTACAATTCGTATATGAGAAAATATTAAACACACTTTAAATAAAATTCTCAAATATAATGCGAATTTAAATACAACAAACTCTTAAAACTCCTAAACAAAAGTTGGAAATATTCATAGAAATTCATAAAAACTCTTAAAACTCCAAAAAAAGTTGGAAATAGTCATGCAAATTCTTAAAAACATTTTGAATTTTTAATTTCTGGCAAAATTTCGATATTGGTTAACATAGTGTAACGAATTTGCTGCAAATCCTCTTATTTGCCCTTTTGCTAGGTTCGTATCGCTAAACTGTTGAATAAATAACTCCAATATTGAATAATGGAAAAATGGCCTTTATTAAAATACTTCACAATAACACTCAAACTGTGCAACGAATAGCTTAATAACCAAACTGATAGCTTAAATGAAACTGCTATTGCTCGCTAGATATCGTCTTAGTCGTAACTGCTTGACAACTCAAGTCAAACTGAATTCCAGCGCCTCTACATCTGTAGCCTTTTATACGCTTTGATTTTAACATTCGCATCTTCTACGCGCTTCCAGAATATACTAGTCCAGCAGCTCTCAAACTTCTCAGCTGTAACTACAATTGCACAATTTTATACATCTTCTAGGCGCTTCCAGAATCTACTAGTCCAGTAGCTCTCAAACTTCTCAGCTGTAACTACAATTGCACAATTTTATAGTTTTTCTCATTGCATACTTATAGGAGTATCTCAGGTATATGCATGTGTTTGCGCATTGACTCTCCGCTGCTCGTATTCGTACATGGTACATATGTGTAGATGCAATTATTTATTCGTTTATGTAGATACATAATGATTGAATTATTGATGTGAATGTTTGTAGTTTACAGTCTCTTGCGCACACATAGGCGTATAAGTAAATGCATTTGTGTGTGACATCTCTCGGCTGCCTTATATATGTGTATACATGATTTGATTATTGACGTAAATATCCATGGCCTTAGCATCGCCTTAGTGATGGTATAGCTTAGTGATGCTAATATCCGTGACACTGCCCTCCACCTAAGTCTGATCGTCCCGATCAGACAAATCTCTCGATCTAAACGCTGCTAATCTCTCCAAATGAACCACTTTCATTTTGGTTCGTGGTTTGGTAGTGGTTTGTATGCGGTACACTACATCGTTGATCCGTTTTACAACTTTGTATGGGCCTTCCCAGTTACACTGCAATTTCGGGACAAACCTTTTTTTCGTTGTGGGTTGTATAGCAGCACCAAATCTCCTTCCTGAAACCCTTCCGAATTAATTGCTTTATCGTACCTCGCTTTCATCTTGTCACTCATAATCTTTGCTCGTTGCCTTACCAGATCGTGTATCTCTCTCAGCTCTTCTTCCAAGACACCAGTGGATTTCTTGACATTTCTCTCCGCATCGGCATCTATCCCATACTTCAAATCAGCTGGCAGTCGAAGGTCATTGCCAAAAATTACCTTTGCGGGAGTTTGGCCCGTTGTGTCATGTACTGCCGATCGGTAGGCCATCAAGAATAAGGATATGTGTGTATCCCAGTCCTTATGGTACTTGTCTACTACTTTCCTTAAATGCTCCTCCAATGTTCTATTTAAGCGTTCCACCGTACCATCGGACTGAGGATGCAATGCAGTTGTCCGTATTTTTCGTATGCCCAACTTCTTGCACATTTCTTGGAACACAGCTGATTCAAAATTCCTGCCTTGGTCAGAATGTAACTCCATTGGTACACCATACCTTGCAACCCATTCGTTTTTAACCACTTATGCTACTGTTTCTGCTTCTTGGTTTGGGATTGGGTATACCTCTGGCCATTTACTGAAATAATCCATAACCACCAGTACGTATTTGTTTCCGCGGTTGCTAGTAGGAAATGGACCTGCGACATCCATGGCGATCCTTTCAAATGGTGCACCTGCAATATACTGCTTCATCTGGCCATGACTTCGGGTTTTGGGCCCTTTCGCTCTGTTGCATACCTCGCAGTTGGCAATCCACTCGGTGACCGACTGACGGCAATCAACCCAATAGAATCTCTGCTTTATTTTCTCGAGTGTCTTCGTGATTCCAAGATGACCTCCAATTGGACCATTGTGCAGCTCGCTGAGCACGTCAAGAATCCTCTTCCTGGGAACAACTATCAGTTTCTTCTTGCATTGACCATCCTCACTCTCCCATACTCGATGCAAGCAACCGGATATCAATTCTAAACTGTTCCACTGTGCCCAATATGACTTCGCAATGGGACTCTCTGATGACATCTCCTCTCTGCTTGGTATTTCATTTCGTTCCAGCCCTTGCATAACATTTGACAGATCTGTATCTTCTAGCTGACACTTTCTTAGTTGTTCCTTGTCCCATTCATCCGTACACGTTATAGTCATTAGCCGGACATCCCCTCACTACGGTAGGCACCTTGTCGTTGGTGTGAGGGTTTAGCCGAACTCCATAGCGCCCGACTATGAGGCGGAGCTGTTTAGGACTGACATCTACGCCGTTTCGCCTCATACGAGGGCGGCGGGATGTCGGTGACCAAGAACTGACAACCCCCTAATCCAGGGTGTTATGCGGACCGTGCCTATTGGACGATTTGCAGCCAGGGGATAACTTCGGCTGTATTCGAACGGAGCATTCCCGATACCGGGCCACCTCGGGAAGTATTAATGGCCTTACCACATTAAGGGGCGATGCTGTGGCGTACGGTTCTTTCCCCGTATATAATACTGGACCGCTGAGCCCGCCTTGTCGGGCAGGTGGTCGTACGACCAAGATGAACGACTCATTACCTGACTGTAATAAGGACGATGTAAAGAGGAGGACTGAGTCGCAATCCAAGGACGACAAATACGAATTAAGCGATGCGTCGGACTCGGGGAGCGAGAGTAGTGCTGATTCAATGAACTCCGTGTTGGAGAAGCACACAAATGAAAACGGAGTAGAAGAGTGGAGAAGGGTACGGAGCAGAGGAAGTAAAAGAGCTCTCTCGCAGTACCGTGCAGCACTAAGAATTGTACAACGCTTGGGAGCAGTGGTCGACCCAACAGAAGTGGAGATCGAGCGCTTGGAATGGGCCCATGAAGCGGTAGAAGTAGGTCGAAGGCATTTCAAAAGGTTTGCTGCGAGAAACCCTCGGTTCTGCAACCGGTACGAGGAGGAAGAAGCGTCGAATGGCGGAATGAAGAGGCAACGTTCGGCGGAAGGCGACAAGCCTGCTTTGAAGAGGCAGAAAGGACCCAGTCCTAGAGCCGCGAGGCAGGGAAGTCGCATAGACAAGACAAGTAGGCCCAAAGCTGTAAGACAGATGGGCTCCAATAGCGAGGTAGCAACTACCTCGAAAGCTGCGAGTCAGAGGGAAGTTCCAATTAAGGAAGTAGGAGATAAGCCAAAGGGAGATAACGCTAAGACTCCGGCTTTCTCGGAGGCGCTAAAGGGAGTTAATGCTAAGACTCCGGCTTTCTCGGAGGTGCCAAAGGGAGATAACACTAAGACTCCTGCTTTTCCTGAGAAGATGAGTGATGTGGCAAAGCAGTCACTGACTGTGGCGCTGGTTGATCGTAGCAGTCCTTTCGGACAAATGACTACTGAAAGGTGGAGATCTGTGGAAAGGGAGCTTATTAGCTTAATGCTTAAGATAATGCGGGAACAACCAAGTAAGCCCCTTCCAACCTTTGATTCGGGGTGGATGGTATAATGGTGTGAAGATGATAGCTTGCGACAACATCGCGAGCTTGCGGTGGCTGGAGGAAGTGGTTCCAAACCTCCAAAGGCAAGGCACGAACGCCCGGTTTGAGGTGGTGGATAAAGCGCAAATACCCACGGTACCAAAAGTTAAGGTATGGATACCATGCGTGATGAAGTCGGAGGATACACTGCGACTTCTGCAGAATCAGAATCCGAACATACCGACACAGGATTGGAAGGTACTTACTGTATCTCGGCCTACCGAGGATGGTCAGTTCTATATCTTCCAAGTAAACAAGCAGGCGGAGGATATTTTGTACACGCAGCTTGGTAAAATGTCCTTTGGCACTGGCAAAATTTACATGCGACTCAGGAAAAGAAGTCCCGAGGATAAAAACCCTAACACGCTAGAGGTGGGCGAAGTCGAAAAGGACCTGAAAAGCCTAAGGGAAAAAAGACAGGTGGAGGTCCCCGACGTCACCACGAACGTGCTAGAAGAGGACCAACCGCTAAATGGTGCTGTGACTCGCACAGAGGAACACCCTGCACAACAGTCACCAGAAGCTGAAGGGGGCCTCGAATACTCTAAAGCAAAAGAGCAAGGGGAGGACGACGACGTCAAGACGAAGGTGCTGGAGGGGGACAAACAGCCCAATGGTGCTGCGAGTCCTACAGATAAACCTCCAACACAGTAAAGTGGCGTCGAGCGAACTCCTCCTAACCCTTGAGGAGGGTTCGTTTGACGTGGCGCTGATCCAGGAGCCGTGGCTCTCATCGGGAAGAAAGGTTTCTGGACTTAGCGCGCGCGGGTTTGGCGTTTACTACGCGCAAACGGAAGGACGGGTGCGAGCTGTAGTAATGGTAAGGAAACAGCTGCATTCATATATGCTGCCTAATTACACCACTGAGGATCTCGTAGCGGGGGCCGTTGAGCAAAAGAATAAGCAGGCATTTATCCTGGCGTCCTGCTACATGGCCCATGCTACGGAGGTCCCACCGATGGAGTGCAAAAGGCTAGTACAGGAGGAAGGGCGCAAAGGGCGGTTGGTCATAGGCGCAGATTCAAATGCGCACCACAATGCGAGGGGAAGAGCAGATACGAACGAGAGAGGCGAATCTCTGTTTTGTTACATCCTGCAAACCAATTTGCAGATAGCCAACAGGGGAAATGTCCCTACATACATTGGTCCAACATCCAGAAATGTTCTGGATATTACATTGAGCTCCGAGCGTGATATATCAAGGTATGATTGGATGGTTCTTGATAGACCATCCTTCTCCGACCATGCGTATATCAGCTTCAACATCCCCCTAAAGAGGGTAGAGAAGGGAGGAACCTTTAGAAACCCCAGGTCAACGAACTGGACTAAATTCCAGAAACATGTAGAAACAAAACTGGGACAACCCAAAGAGGTTGCTAATGTAGAGGAACTGGAGGAGTCGAATGAATTCCTAACAAGGACGCTTATGACTGCGTATAACAAAGCTTGCCCTCTAAGAAGATTCAGAGGAAAAGCAAAGCCGCCATGGTGGAGCAATGAGCTGAGTCTTCTAAGAAGACAGGTAAAAGAAATGTTTAAGCACGCAAAGACCGCGGAAAGCGAAGCGTGTCGGGACGAGTACAGGGATCTACTGAGGATCTACAAGCGCGAAATTACCAGGGCGAAGAGAAACTCATGGAAAAGTTTCTGTACGGACATAGAGTGCTCCAGCGAAACAGCACGGTTGAAAAAAGTCCTAGCAAAGGGAAACATAGTCCAGGGACTAATAAGGAAAGAGAACGGGGAATGGTCACGTAATAGTGAGGAATCCCTTGAGGTGCTTCTCGATACACATTTCCCATCGGGAGGCGGTTTAGAGGAGCCAGCAAACATCACTCACACTTCGATCACGGAGCTAGTAGTGCCGGGCTTGGTGACCGATACCAAGATCGAGTGGGCAGTGAAGACGTTTTCTAAGTTTAAATCGCCGGGCCCAGATGGTATATTCCCGGCCATGCTACAAGTCTCAAGTAGGGCGGTCGTGGAATGGCTTAAAATAATATTCGATGGGTGCATACGACTGAATCATGTACCGCACTCTTGGAGAACTACTCGTGTAGCTTTTCTACCAAAGGCGGGGAAGATCGGTCACATGTATTCCAAAGACTATAGACCCATTAGCTTAACATCATTTCTGCTCAAAACCTTTGAGAGGCTGATAGATGTGTACATAAAGTCCAACGTGGATGAAAAGCTGCTCTCCACAACACAGCATGCGTACACCAAAGGCAAGTCGGTAGACACCGCATTGCATAGGGTGGTAATAAGCATAGAGAAATCCCTGGAATATAAGGAGTATGCTCTAGGAGTCTTCTTGGACATTGCCGGGGCTTTCAATAATGTTGCAAAATGGGCGATTATGGATGGTCTTAATTACATTAAAGTACATCCTGCCTTAATCAGATGGATCGGCTGCATGTTAAATTGCAGAAAGATTACATCATAATGGGGATTGTACGAGGCCACGAAATCAGTGGACAGGGGCACGCCGCAGGGAGGGGTGCTATCACCTCTGCTGTGGACGCTGGTCATCAACCAACTGCTCAGGCAATTCATAGAGGGACCCGTAAAACTTACGGCTTACGCAGATGACGTTGCAATTGTCATAAGTGGAAAGTGCCTTCCAACGATTAGTTCTTTGATGTATCGGGCGCTTCGCGATATTCATACCTGGGCATCTAATGTCGGGTTGAAAGTCAATGCGGAGAAGACGGATATGGTCTTGTTTACAAAGAGGTACAAGGTCCCAAATTGGACCAGGCCTAAGTTAGGAGGGGTGACCTTACAGGAAAAACCTTGCACAAAATATTTAGGAATCATCCTAGACAGTAAGCTGTCATGGAAGCTCAACGTGGAGGAGAGGGTCAAGAAGGCCTCAACGGCACTCTATGCATGTAAAAGAATGCTGGGGTGTACGTGGGGCCTATCGCCCTCTCTCTCTCATTGGGTTTTTACAGCGATTGTAAGCCCTATTCTATACTATGGAGTTCTTGTTTGGTGGAAAGCCACACAAAAAACAACATACCTCAAAAAATTAGAGGGGGTATGCAGACTATCGATGCTTAGCATTACGGGAGCCCTGAAAACAACTCCGACGGCTGCACTGTATGCCATTTTGAACATCCCACCTGTAGACCTGGTAGCAAAGAACAAAGCGTTAACGACCGCAACCAGGCTCGGTGCTTCGGGGCAGCTTGATCGCCGACCATATGGCCATAGTAGTATAGCGTCATCAATCACAAGACGAACAGACTACATGATTCCCTATCTGCGCTTCGAGGGAGATCTTAAGGCCACAATAGATCTGGGCGGTTGGCGCAAGGGTGCGCAAATGACGGACTAACACAGTTGCTCCTATCATTAAAAAGAGAGGACTGTAGACTCATGACGGGTATTCTGACTGGACACTGCCTTCTGGCGTCACATGCCTTTAAACTAGGCTTGGTCAGTGATAGCAGATGTAGGAAGTGCGGGTTGGAGGAGGAAACGATCGAGCACGTTCTGTGCTCGTGCCCTGCACTTGCCAGGTTAAGACTCCAGCTATTAGGAGTGATACAGCTGTCAGATCTAGAAGCAGCAAGTGGCTTAAGTCCTAGGAAGCTTCTAGTATTTGCCAAGAGGACGGAGTTATTTTATAACATAGGTCCTGGTTTTTGATAGGGTTTTTCAGTTTGGTCGTTAAAACAAACTTCTGGTAACACTACGGACTCAATCAGTCTATGTGAGGTCCTCATGGACCGGCCAGTTCAACCTACCTACCTACCTATCCGGACATCTATAATGTCTTCTTTAGCCTCGGCCTTTGAGCAGTGCTTGCATTCCAGAATACATGGTCTTCGTGACATTGCATCAGCATTTCCATGGGTACTACCTTTTCGATGCTCAATGGAAAAGTCATAGCTTTGTAGTCGCTCGATCCACCGTGCCAATTGTCCTTCCGGATTACGGAACTGCAGAAGCCATTTCAACGCTGCGTGATCTGTCCTGCCACGGAATCGCTGGCCATAGAGTTATTTGTGAAAATGTTTCATGCACTCTACCAATGCCAACATCTCTCTCCGTGTAACGCAATAGTTCCTCTCTGGTTTTCCAATTGAACGGCTGTAATATGCAACTACCTTCTCTTGTCCATCGACCAGTTGTGATAAAACGCCTCCTATAGCATATCCGCTCGCATCTGTATCTAGAATAAACGTTGCTCCTGGAATCGGGTATGCCAACATTGGTGCAGTGCACAACCGCTCTTTCAATGTTTGGAAAGCTACTTCTTGCTCCTTCTTCCATTCAAAAGCTTTATTTTTTCTTGTTAGCTCGTGGAGACTATGGGCTTCGCTGGCAAAATTTGGTACAAATCGGCGGTAATATGTGCACAGCCCAAGGAAACTTCTCAATTCATGCAGATTCTGTGGTCTCGGCCAATCCTTTACTGCCTCTATCTTTTCATTCGCTGTACAGACACCTTCTGTCGTTACCTTGTGGTCCAAATAATTTACTTCCTTTTTAAACAGCGTACACTTTTTAGGACTTAACTTCAGACCAGCGCCAGCTATTCTCTGGAAAACTTCCTCCAAGTTCTTAAGATGTTCATCAAAATTCTTGCCCAATACGATGATGTCGTCCAGGTACACCAAGCATGTTTTTCAATGTAGTTCTTTCAGTACCTGGTCCATGAGTCTCTCAAAAGTAGCTGGTGCATTACAAAGTCCAAAAGGCATCACTGTAAATTGCCAAAGACCATCACCGACACTGAAGGCTGTTTTCTCTTTATCTTCCTCCTTCACCTCAACTTGCCAGTAGCCGCTTTTCAAGTCCAGTGTGGAAAACCATTTCATACCAGATAGCGAGTCCAGAGTGTCGTCAATTCTTGGCAACGGGTAGCTATCCTTTTTCGTAACGTCATTCAACTTCCTGTAGTCCACACAAAACCTCATTTTTCCATCCTTCTTCTTTACAAGTACTACCGGTGAGCTCCATGGACTAGCTGATGGTTCGATGACGCCGCTGTCACTCATTTCTTGTATGATTTGACTCACAACTTCCCGCTTCGCCAGTGGAATACTACGTGGAGCTTGACGGATCGGCCTCGCATCTCCAGTGTCAATTTGATGTTTCACAACATTGGTGCGGCCTGGTTTGGAACCATCCTGGTAAAATATGTTCGCGTACTTTATGAGCAGTTGTTTTGCCTTACTCTGATAGGCTTCCTCTAGCCCATGCGTCCATGCCGTGATATCATTTGAAAGATCAGTATTACTAGATGAAACGTGTTCCTGGAGCTGTTCACAGTTAATAACTACTTCGGCCTCTTGGCATCTTCCCAAAATAGCTCCTTTGGTCAAATTGAATGGTGACTTGAACTCATTGAGTACTCTTACCGGAATACGTCCATCTTGTTTTGTCATAGCCAGGGTTTTTCCTACAAGTATGTTCAGTGCTGATTTATGTGCTGCTTCGACAACCCACAATTTGTTTGTCCCATAATCTCCATCAACCTTTGCCCAAATGACTGCTTCTGATTTTGGTGGTATTTGCTGACTCTCTTCCACCAGCACTCGTTTACTGCTGTAGCCTCTCTCGTAGCCGAAATTAAGTGGCACATCCATGTTCTTATATCGCATCGTCTTGCTTTGCATATAGATTTTGATGCCTTGGTTGATTAAGAAGTCCACTCCAATTATGATTTCATCAACAATACCTGCCACTATAAAATTGTGTAGTACCGTGACGTTCCCAATTGCTACTTCACATTCTACTTCTCCAATTACCTGGGTGTCCTCTCCCGTGGCTGTACGTAATCTTGCTCCAAGCAATGGTCTTATCTTCTTGTTGACTAAATCTGATCGAATGATGGAATGGGATGCACACGTATCTACAGTCAGTAACCGTTCCTTTCCATCCACATGTCCTCCGACAGTAAGATTGCTTGACCTTCTTCCAATTTGCGAGATAGAGATTATGGGGCATTCAATTGAGGGAGCCAGCTGTCGCCCCTTGCGGCTGACTCTCTTTAGTTTAACGATTGAGGGGACTTGGAGATTTGCTCATCTCCTTCAGCTCTGCGTTTACGACCACCCACATTGTTGGAACTGTTAGGGTTGGTGTTGCAATGTCGTGCAATATGACCTGGATTGCCGCACTTGAAATATTTAATAACTCCGGGATTTTTCTGTTGTGATCCCTTCAGTGCTTCCAAAATTGTGTCTACCCAATCTGGTCTTTCCACTTCCACACGATGAGTTTTGTATGCTGGTTTACTCAATAGCGACGCTGTTTCTTGAGTCAGTGCATAGGATACCGTTTCTGCGAATGTGGGTTTTGGGTTTGCATATGTCGCTCGCTTCGTTTCTACGTCCCGTATGCCATTTATAAAACTCTGGATTTTTACCCTCTCGGTGTACTCCACGGGTGCGTCCGCATTTGCCAAATGTGCCAACCTTTCAACATCCGAGGCAAACTCCTGCAAAGTCTCATTCGCTCCTTGGTGGCGGTTTTGCAACTCAATTTGGAATATCTGTTTTCTATGCTCGCTTCCATAACGTCGCTCGACAGCGGCCATCAGTGCTTCATAGCTGTTCCGTTCGTACTCTGGAATAGTCTCTAAGATTTCGGCAGCTGGTCCTTTCAGTGCTACGAAGAGTGCAGCAACTTTATCTTCAGCATTCCAGTTGTTCACTGTTGCGGTCTTCTCAAACTGTAGCTTAAAGACCTGGAAAGGAACAGACCCGTCAAAGGATGGTGTTTTTACCTTTGGATTAATCGCTGAAACAGCTGGGCGATTTAGTTGTAACTCCTCCATACGACCCTTCAAATCATCGACTTCTGCCTGAAATTGCGCGATTTTTGTATCCTGTGCTTCCAGCTTTGATGATATACGGACTTCCTGCTCTTCAAGTTGTGTAGAGATCTGAGATGATATCTGCGCTGAAATTCGTGCCGACATTTCGGATATACGTGTCTCTTGCGCTTCCAGTTGAGATGCCAAATATGTCTTCTGTTCTTCCAATTGTGATGTTATACGTGTCTCCTGCGATTCCAGTTGTGATGACATGTTGGTAGATATTTGTGATGACATTTCGGACATTTGTGCCGATATTGCAGCCAATATTATGTTCAGGTCTGTGTTCGCCATTGTCTGCGGTGTTTCATTTTTCTCTTCAATTTTTGCTGTTGTCTCATCCTCATCAGGATAAAAGACATACTCGTCCACATCAATTCCTTCTGCTTCCATTGCCTCTCGTAGCCGTGCCTGAAGTTCGAGTTTAACGCCGCTTATATTCAATCCACGACTCTCCAACTCCTTCTTCAGTTGCTGGATCTTCAATTCACTGAACTTTGCCATGTCGTTGTTGTCCTCTGGAATTTATTCAACAATTCGTCTTCTGACACCAATTGTAACGAATTTGCTGCAAATCCTCTTATTTGCCCTTTTGCTAGGTTCGTATCGCTAAACTGTTGAATAAATAACTCCAATATTGAATAATGGAAAAATGGCCTTTATTAAAATACTTCACAATAACACTCAAACTGTGCAACGAATAGCTTAATAACCAAACTGATAGCTTAAATGAAACTGCTATTGCTCGCTAGATATCGTCTTAATCGTAACTGCTTGACAACTCAAATCAAACTGAATTCCAGCGCCTCTACATCTGTCGCCTTTTATACTCTTTGATTTTAACATTCGCATCTTCTACGCGCTTCCAGAATTTACTAGTCCAGCAGTTCCCAAACTTCTCAGCTGTAACTACAATTGCACAATTCCTTCATGGTACATATGTGTAGATGCAATTATTTATTCGTTTATGTAGATACATAATGATTGAATTATTGATGTGAATGTTTGTAGTTTACAGTCTCTTGCGCACACATAGGCGTATAAGTAAATGCATTTGTGTGTGACATCTCTCGGCTGCCTTATATATGTGTATACATGATTTGATTATTGACGTAAATATCCATGGCCTTAGCATCGCCTTAGTGATGGTATAGCTTAGTGATGCTAATATCCGTGACAATAGTTTATGTTATTTAATTGATTAAAATTTTTTAATGTAACGAAAATAAACAACATCTTCGCTGTTTTATTAAAAATCAGCCAATTACATCCGAACATATTCGACCTACCTGAAAAGACGGGTACCGGTGCGTTTACGTAACATTTTTTATCGGCTATAAAGGATGTGACTTACATCCATACAAAAGTACAAATGAAGGTAATATGTGACCTGGAATCATGAAACGACCCTATTGTGCGAAAACAAGTTTTCGAGAAAAACGCGTTTAAAATTTTTGTTTAGCTTGACTCTGTGTAGCGGCCGGCCGTTGAGAACGAATTTTATAATTAAAATTAAAGTAACTTCCCGATAAGCTAGAAGTTTGAAACTTGGAATATACATAGTTCAGAACCCGATGACAATGCAATAATAAGAACAAACTGCGATAGTTGGGGCATGGTTCGAAATATTTCAAAAAATCCTATATGTGGTCCTATAAGAATCACTCAAAAAGGGAAGAGCGGTATTTTCGCACAATAGGGTCGTTTCATGATTCTAGGTCACATATACATAACTGTGTTAAAAATAAGAAAATAAATAATACAATTTTAGAATAATTTTTGCTGCTATTTTTTCAACTCGCTGGTAAGGGTGTTTCTCACTATGAAAACGCTTATTATACTCAGTTGAGCAGAGCTCACAGAGTATATTAAGTTTGATTGGATAACGGTTGGTTGTACATATATAAAGGAATCGAGATAGATATAGACTTCCATATATCAAAATAATCAGGATCGAAAAAAAATTTGATTGAGCCATGTCCGTCCGTCCGTCCGTCCGTCCGTCCGTCCGTTAACACGATAACTTGAGTAAATTTTGAGGTATCTTGATGAAATTTGGTATGTAGGTTCCTGAGCACTCATCTCAGATCGCTATTTAAAATGAACGATATCGGACTATAACCACGCCCACTTTTTCGATATCGAAAATTTCGAAAAACCGAAAAAATGCGATAATTCATTGCCAAAGGCGGTTAAAGCGATGAAACTTGGTAGATGGGTTGAAGTTATGACGCAGAATAGAAAACTAGTAAGATTTTGGACAATATGCGTGGCACCGCCCACTTTTACAAGAAGGTAATTTAAAAGTTTTGCAAGCTGTAATTTGGCAGTCGTTGAAGATATCATGATGAAATTTGGCAGGAACGTTACTACTATTACTATATATGTGCTAAATAAAAATTAACAAAATTGGATGAAGAACACGCCCACTTTTTAAAAAAAAATTTTTTTAAATTCAAATTTTAACAAAAAAGTTAATATCTTTACTGTATATAAGTAAATTAAGTCAAAATTCAACTCCAGTAATGATATGATGCAACAAAATCCAAAAATAAAAGAAAATTTCAAAATGGGCGTGGCTCCGCCCATTTTCATTTAGTTTGTCTAGAATACTTTTATTGCCATAAGTCGAACAAAAATTTACCAATCCTTCTCAAATTTGGTAGGAGCATAGATTCTGTGACGGTAACTGGTCTCTGTGAAAATGGGCGAAATCGGTGGAAGCCACGCCCAGTTTTTATACACAGTCCACCGTCTGTCCTTCCGCTCGGCCGTTAACACAATAACTTGAGCAAAAACCGATATATCTTTACTAAACTTAGCCCACGTACTTATCTGAACTCACTTTATCTTGGTATAAAAAATGGCCGAAATCCGACCATAACCACGCCCACTTTATCGATATCGAAAATTACGAAAAATGAAAAAAATGCCATAATTCTATACCAACTACGAAAAAAGGGATGAAACATGGTAACTGGATTGGTTTATTGACGCAAAATATAACTTTGGAAAAAACTTTGTAAAATGGGTGTGACACCTACCATATTAAGTAGAAGAAAATGAAAAAGTTCTACAAGGCGAAATCAACAGCCCTTGGAATCTTGGCAGGAATACTGTTAGTGGTATTGCATATATAAATAAATTAGCAGTACCCGACAGATGATTTTCTGGATCACCTGGTCCACATTTTGGTCGATATCGCGAGAACGCCTTCACATATACATCTAAGGGCCACTCGCTTTTAAAACCCTCATTAATACTTTTAATTTGATATCCATATCGTACAAACACATTCTAGAATCACCCTGGCCCACCCTAATGGCGATATCTCGAAAAGGCGTCCACCTATAGACCTAATGCCCACTCCCCCTTAAAATGCTCAGTAACACCTTTCGTTTGATACCCATATCGTACAAACATTCTAGAGTCACCCCTGGCCCACCCTAATGGCGATATCTCGAAAAGGCGACCACCTATATACCTAATGTCCACTCCCTCTTAAAATGCTCAGTAACACCTTTCGTTTGATACCCATATCGTACAAACATTCTAGAGTCACCCCTGGCCCACCCTAATGGCGATATCTCGAAAAGGCGTCCACCTATAGACCTAATGCCCACTCCCTCTTAAAATGCTCAGTAACACCTTTCGTTTGATACCCATATCGTACAAACATTCTAGAGTCACCCCTGGCCCACCCTAATGGCGATATCTCGAAAAGGCGTCCACCTATAGACCTAATGCCCACTCCCTCTTAAAATGCTCAGTAACACCTTTCGTTTGATATCCATATCGTACAAACATTCTAGAGTCACCCTTGGTCCACGTTTATGGCGATATCTCGAAAAGGCGTCCACCTATAGAACTAAGGATTACTCCCTTTTAAAATACTCATTACCACCTTTCATTTGATACCCATATCGTACAAAAACATTCTAGAGTCACCCCTTTCCCACCCTAATGGCGATATCTCGAAAAGGCGTCCACCTATAGACCTAATGCCCACTCCCTCTTAAAATGCTCAGTAACACCTTTCGTTTGATACCCATATCGTACAAACATTCTAGAGTCACCCCTGGCTCACCCTAATGGCGATATCTCAAAAAGGCGTCCACCTATAGACCTAATGCCCACTCCATCTTAAAATGATCAGCAACACCTTTCGTTTGATACCCATATCGTACAAACACATTCTAGAGTCACCCCTGGCCCACCCTAATGACGAATCCTCGAAAAGGCGTCCACCTATAGACCTCATGCCCACTTCCTCTTAAAATGCTCAGTAGCACCTTTCGTTTGATACCCATATCGTACAAACATTCTAGAGTCACCATTGGTCCACCTTTATGGCGATATCTCGAAAAGGCGTCCACCTATAGAACTAAGGATTACTCCCTTTTAAAATACTCATTACCATTTTTCATTTGATACCCATATCATACAAACACATTCTAGAGTCACCCCTGGCCCACCCTAATGGCGACATTTCGAAAAGGCGTGCACCTATAGACCTAATGCCCACTCCCTCTTAAAATGCTCAGTAACACCTTTCATTTGATTCCCATATCGTACAACTAGAGACACCCCTGGTCCACCTTTATGGCGATATCTCGAAACGGCGTCCACCTATGGAACTAAGGATCACTGCTTTTCAAAATATTCATTAACAGCTTTCATTTGATACCCATATCGTACAAACATATTCTAGAGTCACCCCTGGTCCACCTTTATGGCGATTTCTCGAAAAGGCGTTCACCTATAGAACTAAAGCCCATTCCCTTTTAAAGTACTCATTATCACCTTTCATTTGATACCCATATCGTACAAACACATTCTAGAGTCAGCCCTGGTCCACCTTTATGGCGATATCCCTAAATGGCGTCCATCCATAGAACTATGGCCTACTCCTCTTAAAATACTCTTTAATACCTTCCATTTGATACACATGTCATACAACCACATTCCAGGGTTACCCTAGGTTCATTTTCCTACATGGTGATTTTCCTTATTTTGTCTCCATAGCTCTCAACTGAGTATGTAATGTTCGGTTACACCCGAACTTAGCCTTCCTTGCTTGTTTTTAATATTTATTTGTAGTTACCTTTGTTGTTCGTTAATTTAAGATATTTACTAGTATGTACTAGGTATAGGTGTAAGAAGTATATGTGTTTATACCTACATACATTTACATTAGGGTGGTCTTTATAAATCAAATGAATGATTTATTTCAGTCTCATCCCTTGAGACGGTAATGCCTGGTCCCGATTGGAGACGGTTAAAAGCGTATCGCTCTATGGTGACTCAAAAAATGTAAACTGAACATGAACTGCTATAAAATTTTTTGTTTCATAAAAGCTATTGCTGGTGAGATGATATATAAATTTTGTTCCCGAGTGGAAACGGTTAAGACATGTCAACAAACTAAAATATGGACCCGTATCGGGATTCAAGGGGTTGTGTAGCGCAATATATAGCTTCTCCAACCCAATTGTCAACCTCACCTTCGAGCGGCGAATCCCGTTTCACTAACAGACGAGGCTCTGGCGACCCCAAGCTCCTCATGGAACTTGGGGGTGGGGAGGGAGGGATGGCCTGAAGGTTCAATGTGGCCATATAAATCGTTCCCGAGATGGTCGGGCCAGCACCTTAATGGTGCTGTGTTACCGGAGCGTATCGAATCTGTATCCGACAAAGGACCATCACATCGATAACACTCCCCAAAGCCTTCGGGGAGTAACCTAATCGCTACAACAACAACAACACAACATGGACCCGTATCATGTTATACGATCACATATCGAAAAGCAATTTCACTCAAACGATAAACATGAAACTGTTAAAAGGTTCGTGAAAATGGTAATAAGTTATGAATCTAATGAGTACTGGTAGCCACCATTTCAAATATTTCTCTAATTCAATTAACGATTTCAGAGCTACTATTGCAAAAAATGACAATGCATGGAATATAACTTCTTTCAGGTCTCAATGGTCATATTCTACGCCTTTTGATGAAAATAAATAAGCCTTAAATAAGCAGCAAATTTCTTGTTGGGTGAAATATGCAATTCGTGGTCACGGTTTAGACGAAATGATTCATTGTTTCAAACTAATAAAATGCTAACGTATGCCATTATACTTGTATTTTTCCATTTATAGTTTTTTTTATTGTTATTAAATGTGAAAATTGCTTCATTTTAAACGTAAGTTGTATAACTTTCATTTCCCGCTCAAATCGTTTGCTATAAAATTTTGCTTGCTGAGCTCGCCGGCAGATTTTTCGCGAATCATATTTCTATGAAATCACATTTTGCACTTTCTTTTTCAATTATAATAAATTTTTTGTTTCACCTTCCGCTGGCAACGTGGCTTAAGACACGCTTGTGACGAATTGAAAATTTTGCTTCGGCTTGAACTCAAAATTTGTAGAAACTTGGCAAACTAGGCCTTTAGCTGAAAAATTGCTAGTTTACGACTATGCTATCAATTGAACCATATTACTTCCTCAAATTTTGCTATCCTATTCATAATAATAGTGGCCGCCGTGGTGTGATGGCAGCGTGCTCCGCCTACCACATCGCAGATCCTGGGTTCACACCCCGGGCAGAGCAGAATCAAAATTTTGAAACAAGGTTTTTCAATTAGAAGAAAATTTCTAGGCGTGGTTGCCCCTCGGAAGTGTTTGGAAAGCACTAGGAGCGTATTTCTGCCTTGTAAAACTCTCAGCGAAAACTCATCTGCTTTGCAGATGCCGTTCGGAGTCGGCATAAATCAAGTCGCGTGCCGCCAATTTGTAGAAAAAATTAAAAGCAGCACGACGTAAATTGCACCAGAAGCTGTGTCTAAAACCTTTTCGGAGGTTTTCGCGTCTCACATTTATTTTATTTTTATTCATAATAAACAAAAAACACCGCGTTTCTATGATCCATACAACTAACCCAGTCACCCGCTAGGTGCATGCAGATGTTTCAATTGCCAGTACCATCTGCGATACTTTATGCAAATCGCTTCCAATTATCGCTTTGGTTGGTGCAATGGCATCATAAATTTCCAAACAATAAATAAATATTTACACGGTGACATTTACACGTTGGCAAAACGGCGCTTGGCACACGGCGGCGGCAATGTTGACAACAGGCATTGCATGTTTACTTCATTCTCGTCAATCAGTCAGTTGGGTAGTTAGCTTTAGCAAAATTTTAAAAACATACACACTCACACAAACCATCGTTTTTTGGAGTATACGTGATTAGCCAACATTGATCCTCGATTTAGTGCCAACTGTCAACGCAAAATGTATTTTTTCATTCCACAGGGTGCACACCTTCGACTTAAAGCCAGTCTCTTGTCCTTTCACCGTCAGCTTCATGTATATGTAAATGCATATATGTACATTAGACTGGGTGGAAAAAAAGTACCAAGAGCTCGCCGGTTTATTGGCTGTTATTCTTTTTCCTTACATTACATTCATTCTTATGTGTACTTGGTGTTGCCACCTTATCGTTTTTAGGTACATATTTCAATTTTTACATTGCGTTTGCAACGACTACATAATTCCCTAGGATGTCGTTTTAAGATCTGAGTTCGTTTACATATAGTTTTGGTAACTAAACCAAAACAAATGTCCGAGACCTAGACCGACCCGGTCTAATTCGCATTAAAGCGCCCCTAGCTATGTATGTATATTGCTTTACAGCATCAGGCGAAATTTAGGTTTTTGATCTTAAGGAGCATTGAATTTTGCAAATTTCTTATTTCTTTTTGACGCCTTTAATCTACACTTAACCCGGAGTTGAAGAAAAAACAAGGGGCCTAAGCGTTTGATCGTTGTGCAGCGACGGGTGTCTATGCCGACGTAAAGGTTATACAGGTTAAGTGCGGTCTTGCTACGCAAAGTTTTCAGAACCTAAAGCTTAGCAGAAAGTTTAAAAATTTCTAAATATAGAATCTGACTTGGTTGCAATATGTTCCCCCATTATACCAACCATCTTTTTAATTGCAATGTGGAACCACCTTTTCTAACACCCCTCTCATTCTGGTCCACCCCCTTGACTCCCGTTAGAGGATATCGGTGACAATTTTAGAGTGGTCGCGCCTATTGGATGAACACTGCTACAACAACAACGACCATCTGTGAAACTCATAGTATTAGTCAAAGGATTCATAGTGAATTACTCTGCTTTAAAGGTCAACGGGTTTTATAAACTACGCTCAAGAACCTTTTTTATTTTCCTTTGTAAGCTATAGTTGAAGTCGTTTTATTTGAAAATATGTATTCTCTGTTATTATTAAAAAAAATTCGGGAACAAAAAATAATAAATAAAAATAAATGTAGAGAAGAGATCTAAGACTGAGCTTCTGTTCCAATTTGCGTCGTGCTCCTCTTGATTTTCGATTTTCGTTCGACACTGATGATGGCACAACGCCGAAACCGGTTTGTCTCAAAACCAAATTTGACAAGGGATGACGGAAAATCGTTCCAATATACATCATTATTATAAGGCTTATGGACCAAAATAAAATTAGGCTTATTATTAGATACTGCTTGCTGTATTAAGACATTTAGGGACAACGCGCACTACCTAGATTTATTATATATTATTATTATTTGATATAGTTGGATATCCTAATTTTTATCTCTGAAGTGAAACTAGTTTTCGATCCCTGATCATATGTTACAACTCCATAGCAGTATTCATTATTGCTTACAAACGCTCATGAAAGTTAATCCTGGGTATAGATACATATGTATATATACAAAGATTAAAATACTTTTTACTAAGGAAGATATTTAAATTGGGAACAAGCTTTTTTTTGTTAAAATGTTGAACAATTAAAAGATATTGGATACAGATATTTCTAATCGTTAAAGTTAAAACTGATGGCGTCGAGAACCATATTTCCACTCTTACTAGGTAAGACCCATTAATCGTCATTAGTTTGATAACTGTACAAAGTTAAAATTAAGTATTTTAAATGAAAGATTTTTACCCGCAGATAGGCCAGGCTACGTTCATGACCAAGGTAAGACAGTCCCCCACAACCCTACTAGGTCTAGTCACGCCCACAAACTTATCAAATTGTTGCATTGTCATCTTTCGTTCCTTCGGTGCTTGATAAGTACACAATATTTCAATCATAACTTACCTTCGTTGCTACGCCCTTGAATGTATCAATGCTATTATATGTTTCATGGATCCTTAATAACTTTATAATAGCCGTGTTTTTTAACACGCGTATATCCGTTTACGCTTAAACTTTATATTGACTGCTAAGAGACAAACTATAAATACACCTCTGAAATTGCTGCGCATAAATTTTGTCCTACTAAATTTCAATACGCATTATACTCAGATGTAACTGAAATATGTGTCTTTGTTTCACCCTGTACACTAATTCTATGTATTATATGTGTGTCCACAATTCATCGCAACTGATTCAGCTATATGTTATACCCTATGGCCATCAGAGCGTTGCGTCTCCGCTTTTCGGTACACCCTGTTGCTGTAGCTAGTTGTTTTACCACAGCCGCTAGATGGGTCTCCTAAGCATTATCTAAGCGAAGATAGGCGTTTTTTAACACGCGCAAACGAAACGTATACGCGCGTGTTAAAAAACACGGCTAATATTTAAATCAAATAAAATCTCCTTCTAACTGCGTCCTTGAACTTATAAAATACTGTATTGTTTCCAGTCGTTCACAAACAATTGGTAAAGCCTTACCCCTGCCATCCACACCCTCTCTACTACTCAATTTTAAATACATCTTACCAATTAAAAGGCTCAAAATCGAGTCAGAGAGAGGCAGCCTGGCAGACGCATATTAAGCAATATTTTCATTCGGGTCGTACTAATAACAGTAAATGCAATGTGAAGAAAGTGTGTACGTGCATTGAGTTCTTTTATCTAAAACAAGGTGACTTACTTATATCGTTCAAAGTTTTGACAAATCAATGACATTTTCTCAATAAAATAACAGTACGTCGAATTTTCAACTCTACTTCCTCAAAATTTTTTCACTACTAAATTTTTGGCACAGAGCATTAGATTTTCAATTCCACTTACCACAACAAATTTAGTGGCGTGCCTACATGTTTTATTTTATCTCGGCATAGGCATGTGTCAAACATAGTTGAGCACCACTAAAAATTTGGTGGCAATGGAATAGAAAATTTGGTGCACTTTATCCAACCGGGCCAAAGTTAGGAGGGGTGACCCTACAGGAGAAACCATGCTTAAAATATCTAGAAATCATCCTAGACAGTAAGCTGTTATGGAAGCTGAACGTGGAGGAAAGGGTGAAGAAGGACGCAACGCCACTTTATGCATGTAAAAGAATGCTGGGGTGTACGTGGGGCATATCGCCCTCTATTTCTCATTGGGTTTTTACAGCGTCGTAAGACCTATTATATACTATGGAGTTCTTGTTTGGTGGAAAGCCACACAAAAAACAACCTACCTCAAAGAATTAGAGGGGATATGCAGACTATCGATGCTTAGCATTGCGGGAGCACTGAAAACAACCCCGACGGCTGCACTGTATGCCATTCTGCACATTCCACCTTTAGACCTGGTAGCAAAGAAAATAGCGTTAACAACTGCAAACAGGCTCGGTGGCTCCGAGCAACTTGAGCGGCGACCTTACGGCCATAGTCAATCGCAAGACTAACAGACTACCTGATTCCCTATCTGCGCTTCGAGGAAGATCTTAAGGCCACAATAGAGGTGGACGGTTGGCGTAAGGGTGCTTAAATGGCGGACGAGGAGATACTTGTGCGCACGGATGGTTCCAAAGTAGTGGAAGGAGTAGGGTCTGCGGTAAACTGCGCTGATCCGGAAATAAACAGATCTACAGGCTGCCGGATTACTGCAGCGTTTTCCAAGCGGAAATATTAGCCGGAACCAAAGCAGTAGAAACCTTGGAAGAGAATAGCTTTAGCTGCAACCATGTTAACTTTTATATTGACAGTCAAGCAGCAATTAAGGTAATAATCTCGCATAGCGCAGCATCTAAATGCGTGTTAGAGTGTAAGCAGTCTCTGGAGAGAATCGGGATAGGAAGAAGCATACATCTATATTGGGTCCCAGGGCATATGGGAATAGATGGGAATGAAAAAGCGGATGAACTAGCTAAAAAGGGCGAATCCCTTGAAGCCTTCTCCGTAAACGTCCCAATTAGACTGGGTGAGATTAACCGAAGGCGAGAGGTGCACATGATCGCCCAAGCGGGAAAAGCGTGGGTTCAAGCGCGGGGCTGTAAAGTGTCGAAGATTATGTGTAGGTCTTACAACGTTAGACTAACTGACCAAGAGGACGGAGTTATTTTATAACATAGGTTCTGGTTTTTTATAGAGTTTTTCAGTTTGGTCGTTAAAAAAAAACTTCTGGTAACACTACGGACTCATTCAGTCTATGTGAGGTCCTCATGGTTCTGGTTTTTTATAGGGTTTTTCAATTGGGTCGTTAAAACAAACTTCTGGTAACACTACGGACTCATTCAGTCTATGTGAGGTCCTCATGGACCGGCCAGTTCAACCTAACCTAACCTATCCAACTATGCACATCTATACATACATGAATTTTAAAGCCGGTTTTAGTATCCGTAATCTCAGGTTTGAGAGCAATGCTGAAACTCTCATTGCAAATGGGAATAGTTTGAGCATCTTCTGTGTAAATACCCAGCTTCAGCTGGAGCAGGCATAAAAAGCTTGCCGGCTTGAAAATCCGAGTTGGCTATCTAAAATGTAAATTCCAAATATTCTACTCTTTGTCAACAACTCTGTCTGTTTGTAGCATGAGAAGTTTCGACTTTGTTATATTTACACAAATTTATTGCCATTAAAGGGCTTCACAATAGCTCATTGGACAACTAAGGGCTCATATCATCCACCTACCCACGACCGTAGGGAAATATTTCGATGAATATAATGTTAGGGCAGTTATCAGCGCAACATGACTACACGAGTTGGCTGTTAGAATATTAAAGTAAGATTATAACCAAACATACTACGAAGTGAGCATGGTCACCGTTCAAATCTACACAGATAATACATTTGGGCGTAAAAAACGCTTATCTTCATTTAGCATATGTTTAGGAGACACGCACCTCTGTTGGTCATAGTGCTTAACCTATAGCTGAATCGGTTGCGATGCATAGTGGATACACACCCTTTTCGGTTATAGAAGTGGATGCAAATGTAGAGATAAATTGGAGAGGCACATTTCAGTTGCAACTGAGTATAATTCATACTAAAATTTACCAGTGCTAACGTTCTGCGCAACAATTTTGTAAGTGTAGATAAGTTTACACACTTAGCACTCCATATAAAGTTTAAGTGCATATAGATGTAAAACAAAACACAGCTAGTAAAGACCCCGGCACAACGACATTTTTCATATAGATGCGTTTAACACAAGTTTATGCATTCCAATAACATCGCCACAATCAACCAAGATGTTGCGTTTGTAAATATGCAGGAACTTCAGACTTGGCAATTGAAGTTTATTACGTCCTGCCCATTCACATACAAAATTTCGCGATGCACTGTTGTGAACATTCTCCCTATACAACCAAAATACTTGCTAACATATTTGGTGTCGTATTCGGTTGTTATATTGCAGTTTCTAATTGCGAAAAGTGTTAGAAAATTTACCAACCAATGGGAAAAAATGTGCCAACACCCTTAGCCAAAGCAAATGTCAAATTCTTCTTCTTATGATTTGCTTGGAACAAAATATATTTTACTTTTCAATATCAGTTGGCGCCAGTGTCGCTCATTCTACCGTTCTCCATAAAAATACGTGCAATCTACTCATAATGCATAAGCTTGTGTTAAACTCATCTATATGAAAAACTGCTTATGTGTCGCAGCTATAATACATCAATTCGCACAAACGAACGACGGTCATGCTCGCTTAGTAGTTAGATTCGTACTAGTCCTATTTGAATTTTGTGTAATGAAAGTGTCACACACAGATATTTAATTAAATCTTTTAAAACAAATGCAAAAATGGTTCATCACTATAAGACCATAGGTTTTTTAATCGTAGTTAAAATAATGCCCCGCTTTTATTTTAGATTACTTTTACAATATATGTATTTCTGTCTAAGGACATATACGATTTGCATAATAGATTTCTATGAAATTACAACACATCTCATAAAAAAAGTGACACTCTAGTGCATTAGCATAAACGCCATTAAAAAATCTCGAACAGAAGTGTTCTTGGCACTATAAGCAGCACCATTCCAAGATTTAAAGGGTTTTGTCTATGACCCGAGTACGCAGCCAAAAAAAAATATGATTGTCCTTCCTATCTTAAAATATTATGAAAATTGCACCTCTTTTATTCATAGTCAACAAATTTCTCGCCTTTTTTGTTTTAAGTGTATTTCACCCAGTCCTGCGTATTATTGCTATTGTAAAAACGCCTTAGTTCGCCTGCATGCCCCAAGGCTTGACGGAAGCCACAGAAGCGGCTAAATTGAAATAGGGTGCCACACTACTTGCAATTCAATTCTAGCACATTTCTTTTATGACCCTAAATTAGCTGCACCCTCGTATATGGAATTTTATGTTTTGAAGTATATGCTTTTTGCATGTAGTTTGCCCCAGGATGCAAATTAACTATCAAAGCTAGTTGAGTTTTCTGATTTCAAAGAAAGTGTGCCTGAGACTAATAAAACGATTTTCCTTAATTTCATTAAAAAATTGTGCATTTCCTGAATTTTTTTACAAAATATCCAACTTTAAAGTTTAATTAGAAAAAAATTTTTAGCAGCAAATTACCGAACTAATTAGAAGACGTAAAAAATTAACATCTAGTAGGAAATCTCATTATTACAAACACATCAAGTGATTGAATAGAAAAAAGAGCATTGGCTGACTAGTTGATGTTGGGATTCATACTAGTCTAGTGGTAGTTAACAACTAGTTGATTTGACTAGAGGTTGTTTCCATATCCACACTAATATGAGCCTATCATTAAACGCACAATATAAGATTGGCTGCTCGCCACCGCGCATGTGCCACATCCAAATCAAGGAGAGTAGACAGAAATTGATTGATGTCATAACACTTCAGTTAGCTACCGACTCCATGAAACGTCCATTCGCAATCACTAAGTTTGATTTTGCGCGTGCCTTGTTACTTCCTCTTAGCACTTCCATTTCAGCAGTTGCAGTTGCGCTCTAGCTAACATACGAGAATATCTTTGTTGCGCCTGTGCTGCAAAAAAACCCCCACACTCAAAAAGCGTTACCTGCAATGACACATTAAAGAAAAGTCGTTTCCGAGATTAATGTGCACTGTGGCTCATATAGTAGTCTGCTTTATGGCAATGTGCGGATAATAAAGATGTCCGTCCGTTCATCTAATGGTAAATTATGAGGCAATTGTTTACTTTTGAGATTGAAAAAAAAAAAATACTAGTGAGAAGGGGTCGCGTTTTCTTAATGGTATACAAGAACTTTGTGCTTTGGACGGACATGATTCAAGTCCTGAAAGGTGCGAAAAGGGGGCCAATTAACGTTCCGTAAAGTGTAAAAATGAAAAAAACACTCCTACAAAAGTTTGTTCAAATGTATGAAAATTCCCCAGCTGTAAATGTATGCATGAAACATCGATATTTGAGGAATGAATTTGAGCTATATGCATGTCAGTATAAATGCTCGCTTACTTCTTTTTAACATGTGTAGTTTCCCAGAGAGCATAATCTAATACGCCCTTTGTACTACTTCCGAAAGCATATGGTTGCGTTAACGCCGAATGCTTCCAAAGTCATAAAAAACACGTATGCATCCTTACGCATGTTTCTTACATACCAAAGCACTGTCCCTACATCGATGAATAGGAATTAATTCTACATATATAATTCCAATAACAAATAACGAAGCTTATTGCTCCAAGTCTTTCATCATTTGGAGAGAATTTGTACATACATTTCGTAAATACGAATAAATTTTTCAAGACAATAAAGAAAAATCAAAGAGTCCTTAATTATATACGTTCAGACAAAATTCAGAAAAGTGTATTTTTACAAACATATGATCATTTATACAACATGCATATTTCGTATATGCGTAAAACCTTTTTCACTCGGGTACCAATGAATTGTTCATACCATCTCACTAATACTGCACGCATACTTTTTGTATGAATAAATATTTTTTCACTATTAATGTAAGTAGCAAAATAAGTGTTAAATGATGTGTTAGTTTCATGTTTATTGTTAGATAAGCTAATGTATAATGTTTAATGTATTTAATTTTATATACTTAACATTAAATAGATCCCCAAAGAAGAAAACGTAAGGTAAACGTCGAAAAGCGTCGGGAACCACAAATATACCCTGTTTCAATTTATGGCCACAAATGCTCATTTTAGCAAACCAATCATTTATAAATTGGCCCAAACAACATAACAAATATTTTTTCAATTCAAAAGATACGAGTCTTACATATATTTTGATGCATTTAGCATATATACATCCTGTGTTCCTTTTTTTTCAAATGGGTCGTTTTTCTTTTATCACTTCACAGAACATGAATTGGCTCCAAGGATTATCAGAGAAATTCTAGCAAACTTAAGTACATTTGCATCTGATGAGGGGATATTTCCCGCATTGTAAAAACTCATAATTGAATTCATAATATGTACATATGTATTTAACTTCAATATCCTTATGTTGCAGGAACCGACGTATATCACGGTATGTGGTTATATCGATGAAAATTGCCTCTTAAAACTGTCTTAAATTCATTTATTACTTACATATATTTATAAAGAATATATCTAATTTCTGGTGATAACTTATAATCTTTCTTTCAAAACTTCTATTCTTTAAATACCATTACACGCAGAAGTGAGCGTTCATGCCTTCAATCCTGTAGAAGTTAGTACATACAAAGGGCAAGTTAAAGTATTTAACATTTCTTTATATGTACGAGTATTAAAAGGAAAAAATATGTAGTAAAATTTTAAAAAGACATATTGAGTTGGCGCCAGGCATCCCGGTTTGTTTGTAAGTAATATTCAATGTAGCGTAATTGCCGGCGATCCGGTATTTAGCCGGCGCGCCAATGTTGCAGCATGTCAGCGGTGGTATGTGAAATGCCACTGAGGATTTAAATTAATCGTGGGCACGTACCTTCCAACATACCTATTTAATTATATCTACATATATGTATATGTACATGCATACATATGTTGAAATGCATGTATGTGAAGGTAAATTTTCATATGCAACCAAAACTGAAAAGGTCTTCAAATAAAAAATATTTTTTTATAAAAGTTGGAAATAAATCTATTAAAGTGGACGGCAGAGGACTAAATTATTTTAGTTTAGTATGCTGAAATATTTTACCAGAAGGCATGGAAAACAAAATCTATTCTATCTATCTATTTTTTATTGATAATAGAGAAAAATTACAAAACTTGTACATGGCGTTCGTTACTAGAACATGTTTCTGAGTTTTACCTCTTCATCAGCTAGCTTTTCGGGTGCTAAATTTTGAGTTCTGGTTCACCTCCATTTGTTAGTGGTGTTATGACAGATACCTCTCTCCACTTTTTCCTTTCTTTTGCTGTTTTTCAACGTTAGGTTCATGTTTAGATACTGAAATACTCATATTTTTCAAAGCAAAGCTTTTCTTAGCAAGTTGAAAAAACTCGGTCGTGTCTTGAAAAATATATGTATAATATGAGCATAAACGTGAGTAAGCTCGCATCAAGTTGGTAAGAAATTCTGAAATAGGGCGTTTTGAAAAAAGTTTTAAAGTAGATTGTATTTCAAAGGTAAAACGAGTTAGGGCGTCTTCGAAACGGAAGGAGAACAAGTCCCACTTAAAACACATTAGTCTTCTTTCCGAAATATGAGTTTCTGCACCAATAACCCACTGGAAATCAATATGGTTATGGTTGATTATAATCATATAATAAACTCTAAGGACGCCATTAAAGCCTTGCTGATATTTTGTGCATAGCTGTAATGAAATTCGAAAATCTAAGTAAGTGCACAAAATTCATAGACACTGTGCAAGTCTTGAATCTTTTAAATCCTTTTGTAGCGTAATTGGCGAAAATTAGGAATAATAAAAAGCAGGATAAAAAGAACAAACAAATGACAATGTCGTTGTAAAAATGTTCGTAACACGATAATGCATCAAAATTTATTGGAATGAACAATTTAAATGAAATCTATATAGACATTGCCGATGGTGTTCGCAATTCAAAGATGCTTTGTGACTCTGCTTTTTTCTAGTTTAGTTTCTGTTGGTAACATCAGTATCTCTAAACACCACCAGTCATTGTTTAAGCACACCCAGCTGCAATTGGTTTTGTTGCGTCGCTTGCTTGCACTTCCGGATGCAATTCAATTAGAAATTCCACTATATAAGTGGGTATGTTCGTTCATATGCATCTAAGTGTAATGTTTAAAATTCTGCTGTTGCACCTTTACTCGTACACAATCACCAACTTGGCATCTCTCTGTCTTTTGTCAGAGATATTAACATTCGTAAATGTCAGCGAGAGTACGCTACTGTGTGCAAATTGTTAACCCAAAAGCAGGCAGAATGCTTTCAGCCGACACAACAAGTAATCCGGCCAACCAACAGCTGTCATTGTGTATCTGCGTCAACATTACTTTGCAACACTTTCTTTTACTCTTACAAAGTTCGACGCTTTAGTGTATACGATCAAGAAAACTGCAGATCACAAAAGGGTAATTGATAAATCGTGATAGCCCTACATGGGACTATTTTATGTTGTTTTTTCAAACATGTTAACGTTTGGAATAATAGAAAAAAATTACACGGAAATAAATGAAAGGAGTTAACTGATTTCCAGGTAGTCATTGGGCGCCTTCAGAGAACACTATTTTTGTTGATACGTTGCAAACATGTTTCCGTCAATTAAGTCACAGAAATTTTGTATATTGGAACGATATTCGTTCTGAACGAAAATCGACACTGATGATGGTACAACGCCGAAACGGGTTTGTCTCGAAACCAAATTTGACAAGGGATGACGAAAAATCGTTCCAATATACATCATTTATCCACCCTGTCGGAAAATCAGCAAAACAAAATAAGTCACAGAAATTTTGTTTAATGAACGGCGAGTTCAGCTAACTGTCCAATTAAATAAATATCCTTATCCTATTTTTGCCCATTTTTATTCACCCAAATAATATGTATGCATATCGGGAGATGGAATTGAAATTTTAATTCAATAGTCGTTTCAACAACCCTCAGAGTTTACTGATAGGTGAACTTCATTGCAGTCACTACTCAAACTTGTATCTCATCTTATAAAAAATCTGTTAACAGTTAAAAAATTAATTATCCAGAATATTTTTCAAAAACGTTCTGTCCCATCTCGGAATTTGATTGAGGAAAGCTTTATCTCAGAATTTATTGCACAACTGTCCTATCTCATGTGGAAATTTATTGAATATTCGAATGCAACGCAACTTGCAACGTGGAGAATGTTTGAGCATAGAATTTATGCATGAAATGTTTACGGCTTGAAATATAAGCTAAATGCGATTGACTGCTTGCTTTATTGAATTTCTGTCGCTGCGCTCTCGTGTACACCACTGGCCTAGATAGACCGATATTCCATTCAGCTGCCTGGACATTGTCTTACCGGAGCTTTGTTATGTCTGCATTTTGGCCTGGGTTTCTGAAAATTATCGGGATTATTCTTGTTGAAATTTTGAATGGCGGGATTATGAGTCGAACTTGAGCCTTTTAATAAACTCTAATTTTCAAATAAAAAACATCATTAAATAATTATTAATAACTTTAGTATTAAGTAGAGCTTATGATATGCAATTGCAATTTTGGCCCTTTCGTAACAAGGCACATCCGCTATCCCTGTTTTGCGATAACTGACGCTAATGGAAAGCACCAATGGTGGTCAATTCTACATCCATCTGCCTCTCCCAACTCAGTGGAGATCTCCCAATTATTCTGCTTCCAAAATTCGATGTCGACTGAAATACTTTCTTTTCGTATATTCACATTACATGACCTAGCCAGCAACAAGCGTTAATTTTGAGACACGCGAATTCGAGGCTTGGCTCCTTGTGAGTTTCCCAAAATACTAGTAAGGCTCCCGATCTTCTTGACATTCAGTATAGTCGCTGCATTGCCAGTATTATGTGTAAGTCTTACGATTTCTTTTGGTAATTCTAATAAGTTTGTGGGGTTGTGAACAGCAATGAAGCTAAAACTTCGCGAGTTCGTAGAAAGTTACAGAAGAAACGAACAAAAAGTTTTGGAAAGTAATAAACATCCATTTTGTTGTTGGTACATTCACCTACACAATCATACATACAGTTACTTACTTACTTACTTAATTGGCGCTTAACCGTCTAAACGGTTATGGCCGTCCAACAAGGCACGCGAGTCGCTCCTTCGCTCCGCCAACCGGCGCCAATTGGTCACACCAAGGTAGTATAAATCGTTTTCCACCTGGTCCTTCTAACGGAGTGGGAGCTGCCCTCTACCTCTGCTTCCATAGGCGGGTTCCGATAGAAACACTTTCTTGACCGGAGCGTCATCTTTCATTCGCATAACATGGCCTAGCCAGCGCAGCCGCTGCGTTTTAATTCGCTGAACTATGTTGATGTCTGCATACAGCTCGAACAGCTCATCATTAAATCTTCCTCGGTACTCGCCATCGCCAACGCGGTCCATAAATCTTTCGAAGAACTTTTCTCTCGAACACTCCCAAAGCCGCTTCATTTGCTGTTGTCGTGGTCCATGTTTCTGCCCCATATAGCAGGACGGGTACGATAAGTGACTTGTAGAGTATGATTTTCGTCCGCCGAGAGAGGACTTTACTTTTCAATTGCCTACCTAGTCCAAAGTAGCATTTATTGGCAAGATTGATTCTTCGCTGTATTTCAGTGCTGATGCTGTTGCTAGTGTTGATGCTGGTTCCCAAATAAACGAAGTCTTTTACTATTTCGAACATACATACACTTACGGTCAAAAAAAAAAGCCGACGAAAATTGTTTCTATCTTGCAATATTTCTACGGTCACTACAGCTCCGCAAAGAACGTTTTTAGTTCTTGTGATTGAAATTGGTAATACCTCAGCTCATTTGGTGATATGTTAAGAAAAAAAGTAAAAAGCCCCTTATATGAAATATGGTTGATTTTACGAAAACTGCTAGGTACTTCCTAACTTTCTCGCCTTAAGATAACACACAATGTGTTAAGGAATTTTCGATGTTAACCACAATAACTAAAAAGTTTCGTTACGCAGCTGCCGTGCCTGTGGAAACGCCTTAACAGGGTAACAAATTTCCTCGGTTTTGTTGACCTCAAGTGTACATACAAATGTACGTTTACAGGGCCCGTATTACGTGTTACGATCCGTGAACGAATCTCATTTTTTAAATCACAATAACTCTGAAATGGTGGATAAGATTAATGGCATATGCGAGCTAGCGTCAAAGAGTATTCGTTAAACCCATAACCTATTATAATTTTTAGAAATTGTTTCACAGTTGCATAGTTATCGCTTGAGGGAAAATGGGTTTCAGTCACTGATCGTAACCCGTAATACGGGCTCAGATTTTTTTTGTGAACATTAAGTTGCATTTCTAGTAAAATGGGAAAACAAACAAAATCAATGAGTCTGGAACTTTCATGACTCGAGCCACGATTCAACTCAATTTTTTGCCATTTGTTTTAACGAAAAGTCTTGTGGCAACTATTTATGTAGTTTTAATAAACTTTGCGGAGCATCTATGCACATAACTATATCTATATACATATATGTATGCATGCACCTGACTAAATATGTGGTATGCTTAAATACATACATACATATGGTATGAAGCAAGCATTTAACGGACTTCTTCAGGAAAGGCTACAAACATGCTTGCTACGAAAAAACCTACTGCAAAAAAAAAAAGAATTTATATCTACAATGTGTGTAGATGTATGAGCGTATGTACATATGCACATATATATGCACTTACATTTGTATGCTCAAAGATATAATTTGAAAAAGGGAACAGAAAATCACTATTAAAAACGAACGTAACCTTATGTGTGTTCCTCGCACAAAACTAAACACTTGAGCGCTAAACGGCCAAGAAGTATAGCAAGAAGTCCATCCAAGAACATCATTTCAGCATTTATTCCTATGACAAATAAAGAAACTGAATATGCGATGCACCAAACTCAACCAAAGTGCACTTTTACCAGAAGTTACAGTTCCAACAAAAACAAACAGGCAACAAAACAAAGCCGCAAAGTGAATGCCCTTTAATTATGACGTCACGAAACAACAACAATTAATGTACAAAAAAAAAAATTTACAAAATGCAACAACATCAACAGCGGTCGTGGTAAATGCAGCACCAGCATAAGCGACAACGCAAGCACCGTCAACAGCTGAAAACAATTCCAAACAATGGCAAATGCAGCGTTAGCGGAGTAATGGAGTTGCAAGGTGAGCGAACTGAAAACATGAACAGGAGAATCACAACACAATGACAAAAACAACCAGCACGAATGCCGGCCGGGTAACCGGCTTGCAACAAAATCAACAAAACACAGAAATAGTAGAAGTAAACAGAAAAGACAGCAGAAAGAAGTTGCGCATCCACTCCATCAGCTATACATAATAAACAACGAAAGAAAATATGTTTGGAGATTTGAAATAGTAGAACGGAATTGTGTAGTGTAGAGAAAGAAGAACAGAAGCATATATATAAACAAAACATTAAAAACAGGAAAATCAAGACCAGGAAATTAAAAAAAAAAAAAAACCATGTAGAAACAAACTGCTGCAACATACGACGCAACACTTACACAAGTAAATGGCCTCTATTAATAAAAATAAAATAAAGAAATTGTAGTGTGAAGAGTGCAAATGAAATAATTAGCAAGCGAAAAAAAAATAGCTAGAAATGTCGTATGCAGTGGTGGTTGATGCATGCGGCAGGATAAATGCTGAGAAGGGGGAGGCGGAAAGAAGTGGCGTGGCTTTGCAAGAAGGAGTATAACAAAATAGAGAATCCAGAAGAAATGCGGTTACCAAAACAAAACGCAATTCAAAACAAATTTGTATGCATTGAAGCTTTGGCTGACTTGAACAGAGTCACACGCACACACACACACACACACATGAGCAAAAGTAATTTACACAACATGCAACGGAAAAGGGTAGAAAGCAAAACAGAAATATGAGTGGAACGAACTTAGCAAAGCCATACAAGGGTATATGTAGCGTGCAGTACGGAAAGACATACATACATACTTACGTGCGAGTACTTCAATGTATACGTATAAGTACACGGAAACACAGCAAAGAGAAGTAGGAACATTCAGAAGTGGAATATGGACAAGTTGGAATAGAGGAAATGGCGGTAAGATGCTCTAACCGGCTTCTCAAACTACAGTTCTGACAGTTGAGGTTAAAGCGGCTTTATACGCTATATTTGCCAGTAAAGGTACACATGTTGACAGCTATACTAATACATAAATAATAAGACCACTTAAATGTGTATTCATATCAGTGCATACATATGTAGATATTTAGCATCGTTGCTGTATATGTAGCTATTTACAGCCTAGTCAACAGTACCTTGACATGAGCAAACGAAAAAGGGGCTCGGTCAGTTGAGTGCTGCAACAGGCCGCATGTCATTGCCACAACAAGACACACTGATAAGCAAACATGCACCAACGCACGTAGAACATTCATGCATTCTCCAAAGCTGGGTGTACCACTTCACCCTATTCTAGTGTTTCATTGCAAGTATATTTCATAGTCAAATCGGCGACGTTAACAAGCTATTGATGTCGCAAGAAGTTCATATCAAATGAAACGCATCGCATTACGTTTGCAGAAAAATAGCAGTGAAGTTGTAATTAATATTTAAATCTATGAAAAGATGCATATGAATGTAACAGAGGATGGCAGGCGGATAGAACCCCATAGCCCTGCGTACGTATAGACATTAGCTAGACGTGTGCGACAAATGCTTGTACATATTCGCTTGACTTTTGGACGGAAACGATGGGCGACGGACTGATTGTAATGTCCCGCATTTGTGTCAAATTTATGCATTTGTTGTTATAGTGTTTTGATATGACTCAACATGGCGTGGTGCTGCTGCAAGTAAATTGAATAAAAGAAGTAATAAAACCAACCACCACAACACTATGCACTAACTCAGTCTATGTGAAGTCTTCACGGATCAGACAGTTCAACTCAACCACCTCAAATGGAGACAATAGTGCAAATGAAAACTAAATCGAATGCGTCTGCGTTATGGCCATTCACTGACAAATATTATGCAGACTCCGAACGGTGGAAGCAAGGCAGATGACAGAAATACTCTCGGAGTGTTTGCCAAACCACTATCGAGGGTGGTTCCACTTTCCTTTATAAGTTTTTCGTGTATCTTTGACCTGTGATATGGTAGGCAGATCTCGCTACGCCAGACCACGGCAGCCGCCAAAATTGTTAACTTTAACTGTAGTTATAAATTGTATTGGGTTTTAACTAAAAAGAGAAGATGACGTTAATGATCAAACCTGAATAATAACGTTAACTGTAAAACGAAGGGTGCTAACAACACCACAGGAAGCGCTCGGCTGCATGTGTTCGGCATAAGCGTTGAAACTAAAGGCACACTAAGTGGCAGCAGACTACGCAGCAAAATATTCTTATGGAGCAATTCACACTCAGCAGCAGCAGAACTACGCGACGCGCATCTAGGTGAGTGTTTCAGCAAGTTAGCAATGAGCCTGTAAGAGCACAGTCGGTTAAATACCAAGGATAACAGGGACTGTACATGAATTTTTTAATGGATTTGGCAGTTATGTATATCTAAGCACAGGTGCTTCTTTTTTCAGTTTTAAATGTATTCTCCTTTATTTAAAGAAATTTTTCAATTCGAATCTGCAAATTTAAAAAAATTTTCTTCTAATGCATGAATTTGGTTTTTGTGTCTTGGAGGGAAGTTACGCCACTTAATAGAGAACAGAGATATGAAGCGAATGTGAAAATTATTTGGCTACTACTATTTTTCAACCACTAAATATATACGAAAATTTTTTTGGGCATTTTCCTATGATGTGGATGCATAGTTTAAGGGAAAATACATTTTTGTCTTCTCTTTCTTACGCAAGGGGTGCATTAGAAATGAAACAATTGTCATTTGCTTATTCGGTGGAAATTTTTTATTCCATTTTTTTTTAATCAGACACTTAACGCATTTTTTCCCTTGAAAAAAAAAATATTTAGCTGTAATATTAATCTTAACATCGTAAATATTACTTTTATTCAGACATCATAACTAATACATTTTTATATTCTTATATTTTTTAATCTCTTTCCAGGTAAGTTGGAAGAAACGTCATGTAATTGAGGTTAAATAAATATATGTCTAAGTTGTGGCATAGTTCACGTGAGTATAAGTTGACCAAGTTTAAATTAACTGTTTATGACTACAAATTATCACTACGAGATCAGTGTCTCTTACATCTTAAATACATAAATTAAATGCCATCTCTCTTACCAACAAAGAATTTCTACAGAACTTTTAACGAAATCAAGAAAAGATGTGATTTTGTGCAGTTCAACCAGATGTGAACTTATACACGATACCCCTCCCTTTCATGAACCGATTTCCATTCATAATACCCGCTTCATTACGTGTGTCACGCTTCGTTGACAAAATTAGTAATACAAGAAAGCACAAACCAAAAAAAGGCGTTCACTGTGGTGGTGGCTCTTCTCTTCATAAAAAGCCGTACGCATTTTTAATTTGTCTCAGATATACAAACAAAAAGTAAACCAATGACAGCTACGTATAACGGCACTAGTCGTTTAAAACCAAAAACAGTAATTAAACAATTTAACCCAAAAAAAAAAGCAAATGCATAAAGCAGTAAATATCATATGGAAGAAATAAACCACTCTACATGCTTAGATAGCACGACACCCGGTTTGGAACCATAATAAGAAAGAACACAAAAAATATTGACATTCACGCCGCAGAAGCCGTCGTGACCAGGCCTTTGTGCCCCTACACAAACATATAAACATATCTACATACATACACAAATGCTTATTTACTTATTTACGACCGGCATCCAGATCATACGCATCCACCTTTGTTTGATCTTTGTATTCCATGAAATTTCCATAACGCACTGTTTATTTTCCTCTGCGTACTTAATTTTACGATCGCTTCTCTTTCTTTGCGCACAGCTAAATTTACAAGTAACAAGTAGCTGTAACAAGCTCTGGGGTCGAGGCCGGTGATTAATATCGTTCAAAATGTATTGAAAAAAAAAATATTAAAGCGAAGAATGCTGTGTGCGCGTATGAGCTTGTGTGAATGACTCAGTGAGGTACAATTTTAGATTGTAAAATGAGAGTTGAGGCTATAAGCAAAGAAGACTGATTTACGATTTTTAGTTAATTGTATTTAAAATGATTAAAATCAAACCATGTAGTTTTAAAGCCAGAACTCCAGTGAGACGGTGTGTTCGAGCATGTTAGACGTTTTAGAATGTCACATTTATTATTTGATGTGAAATGCTCAAGCTACCTTCGAATAATCTTATATAATAAGCGGCAGTTACCCACGAACGTACGTAGAAAAAACTGTCAGCTGACACGACCTATCTTATGAATGTGCAATGTAAACGAAAACTCACCGACGTTCTAAAATTGTGAGGCGTTGCATAACCTGATTAAGGTTCAGTTGGTCTTACTTATGACTATCAATAAAAATTTGACGCGTCCAACGCTTTTATGTAATTGTCTGATGAACGCCGTAGATTGATGAGGAGTGTGGTTACCAGTACCTAGGACCTACCTAATTATTTTCTAGTTTTTAGTATTATTATTATTTCATGTAAGTATTGTTTTCAATAAAACCGTTTAACTTAAAACGTTTTTTTAATTATTTTATTTTCAAGTTTTTAGTCTTTATTTAATTGCCTATTATTTCTCATTCTATTTAGTTCATTTAGTGACTCATTATTACAAGGACCCTTTCCTGACAATTTGTTACAATCTAAGTCCTCAATACATAATCCTTCCAAAGACTTTACTCGACTCTGCGCCACGAATGCTTGTCCCTCCTCCAAATCCAAAATATTTTGATGTCACTTCTACCGGACTGTATGACTGGTTGTTCCATATGTGGACTAAATCGGACCACAAATACGATTTTTGTAAATATCTCGATTATTGCGCCACCTAGCGGCGATTTTTTCATAGGTCGCTTTCTATTCTTGTATGTATTATGTGTTCCAAATATGAGCCAAATCGAGCCACAAATAGGCTTTTTGTTAATATATCGAACCATGCCCCATCTAGCGGCGATTTTTTTCGTATTATTGCATTGTCATCGGGTTCTGAACTATATTCAAAGTTTCAAGCTTGTAGCTTATCGGGAAGTTACTTAAATTTCATTTACAAAATTCGTTCACAACGGCCATGCATGTGGCCGTACAGCCTGCCTGTCAAGTCAACCTAACTAAAACCGTTTAAAAACGAAGTCTTTATTTTTTCTTGCGTTTCCGAATGGCTCGCCTCCAGCTGGATTGTAAAAGTCTACAAGTAGGATATGTAGCAGCACGCACATACACAGCCACGCTCACCTGATAAAATGCTTGTTCTTGTTCGTTTTTTTTTGTGGATGCTATTAGGCACAGTTGTACTTCTTAGGTCCAAAAAAAGTGTAGTAGCTGCTAACGAAACTGCGTAAATTTTTTATTGTAAAATTACAAAGAAATATACTTATTTACTTTCAAACGAGCACTTAATTACATCTCTCTTTAAAATCCATATGTTTTGGACAATTTTAATTAACAAATATCTGATATTCAGCTCCTTTTGTTGTTTCCCTGCGTCGCTTTTACACAGCAACCCCGGTAATTTTGACACTTCGTTCAGTGTCAAACTCATGTTCCACGCAGGTTCCACTGGGTTCCACGCTAATTTGACACTGACCGAAGTGTCAAACTGCAGTGTGTTAGAAAGAGAAAGGAATTATTTCCTTCTCATACATATCATACTTGTAAACCTGTACTATGTCCCAAACGCACTTCGAATGACTTTGTGCTACCTTTCGATGGAATTATTTGTACGGACTTCACCCAATTTGCTGATATTATACGTATTCAATAGTTCGATTGAATATAACGCCTTCCTTCGACGTTGCTGTGTTCCAGACTGAAAAAAATTCAGAAGTAAAATTTCAGGAGTCAAAATTCAGAAAGTAATCAGACAGCAAAAACATTAAATTGTGCACAAAATTACTTTCTGAATTTTAACTTCTGAAATTTTACTTCTGAAATTTGGCTTCTGAATTTCGAGTTCTGAAATTTGACTTCCGAATTTTGACTTCTGAAATTTGATTTCTGAATTTTTGTTTCTGAGTTTTGACTTCTGAATTTTGGCTTTCCGAAAAAAGGGATCTGATTAATGTTTTCTGAAAAAATGTGTTTCTGAATTTTTGTTTTCGGAATTTATGGGCGGAACCCTGACAAATAAACAGCAAAATTGTGCACGAAATACTACTGCTGATTTCAATATTTATTTGCATTGAAATGTACCCTCTTGCCATAACAGACATATGTATGTACATATGAGTACGGTATAAAAAATTAAAAACGACAGACATATGTACATACTACAACAGGTCATTCTCCTCACTAAAAATTATTCCTTCCACGCTTTCTTCTATATTGTCTTGGTCAGTGCCAACGAGGAAAGAATGTAAAGTAAAAAATAAAATAAAAACAAATTACGCACTTATGTATTTTGGCTCAAGCATTAATTTTGCTCGATCCATCAGACGAACGATCGTACGACTGCCTGCATGAATAAACCTACAAATGTAGCAAAATCTGCAGAGAATTTATCGTATTGCGCATTATTCGCTGGAACGTTTTGCAAAGCTACATATGTATGTATAAATATGTACGTATAGCTTTATATCGAAGTACCTACTCGTATAGGGGTAGATAAATAAATTGGATATGTGCGTGCATACATATATTCAATGCATTTAAAAAATCAAAACAATACATAACTAAATCAGGAAAGAAAACCAAGTTGGCTACAAAAAAAATTGCCTGTCAATCTAGAGTAAGCCAGAGAGATTTCTACATGTCCGCTGAGCTACAAATCTTCAACAATACTCTTGAACTCAATCGATCGCATATTCAAGCCAATGTTGAAATACCCTAAAGTAAATTTTTCTTTATATTTGTGGCGTTCCTTCCGCTCAGATGCCGGTATGCCTGATGCATTGACTACAATGGCTTGTGTATTCGCTGGAAAATTACGCGCCAACACCACCGCATATGCATGGACGTACGGTCCAATAAAAAACGTATGGGCGCTCTGAGGATGGGCATGGCATATGAAATTTACCCACCATCCTCTAATTGAGTTTTAGGATCGAGAGCACGTAAATTCCTAAGTACATATTTACTTTAGAGGTCGCATTCTGCAATTTTAATGTTATAGACTATGTGCCGCGATTTATACCTGAGTAGGTTATATGTAAGACTGTTAGAACTAGTTCAGACTATCAGTGCAGTAATGGTGTTACGCATGACTAAACTTGAATGGCTGTATTCTTGCAATCATAGTCTAGCACTCGTTTTTTTCGTCTAAATTGCATAGATGATTTAAGCGACGATGATTAAGACGATAAAACATTTTGGGATACACCGCTTATGCGCTAATAACCTATCCATACAACGTTTAACCAGATCTTTAGGATATTCTTATTTACAATTTTTTTTCTTTTTTGCTTTGCGATGATGTATTTAATGTTTCTACTTACTTCTAAATTTTATTTCACATTTTCCATATCGTGTTTATATGTTTGGGCGTTCTGTTGTAATTCTCTTGGTTTGCTTCCTCGACACTTTCGTAACGAGCATAAGCTTGCACCAGGCAAGCCAAATAAAATGATCAGCAGCCAGCGAATATTACATATTTTTCCTTTGTTGTGGCATTCTGTTTAGTAGACCTTCTTAAGGAAAACATACCCTATTACTAGGCAGTTTCTCTTTTGATTGCCTGAATAGAAAAAATACTAAATGTCAGCATGAAACGATCAATTGATCGTCATCGACGTATACTCACTTAAGTAGTATTTTGTTGCGCCTAAGCATTCATACATACGTTTTTTAGACAATAACTAAGAAATGATACTCCCAAAATTGTCTGTGAAGGGCAAACAAAAAAAAATACCCTGAATCGGTTATATATTTTTCGTCTACTTGAGAACGAATCAAACGGAGAATAACTTTTGCCAACAAGGCCTATTTTTGAATGAATAGGAAAGTGAAAAGTAAAGTCCTCTCTTAACCAACAGCAATTACGATCTATAAGTGTCTTATCATTTTTCTCCTAACGGGTCAGAGTATCGCTGTACGTACCCATATTTGGAAGATGTGGGAGAGACCTCCTCTGAGTTGGGAGCGGTAGGTGAAAGTAGACGTCAGCTTTTGCCAAACTTGGATAACTGGAGTGTCTTGCCGCACAACGATCGGCATCGCCTGCACTCAGAAAAAAAATTGTTCTAAAACGAACGAAACAAGTTCAAAATTAAGATCATTCGTTGACAAAAGTCTCTTAAGTACGGTTTTTCTTAACCCGTGACCGATGGGCTTGTTTTAAGAACGGTTTTTCCAAGCATACCGTATTTTATGACCAGATTGGTATTGATGTGTGAACCTTCTGTGCTCAAACTATTATTAAAAACCAAAAGGTTTGAAAACCGCATAATATGCTTTTTTCATATATTTCTCTTATCGAGAAATTTTTCTTATTTGATGATGCAATCTGAATATATATTTAAAACATTTCATAACAAGTTTGAGAATTACCACTGCATATGTGAATGGAACTGAACGAAAAATAAGACTTAAAAAATTAGAATATAAAAAAATTGTTTTAAAAAACTTCGCAGTTTGACGGTTATCGAACTCGCGCCACACGATCGCAACCGCAACTTCATAGCCGCTGGGCCACTACAACTGCTTAACAGCTTGTGCCAAATGTTGTATTTAACATTGTAGTGCACACGAATTATACCATTTCTTTTTTCTTGAACTTAATTTAAGAACATCGTTCTCATTAATAGAACATTCGTTCATATTTCATGACCAGCCGTTCTCTTTTCAAGAACATTGTTGTCAGTTCAAGAACAAGGTTGTTGTTTTGAGAACAGCTCGTTCGTTTTTCAAGAACAAAAAAGTAAGAACATGAAAAGCTTGAATTCAGTCCGGTGGTGCTGGATTTTAGAATGGCGTTTTTCTCTGAGTGTGGGTGGTTGAGCGCGAATTAATAACGAAATCCCTAGTAAATGCAAGTCTACGAATAACCTCATCTTATGAGCTTGCACTACCTATGTACATACATATATATATATATATATATATATATATATATATATACATATATCAACAACTTGGATCCAACCTGTATGACAGCTTAATACGTTTTCAAGAATCACAGCAAAGTACATATTTGACTCAACAAATGGTAATAAATATATCGAAAAATCGGGACCTTCGAAAATATTTATATATGTATCTACACAGTCGAACTTCCTCATAGTGAGCTTCTGTACAAAAACGTTTCACCACTTGATTTTAAAAAAAAAAAACAAATAGGCAAGAAGCTAAATGTTGTCATGCAATAAACAGCAACAACAACAATACAAACTAACTTACCAACAAACAATCAGCCAATACCTGCCTAAACAATGCAACAAACCAAACCGTGTCTTTGTATGCTGCAACTACTTTAAGCAATAAAGTCAGCTCTGACGCGATATAATTTCTGTTTACTGCTATTGTTTTATTCCCCACGTAAACTTTTAACTTACTTGTTCCAAAGCAGTTACATATATACATATCTACACATAGTATGTATATGTTTTCAACAATACCAAGAAACAAAACCAACTTCGAAACGTTTTAGTTTCTAAAATCGAAAACGTATCCTATATTCTGATTTCAACCAGTTTAGATGTTGTACGAAGACATAGATTTCTCCTGAAGCTATGCGATTTAAGGAGGCTTTCCATCTTTTTGACAGTGCATGCATAATCTAGAGAGTTTCGTTAGACCAATGCAACGTTTTAAGGGGCTTAGAACATTCCTGCGTTAAGCACGCCTGTCGTAAGGGGCGACTAAATTTCATAGATGCGTAACTGTTTCAAATCGTTACCGATATAAACGGGCTTTTAATGATGCTATTTCTGCGACGTACCGGATCAATACTTGACCAAGCACCATCACCATCGATAAAACTCCCAAAACCTTTCGAATGTGTTATTATCGCTATAAGAAAAAGAAGGTCATCCGAGGCCACACCAATTGTCAAAAACCGTCTCCATTTACTCTGACCTTTAATTAACTAGAGATGGCATCTTGTTAACTCATAATATCTAAAGATACTTAGTGTTAACGCTTTCTTCTATGGAGCGAAACTTAAACCGAGACAGAAAGACTTTGCATAGCCGAAATCGGAACGTTATTTTTTATTGGTTGTATTCCGTGAACAACACAAAGCAGCAACTAGCTCTAAAAGCAAAGCTTACACCGGCAACACTTTAAACTAAAGATGGACACAAGTGCGATTTTCCACTGTCTGTGAAAAGTGCGTTAGGATTTTCAAACAACAGTGATTTGTAGCAGTAATTGAAATCACTGTTTCATACTTCACGTTTCACGTTCACATAGTAATCCAACAAAGTTAATTTCCACAATTTCAGAAGATAAGTGGAATTTTCGATGGCAACTCTGTTACAATTTGCGATTGCAGTTGGCCAACTTAATTTAGGATTGCCCAATTGTATTAACGAAAGAAATGATGCGTCAGACATTTATCTCTTAGAAAGGACAGAAATTTTATTATTATTATAATTTTGCATGTAAATGCAACAACAACGATTTTAGCCAGATAAATCCAGATATAAGTCTGGTTCAATTTGTGAGCCAGATAATTTGTTAATTACTTGTCTTTAGTTTGGCAACGCTGCCTTTAATAAACATACTTTTTCAAAAATAAATGTCGCTGCTTAGCCTTTCGCCGTATGAGTTAAATGAAAAACAGCGGCGACATCTGCCTATCACATTTCACGTGTGCGAAAATATCACGACATCTGCTTCTCAAGTCTCTGAATGATCCAGAGCATTCCCGTGTGAATTGAGCGTGAGCCGGAGCTGAAAAATTCACTGGAGAGAATTGGAAAATTGAGAAGCCATGACCCAACTGTGAAGAACGGCGAGTCACTGTAATAAATAAATGACAGATAGCGATTTTTTTCTCAACACTGAACACTTTGCTTACTATGAATTTGTAGTGGATACGCTTTGTTTACATTTTTGCTTAGCATGATCGAGTTGTTGACTGTTGCATCTGTTGACTTTGTTATTGTTGCTGCTGCAACACTGTCTTGACTTGCCACAAATAACTTTGTATCTATAGAAACCATCATTGTTATTGCTACTGCACATGAGCACGAGCACGAGCTTGTTGCACTGTCAATGTTGTTGTATTTGTTTGCGCATCTGTATGTATGTATGTATATATGTATGAAGTTACCTTATAGTTTTGTGAACGTTAGCGGGCAGGTGGTGGCATTAGCGTTGCACCCGAGGAGTGGTCTCCTGCCGCTTGCTGCCAATGCACTCGTTGCAACTTTCGATGAACTTTTGTTTTGTTTTTGATGTTTTGTTTTGGTTGATATTAAATTAAACATTGCACATACATACATATATACAAGAAGATCAAAATCGTGTTAATCCATATGTGCCACATAGGTATACCTAGTTAGGTGAATTTTTGTTCCAGAAAATAGTTTAATTTATAACTCTCGTGCCTGATAAGGCTCATGGAAGGTAACAAAGGCCCCGGAAATTTCGCTGCCCTCTTACAAGAAGCATGAGCAAGCCTAATTTCTAAATGATAACCAAATTTCCAAATACAAATGTTTTATTTTATACAAAAATACCGAATACTGACAAAATCACAATAAGAACACTTACGAAATCTTATAAGCCTGTCAAGTGCTATACATACATAAATGTACTTACCGAAGGAATTGTGAAACTTTATCATCCGGAAGTTAAATAAGCATACCCTCACGAGTAAACGCTTTAAATATTGTAGATATGATAAACCTCATTTTTCTACCAGATCCACATATGCCTGTGGTAGTAATAAGCTATATTACAATTCGCAACAGAGTGTTTCTTCGAACGCTGCTTAAACCAGAGTCCTTCACTTTTGAAAGCCGAGTTCTCCACCTCTGAGACGAAATAAAAAACGTACAGCAGTAAGATATTCTTTTTAGGCTTCGATGCACTGGGTCCTTTGTATATAAATTTTGTGCATGAACTATGATCATTCACTATGTGTACAATTTCAGGCTTTTTATTCCATATAACGAGGTGATTAAGAGTCACGCCACCTAGATGGAAGAGTCTCTGCCATGCCAGATCGACATATTCGAAGAAAATCCGAGCCGGCGTTTCATCCTCCATCTCACCAAAGCGGCAAATTTGTGTATCTGATAGATTTAACGTAGTAAGGTGATATCGTAGACTGCAGCGTCCCATAGAGTGAGAGGTTGTAGGTCCCCTCGGCTTAGATACAGCAATTTATTGCTATTGTACATACAGGTACAGGTATGTACATACATACATCCACACATATTTACACATTTTGTTTTGCTTTGTCATAATAGCAGCATGGACAATACGAGGGGCGGTGCATTTAAGTTCATTGACATTCGAATATTGTATAAAGCGATCAAAAGCAAAGGGAACACGCACGTTTATATGTAAATATATACGTACATATAGATGTTTTATATTTACATTCATTTGAATAGAATTCCACCATAAGTACTATGCAATAACAACAACGAAATATGTATGTAAAATTATGTGGCGCTCTGTGCTTAAGCGAACCAAAAATGAAAGGGAACAGAGAAAAAGGATATGCTAATGGCTAAATGATAGACGGGAATATGTATGTATGTATGTATTTAAGTTGTCCTGTATTTTAGTTTGTGTAAATATAAATAATAAATAATATTAACAAAGTAAAAAATAAATAACAGCAGCAATTTTGCAACAGAGCAGCCATGGTATTTTTCTGATAATTTTATTAGAGTTCAGCACATCTATTTTCTTAGTAATTTGCCTTTAAAAGTACATAGGGTAATTTGTTCAAAATTGTTCTTACATCATTTGTACAGCCTCCTGAAGAGATTTAGCTTTGGTGTTATTGGTCCTTATAAAATGGGTAATATACATATGATGCAATCACTTTTAAATGTCATCAGTTTTTTACACTAAATTCCCAGCTTGTTTGCAGAATGCATCGTTATGTTGGTACGTGTTTATTCAAAATGTGGTTAAAGATTTACCCGGCCATTGTAACTTCTTAGTTAACAAGTAAGGAAGGTTAAGTTCGGGTGTAACCGAACATTACATACTCAGTTGAGAGCTATGGTGACAACATAAGGGAAAATAACCATGTAGGAAAATGAACCGAGGGAAACCCTGGAATGTGTTTGTATGACATGTGTATCAAATGAAAGGCATTAAAGAGTATTTTATTAGGGAGTGGGCCATAGTTTTATAGGTGGGCGCCATTTAGGGATATAGCCATAAAGGTGGATCAGGGTTGACTCTAGAATGCGTATGTACGATATGGGTATCAAATGAAAGGTATTAATGAGTATTTTAAAAGGGCGTGGACCTAAGTTCTATAGATGGACGCCTTTTTGAGATATCGCCGTAAAGATGGACCAGGGGTGACTCTAGAATGCGTTTGTACGATATGGGTATCAAATGAAAGGTGTTAATGAGCATTTTAAAAGGGAGTAATCCTTAGTTCCATAGGTGGACGCCGTTTCGAGATATCGCCATAAAGGTGGACCAGGGGTGACCCTAGAATTTTTTTGCACAATATGGGCATCAAACGAAAGGTGTTAATGAGTATTTTAAAAGGGAGTGAGCCTTAGTTCTATAGGTGGACGCCGTTTCGAGATATCGCCATAAAGGTGGGTCAGGGGTGACTCTAGAATTCGTTTGTGCAATATGGGTATCAAACGAAAGGATTTAATGAGTATTTTAAGAGGGAGTGGGCCTTAGTTCTATAGGTGGATGCATTTTCGAGGTATCGCAATAAAGGTGGACCAGGGGTGACTCTAGACTTTGTTTGTACGATATGGGTATCAAATTAAAGGTGTTAATGAGTATTTTTAAAAGGGAGTGGGCCTTCGTTTTATAGGTGTTCGCCTTTTCGAGATATCGCCATAAAGGTGGACCAGGGGGGACTTTAGAATTTGTTTGTATGATATGGGTATCAAATGAAAGGCGTTAATGATTATTTTAAAAGGGCGTGGGACTTAGTTCTATAGGTGGACTCCTTTTCGAGATATCGCCATAAAGGTGGACCAGGGGTGACTCTAGAATTCGTTTGTGCAATATGGGTATCAAACGAAAGGAGTTAATGAGTATTTTAAGAGGGAGTGGGCCTTAGTTCTATAGGTGGACGCCTTTTCGAGATATCGCCATAAAGATGGACCAGGTGTGACTCTAGAATGCGTTTGTACGATATGGGTATCAAATGAAAGGTGTTAATGAGTATTTTAAAAGGGAGTAATCCTTAGTTCCATAGGTGGACGCCGTTTCGAGATATCGCCATAAAGGTGGGCCAGGGGTTACTCTAGAATTCGTTTGTGCAATATGGGTATCAAACGAAAGGAATTAATGAGTATTTTAAGAGGGAGTGGGCCTTTCTGGACCAGGGGTGACTCTAGACTTTGTTTGTACGATATGGGTATCAAATGAAAGGTGCTAATGAGTATTTTTAAAAGGGAGTGGGCCTTCGTTCTATAGGTGTTCGCCTTTTCGAAATATCGCCATAAAGGTGGACCAGGGGTGACTCTAGAATGAGTTTGTCCGATATGGGTACCAAATTAAAGGTATTAATGAGAGTTTTAAAGGGGAGTGGTGGTAGTTGTATATGTGAAGGCGTTTTCCAGATATCGACCAAACTGTGGACCAGGGTGACCCAGAACATCATCTGTTGGATACCGCTAATTTATTTATATATGTAATACCTGCCAAGATTTTAAGGGTTTTTTATTTCGCCCTGCAGAACTTTTTCATTTTCTTCTACTTAATATGGTAGGTGTCACAACCATTTTACAAAGTTTTTTCCAAAGTTATATTTCGCGTCAATAAAACAATCCAATTACCTTAACATATTTCATCCCTTTTTTCGTATTTGGTATAAAATTATGGCATTTTTTTCATTTTTCGTAATTTTCGATATAGAAAAGTGGGCGTGGTCATAGTCGGATTTCGTTCATTTTTCATACCAAGATAAAGTGAGTTCAGATAAGTACGTGAACTGAGTTTAGTAAAGATATATCGATTTTTGCTCAAGTTATCGTGTTAACGGCCATGCGGAAGGACAGACGGACGACTGTGTATAAAAACTGGGCGTGACATCAACCGATTTCGCCCATTTTCACAGAAAACAGTTAACGCCATAAAATCTATGCCCCTACCAAAGGTTTGGTTAATTTTTGTTCGACTTATGGCGTTAAAAGTATCCTAGACAAATTAAATGAAAAAGGGCGGAGCCACGCCCATTTTGAAATTTTCTTTTATTTTTGTATTTTGTTGCACCACATCATTACTGGAGTAGAATCTTGACATAATTTACTTATATACTGTAAAGATATTGAATTTTTTGTTAAAATTTTACTTTAAAAAAAATTTTTTTTTTAAAGTGGGCGTGGTCCTTCTCCGATTTTGCTAATTTTTATTAAGCGTACATATAGTAATAAGAGTAACGCTCCTGCGAAATTTCATCATGATATCTTCAACGACTGCCAAATTACAGCTTGCAAAAGTTTTAAATTACCTTCTTTTAAAAGTGGGCGTTACCACGCCCATTGTCCAAAATTTTACTAATTTTCTATTTTGCGTCATAAGTTCAACACATCTACCAAGTTTCGTCGCTTTATCGGTCTTTTATAATGAATTATCGCACTTTTTCGGTTTTTCGAAATTTTCGATATCGAAAAAGTGGGCGTGGTTATAGTCCGATATCGTTCATTTTAAATAGCGATCTGAGATGAGTGCTCAGGAACCTACATACCAAATTTCATCAAGATACCTCAAAATTTACTCAAGTTATCGTGTTAACGGACGGACGGACGGACGGACGGACATGGCTCAATCAAATTTTTTTTCGATCCTGATTATTTTGATATATGGAAGTCTATATCTAGCTCGATTCCTTTATATATGTACAACCAACCGTTATCCAATCAAACTTAATATACTCTGTGAGCTCTGCTCAACTGAGTATAAAAATAACTATGGAAGAACTAACGGTAGAGAATTTAAGCGCTCCTACGAAGGGTTTAGCATTTATAGAGGCCAATATCTCCTAGAATATCAAAAATGTAAATTTTCCAGATCTCGTACAAGATGACTAAAGGACTCTAATGATCTTACTTTCCAAGTGCGAATAAAAAAGAGCTCAGAGCTCAAGCTGGGCTATTAGTAAATTCAGCAAAAGTCCTCTTTCTGAAAAATACTATGGTCACTCTATTTAAAGACATTCGACGTACATGAAGTTTTGAAAAAATAGAATATAAAAGGCATATATTTAAATGTATCTGAACTTGTTTGCAATGAGGTCAATGGTTGACATACGTACAGCACTATGTAAGGATAATAGAGCCTGCTCAAAGAACTCTATCATCGTTTATTTTCCACACCTATGTTGTTGTTGTTGTTGTAGCGATAAGGTTGCTCCCCGAAGGATTTGGGGAGTGTTATCGATGTAATGGTCCTTTGCCGGATACAGATCCGGTACGCTCCGGTACCACAGCACCATTAAGGTGCTAGCCCGACCATCTCGGGAACGATTTATGTGGCCACATTAAACCTTCAGGCCATCCCCTCCCTCCTCACCCCCAAGTTCCATGAGGAGCTTGGGGTCGCCGGAGCCTCGTCTGTTAGTGAAAAAGGATTCGCCGCGGATAGGTGAAGTTGAAAATTGGGTTTGGAGAAGCTATATATTGCGCTGGCAACCTGAAGGGTTGCGCTACACAGCCCCTTGAATCTGGTATTTTAGTCGCCTCTTACAACAGGCATACCTACGGCGGGAATATTCTGACCCCCTAACCCGCTGGGGTTCCACACCTATGTCCTTAATTTTTTTTTTTTAGAAATAATTTATGATATCCGACTAAAGACCAGATATCCACACCTATGTCTTTAGTCGGATATCATAAATTATTTCTAAAAACTGAAATTTTTGGTTGAGCTCAAGGCCGGGTTTTCTTAGATAAAACACTTGTATGTGTATTTTATTTTGTTTTTATTTTTCAATATTTCGACTTCAGTCTGCGCTTCAAAGCGTAGCTTAAGATTCCTGAGGATGACTTCAGACTGAAGTCGAAATATTGAAAAATAAAAACAAAATAAAATACACATCCAAGTGTTTTATTTAAGAAAACTCGGCCTTGAGCTCAACCAAAAATTTCAGTTTTTCTAAACACTAACGGCCAATAACGAGACAAATTATAAATTATTTCTAAAAAAAATAAACTTAAAGTACCAAATTTTTCTAATTATCACTTAACTTGTTATTAACAAAAGGCACAGATAAACGTACGTATGTATACATATATATGCATCCAAATTCGAAATATCGCTCTGCATTGAATGCAATACCAATATTGCCTTTTATGCCATAAAACCATATGGCGCATGATGTTAATTGCTACTTTCAACTGGTACTTTATAACCTCTGTTCATATGTAGTCAAGTTTGTACATATTTATAAGAAGTGAACTAGAAGTTATAAACTCTGTCTACCCACTTTGCTACTAATCCGAGCGAATATCTTTTTCGCTGACAATGGCCAATGACATAAACGGCCGTCAATTGCCAGTCAAATAAAAGCTTACCGAGTGAAATGTCGTTTGTGCGTGAGTGGTGAGCTCTTCAGAGTTTCAATTAGCACAAACCTACAATTTAAAAAAAAAATTACCAACCACAAAAGACGTGCAGTTCTGCGACTTACTTCTTGTAGATTTTAACTACTTATCTATTACTAAGTACGTACATAGAAATCCATATAAATTTACTCTCTCTCAAGTGTAAGTGACACCGTGGCATTAAAGCAAACCATCATGTGGGGGATTTTTATTTGTAATATGCCGCATTTTTGCGCTAGCCATTTATAAATAAATGGAGTATTGACAAAAGCTTTCTCCAGCACTTTTAAATGCGTTGGTGGCACATTAAATGCCTTCGTTAGAAATTGGATCTGGGAACAAATACTTTGTTGTCAACACGGGATGATTTTAGTTTGAATTTACGGAAATGAAATGCACAACTCTTTGGTAGGTACCACACTTCTTTACTATACTTCCTTTGTTAATTTACCTTTCTATCCACATTTAATAGTTCACGCAATATGTAACTTTAATATTACATTTTCGCTATGTTTATATTTTTATGTATGCTCCAGTGCTTGTGCAAAAATTTAACTTCTCGGTGGGTAACCTGCAACAAAAAATTAACGACAGCAACCCTCTTAGATTTGATGTACTTATATACATTAGGGTGTCCAATATTTACCAATTTAATATGGGCACACTAAATTTTTAGCGTGAGGCTCAAAACGCATTATCATAGCGAAAAATCATGACGTAGTATTTGGAATGTAATATATGGGACCTTTAACTAAGAACTTACTTCTGCTTACTTGTAAAATTAAATCCACGCTTTTTGATCTACGGCTCACAAAACTTTTAGATTTTTGTCTACTTAATGTGTGTGGTGACACGCCCATTTTCCAAATTGTACTAAATTTATATTTTGCGTCACACAGCTATTTCACTCGCCAAGTTTCACCACTTTACTTTTTTTATTTTTCGAAATTTTCTATATCGAAAAAGCGGGCGTGGTTGTAATCCTGTTTTGGCTTTTTTCACAACCAATATTAATATGGTTAGTTCGCATACGCTCGTCTACTAAATTTGGTAAAAATATTTCCATTTTTTTTAAGACAGACGGCTGGGAATAGAAATGGGCGTAGCTTCCAAACGATATATTCCATTTTCACAATAGTATGGCGCTCCGCCCATTTTAATAGTTTTACTAATTTCTTATTTTGTATCTTGAAGTTACCCCCACTCACTAAGTTGTGCCTCTTTACCCGTCTTAGGTAGTGAATTATCGAATTTTTTCCATTTTTCGAAATTCTCGGAATCGAGAAAGTGGGCGTCTTTATCGTCTGAGTTATTTTTGCTGAATTTATCGTGTTGCACGCCCGAGCGGCGGGAGGGGCGCATCCGCATGACGCACGGATTTGTTTTTGTTTTTGCCGAGTTGTTGATAGGCGGAGGTTTGTTAAGCGTCGAGATCTAAAACTGCTCATACAGAATAAAAATCATCAGCTGAGTACTATACATAAGAGTTAGAAATTATACTTATACATACTACATTGCTAAATTACAAGACATTTTTAGTTTATCCGATTGTTTTTTTTTTTTTTTTTATTTTTGTTACGAGTTAAGATAGGACAAGACAGTTTTCTTTATGGTAAAAAGTGAATCCGTTATATCAAATGAATTAGAATGAGTGTTAAAATCATGACACAAACACCGAAAAGGTTCATTCAATTCGAAGTTAGTTCTACACTGCCTCAAAAGAAGAGGGTTTTAATGTCTTGACAATCGGGATGGGACGTTAAAGTATACTTCGTTTAAAAGAATTGGACTAGAAATCAATCCATTCAGGAGCTTAGTCATAAATATAACGCCTAGCATTTCTCTACGACTTGTAAGAGTTGGAAGATTGATAAGCTTCAACCGACTAGTATAAGGCGGAAGATTATACGCAGAGTCGCACTGAAAATTCCTTAAAGAGAAAAGTAGAAATTGCTTTTGTATTGATTCAAGTCTATCTGCATGAACTCGATATTGTGGATTCCAAACTATTGATCCGTATTCTAGTATCGGTCTAACTAAAGTAATGAAAAGCACTTTAGTTACATAAGGGTCACTAAATTATTTACACCATCATGAATGATAGAACACCTCTAGCCTGATTGACAGTAACATTAATATGAAGGTTGAAACTAAGTTTAGCATCTATCGTTACTCCCAAGTCCACAAAATAGTTTACTGATAGAAGACAAAAATTGTTAATTACGTAAGAGGCTGCTGGCAAAGATCTTCGAGAGAGGGACATGAATTTGCATTTATTAAAGTTCAGCGGCATTGAATTTACGTCGCACCAATTAACTAGGCAGTTTAAATCCGCTTGAAGCAAGGGACGTTCCTCGATAGACGCATAAGACCTAAAAAGTTTTACATCATCAGCATACATTAAGATTTTGGAATATTTTATTGTGGTACAAATATCATTAATAAATATCAAGAACAGAATTGGACCAAAGTGACTGCCCAGTGGGACGCCAGAGGAAACATGGATGACATTTGAAAGAGTATTTTTTAAAATAACTGTTTGCGATCGACCGCAGAGATACGAGCTTCAAAGCTTCCGCGACCCAATTGTCAACCTCACCTACGCGAGGGTATCGTGTTATAAATATGAATGTATCATACACATATTTGGCAGGCGAGGCTCTGGCCACCCCAAGTTCCTCATTGAACTAGATTGTGGGGAGGGCGGGATGGCCAGAAGGTTTAATGTGGTCATATTAATCGTTCCCGAGATGGGCTTTGTTACCGGAAAGTACCGGGTCAAAGGGCCATCAACATCGATAACACTCCCCAAAGCCGTCGTGGAGTGTCTTTACCGTTAATGTGACAACATGTTGATAACGATGTTGATAACTTTGATATAAGAAAGTATATATACAACTGAATGACTTTATACAATGACAAACCACCGTCATCTTCTTGAATGTCCTTGTCGTCTTCGCAGTCCGCTTTAAAGTAAATTTATATAATTTTTCTTTGTTTGATACTTCTCTAAGGCTTAAAGCAAAGAAATTCATATGAAAAAAACTAAATTATTAAATAGACGGACACCCTATTTTGCATATACATGCAACTATGTAAGTTTCTGTCTACTTGGTTTTCATTCGTAACTAGACTTCTTGGCTGTTCTAAATGAAGGGGAGGCCTGCCTGCGTTCGAAATTGTATTATGTCATGAAGGGATTCGTTTCTTATTCGTATGGGCTCACAGGCGGAACAGTTGACAAGGTCTGAGCAAAAGGAAAATAATATTTACTTAAGAGCGAGGCTTTAACGTCCACTTTCTTAGTGCGACTTTAAACTCTAGGTAAAGTTGGCCAGAATTTAACCCAGCCACTTATACTATGTTCAAACAGAAAAATAAATTGAGGAAATTTCGATTTGAATTGAGTGCTGTTCATACAACTCGATTTAGCTTACACAATAGTAATTTGATAGCTGGTTGGCTCATCTCTACAGCAAGAACATACCTTTGTTCAGACTGTCAAAATGAACACGCACATTATTGGGCGAATGAAATTGAATGAAAACATAAAACTTTGAAATTTTTGTGTGTTGTAAGAAAATGTGTTCAATGTTTTGGTTTCATTTTGAGTTTGCCATCTTCTTTTGACAATCCCTACTCCAGTGAAATTAAGGACATAAAATCAGCTGATGAGATGAGCCAACCATATAGTTCAGCCATGCGTAACTGACGTTAAAATATACTCAATAAACACACTTTACAATGTTGCATTTGCAGTTTGAAACAGTTTATTACGCAATTTTTTTTAAATGGGCAATTTATTATTACAATTTATTATATGACAAATTGCGTAATAAATTGCCCAAATAGTATAAATTGCCAATTTGGTGTGTGTTTGAACCTAGTATTAGGCCGCTTAAACTGAGATGAGCAGCAAAATTTTGTGTTATCAAGCAAAGGGGCAAAAGGCTGTTGTTGTAGCGATAAAGAAACTCCGCAAAGATTTTGGAGTGTTATCGATGTTGATTGTGCTCGGCTGCAAAAGATACAGAATTCGCCACGTGTAGGTAAGGTTGACAATTGGGTTGAAGATGGCTGGTTTGACTCATTTGGGTATTTTAGTCGCCTATTACGACAAGCATACCTGCCACGGCTATATTCTAAGCCCTATGGGTGTAAGTTAAACTCTAGTCAACGTTAACTGAAGTTTAAACTCGTACTGAAAACGCGAGCCTAAACAGAGAAATGTTGAGAGTATTCAGTTTAAATTGTTCTTGACGTATATGTTGGGCTCGGAGAAATTGGCAGTGAGAAATAAGAATGAAGTATAGTCAGGGCGTAGTCCGAATATAGACAATATGGACGATAATGCGTTCTCCAGCTGTATTTGAGAAAAGAGAAAATTCGTCTGATCAAAGGGCAAATAAAATTCGGAAAAGTGCAACTTAATAAAAAAAGGAATAAAGGGCAAAAATATTATTTTACCAACCCATTGAAATTAAAACATTAGAGTGTTGTCTGGGAAAGAGATGTAATGATTGCAAAATTCCTACATACTGCCTTGCAAACAACATTAATAATGCTTAAGGATTATCTGCAGCTTTTATAAAACACAACTCTGGTAGTGGTCTTATTTCTCGTCCTTTCAATTTTTTTTAAATCGCTGCAGAAGCATGTCATAAGCAAAATTTATAAAAACACTCAATTGCTTGGCACCGCAGATATATGTATGTGCGTTCTTTTGTTTAAATATACCCTTTAATAGTGAAAGCGTGGGGAAGTTTTAAAGGGATAGTTGAAATTCTCAAAAAGCAGTCTAAACAAAACAAGTAAGGAAGGCTAAGTTCGGGTGTAACCGAACATTACATACTCAGTTGAGGGCTGTGGAGACAAAGTAAGGGAAAATCACCATGTTGTAAAAAGAACCTAGGGTAACCCTGAAATGTGTTTATGTGACATGTGTATAAAATGGAAGGTATTAAAGAGTATTTTAAGAGGAAGTGGGCCATAGTTCTATAGATGGACGCCATTTAGGGATATCGCCATAAAGGTGGACCAGGCCTGACTCTAGAATTTGTTTGTACGATATGGGTATCAAATGAAATGTGTTAATGATAATTTTAAAAGGGAGTGGGCCTAAGTTCTATAGGTGGACGCCTTTTCGAGATATCGCCATAAAGGTGGACTAGGGGTGACTCTAGAATTTATTTTGTACGATATGGGTATCAAATGAAAGGTATTAATGAGTATTTTAAAAGGGCGTGGGCCTAAGTTCTATAGATGGACGCCTTTTCGAGATATCGCCATAAAGATGGACTAGGGGTGACTCTAGAATTTATTTTGTACCATATGGGTATCAAATGAAAGGTATTAATGAGTATTTTAAAAGGGCGTGGGCCTAAGTTCTATAGATGGACGCCTTTTCGAGATATCGCCATAAAGATGGACCAGGGGTGACTCTAGAATTTGTTTGTACTGTAACGAATTTGCTGCAAATCCTCTTATTTGCAATCCTCTGCTAAGTTCGAATCACTAAACTGTTGAATAAATAACTCCAATTTGTAATAATGCAATATGGCCTTTATTAAAGTACTTCACAATAACACTCAAACTGTGCAACGAATAGCTTGCTTAATAACCACACTGACTGATAGCTCAATGAAACTCTACTATTCAAAATAATACTGCTATTGCTAGATATCGTCTTAATCGCAACTGCTTGACAACTCAAATCAAACTGAATTACTTCTTACTCGCTTGCCCCGCTTTTATAGTTTACGCTGCATACTTCTAGGCTCTTCGATTTCCAGAACTTACTAGCATTGTCCATGAGCTCTCAAACTTCTCAGCTATATGCATGTGTTTGCGCATTGACTCTCCGCTGCTCGTATTCGTACATGGTACATATGTGTAGACGCAATTATTTATTCGTTTATGTAGATACATAAAGATTGAATTATTGATGTGAATGTTTGTAGTTTACAGTCTCTCGCGCGCACATAGGCGTATAAGTAAATGCATCTACGTGTGAATCTTTCGGCTGCCTTATATATGTGTATACATGATTTGATTATTGACGTAAATACTGCTTATCGTGGCCTTGGCATCGCCTTAGTGATGGTATAACTTAGTTCTATATGTGGACGCCTTTTCGAGATATCGCCATAAAGGTGGACCAGGGGTGACTCTAGAATTTGTTTGTACTATATGGGTATCAAATGAAAGGTGTTAATGAGTATTTTAAAAGGGAGTGGGCCTTAGTTCTATAGGTGGACGCCTTTTCGGAATATCGTTATAAAAGTGGACCAGGGTTGACTCTAGAATTCGTTTGTACAATATGGGTATCAAATGAAAGGTGTTAATATATGTTTAAAAAAGGGAGTGGGCCTTAGTTCTACGGGTGGACGCCTTTTCGGGATATCGCCATAAATGTGGACCAGGGGTGACTCTAGAATGCGTTTGTACGATATGGGTATCAAATGAAAGGTGTTGAGTATTTGAAAAGGGTGTGGGCCTTAGTTCTATAGGTGGACGCCTTTTCGAGATATCGCCATAAAGGTGGACCAGGGGTGACTCTAGAATTTGTTTGTACGATATGGGTATCAAATGAAAGGTGTTAATGAGTATTTTAAAAGGGAGTGGGCCTTAGTTCTATAGGTGGATGCCTTTTCGAGATATCGCCATAAAGGTGAGTCAGGGGTGACTCTAGAATTTTTTTGTACGATATGGGTATCAAATGAAAGGTGTTAATGAGTATTTTAAAAAGGAGTGGGCCTTAGTTCTATATGTGGACGCCTTTTCGAGATATTGCCATAAACGTGGACCAGGGGTGACTCTAGAATGTGTTTGTACGATATGGGTATCAAATTTAAGGTATTAATGAGGGTTTTAAAAGGGAGTGGCCCTTAGTTGTAAATGTGAAGGAGTTTTCGAGATATCGACCAAAATGTGGACCAGGGTGATCCAGAGCATCATCTGTCGGGTACCGCTAATTTATTTATATATGTAATACCACGAACAGTATTCCTTCCAAGATTCCAAGGGCTTTTGATTTCGCCCTGCAAAACTTTTTCATTTTCTTCTACTTAATATGGTAAGTGTCACACCCATTCTACCAAGTTTTTTTCTAAAGTTATATTTTGCGTCAATAGACCAATACAATTACCATTTTTCATCCCTTTTTCGTATTTGGTATATAATTATGGCATTTTTTTCGTTTTTAGTAATTTTCGATATCGAAAAAGTGGGCATGGTCATAGTCGGATTTCGGCCATTTTTTACACCAATACAAAGTGAGGTCAGATAAGTACGTGAACTGAGTTTAGTAAAGATACATCCATTTTTGCTCAAGTTATCGTGTTAACGGCCCAGCGGAAGGACAGACGGTCGACTGTGTATAAAAACTGGGCGTGGCTTCAACCGATTTCGCCCTTTTTCAAAGAAAACAGTTACCGTACTAGAATCTAAGCCTCTACCAAATTTCACAAGGATTGGTAAATTTTTGTTCGACTTATGGCATTAAAAGTATCCTAGACAAATTAAATTAAAAAGGGCGGAGCCAGACCCATTTTGAAATTTTCTTTTATTTTTGTATTTTGCTGCACCATATCATTACTGGAGTTGAATGTTGACATAATGTACTTATATACTGTAAAGATATTAACTTTTCTTTTAAAATTTGAATTTAAAAAAAAATTTTTTTAAAAGTGGGCGTAGTCGTTCTCCGATTTTGTTCATTTTTATTAAGCAGACATATAGTAATAAGAGTAACGTTCCTGCCAAATTTCATCATGATATCTTCAACGACTGCCACATTACAGCTTGCAAAACTTCTAAATTACCTTCTTTTAAAAGTGGGCAGTGCCACGCCCATTGTCCAAAATTTTACTAGTTTTCTATTCTACGTCATAAGTTCAACTCACCTACCCAGTTTCATCGCTTAATCCGTATTTGGTAAAGAATTATCGCACTTTTTCGATTTTTCGAAATTTTCGATATCGAAAAAGTGGGCGTGGTTATTGTCCGATATCGTTAATTTTGAATAGCGATCTGAGATGAGTTCCCAGGAACCTTCATACCAAATTTCATCAAGATACCTAAAAATTTACTCAAGTTATCGTGTTAACGGGCAGACGGACGGACGGATATGGCTCAATCGAATTTTTTTTCGATACTGATGATTTTGATATATGGAAGTCTATATCTATCTCAATTCCTTTATACCTGTACAACCAACCGTTATCCAATCAAAGTTAATATACTCTGTGAGCTCTGCTCAACTGAGTATAAAAATAGTTTAAGCTCGAAAAACCAACGCTGTTGATCTGAGTGTTACGTCCTCGTTTTATGAAGAACACGTTCTACCCTAAGCAATCAAACATACAGACGTACGAACATATGTACACATACATATTTAGATTCAGAGGAGTTAGCTTAAATAAACCACGAACCCTAAAGTAATGCAACTGTCTCCTACGAGTGCTTAACTTTCAACAATGCGGCCTTTTTTCAAACAATCAACTTAGAGATTATGATGGGGAAAGTATATTATATAAGTCGGTAAGCTTACAACAATAAAGCAATAATATAGCACAACGTGTCACCATTTCAATGCAACAAAATGTCAATAACCTAAAGAATCGTAGCGCAGGCAGGGAAATCGCCCAATCGGTCTTTGGTTCATAGGATGATACCAATTTTCCTGACATAGCACAAATATGGGGTTCACACATACTAAACAATACAAAAATACTAATACATGCTTGCCAAAATGGGCTTGCTTTTTATAACTGTTAACACATACAAACAAATGTTTTACTTGGTATATAAATATTGTAGTAGGCGACCAGAGCAAAGGAAATCGCAAAGTAATAATGAAGCAGAAATTTACATACACTATTACAGTTAGGCGGTTAGGATAGAAAATATAAATATGTACACACATTCATACATACATACTACATCCTTAGCTGCATAAACACATGTGTACAAGACTGTCAATGCCGGAAGTTCCTTACTTTGTAAAAATTACACGCAATTTTTGTATCTAAGATGATAGCCAACAGGCATTACGCTAGCAGAAAAAATAGATCGAGTTACATATGTATATATGTATATGTAACGATATAGTAAAGTTGAGCATTATATACTAAGCAATCTGCTGGCATACGTTGGCGATAGCACCGCAATATTTGCCGTTTGAGTACTGGATATCAGGAAAAATGGGTGTGACTTACAAAACTGTGTACTTGCTCCTATCGACGGACAGCTACAGGTAGGAAGGACTTTGTCAGTTTAAAAATTCAATAGAAAGTTAACCTAAGTTCGAAATGTTTCTATAATTTTTAAACATTTCAAAGAAAACTTAACTACAGCAATTGTCAGTCACTTCGAGCCAGAGCAAGGGTATGATTTTAACCAACAAGTGCAATTACCCTGGGATCAGTATGCAATTGAGTAGTAAATTTTACTCCCAACGAATAAATATCGTGCGGTATAAGTCCTTTGCATGTCTTTACAAATGGAGCAAAGAAAATTCTTGACAATATTCATGAATCTAGGTTCGGTACTGTCGGTGACTGAAGAACGAGATTTAATGCTGGGCTCTACGAGCTGCCGTGGTGTGGCGCACTCCGACTACCACACCGATAGACCTGGGCCCAACTCCTTGACAAAAGCAGCATCGAAAATTTCGAAACAAGTTTTTTCAATTAGAATAAAGTTTTTGTAAGCGGAGTCGTGCTCGGCAGTGATTTGGCAAGCACTACAAGAGGATGTCTGCCATAAAAAGCTTTTCAGTGAAAATGCATTTGCCTTGAAGATGCCGTTCAGAGTCGGCATAAAACATGTAGATTCCATTTTAAAAGAAACACGCCATTTTTCGGAAGAGAAGCTCGGCCGAGATCTCTTGGGAGACACCAGGTATTTATTTTTTTGTATTTTGTACGTGCTTTATATATCTGTATACATAGTTCTGCAAATGAAACTAAAAATGCTTTCCTTAGTTGTGCGAACGACTTAAGTACCAACGAAGAAAGGTATTTTTATGGAAAGTGACTGTTGAGAACAAACGAAAAGGTAACCCCTCGGTGTTTTGATGCCAACTTTTTTTCGATCCCGTAGTCTTTGGAAATGATATTCTGTACGGGGGAATTCAGAATGTAAGCGTAGAATGTATTGTAGGCCTAGTGTGTATTGAAGGTGTAACGTGTGTAAACGTGATTGATATGAGTGAAATCAGACCACAACTAAGTCAATGGAAATCAATGGAGGAAGAAGAACGAAAATGAAACGACAAAGATAGGTGTAACAAGTAAGGAACGCTAAGTTCGGGTATAACCGAACATTACATACTCAGTTGAGAGCTGTGGAGACAAAGTAAGGGAAAATCACCATGTTGTAAAAAGAACCTAGGGTAACCCTGGAATGTGTTTGTATGACATGTGTATCAAATGGAAGGTATTAAAGAGTATTTTAAGAGAAAGTGGGCCATAGTTCTATAGATGGACGCCATTTAGGGATATCGCCATAAAGGTGGACCAGGCCTGACTCTAGAATTTGTTTGTACGATATGGGTATCAAATGAAAGGTGTTAGTTAGTAAAAGGGCGTGGGCCTTAGTTCTATATGTGGACGCCGTTTCGAGATATCGCCATAAACGTGGACCAGGGGTGACTCTAGAATGTGTTTATACGATATGGGTATCAAATTAAAGGTATTAATGAGGGTTTTAAAAGGGAGTGGCCCTTAGTTGTATATGTGAAGGCGTTTTCGAGATATCGACCAAAATGTGGACCAGGGTGATCCAGAACATCATCTGTCGGGTACCGCTAATTTATTTATATATGTAATACCACGAAGAGTATTCCTTCCAAGATTCCAAGGGCTTTTGATTTCGCCCTGCAAAACTTTTTCATTTTCTTCTACTTAATATGGTAGGTATCACACCCATTTTACCAAGTTTTTTTCTAAAGTTATATTTTGCGTCAATAGACCAATACAAATACCATGTTTCATCCCTTTTTTCGTATTTGGTATAGAATTATGGCATTTTTTTCATTTTTCGTAATTTTCGATATCGAAAAAGTGGGCGTGGTCATAGTCGGATTTCGGCCATTTTTTACACCAATACAAAGTGAGTTCAGATAAGTACGTGAACTGAGTTTAGTAAAGATATATCGATTTTTGCTCAAGTTATCGTGTTAACGGCTGAGCGGAAGCACAGACGGTCGACTGTGTATAAAAACTGGGCGTGGCTTCAACCGATTTCGCCCTTTTTCACAGAAAACAGTTACCGTCCTAGAAGCTAAGCCTCTACCAAATTTCCCAAGGATTGGTTAATTTTTGTTCGACTTATGGCATTACAAGCATCCTAGACAAATTAAATTAAAAAGGGCGGAGCCACGCCCATTTTGAAATTTTCTTTTATTTTTGTATTTTGTTGCACCATATCATTACTGGAGTTGAAGGTTGACATAATGTACTTATATACTGTAAAGATATCAACTTTTCTTTTAAAATTTGAATTAAAAAAAAAATTTTTTTTAAAGTGGGCGTGGTCGTTCTCCGATTTCGTTCATTTTTATTAAGCAGACATATAGTAATAAGAGTAACGTTCCTGCCAAATTTCATCATGATATCTTCAACGAATGCCACATTACAGCTTGCAAAACTTCTAAATTACCTTCTTTTAAAAGTGGGCAGTGCCACGCCCATTGTCCAAAATTGTACTAGTTTTCTATTCTACGTCATATGTTCAACTCACCTACCAAGTTTCATCGCTTAATCCGTATTTGGTAAAGAGTTATCGCACTTTTTCGATTTTTCGAAATTTTCGATATCGAAAAAGTGGGCGTGGTTATTGTCCGATATCGTTCATTTTGAATAGCGATCTGAGATGAGTGCCCAGGAACCTACATACCAAATTTCATCAAGATACCTCAAAATTTACTCAAGTTATCGTGTTAACGGACAGACGGACGGACCGACGGGCGGACGGACATGGCTCAATCGAATTTTTTTCGATACTGATGTTTTTGATATATGGAAGTCTATATCTATCTCGATTCCTTTATACCTGTACAACCAACCGTTATCCAATCAAAGCTAATATACTCTGTGAGCTCTGCTCAACTGAGTATAAAAAAAATGGAACAGAAGAAGAGGAGGAAGAAAAATAACAGTATATAAACCTTGACGATAAGGAAGGGATAGAAAATGAAGGGAGTGAGCAGTAGTGTAATGAAAAAAAGGAAAGGAATGGAATGGAAAGAAAAGGATGGGAAAGGAAAGGACAGAAAAGGAATGGATTGGAAAGAAAAGGAGAGAAAAGAGTTAATGTTAAAATTCAATGGTTATCGAAGTGTTAACGGTTTGTTATCCGTGAGTTATCGGTTTGTTATCGACGAGATATATTTATGTTATACATTTATTAGCGATGAGCTATCGGTTTGTAATTGGTGTGTAATCGATAGGAATGCAACATCACCCGTAATAACATCGATATTTGAACATCGATGAATTTTTATAAGAAAACATCTAGCTAATTTAAAAAAATGTGTTTTCTTCGAACTTTGTGAGTATTTGGTACTCACGAGTTTTTTATAATGAAGAAATTTTCAACACTTACGTATGAGACATATTTCCCATATGATTGTTTAGAAGGAAAATTATTTCCATTTTACTTTTGAGTGTTACAGAAAATAACAAAATGGGTATGTATGTAGATAAGTAAATGCATAAAAGCGGAGTATATTAAAATTTCAAATAAATAAAATAAATAAATGTAAGTCGCGATAACCTCCGAAGAGATCTAAGGCAGAGCTTCTCATACAATTTACGTCGTGCCCCTCTTGATTTTCCCTACAAATTGGCCGGACGAGACCTGCATGTTTTATGCCGACTCCGAACGGCATCTGTAAGGCAGATGAGTTTTCACTGAGAGCTTTTCATGGCAGAAATACACTCGGAGCGCTTGCCAAATACTGCCGAGGGGCGACCCCGCATAGAAAAATTTTCTTCTAATTGAAAAACCTTATTTCTAAAATGTTGATGTTGCTTTGCCCGGGGTGTGAACCCAGGGCATACGGTGTGGTAGGCGGAGCACGCTACCATCACACCACGGTTTTATCTACCAGCACACCAAATTTCAAATACTTGCACATAAATCAGCAGTTTTAAAGTTCTTGTGACAACAACAAACAGTCATTCATAATATTTACGTTTTACGTTCACTTATTGTTTGTATGGTCTGATTAGAATTGAAGTGGAAAGAATAACAACGTCATTCGCAATTCAGTGAACTGAAATATGCAAGTCAGACGTCTGATAAGTGTATGAAAGTCCAATGATTCTTGTTCCATAATTGAATTTCTTTTTTTGCTCACAAGCGTAATACTCAAAAATATTCAAATGCTTTTGCTAATTTCTTTTTTATTTGCATAAAATTCGTTCATTGCCATTTCATTTTGTTTATCAGTCAACAGCCTCATTGTTTATTAGGAATTGTGTACATACGTGCATACATACATATAAATGTATTTTTGACTAAAATAAACAACAACAACCGGTGTTGTACACATTTCTTTACTACGTTATATTATTATTTAGTTTACATATCAAATATCAACAAATAAATCAATCCATTATCAAATTATATATGCATCTCTTTTGAACAATTTGGTACTTGAAAGGTAAAAAATAAAAACACTTGACACATAGTGATACCTCTTAGTTTTTGTTTTTCTTGTGCAGGTCTGATCACATAATCAAAGATAACATAGACCCTCATTTTTTGAATCCAGAAATGATTCTATGCTTTTCTAAAGCTATATCGGTCCACAAAATATCGAGCCATTACCGCGAAAATAATGTATCCCACATCATAATCGATTTTTCTTTTGTTATCGAAATCGATAGTTCAACATCATTTGCATCATCTGTCAAAATTTCATGGCTGTAGATTAAACCGTTATGATTTTATAACAAAAACAATTTTAATGTAAATGCATATGGTGACTTGTTTATATTTTCTTTGAACGCTTGTGTGGGATACAATTAAATTCTCTTTTAAAATAAATGAAACACAAGGGAAAAAAATAAAGAGAAACACAATTTTTTGAGACTTTAATTAAGGATAAAGCTTTAGAACAATATGTCGAAGGTATGAATTTGTTTTTTTTGCAAAATATGTTTTTGTTTTCAATTATTGGATATTTTTACAGCTCTCCCTGGTACCGTATAGCGATTCAGATGAATCTTTCGTTGATTTAAATGGAAAGTTTAAAAGAAGTCGAGGAGGAAACGTGTGTTGGGAAAAGGGGCTACAAAAAGCAAAAGAGAATACCTAAAAGTCTGCAAAAAGATAAGAAAAAAATACGAGTGTTTTGCACAACCCGTGCTTAAAGAAAAAATGTCCAAATTCGTGTCATGATAAAATTTCTGAAAATGAAAGAGTAAGAATAAATGAACATTTTTGGGGAATCGGTAACAAAATTAGACAGAAATCTTGGCTGTTTTCTTGTGTTAAACAAGTCGATATTAAAAGGCGATATGGAGAAAGTGACAGAAAAAAGTGCAGCTTTAATTATTTTATCAATATCAATAATAGCAGTTTTAAAGTTTGTCAACAATTTTTATTGAAAACGTTGAACATTTCACAAACGATTTTAATATCCATAATAAAAAATAGAAGTTCGTATAAAACTTTCCTTGAAAATATAAAAAAGCCAACTGCACACAACAAATCTGAGGAAGCAAGCATATCGCTAGTAAAATCCTTTATAGAACAATTACCAGCGGTTCCTTCACATTATTGCAGGAATAAAAGTACCAAATTATATCTACCTCAAGAATTTCGAAACATAAAAACTGTATATCAGCATTATGTAACATTTGAAAACTATTAATAAAGTAAATAGTCAGTTATCGTTAAGAGTATTCCGTAATATTTTTAGAAACAGTTTCAATTTAGGCTTTTATTTACCTAAAAAAGATAAATGTATCTTATGCGAGAATTACAAAAATTTAGACACAAAATCCAAAAAGCAATTGCATTCATCAGAAGAGTATCAAATTCATCTAAAGGACAAAGAGAAATGTAAGCAAATATTTTTGGAGGACCAAAAGCTATGCAAAGAGAATCCGGCTTATTTATGTACAAGTTTCGACATGCAAAAGGTCTTAAATACTCCCTATGGAAAAAGTGTTACATTGTTCTATTCTAGAAGATATTCATTCGACAATGAAAGTTTTTATGAGAGTGGTACAAGAGATGGGTTTTGTTTTTTATGGGGAGAAAAGGATGCTAAACGAGGGTATAATGAAATTTGCACAACTGTTTTCCAATACCTTAAATTAGTCGATGAAAGAAAAACCCAGTCGATAGTCCATCTTTATTGTGATAGCTGCGCAGGACAGGACAAAAACAGAGCTATGCTTGCGACATTAACCTATTTTGTTAAAAATTCTAATTTTGTGACTAATATAAAAATCACATACTTGTTGCCTGGACACAACATGATTCCTGTTGATTCGATACATAGTACAATTGAATCGTTTATTCGGAATAGGACTATTTGGGCTCCAAGTGAGTGGTACACCATAATATCAAATGCAAGAACTAACCCAAGAAAATATAATTGTATTGAATTAACTAAAAGTGATTTTAAAGACTGGAAGACATTTTCAGAGGCGTTACTTCCAAATTCAGTGAAAATTCAATTTACAAAATTACTCTCTGTTACATTGGAAAAAAATAATCCAAATATTACTCTTAAATATGGCTACTTTGATGAATCTGAAACCATAAATTATGATCTAGATTCAATTCCACGATTCAGACGAAACTCCAAAATAGCTTTTGAGGGACCTACTCAATTATATGATGATATATTGAACATTTCTTCTGCTAAATATAAGGATTTGAAAACGCTTTGCGATAGAAAAACTTTACCCGTAAAATTCCAACACGAGTATTTAAATTTAAAATGGGATGGAAGATAGTATTTAGCGTTCTTTATATATTTTTATCTATCGTTATTCACGTTTACAAGATTTTAATATGAATAACATTACTTTGTTAACAGAAAACTTTAAATATATGAATTATATTACTTTATTTTTGTTTTATCGAATATACTAAGAAATGTATACATTTATTTTTTTTAAATCAAATGTAATCTAATTTTAAGGACTAAGTAAAAAATTAAATAAAAAAACGGGAAGTCACTTCCTTAAAATAAATTTTTGTGTAACCCACACACTTTTTTAATAATAGGTTGCCAGAAGGAAAGAAAAAAATGTATCCCACAGAAACGACTGTTATGATGCAAATATCTATTTAAAATTATTAAAATTAAATGTATTACACAAAAAAATATTTACATTATAAATTTTAAAATAATGGCTTTATTCAAACTGATTTAATTTAAAAAAAAAAACCTTCCCCTGTAAAATTTCGAGTTTGTGGAATACATTTTTTCGGCGGCTATGGCTCGATATGTTCTACGGTGTTTCATAAATTGGTTCAAGCTATCGCAAAAATTTGGATTTGGTGACTACCTTTTCATCCGTAAAGCAAATATCGCAGATAAACCGATCCTCTATTAAAAATAAACAAAATATTTAAATGCAAGCAGCCAGTTGAAAGTAAGTTACATATTGTGTACTTCAAGTTTAGTTTGTCCCACCCGTCATGAGCTAAACTGATCTTATACTCATTCTTTGAAAAATATACAAGATAGTTTAAAGTCTAAATAGGACCTTAGTTTCTTATTACCTAAAACATATGGTACAACAAATTTTGAAATTCAATTTTTATGGTTTGTTTGAAGTCGGAAAGTGATGCCAACCCCTTACATAAGTTGGGTGATTTCGATGTCGTATCCATCACTTTTAGAAAATTGTAGTTTTTTTTTTTTTTAAATTACAGCCTTGAGTTTAATATTTATTAGCATCGTATCAAACAAATATTGGCCTTAGAATTTCATTTTCCAACTTCTTGATGACCAGCTGAAAAGAAGTAGGTACGAATCAAATATCTATTTTTTTGGGGATCCGTTTCATTTGGAACAGATCTGATTACAAGGAGTAACTCCAATACTCTTACATGCGACTTAGGCGGTTATTCATTATGACCATATAGGACTAAATTTTTTCCGCACTTGATACTGTTTAAAATATTTTTAGCGATGGAGGTTTAGCGTTAGCGATTGTTGAAATTCGGGTGCAGGGCTCTTCAAAACTGAAACTGTGATTGTGCTCGTAAGAGTACTATGTGCGTAGTGGTAGCGGTTTAGTCGTTGATTGGTCTGTAACAAAGCAAGATGAATACACGCCTTATTTGCCACCTTAAAAAAGTATTTCGTAATATGCTATGAAATTATGGACCTATCCTCATAGAAAGGTCGTAATTTAAAAGTTTTTTTTAAGATAACTTATCTCAGACATTTCTTTTAGTAAGGCCGTATATGCGCAAAGTCGTCAATGAAGTCGTATCTCAGGAAGCCTGCTATCCGGAATCCGCCTTTGGATTATTAATACTGAGTTCAAGACGAGTCTTTTGACACCCGCCCGATATTTTTTGACGAGTTTTAGCAGTTCCAATCTAAAGTAAAGAATTAGCTAAAATACAACGCTTGAAGTGAGTAAATAACCAATAGCCCCTTTCCGTGATGGTACTCCATTTGTTCAGTGCCGACTAGCGCATTCAATAAACGAAATACCGAAGTAATCCATGTGAATCGAATCGGCAAAATTGTGCTATGAAATGACGACGATTGCTTTAGACTAAGCGCACCGTATAGTACAGTTTAATATCTGTACCTAAACATCTCTCTAACGCGATACAAAACAGCTTCGTGCAGCTCAATATGGAGAGTGCTCCCAGTATTCCTCGAGAAGCGAGTTGTCAAACTGTAAAACAAATAAGCGGTCCTTTGATAAGAGAAAACAACGAGGTATTTGTGAAGTAAGACTTGAAATTTGCGAAAATAACTAGATAATAACTTACACACCTCTTCGACTGCATCTTACTCATTTCATTTTCTACTGGGTATATGTAGTGAAGTATATATATATATATATATGGCACGTGTGTACTTATGGCAAATTTATATAAATGTGCATAGCCGCAAGTTCATAGTTGTCATTAACTTTTATTCAGGCATGCTTAACGAACGAAACGATATCATTTCGTTACGATAATCAACGTTAATAAACGAAACGAAGTCATTTCGTTTCGTTTATTAACGTTAAGAACGCCAAATTAACGTTAATTTGACGATCTTAACGTTAATAAACGAAACGAAGTGACTTCGTTTCGTTTATTAACGTTGATTATCGTAACGAAATGATATCGTTTCGTTCGTTAAGCATGCCTGCTTTTATTGTTTTTTGTGTCCAAGCAGTTCATTACCCAACGCGACCAAGTTGAAGGTCATTAATTTCACTAAAAATGCATCGGACATTTATGACAAATCTACGTACCCGCCTAGATACTTGAAGAATGTGCAAATGCACAAAAATGTAATTAGTTTAGTAGTCATGCTAAGTCATAAAAACACTTTAAGTGATGAGTATGTGGGAGATATTTTTATTGCCGGCAAGGTAATGAGTCCAATCTATTAATTTACATATGCATATGTGAAAATTTACTTTAAAATGCAACTTAGTAGATATGTGTTTCCACTGGTGTTAAATTGTATCTCATTTTATAAATGTTCTACGTAAGTCGTGTGTAAGCAATCGTAAGCTTACAGATTCAACAAAATCCACCTTATATGAGGCTTATTACATTCGGGCCAAAAGACTTATAGCATCAGGCGTGAAATGCCTAAGCAGTAGTTATTAGTTTTATAAAAATACGTTAAATTGATCCTTATTATTGTTTCATCAGGAATAACGTTTATTTAAGTAGCTATAAGAGCTTAAACACCAATAAATAAAGTTTTCGCAAGACATTATAATTAGGGCATTGCACAACCTCATATCCTGAACTTGTAAGTAGGCCGAAAAGTCAGAGTTACACAAGCATTTTCTTATCAAATACAATAACTTGCCATTAGGCTTATAAACCACGGTGAAGTAGAAACAATCTGCCTTATTTCAACCTAAATAGTTGTAAGGCTTTTCGTACAGAGTATCTACACCATATTCTATGTCAAAGCTGATATGTTCTCAAAGCAAGCAATGTTGCCGTTGTGTTCCATTTTTTGCTGGGTATCTTTAATACATACATATATACATACGTTGTAGATAGATAGGCGTGCAAGTGGAGTAATAAAAATTTCGCAATTTCTAACAGCTAATGCAAATAATAACACGAGCGCTCAATACATACATACATACATACATACATGCAGTCATAAAACAACGCCAAATGCGATACGAGTTGAAGCAATAAAGCCAATAATTCTGAGAAAACACAAATAAAAAGATTCAACTGCAGTTGAAAACGGCAATGACAATGACATTAAATAGCAGCTGGACGACCTTGGTGACAATGACCCCAAAAAAGTGTTCTAAGCAAACAATTAAACAATGAAAGCAAATAGCAAAGTCTTCCGATCATTTGCGTTAATACACACATATGCACAAACATACAAACACATGCTTAGGTACCTAGAAACAAGCCCGTTAGAAAAGGTGTTTTTGAGTTAAGTTGTTGATAATGTGTATGTATGTATGTAAAAATGAATGTATCGAATGCGCAAATTGTTTATCATTTTTTCCAATAACGGCATTGTTTTTGCCGGGTATTGATAAGATTGGATATGTTAAGAACACTTGAACACTTCATCATTATTTTATATATTTATTGAGTTGTTTGTAGAAATGAATTATCTTTAGTTCCATTGCCTTTGATTTTTTAGAGGAAGTAAGCATCAGAATTCTAAGGCCAGAATTACATAACTAATTTATAAATGTAATTTATAATTTATAGCATACTAGATGAAACGTTCAAGAGTCTACTTTTACGATGCGTGGAGTATCACGTACCTCAGCTGCCGCTTTGGAACGCCCTATCTCTGCAAACTTTTGAAAAACGCTCTATGTTGAAATTTGTTAGAAGGCGTTTTACTTCAGAATTCGGGTTTGAAAATTGGTCAAACCCGCCCTCTATCAGCCTAAATTCAACATAATTTGACGTTAGATAAAGCGTTTATGGAACAAATTTTGTGGAAGAAGGTTCTGCAATAAAATTCTGAGACAAGGAGGTCTCGAACTGCAACCAAGAGAGGGTGGTATTCCACTGAGCCGTCTACTTATGGAATGTTTGGATATGTTTGTCCGTATGACTCAATCGCGCAGGAGTGGGCGAATATATTTGGATTAATTATGGCATACTGTCAGCTAAAATTCCCTAGAAAACAATCGCCTTTTAATAATATTTTAATCGTCTTTGTGGCTCAGGGAGGCGACTGTCGTAGTGAGGTGGTATCTTGATCCGTTTATCACACGACGGTCCTGGGTTGAAATAGCCGACAAAGAAACATCGCAATTTGAGAAACTTGTTTTCTCAATTAGAATAAAAGGTATTTTGAGGAAACGCCCATCGGAAGTGGTTTGACAAAAACTCCGAGTATATTTCTGCTATAAAAAGCTTCTCAGTGAAAATTCATCTGCCTTGCGGAGGCCGTTCGGAGTCGGCATAAAACAGTCCATTCCTGCCAATTTATCGGAAAAATTATGGAGAAGCACGACGCAAATCAAAAGAGAAGGTCAGCTCAATTTCTCTCCCAGGTAAATTGCACCAAATACTGGATTTCTATGAAATTTGGCACACAGCCCGTGGTCTGGAAGATCTACTTGCTATTTTCCTTTAGCAAAGATGAGGAGGTCGACACCAGTTTTTCAGTTATTCTTAGTGATCATAACTCAAGTATATTAACTTATGTATATTGGAACGATTTTCCGTTATCCCTTGTCAAATTTGGTTGCGAGACAAACCGGTTTCGGCGTTATGCCATCATCAGTGTCGATTTTTGTTCTGTGCCATCCGCTTTCCCCCTTTGGAACAGTATGTCATTTCACCCAGACCAATAAAATTTGGTATCTGGGTCATATAGATCCAAGTATAAGAAAATATATGCGAGTGCTCCTTTTATCTCCATTCTACCTAGGAGGGAAAATTCAAAATGCATGTTTCCGGGTAATTTGTAAGTTCTTTTCGGGGTTTCGCAACCATTTCGGGATAATTTCAGAACTTTCTTCAGATGATTTCGGGATTTTTTTCTGGGGAAGTTCGAGACTTTTTTGGGATCGTTTCGTGACTGCTTTGGATTGTTTTTGGAATAATTTTGAGATCAATATTGGGTCATCTATGGATGATTTCTAGACTATTTCGATATTGCTTGGGTGGTCATTTTTTCGGTATTAACCCTCTAACCAGTAAGAGTGCCTCAGGGCATGCATCACAAATATCAAGATTTCCGTGTGAAAAAAATATTTTTTCCTAAGAAAATGAACTTAACTCTCTCCCCCATATTCCTAGTGAAATTTCTTTCTCAAATTAAAATAAAATCGGGTGGACGGTTTGTCTTCTATACTCAGTTTTGTGCGAACAGGTGGAGAACACGATCGTTTTTTTGGATAAAGAAATTTATTATTTTCAATATCAAAACTTTTTATTTTTGAGAAGTGCGCGGAGCTTGATAATTTTTTTTCGTTAAGCTGTGCTCATTAACTTGCTGATTTAATATCTAAAGTTTTAAAATAAGTGGAATTTTCTGCCCGGCAGTGCAAAAACTAAAGGGTGCCTCAGGGCACTGTTGTCGTTCAGCGCGAACTTTTCTACACATTGATTTTATTAAAAAGTTCTCTATATAGTCGGTTTTACTTTTATTTCATAACTTTTCATAAAGTGAATACAAATATACTCTTTTTAAACCGCTGTACGATGTCGCGTGTAAAATTTTCGAAGTTATCGGACGAAGAAATCCATGAAATCGTGGAATGGGTAGTGACAAGTGATGAAGAAGATTCAAACAGTGGAATAGACTCTGGTTCTCTGAACCACGAGCCAGAGGAAATAAGTCCAGAGGACGAACACTTGATATCCAATGCCTTCGAGGTATGGATACGAGTGCAAATTTTTTCAACGAGGTAGCCAATTACTCACTTACAACATCTACAGTCAGAGATACTGCTACTGCCGATGAAGGTGACATTCCATCAACAGATGCGATTACAGCAACCTACACGGCATTGACGTCAACTCCAATTCAAGGAAAGAGAGCTCGTTCGCCGTTACCAAGACCCGAAGGCACCGGTGCAGCCGTAGTGCCAACCAATGGTGGTTTTGTTGGAAGTAAGTATATCTCCCCCATCTTTGCTCATGGCGATCTTGCTTTATATTTATTTTATCAGATATTAAATCAATTTCCAAAGATTCCGCTGAGTTTAGCAAGTTGATGTGGCGCAATACAGCTCTTAAAATTCATGTAAATGAGGTCGCATTCCGTGGATGCACACGTTTACCTGACAACATAAAAGAGCTTTCAACTCCCTGCCAATTATTTCTCTATTTTTTTCTAAAGAAATAATTTATATTATTGTTCAGGAGACTAACCGGTGTCCTCTTAGTGAGGACATTAACTCAAGATTCAATGTGAATGCCGATGAAATATGTCAATACATCGGAATTCATTTATAAAAAAAAAATAAATGTAAGGCGCGATAACCTCCGAAGAGATCTAAGGCCGAGCTTCTCTTCCAATTTGCGTCTTGCTCCTCTTGATTTTTTCCTACAAATTGGCCGGACGGGACCTACATGTTTTATGCCGACTCCGAACGGCATCTGCAAGGCAGATGAGTTTTCACTGAGAGCTTTTCATGGCAGAAATACAATCGGAGCGCTTGCCAGACACTGCCGAGGGGCGACCCCGCTTAGAAAAATTTTCTTCTAATTGAAAAATCTTATTTCTAAAATTTTGATGTTCCTTTGCCCGGGAGTTGAACCCAGGGCATACGGTGTGATAGGCGGAGCACGCTACCATCACACCACGGTGGCCGCCAAATTCATTTCATTCATTTATATATGTCAATATATCGATACCCGAATTTAGAAAGCTATTGGGGAAAGAACCCTTTCGAACCCATTCGCAAAACAATGCCATTGAAATTATTTGAAGCTATAAAAAGATTCTTATCATTCCGAGATGAGGAAGAAAGGGTAAAAAAAGGGCAACCAAGTTATGACCCGTTATTTCGGATACGTAATTTCTCGGATCTTCTCAACGAACGCTTCGACTCAATCCCAAAACATGGTCGACTTTGGTAAGCTGCTGCTATTTGTCAACTCGCAGAAATTATCAGGTTTTATTTCTTTTCTTGATTAATGTCGATGAGCAAATGTGCTCAACGAAAATGAAACACCATCTAAGACAATATATTCCAAACAAGCCCCACAAGTGGGGTGTCAAATTGTTCGTATTATGCGATTCGTATGGTTACGCATATAGGTTTGAAGTCTACAATAGCGCAGGAGACAATATTATTCTACCAAATTGTCCCGATCTAGGCAGCTCAGCAAATGTTGTAGTTCGGTTATCCCAAACTGTGAATGACTTCATGTACCATATAATTTACTTCGACAATTTCTATACGTCGTTACCTCTGTTGGTTTATTTGCGAGCTCGTGGCATATTTGGTCTTAGCACAATTCGAGTGAATCGCATCCCAAATTGCAAATTGCCACCGGACAGTGCTATAGCAAAGGAAGAGCGTGGGTTTTCAACAGAGTACGTGGGCTCTGCATATGGAATCGATATTAGTACTGTTCTGTAGAAGGACAATAAAGCGGTCAGGCTGGCTTCGACTTATGTAGGAGTTGAGCCATTCGATCGAAGCAATCCGAATGAGCAAACGATATGACAGGAAGAAGAAGCAAAACATTGAAGTCGATTGCCCACAATTATTAGGGAATACAACAGCCATATGGGAGGCGTCGACTTAATGGATGGTTTGATGGGACGATATCATATGAGAGCCAAGACACGTGATGTAATGGCTTGCCATTTTTATCATTTTATTGATATGGCTGCAACGAACGCTTACCTTCTTTATAAGCGAATAAATATAGAGAAGATAAATGCCTTCAGTAATATTTCTGACGAAGGAGAAAAGATTTTACAGCTGCCTGAATTCAGAGAACAAACCGCTGCTGCTCTTGTGAGCTACAATCAATAGCGTTCGGCGGGTCGTCCATCTTCAACAAGCCAACCAACTAGTTTACCTGATTCTCTGAGTGTGGGCAGAAAAGCTGCATATCCTGTTTGTGATGTTCGCTTCAACGGTAATACACATCTTCCGAAATGGCTTGAGAAAAAAGGTGGTAAAAAATGGTGTAAACTTTGTAAAAACTCCCAAACTCAATGTGTCTGCGAAGTACGTAATTTACATTTATGCTGCTCCGTCACGAAAAATTGTTTCGGGGAATATCATACAAAGAAATAATCTATTTGTGTTATTATTCATTGTTTATTAAAACTTATTTCAATAAAAACATTATTCCTTACTAAAAATTGTAAGTGTTAATTTGTTTGCTCTAACCGACAAGAGTGCCTGGAGGCACTGTTTCTTATTTCTCACCTGACAGACAAACGAAACGACATATTCCCAACCGTTTCCGATCATTATTTAAAGTTTGCTAGTTTGAGGGTTAATTTGTTGCTATTTTGGGATTATTTTCTAGATTATTTCCACACTTTTAGAGATCATATCACGGCCATTTTTAATTTCTCGAACGTTTATGTTCTACACTATGGGCGTTGCTTTCCAAACTCTTCTTCTGCGATTATATCACATTATGCAATCCCCTTTTTCTTTGTTTTTTATATAGGCCAAATTCTCAGATGCGTCTACGTACTAGTTTACAAAATAATAAGAAAAAGAAATAACTGACAAATGGGATTGGTCGGCAGTTGTTACCGAAATATTTGAGTTGTGTCACAATAATAACTGATCAATTTCGAAAATGATTTGCTTATTATTGGACACAGAACTAAGCCAAAGTGATGCTGCTGATGAGACAAGAGTCTGCCCAATTGTACCCGATCTCTTTTAAGGCAAGTCAGCGTTTTTTGAGTTCACATATCTACATATTTCTACAGAAATGTGTGAGCAATAAACTTCCGGCAGAAAGCATATATACATAAATGTCGGCTACATGAAACAGTGAGATTAACAATAAACCTATGAAGCAACATGCAAACATATAGAAACACATACACACATACATACATATAAATTTACATGCAGCATTGACTCATACAATAAGGAAATAAAGAAGTCAAAGCTATGTATCTCAGTTGATTCAATTAGCCGACAGTAATGCAGCATTTGTGTTTTATTTAATTTTTAGTTTTTTTTATACATGCAGACATGTATGTTTGTATGTAACACATGTAAGTATATATTTGCATATGAATGATGTAATTAGCAGTGCCTAACCAAAGTCACAGTTCATGTGGTTGTCAATTTAATAAATTATTAAAGAGAATTTAATCGAGCCAAATGCCGTACACTATGGCATACACGCGCACAGATACACCCATACGTACACACACACACATAGATACATGTACGACCAGTGTACAAACGCATTCAAGTAATAATTACATATATAGATTTGTTTTCAACGGCTTTATTGCATATTTTGAATAAAATTACAGTTCAGACGTGGCAGTGGTTTAGTCTCCCCGAACACTTATTGTGCTGGAACAAGTTCCTGGACGCAGGCCATTGATCCGGCTCACATACATACGTATTTACACATGTACATACATGCGATTTAATTCTGTATGGCATGCAGTTTTTTGCTGTGGCGCTTCAGTTTAGTCACCCCTAACCAACGTGAAACTGACCGACCGGCATTGGCTAAAAGCACGCATGCATTAAATAAAATATGGCGAAATTTAAACTGAAAAATCAGGTCAATGCTTTTTCATTGTTTGTTATGATATATGCATATGTATATATATATATATATATATGAATGTATGTAAATGCACGTGCATACGAATATACGGAAATTATTCTGTAAGGAATCTTTGTGATTGTGCTTTTTTTAATTCTTTGCAACTGGCATTAGTCACGTAGAAAAATTCCGAAAATTGTTGATTTAGAGTGCGTATAACGGTATATGGCGGGACTTCTGACTCATATTATTAGTCGGTTCGTATGTAAGAGCTAATCAAATTCATTGATATCAGACGCCTGATTAAACAGAGAAATGGAGTAAGCATGGGACATTCGGTGTCAAAAAATTATAGTTTTTTAAACCGTTTTATTTAGCTTGACTCTGCGTAGCAAACGTTGTTTACGAATTTTGTAATTGAAATTTAAGTAATTTCCCGATAAGCTACAAGCTTGAAACTTGGAACATAGTTCAGAACCCGATGACAATGCAATAAAAAGAAGAAAAAACTCAGCTAGGTGGCGCATGGATCGATATATTTCAAAGAAAATTATTTTTGGACCAATTTGGCTCATATTTGGAACACATATTGCATACAGAAATAGAAATCCCTTTATGAAAAAAAAAATCCGCTAGATGCGGCAAGGATCGAGATATTCAAAAAACTCGTATTTGTAGTCCGAATTGGCTCTTATTTGGAACAAATATTACATACAGTCCGGTGGGAGTGACATCAAAATACTTTGGAGTTCAAGGAGGGACAAGCATACGTGGCGCCGGGTCGAGTAAAGTCTTTGGGAGTATTATGTATTGAGGACTTAGATTGTAACAAATTGTCAGGAAAGAGTCCTTGTAATAATGAGTCACTAAATGAACTAAATAGAATGAGGAATAATAGGCAATTAAATAAAAACTGAAAACTTGAAAATAAAATAATTTAAAAAAATGTTTAATTTAAACGGTTTTATTGAAAACAATACTTATATTAAGTAATAATACTAAAAGCTAGAAAATAATTAGGTAGGTCCGAGGTACTTGTCATCACACTCCTCATCAATCTAGGGCGTTGATCAGACAAATAAATAAAAGCGTTGGGCGCGTGAAATTTCTAAAAATTTGAGGCGTAGCATAACCTGATGAAGGTTCAGTTGGTCTTACTTATGACTATCAATAGAAATTTTATGCGACCCATTCTTTTATAATAATACCATTATGCTTGCTAAGTATACTTTAGCTGTTTTTAGCCAAACAATTTTTTTTTTCATTCATAGGTATTTTGAGAAACTAATGAAAAAATATTTAAGAATGGTCAACATGACCTAATCAGCCTGTAAGTTAGATGGGTGTAAATTGACTTCGGGACTCAAAATCTGGATTTAGATGCAAAAAAAAATGTTTATTTATTGATGGAACTGCCTGATAAACAGTTCAAAATAAACCACTTTGCAGTGGCCGCAAACAGTTTTCTGTTCAAAAATCTACGAATAACATAAACCGATTGAAATTTTGCTGAGATATTCCACTTTGCTCCCTTATGGTTGACAAATATTTGTACTGCCAGACACGATTTCTGAAGGTGATAAAATTCAAAGAAAAGAGCAAGGTAGAGTCTTGTATTTATTTTTCTTGTCTAGTCTTATAACATCATTGAACACAACATCCAAGCCTAAGTAAATTATTAGGCTTCATACACAGAGAGCAAAAAACTTTTGAAATCGACCGAATTACGTGTCAATTCAATCGAAATTTCTTTCAATTTTGCAAAAAAAAAATTTTGATTCTGAATGGACCGTTTCAGCATTCATATCAACAAAAAAAAAATTCATCATATGCAACCCATAAGTCTGTTAACTTAAAAAGCATTACTGTCACCCTAAGAATGACATAAAAACAGTTTACAGAGCAGAGCGCCTTTGGTGTATTTTTCTCAAAAAATAGCTGTTGTATTTGCATAATATTGACAAATTTTCGCTATTAAGCTTACCAATGGAATCAGTTCTTAAACAGAAAAATCAGTAACATTGATTAAACACTTGTCATTTTTAGAGTATCTCTTCTGTTGAAATGGCTGAACATATGTTCTCTTGATAAAGAAACTCGGTTAAATTAACCATAACACCATCAATTTTACCAAATATCTGTTAATTCAAAACAAAAAAATCCAATTCGCCTATATTACCAGCGTTATTTCTTTCGGTGTATCTGCTTGAAGGAAGAACTAATTGTAGATTCTCTTCAAATAATCCCTTTTATAACCAGATTTTAAAGGTATATTTGAAATACTGAGTATGCAGTTTTTATCTCACAGAAAGTGAATGCACTTATACAGTGTTCTTGTTAAGCAATTAATGAATAACAAAAATTGAAGGGAAATCTTAGTCTTATATTAATAAAAACCAAAACAAACCTAAGAATTAATTGAAGTAAAATGGCTGAATTGGCACGGAATGACCCATACATACGGCCATATAATACCTGTATAACCTTATGTGATTTACAAATAGATGTCATTGCCTTATTTCTTCTTTTTAATAATATCCTAGATGCAACACCGAACAAAAAGTTCAGTATCCTGCAAAAGTGATTATTTTGAATAAAATTCGTCACCAACAGACTTAAAAGAACAACCACGTAGGAAATGTCAACAGTGACACGATAACGATTCCCCCTTAACTCTGTGTCGAAAAAGTAATCGCTCCATTTAAAATGTCGATAAAAATAGTCCCTAACGATATGACTTGAAGGCACTATATCCTAGACTGCCTCAAGAAAACATTGCAAAAATCGCGTCTAAATTGAAAACTTATGCTGAGAAGGTTTCGAAAAATGTATTTTCTTTATCGTTGCAAATTTCAGCAAGAATTGAAATTGAAATTTGATTTTAAATTGGTTACTTGGCATCCGAGTTTTAAATACTTTATATACTTTTTTGGTCATGAAAAGCTTTATATTTCTTGCGAATGTCCTTTTGAGCTCAGAAGTCGTTTGTCTAACATGTCATAGTCTAAGTACTCTTCTCGTTGCACCAAAGTATGAAAAAACTTAAGTTCACTTCAACTTAACAGTGCATCGAGACGTAATACTAATATAGACTCTATACGCATAAATCTCTATACATATGTATATAAAAATATATAATAAAAATAATTCTTGACCTGCCTATCTAGGCGCTCTTCGCGGTTATGAAATATGCAAACCGCTTCTTTATCAATAAAGATAGCAATACCTACCTACTCCACTTACAGCTCAAATGCCACAAATAAGAATAGGAAATGCCGTGAGTTGAAAATCATTTAAACTTTAAGTTAAAATTCTAAACATTTTATTACACATTAATTCTGTTTGGATTAAATAATCTTTCTGTGCATCTACTCATTACACACATTCATATAATTAAATATATAATATCTGAAAGAGTATATCCCTTGGTCAATATTTGAGCCCCAAGAGCTATTGAGTATTTTTGATACATCCGCACAAACATGTGTACATATATTCATACAAAAATTTCGTTGACACGTCCCTCCATTCATTTGCTCGCTTCAGTTTTCCCGTCACAATAACGTCAAAAACTGGCTAGACTTTCGTCGTTTATGTGCGCTATATTTGTAAATTTCATTTCTCTTTTTTTTTTTGTACTTTTTTGTATTCTACATACCTAAACAGCACCTACGTAAAAATGTGTTTCATCATAGCTACGTAACTGTCAATGTCCTCCATGGCTCATATAGTACAAGTAAGGCGTATAGTTTCAGCTCATTCCACATTGCACTTATTTTAGCCAAAGTATTTTGGCGTGACATTGACTTTATGTTTACTTTTGCTTTATCATCAAGGTTAAGAAAACCGGCCGGCAATAACAACAACAAAGCTTTATTTTCACGATAATTTCCATCAGCAAGCTTTGGTAAATATATTTGGTTGCCAGGATTGCTGTGGCTATGTGGGCAGAGTTGCCTTAAGGCTAGAAACAATTTGTAATTAACAACTGAGATAATTTATATACATGTCTAATAAACTTTTTTTGAAGAAAATTAGAGATGTATTCAGGTATGACACATCCTCAGCTATGAATAAAAATATTGAACATTTCACAAAGTCTTAAATTTTTTATATATCGATTTATGAAATCAAGCTGTTGCATTGTGGCTTACATGTGGTGGCGAATGTGAAAATTATGACTGTTTTTTGCGAATGCCTCAACTTAAGTGTGGGTATTCAAGTAGACCTAAAACTCCTTCCGTCTAAGTTCCACTTCTCCCAGGTACTACCATTAAGTATTCTGTCGTGAGGTGGGTTTAGCATTAAGCTCTACAGGCATTGGTGTCACATTGAAGTACTTTCTTAGTCGCACGGCGTTGGATAAGCTCTGGCTGAATGCCATATGCGTAAGCTCCCGTTATTTCCCACATTCGTGGGTGTTTTCCGCTTATATATAATTATTATTTTTTTTTTCATTATTTTTAATTTTGTATTAGTGTATAAATCTGCGTGTTCTTGCGGTGCTTCTTCATTGCTGTGACATTGACCAGGCTTTTGTCCTTTTGATTCAGATTCACTTGTATCGCAGGGAAGCGCTTTAATCCGTCTCTTCGTCGCTTTATGTTTTCTTATTGAAGTGGGCCATCAGCCTGTTTTTACACTGTAGACGTTTTATTTTCTTTGTTTTTTATTTATATTTTTGTATTTTTATTTATTATAGTTTAATTTAATTTTATTTTTTTTCCTCAATACTTTGCGAGCGTGTAACCCCTACCGTGTCGTTATATGACCCGGCTGAAGATGTCTTGTCTCTAATCCGTGCCAGACAATTACTAGATTTCTAGTTATTGCTTCTTCACTAATATGCCGTTATTTCTATGGTTGGAAAGGTCATGTCTCCAATTCTTACATTGGCCTTTACTATCTCATTCCTTCTTTACTGCTTCCGCAGTTGGTAATGGATAAAGAAGCATGTCTAGTTGAATTTAAGGATTTGGCCTCAATAAGTTTGCTTATAATGAGAGCGTCCCCGGAAAATTTTGTTCTAACTTGATAATTACCGTAACTCGGCAATTCTATACTCGATTTTTTATTCCTTAATATGCCTTTATTTTAGGCTTGAAAAGCTGCGAGTGGATTCTGCAGACCTGTGTTCTGTTGAAATTTGAAGTTAATAAACCTTGATATATCCCAAGAGAAAATTACTATGCCTTCTAAGGCTCGGTTTCTCAGTGTGAGTTGAAACTGCAGTTAAAGTTGACTAGAGCTTAACCTCTCTAGTTTGTCCGGCAACATAAAATTTTGCTGCTCATCTAAATATTGCACACTTTAAGGTACAAGCGATAATTAGTCAATTGTTGCTGGCAGTATAACGGACATGCTTATGTTTCTACGACATTGCATACATTTAGGAGCATATAACTTTAAGAGGCTGCCGAATCAACTCTGTCTACAATTGTATCCAAATTCTAGGGCTATTATTACCTCCAGCGGTAAGCCAGAATTTTTAAATATATTTATTAGCAGAACTCAGTCGTCAACCTAAAATCTGTTTATTGAAATTTGAATCCGCCTATGACAATTTTTATGTAGTTAGTGAACTCTAACACGTGCATTTATGTCAATAAAATGTTTCCTAAAACACAGTAGCATAAACGGTAGATGACTTGAATGTTCGTCACACAATATAATGAGTAGGCAAACTTTGCGCCATACAATCATGCCACCATCTGAAATTTAAATAATTCTTCTTTTGTGGCCCGCCCTTGAACTCGATTGTTCACTTTGTTCTGTTGAAGGACTATTTGCATATGGGATGTACCGAAAAAATTGATAAGTTTGTTCTGATGGGAGGCTAAGCAGTTTAAATGGAAATACCCCCGTTTGAACACCTTGCAAAGCAAAATACATTTTTATAATAATTTCGCCAACAAACATAGGAGAATAACCTTCTGGTCCAATATTAATTTTGTGTAGGTGTGACGACGTACGTAATACGTATATATGGCAAAGTTCATGAGCCTACTGACGCTTTTTACTCATAGCCAGCTTTGCCGCTTTTTTTACAGATTTATCTTTTCTGATACATTTTTAAGTTTATAATTTGATACTTTTTCCTTAAAGAGTTCTCTGTTTTGTTTTCTTTACTGAAATAAATTTATATAGGCCAAAAAGTGTCACTACTCAAATAAATCGATTAATCGGAATAAATCTATTTATAAAATCATCACGAAATCAGCAATATCTTTTTTCTCAATGATAATAACATTGAAATAAATAACTATCGTCAAGTTTGTTTTGTAAAAATTTAGTTGTTTTTCTGCTATCCAGAAGCATTAAGGAATGTCAGTATGATTTTGAGTTGTGGCTCTTTTTAGTTTGGAGTGAGATATGTACATATAAAGAAACAAAATTTTCGGATAATCTGAAAATATATTGGGGAAGGAGCTATGAAATTGTTTATCTCTAAAACTCATTTAAAAATCAGTTGCTGTCCATGAGTTAATTACTTAGCGGATACAAGATTGACTTAGAAATTGATACATTTTTTCCACGTCATGTGGCTACGTTCTCTATTTCTATCCGTCGCTCTTTGTTACTTTACATAGCATACATTTAGGCGTATTAGTTCGTGATTAATGATGTGATTACGTAAAAAATGTCGATCTTTCTTTGAATATATTGAAAATGTTGGTATACGAATACATTTGCATCATTCTCGATTGTGGTTAAGGACTACGTACTTAATAACTTTTGCCGACGCGCTTGTCACTACGCCATCAGCATATGTACCGTAGGCGGCTTAACATATGTAAATACGTGGGTGCTATGAGTGTGGGTGGAATCTCCTGTTGAATGTATTCATGAGTGGGTCGTTTAGTGTTAAGTGATATAGCGTGGTCATATTCCATAGACATGAATTTATTAAAATATATACAAATATACGCACAAGTAAACTCTCGTTGATAATAAAATTAAAGACTTTCTAAAATAGAAACTTCTATTGGTCAGCTAAGCTTAAATACCAGAATCGGTAATTTGCAAAAAGATGAATACAAAATTACATTATTTAGGGCCCTTATCAACTCGTAAAAATTTCCTTTCCTCAAAACAAAATTTTTGTGAACTAAGCTTTGTACTTTTATGGCAGATAAATTTTAAAATTTACACGATATTGACATACATATGTAATAGCGGTGTACGCCGGTGTTCTTGCTTTAAAAAGCTTTTTTCTATTTAAAAAAATAATATTTAGGAAAAGTTTTGTTTGTATGTATTTAAGGGAATCAACGTATTGGCGATTTCGGAAAGATCCGGGGTTTTTGCCTCGAAGTCTCGCGGATCGTTCAAAAAATTTCAAGAGGCGCTCCTTGCGGAGGGACTGTCCTTCATTCACTTACTCCAGGGAGGCCTCGAACCTAGGCCCGGGCTGCGTCTGACGACAAAAATTGAAGTACTTAAAATGGTCACACTTTTGTCTGTATGTCTCGTACAAAGCATAGTTTCACCGAAGGAGATGTTCTGGCCTAACTTCTAATACTCGTTATCGACACGATTTCTTTAAATTATTTGTGACCCCTTGCTGGTCACGCACAAACGCGATTTACGGTTGCTATTAATGGTATTTTAATACTCATGGCTCTCATGGCACAGTTTTAACGATGAACACCAACGCTGGCCAATTGTTAATCGCGCCAAAGGGGGCATCTAGTTTTGTCGGCTGTTTTAAGAACTATATTTCCCGAAGTGCGAACAGTAGCAATCCTGTCCAAAACCAGTCGCTACCACGCCTCCTGGCCCTCATACAACATGCCAGCACAGAAGCTAAAGGACTGCGACTATGAACTCATACCATCGTGAACGTCACTAGAAGCTCTAGGTATAGCTCCGAAGACTTTCTAACGGTTTTTTTTTTTTTGTAGCGTTATACTGCCGAGCACTATCAGGGAAACACCTTGAAACGTTAGGGAGTAACTATTCGGCCAAGGATGCCGCCCGCGAAATCATAAGCAGCCCAAGTAGATATTATTGCGTAGCTCATGGGTGAAAATAGTATAATCCTACATAATTTAAATTTTAAAAGGACCCTGAATACCTTTTTTTTTAAATACAGACCAAAATTTGCCGGTGTTTTTGTTCGAAACATTGGTTTCAATAGTCTTCGCTAAACCAAAACGATATTTTAGAATGAAAGTCGATCGATTTTAAGTTGAAAGATGTTAAGGTTATACGCTCAGTTCAAACTGTTGTTTTCCGACATTTTGATACAAGAATTCATTATGAACATGGGTGGGCATAAGCTTAGCACCTGCTAAGCGGCCATATACGTATACGACGAGCGAAATAAAAATGACTACTTCGTCAAAATGAACGACCAATCACATTTAGTTTGATTTCGACGTCCGTACAATAGGGAAGTGCCGCATGCACTATTACCACACAGAACGATCGAAAAATACGTACATATGAATGAAAAATTTTCATTCATACATCCGTATTGTACGACCAAACACTGTACCAAGAGTGAGTGTGATACGTGCTTACAGTACAAGCGCTGAAATCAAACTAATGGTGATTTCTTTTATACACGAAAATGTCGCCACTTTCAGGGGCAAACAGTTTCAAGATTTTCACTTCGCCCTGTGAAATTGTAGCCACTTAAAATGTTCAGTGCCACCCTGTATGACTTGAAAAGAACAAAAATTGTTACCATTTCTACAAAAAATGCAGTTCGTGTGGTTGTTCGCTGTCAACTGTGATCGCAAATTGCTTTTGAGCATTCGCTTCAGCTTCGTGTGATTCATCAGCTAATTTACAGGGTTGTTTTCTGCACCGACCGACAATGGCAGCGAGGGCAAGTAATGTTGCATTTTTGGCCATTTTTAGGGGTAGCTTGTTGAGAAAAGATAATGATGCCCTCTATTGAGGCTAAGCTGATTTTACAACAGAACACAACTTTTAGAAGCGTTGGCGTGAAGGCGACATTTTCGTGTAGAAAAGAAAACACCATAAATAAATATTAGATTTTGCATTCGTGCTCGCCGCGCGTTCGTGTATACTAAAGGCGGTGACACAATGACATTTTTCATATAGATGCGTTTAACACAAGCTTATGCATTCCAATAACATCGCCACAATCAACCAAGATGTTGCGTTTGTAAATATGAAGGAACTTCAGACTTGAAGTTTATTACGCCTTGCCCATTCACATACAAAATTTCGCGAAGCACTGTTGTAAACATTCTCCCTATACAACAAAAATACTTGCTAACATATTTGGTGTCGTATTCGGTTGTTATATTGCAGTTTTTCATTGCGAAAAATGTTAGAAAATTTACCAACCAGTGGGAAAAAAAATTTCACTTGCAAAGTGTGCCAACACCCTTAGCCAAAGCAAATGTCAAATTCTTCTTCTTATGATTTGCTTGGAAAAAAATTGGGTAGTTGGCTACTTTTCAATATCAGATGGCGCCAGTGTCGCACATTCTACCGTTCTCCATAAAAATACGTGCAATCTACTCATAATGCATAAGCATGTGTTAAACTCATCTATATGAAAAACTGCTTATGTGGCGGACCTATTACACATTCTCAATTTGGTAATCGTGTATATGTAGTGGTGCCCACCGCTGAGTATGAATAACCGCGTAGCTTCAGTTTTCAAACTAGTTCGACTGTCCACTACGTTAGAGTACACTCAAAAAAAAATGTATCACTATCAGTTTAATACCGGTTGTGTTAAAATGTCATTTTTAGCAGTATCATTTTTTTTAGTATCAATGTAAAGATGAATCATATAAAAATGATAGTTAAAAGTATTAAATCTTTATCTTGGTTATTGAATTGCTGAGGAAAAATATTAATTTTACACCTCAAAAATGTCAAATTAAGACCAGTATTAATATAGCAGCATAAATCATCAAATTGATCCTCAAAGATATTAGATTACAACTTAGCTTATTATTTTGATAACTAATTAATTCGATTTTATTCTCAACAATGTCAAATTGATATTCACCTAATTATTTTAATAAGCAATAGTATCAGATTGAAACTGTAAGCGCATCACTGACTGTTCGAAAAGTCGAACTTCACTGTTCGTATGTGACTCGATAGTTGTTCGGGGTTAATTATTTGTCGTTTGTTGAAATGAATAGTGTTGTCGTGATCTGTTGGTGCAAAAATGAAAAATTAAAAATTGCCTGCAGGAATTGCAACAAAACAGAAAAGGTGAGTAATATTAAGTTTTGTTGCAAACAAAAAGTGATATACAAGTGCATAGATATGTATGTACGTATATATCTTTGTTGTGAAACTAAGTTCATATGCATGTACGCTGCAACAACAACTAAATAATAATAAAATATTGTAAATGTTTGTGGTAATTTCATTTTTGTTAAAAATTAGAATCAACTTAATACTAACTCACATGTACATATATTTTCAGGTTGAAGAAGATTTTAAAGAACTTTACCCTGAAAAACAATTCACATTAACGTCGAAATGGTGTGAAGCATTAACAAAGCTTACTGCTTACTTTGAGCACAACGAAAAGGACAAATACTACGGGAATCTATTGACATCTGCAAAAAGGAAGATCGACATAAGTAAGTCCCTTAATCTCCTATTTATAATGAAATACTCGTCTAAATTAATCTTTACTTTAGATTCAAGAGACTCCATTTATTTTATGCTACTTCACACTATTTTAAACCAACACGCCGGTATATAATAAAATAAGGAGATTTGAAAGTGCAACCATACAAAGTTCCATTTTACATATAGCAACGATAAGTGATTTACAACACCAAATAGAATTGTGTACCAAAAGAGTCGAAAATCGCCAATATAGCCCAGCCATTTATAATTGTAGTGGGTCTTGATCTTTTGAATTTTACGTGAGCTTTGGTTGTCACAAATTTATATTTAGCTCGTTTGTAGTTTCATTGGACACTTGCTTTAAAATTTATCTAATATTTTCCTTGAAATACCCAGATGAATCCCATCAAGTATGGAGTTTCTTATAACATTTATTTTACGATATTTCGACTTCTTATGATGTAAAAAAACTATGTGTAACTAATCTTATTCATAATTTAAACCATTTTATGTAAATTTAACTTTGTTCAGTTTATTTGTGCAAAAACGTTTTGTTTTAAATTCCTTAAAGATTTTGTTAACTTGAGATATTTATTCTCGCATTTCAATTTACATCATGGGTTAAATGAAGTAGATATTTACAAATGTACTCACAATAATTGTAATCAAGAATATACAAGTTTAAAAAGATTTAAAGTACACATAAAAAGACATATGAATTTAAAAGTATCCAAAAATACTAAAGTTGTAAGCAATACTTATCTATTGAAAACTAATATTGACACCTTTTGTAACACATAAATATTCCAGTAATAATTTTGAAAGAAAAATGTTCTCCTATAATGAGTCAGTAATCTATTTCCAGACCACAACTAATAGTAGTGAAGATGATAATGATATCACTATAAGTCAAGATGAAGTATTTTCAAAGTTTGAAAGCCTCATCACACAAGCTTGTCAAGATATTTTAATGAAATGTTACGCAAGAGATAATTTTTGTAGAAAAGATGTCTTCTTTACAAAAAAAAATATACAAACTATAAATTTAACTGTTGCAGACGCTTTAAAACAAATATTTTTAAAAATCATCCCAGAAGAATTTCATATAAAACAAAAAAATTCCTAGATTTTTGCTCTAATCCTTTTACCAAGATTGACTCGGAATACAAGTTATTCAAAACCCTAGCAATTAGTAATTTAATTTGTAATGAAATTTACAACATTTTTAAAACAATATGAAAATAGATTTCCAAATAGATACCAGATGCTCAAAAAAAAAATAAATATTGTAACATAGAAACGTCGGATTTTGCTTACGTACTGTCTAATGTTAATATTTATTTTGAAAATACTACAATACCGCACTTAAATTATAATGGATTAATTTATAAAGAAGATTACTTCTTAACTCTTAGAACAAATATGTTAACTTTGCACAAAATTAAACGTATTCTGATAAGCAATAGTAATGAAATCTATATTTTAAGTAAAATTTATAATATAAAGGGTTTTAGTGAGCACTACCAGTGCTATGATGTTGGAATTAAAGAAAATGTTTTGCAAATAAAAAATATAACTGAATTCGAAAGACCCCCATATCACATGTACCACAATGTAAAAGGAATTTCTTTATAAGAATAAACAAATTTTAAAACTGAAAAAAGAATTTTCTCTTTGGGAAATGGTGGAACTTATGGAAGTATCAAAATGATACTAAAACTGGTATCAGTTTTATAAAAGTAAGTATCATATTAGAGCGCAAAAACTATCAATTTAATAAAAAAATAATTTCAAACTGATACCCAGAAGGTATCAATTGGATAAAAAAAGCATCAAATAGATACTATGTTATGGCAGAAATAATAGGAGAGAGTATCAAGTTGATAACACATGCAAAATATAAAATTGATACTTGTTAGTATCAAACCATAAGGTTCGAAAATATCAAATTGCCAATTTCGAAAATATCAATTGCATAACACGGTTGATGAAGAATAATTGATACTCGAAAGTTGCATATTGATGGTTATTTAGCATCGCCCTGATACCAGCTTTTTTTTTTGAGTGTAGTAGCACACCCGGTCATTTGTTTGACTGTCTGGGGAAAACTTGACTGCCTGGTGATATTTAAACTTGGTTGATAGGCTAGAATCACTGTGATTCACTCCAAGGGACTAGTTGGGATAGGGCCGCCAACTGTAGGAAATGTCAAAACGGGAGACTTGGGTGTTGAATGATGAAGTGTGAAAATCAAAATTAACACATCAGTCGCTATTTTAAAGTTTCGCAAATAAACAACAGATGTTTGAATATAAGGTCAAGTGATTTTTCAAACCCTTCTATCTTCAACTTAAGTATGAGGTGAGAATCATTTCAAAGGAGAATTTAAACCCCTGGGTCCTACTTACTAAAGGATTTTGCATAACAAATTTCACTTATTATTTACGCCAATCGGAATATAGAATTTTTTTCGGGTAACTTGTTTTTTTAACAACATAAGGACAATTTGAAAACATGTTCGACTTGGGTCATTTTATATGAATTAATTTTTCCTTCTTAATTTTTTTAAAAAATTATGCAAAGTGAGTATTTAAATTTTTTATATAATTTTTCTTTAGTGTTTTGTGTTAAGCTGGCATTGAAAGCGCTTGTTTTTTTTTTTAATTACTTTTAAACGGGTAGAAAGAGTTACATTACGCAATTGGATTCTTATAACTGGCAGTGATGCGCATCCGTGGATACCCCGTTCGACCATATCCGTCCAATTTTCGACATGAACAATAAATTGCCTAGACAGTCTTAAATGAGTAGAAAATATAGTACCGCGCCGGACGCCGTTGCCGCGCCGATATATTTTGACATTCGGTGGCGGCGTGCAACAAACGACGAAAATCGGCGGCGGCGTTTATCGGCGGCGTATATCTCTAATATGTACACTGTTTAATTACATTTACTTAAAAAAGTATTTGCCATTTTGCATTGACCACCTGCTGAATGTCATTGACCGCTTCTCGTACAGTACGAAGTCACTTTAATTTTTTGTTTTTTTTTCTTTTTTTTTTGTAATGATTAATTACTTTGGAAGCTAATAAATTCATTGACTTGTTTTTACTTTTTTTCTTAATTTTTGTTAAGCAATTCTTTGTTCTGTATCCTTTGTCTTACATTAAAGTAAGTTCTTTTGTAATGAAATTATTCTGAACAAATTTTGTTTACCTTATGAAAGCTACCTTGTTGAATTACTAGTTGAACTTTTGACTTCTATTAAAAATAAGCAAATATAAAGATATGCATCTCTACTTTTAGAATAAAAATTCAAAGTCCTTTCACAAACAAATGATCATTCATTGACATCAAATTCTACCAATTTATCATAAGTTCGCCTAGACAAATTATTATAAAAATGATATTTTTCTTCATTTTACTTCTTCTACACCATTTCCAGTAGTAAATGAGAAAGCGGCACTTCGATTAGGGAAAAGTCAATTTTAAATGATAAAGCGCCAATTGAAATTTTGGGAGCCTCAATTGTTACACTCAGGGAGTAACTATCAGTTAAAAATGCGCAAAGACTAATTTGTAATTAAGAATATAAAAATGGTAATAAAGCTTAGCTATGAATGTGGCAACGAGCATACTCTGACATATGTGTGGAGTTATCTACTTTATTTAAATATACTTTATTTTAGTAAATTATTTTTTGAATTACTTTATTTTTGAATATTATTTCAAAACGAAAATTTTAGTGTCAATATATTTATAAATTTTCAATGTTAATATTAATATTTTAAAATAAAATAAATAAAATTTTAAAAAATATATAGTTGTATTATCAACTATATAATGGCGAGCCTGCCCATCGGACCATCAACAACAATAAACTTATCTAAAACCATTGCGAATCAATAAGAAGAAAATACAAAAATACTTAAAGGAATACCTTCAATCAAAATTTAAAAGATGAGCAAACAGTAATTTCACCAAAAATAATTATAATTAACTATTGTAAGAAAGCTATTTAAAAATGCAATATTTAACCGAATTGAATTAATTAATAAAATTTAGAACGTCTTATAATGTACGTGATTAGTAATCTTTTTAAAAGCAAACAATTAAAACAGAACAAAATTTATAATGAAATTATAATTATTCAAAGTATAAACTTTAAACGGAATTCATACTACCAAATTAAAATAGTGAAAATTTTAGCAAAAAATCAAAAGACAATTTATTTCTCCTACAATTTAAAATAAATCCGATAGTACAACAAAATCTCTATATAAATTGCCAAATAAGACTAAATATAAAATATAGAAATACTAATTAAATCAAGAAATTGTGTCATTGTGCTTTCCATGAAGATTATTATAACCAATTTAAACAAAACTTTAAACGCAGAGAGAATACTTGATGCAAAATTTACCAGTAACATTTGGACTATTTTAAAATCATCAACTTACAACAACCAACATTTCTTTGATAACAAAAAGAATTTGGAACATAATACAATACAGTGATTATTATTACCAACAATCAAATTTTTGTTGACACATTTACAACAATCAATTTTTAAAAATTTGGAGTTCGCAGCAAGTGTTAAGCATTGTTTATTTATTTGTATTCATTCATCTTTTCAGATTATATCTTTTATATTTTCAAATTAAATAAGTTACTTTTTAAAGATTTAATTTGCAACAATATTTTCATTCTTTAAACAATTCAAACAATTTATTAACTTTTTAATTGATTTTGTTTAAAATAATACTAATTTAAAATTACTATTAAATTAAATTAGTGTTTATATATTTAATATATTTTCAACATTTTAAACAATAATCAGTTTATTATTTATATTAATTATGTACACTCTTTCTCCAGTTTATATTGAAAAGTATATATTTATCATTTATAGAAATGAGAAATTTTGCAACAACAGACATATAAACTTCACAATACAAGTAAATTCATATTTAACCAACCTCATTTTCAATTCAAAAAAAAAAAAAAACAATCAACAATCAACAATCAATAATCAATTTTAAAAAATCTCCAAAGATTTCCTAAAATAATTTTTATTGACATATATCAATTCTTTCATATTGAAATTAAAATCATATGACAATTTCATATCAATCTCAAACGAATAACGGAATCAAATTTTACTTCCTTACCAACAACTTGGACATACATTATGCAGAGTACAATTATATATTGAACATATATTCTGCATAATACAAGTTTTTAATTTTTGAGTAATTGTGCACACAAAGTTGCCATCTACTATTACTCAACCTAATTCTAGATTCTTCAATCACATCATGATAAATAACAATATTTCACAAACAACATTGCAGTAACACAACCAAATATTAATATACATAAAATATTAATACAATAAGTAAACAATAACAACAACTAAAAATAAGCTATCAAATACATCAAATCATCAAAAGATTGGGTACTTTCATCAATACTAACATAAACCTTTAACGCAATTAACACATAATTCAAATGTTCTTCAAACTATAACATAAAAATCTTACAGTACTTAATATACACTGTAAATTAATATTCAAAAATAAATTTTTTTCGTTTCACTGGAGGGGGAGTAAATGTGGAGTTATCTACTTTATTTAAATATACTTTATTTTAGTAAATTATTTTTTGAATTACTTTATTTTTGAATATTATTTCAAAACGAAAATTTTAGTGTCAATATATTTATAAATTTTCAATGTTAATATTAATATTTTAAAATAAAATAAATAAAATTTTAAAAAATATATAGTTGTATTATCAACTATAATATGTATCTTGTTTTGAAAGATCATTTCCATGGAAGATGTTGCTTTCTGGAATGCCATCACGCGACCTCCTGCAGTTGCTGATCTCTTCGTCCCATCCACAATTTTATCTAAATATTGCAGCTGGTCCTCTACAACATACGTTTGTCAATGGTATGGTAAGGGGCACCTACATTTGATTTTCCCTAAAGAGTCTTATGGCGATCGATGCCTCGATTCTTGTCGTTGCACAAGCAAGCTCGGCGAAACTGATGACGAGGTGCGACTTTGCTTTGATAAACGGGGTTTGAAACATATATTTTCCTTTGACGCTACTTACACCTAAGACCTATAATGATCTATATCCAACAAAGGACCAGCAATATCGGCAACACTCCCCAAAACGTCAGGGAATGTCTTTATCGCTACAACAACAACAACAAAAACGATACCTATGACAGTAGCACACAACGCGCATTGTTGGTAGACGATCAAAATGTATAAGGCTACTGTGCAATTAAAGAATGAATAATCTGCATAACCCAATACCAACCTAGACGAATTTTTAACAAAGCTGACAGAGGGGTCTTATTTACATAGTACGTACTTACACAGACCATGTTTTTCCAAAGTCTCGTAACGGCTACAGGTTTTTTCCAAAAATGTCATGTTGTTCTTGAGCCCTTTTAACATTTAGTTACAATCAATTTACCAATAAAAGGCTACAGATATAAGTTATAGCATAGATAAAAGTTCTCTATAAACTAATTTTCTTCATCAATACTAAATAAGGATTTCTCATTTTATCGTATCTTTTCTTTTTTTGCAGGTGAGTCCCTTCGCAGTCAACACAAATGTCCAGCAAATAGTTTCTCAATTTATCGTAAGTTTATAGAGAGCAATGTTTAATTGAACAATTTTAATAGTTTATCTTGTGCCAAATCAAGAAAAATTTTCCGCCAAATATTCTACGCCGATATGCGGAAACAAAAAATTGCAATTCACAAAAGTGGCAATTTTCTAGCAAATTTAAATTATAACTTTCCATTTCAATTGAAAGTGAAAACGTTTTATGCCTCGGGTATTGCATGTAAGGAAAATTTAAATACGTGCATATGTATGTAAGTATCAGCATAACCCAGCTAGCAAAATGATTATAAACAGACTTTCAATTTGATGATTATGATATCCAATTACTGCTAGTTTTCGAACAATCTTTTACTAGAAATTGTTTATCGAATGCATGGAATCCTGAAAACAAATTCGAAAGAAACTCCCGAAATAAACTCCAAGAGCTTCATTATAGTTGTTAGCTACGAAATCAGTTCCCTGAAATGCACGTCCGGCTACTTATAAAGTCTGCCTCGACTGTGTACAGCTGAATTTGCTTTTGGTGGCCTAAGACTTTTGTACGTTCTGCCGCCTGCAGTTCCAGCAGCATAAAAGCAATGGGCTAAAAAGTCGAGGTTTAATCGACGCCTAAAAATAGGTTTAGATATGCTGCGATGAAATGGAACTGAAAATAAAGTATTACAGAAGTACAGATATGTTGACTGGTTGTACCTCTACATACATACATATGTACCATAAAAAAGTAACAAAAACAGCAATTTTAAACCTACGAGTAAGCAATATGTGGTATTGTCGAATTCATTATCAGTCAAATGAAAATTCAAACATCAAGTTAAGTTTGCACACTTGGTCAGGCAGCGTAAAACCATTCATTTTAATTCGGTCACTCCAACTTTTCGTTGCGGTACAATTTAATTGCTTTATAAATTTTATGTACTGTTGTGCAAGTTGGCTTCATTCGTTTCGTTTCCTTCTATAAAAAGTCAGTTCGTCCACTGTAAAGTCGATTATAAAACCAAAATAACCAAGCTTCAATTTCCAAGTCTTCTACTTTTGGTGAATTTTGCACACCCGAATATTCCAACAAAATTGCGGCCACCACGTACACACAAAATAATTACTTGTAGAATTGCTTTGCACTTACCTGAAATTTCGCAATGTCTTTGCTAGGCAGGCATAATTTAATTTTTTAAAGTATTTTTTTTTTTTTTTCTTTTTTTTTTTTTTTGTCATTTGTTGTAACTTATAACTACAAGCCAAGCAAATTTCACATATTGCCACAATACGGATATTATCGATAAGTGAAAGTTTGAAAAATTAACTTGGTAATAGTATACCAGAATCAATAAAATTTATATTAAAAAAAAAGTTAGGCACCGGCAGCAACATTTTTCTATAGCAAAAGCGCAACTAAGGTTTACCAAAATTTTTTGCCAATCGAATTCCCAAAGATAAACGAAGTTCATATAAAATCTAGTTTTAGCATCATTTGGTACAAGTACAGTAGAGTGAGCCCAAAAAAAATTGACTCTAATTTGTATACTCAGCGTGCTTTGCACACAGAGTATATTAACTTTGATTGGATAGCGGTTGGTTGTACAGGTATAAAGGAATCGAGATAGATATAGACTTCCATATATCAAAATCATCGGCATCGAAAAAAAAAATTTGATTGAGTCATGTCCGTCCGTCCGTCTGTCCGTTAACACGATAACTTGAGTAAATATTAAGATATCTTCACCAAATTTGGTAAATGAGCTTATCTTGTCCCAGAATAGATTGGTATTGAAAATGAGCGAAATCGGATGATAACCACGCCCACTTTTTATATATATAACATTTTGGAAAACACAAAAACCCTGATTATTTAGTAAATAATACACCTAGAATTGTGAAATTTGACGTGTGGACTGATATTGAGACTCTTGATAAAAATTTTAAAAATTTTTTTAAACGGGCGTGGCACGGCCCACTTGTATTAAAATCAATTTTACAAATATTATTAATCATAAATCAAAAATGGTTAAACTTATCGTAACAAAATTCGGCAGAGAGGTTTTCTTTACTATAAGGAATGCTTTGAAGAAAATAAAACGAAATCGGTTAAGGGCCACGGCCACTTTTATATAAAATATTTTTAAAAGGATCGTGGACGAATAAAATAAGCTATATATTTGCAAAAAAGAGCTTTATATCAATGGTATTTCATTTCCCAAGTGGATCTATAACAGTAAATAGAAGAAACTTCAAATTTTAAAAAATGGGCGTGGCACCGCCCCTTTTATGACTAAGCAATTTTCTATGTTTTTTTTTTTTTTTTAATTTTCTATGTTTCGGGAGCCATAACTAGAAGAAAAATTAACGGATCGTAATAAAATTGGGTACACACATTTTTCCTATAGCAGGAAATATTTCTAGAAAAAATGGACGAGATCGGTTAAAGATCACGCCCACTTTTATATAAAAGATTTTTAAAAGGGTCGTAGACGAAAATAATAAGCTATATCTTAGCGAAAAAGAGCTTTGTATCAATAGAATTTTACTTGAATTATATAAACACTAAAATTTTTGAAAATGGGTGTGGCACCGCCCCTTTTATGACTAGCTATTTTCTATGTTGCGGGAGCCATAACTCGAAGACAAATTAACATATCGTAATGAAATTGTGTACATTTATTTTCCTTATAGCAGAAAATATTTCTAGTAAAAATGGACGGAATCGGTTAAAGACCACGGCAACCGTGGTGTGATGGTAGCGTGCTCCGCCTACCACACCTTATGCCCTGGGTTCACACCCCGGGCAAAGCAACATGAAAATTTTAGAAATAAGGTTTTTCAATTCGGTTCGGTTACACCCGAACTTTGACACCTTTACTTGTTCTTGAATGGTCTGGATGTAAAATTGGTGCCAGGAACCTTAAGTCTGACGGCAAGCACATATGAAACAATTTCCAACTACCGGCTAATAAATAAACGAGTCAAGTGTGAATCACCCTAATGTTTTTTACATAACTTGTAATGATTATGGTATTTGGTAAAAGTATTTCAAATATCAGAATGTACCGCTTTAGATAACCCCAGTTTGTTACCTTAAAAAAATAAAAAATAAATGTAAGGCGCGATAACCTCCGAAGAGATCTAAGGCCGAGCTTCTCTTCCAATTTGCGTCGTGCTCCTCTTGATTTTCCCTACAAATTGGCCGGACGGGACCTACATGTTTTATGCCGACTCCGAACGGCATCTGCAAAGCAGATGAGTTTTCACTGAGAGCTTTTCATGGCAGAAATACACCCGGAGTGCTTGCCAAACACTGCCGAGGGGCGACCCCGCTTAGAAAAATTTTCTTCTAATTGAAAAATCTTATTTCTAAAATTTTGATGTTGCTTTGCCCGGGAGCACGCTACCCATCACTCCACGGTGGCCGCCAGTTTGTTACCTTAGTAATGTCATAATTCAATTCATAATTTTTTTATCTATACAAAGCATGAAACATCCCTTTGAAACGCATGCTTTTACCGAAAAATTAAAGTCGCTTTCTTTCTGCCTTGTAAAATTAAAAAGAAAAAGCTTTCTACTTTTCATTTACCATACACTCTAAGTTGCGGTCAAAGCCATTTTTTTAAACAACTGAGAAACGGTTATAGTCAACTCTCCTTGGTATTTCTGTCTTTGTGAAGTGGTAAGAATCTGGACAAATACATAAATCCACTACGACTACCATAGCATATTCTGGTACTTGGCCGGCTACAAGCATTGTCTATTTGACACCCCGAACCCCGCTCCGCTAGATGACGATACAAAAAATTGCTGCGATTATATAATACTACAAAATTCAGCTGCATAAAAATATTACTCATACGCAGCGTGCAATCATTAACGGAATGAGAAATGATAGTTCAGTCCCACCATGACTATCACACGTTTCTAACTATAAATCATCTAAATATAAAGGTTAGATTTTCGATTTTCTGGTGCCCTTTAAAATCGTCTCTAAAAATTCAACTAGTTTCCAATTCATGAGCAGATTGCATTCAACGTGAAAATCGCTCTTTATAAATTAAATAAGTTTATATATTTACTTTTTAAAGCTCTAAATAAAATTGTAGTGAGTATTCTAGAAAAAACGAAACGCAAACTTAAATGCATAAATCATATTTAATGCTCTTCAACTACGAATTCGAGGTCTGGGTTGAGGCATTGATTGCAAGCAAACGAATACAGCATCTACCAATAAGTAGGGCACATAAAACTATGTATGCATGGACATATGTACATACAAAAACACATACGCATGTATGTATTACATATGTAAGTACTTGTGCTCTCGCTCGACAGCCTGCAATTACGAGCGATCCGTTCGCTTTACGAATATGCAAGAAAACGACTTTTGTATATACAATCATGCATATATACATATGTATATATGCATGTGTGTACATTTCTATGCAATTTTATAGCTATGCTGTACATAGTACATAATAAATAAATTGCACTACAAATATGCTTGACCTGGTTTATTTTTTATCACCCCCTTCACACTGACGACACAAACTCAACCCCATATGCTGCATACATCAATATGTCACGCCGACGTTGCATGCAACGAAGTATGCGACATGGCCTTGCTAAATGCGTGGCGTGTGGGCGGACAACAAGTGCACTGCAATTGGGTTAAATGATTAAGTGCTATATACATATGTACATATAAATTAATGTAATACATATCTATGTATGGGTGTTAAAACAAATATGACGAGAAGTCGCATAGAATGGCAAAAAATACATAATAACCAAAAAAAGTGTGGGGTGTTATAAAAAATTTGGTCATTTCAATAATAGCATCAAAATTTGCTTTACACTACAATCTATACTACATTTTCTGTAACATTTTTTTTGGGAAAATTTCGCACCAAAATTAATACATACATACATACATACACCACCGTGGTGTGATGGCAGCGTTCTCCGTCTACCACACCGTATGCCCTGGGTTCACAGCCCGGGCAAAGCAACATCAAAATTTTAGAAATATGGTTTTTCAATTAGAAGAAAATTTGTCTAAGCGGGGTCGCCCCTCGGCAGTGTTTGGCCGCTCCGGGTGTATTTCTGCCATGAAAAGCGCTCAGTGAAAACTCTGTAGATGCCGTTCGGAGTCGGCATAAAAAGGAGCACGACGCAAATTGGAAGAAAAGCTCGGCCTTAGATCTCTTCGGAGGTTATCGCGCCTTACACATATTTTTTTTATTTTTACATACATACATACATATATACATGTGTATATATTATATGTACATCTATGGTTCCATGTTAAATGCACATACATACATAGGTGTGTACAAATTTTGATTTGTTTTAATATTGCCTTGACCGAATTTACTGCACCAAATAGTGAGTGATTCCTCAGACCCCACATCTGCAACCACTCAGCCGTCTTCATACGTTCATATGAGTAGAGTGATAAAAAAAATATGCTGAGAAATATCTATGCGATGCATAAAAATCCTTGACAGCATCAAAAAATATATGTTGCTAAATATTTTAGTGAAAGAGGTGATGGATTTAGGGCTGCTCAAGTAATTTTCTCCAAATTACGAACTTTATGAAAGATGTGGTAGGAAAAATAATAAATAATAAATAACAAAACTTAAAAAATGTTGAGATCTAGAATCTAGCTGATGCTTTTCTATCTATCTGCGATAGACTGGAAATGAATATGGAGTCATATTTTAGAAATTATTGCATGTGTTCAAGCGATATGCGGGTAGTTTAGTTTTGCCATTACGTCTGGTTTCTTTCTTATCTTTCAGAAAAGTGACAAAAGTGTAGCCAACCTATTCAAAGAATTTATTTATGGTGCAATTTGCGTAAAATTTGCAGGGGTTTCTCTTGGACAAGCTAAATATTCGAGAGACGTTTTGTTCCGGCAAGTAGACCAGGATGGTGCGACGGGTTTGAAATTTATTTCTTAGGGAGCCTTTCGAATAGCTTAATTTTATATATAAAAGCGAATGTAAAATCTGTTGGTAACCTTATAATTCAAGATCGGATGAACCAATTTTAATAATGAGTTTCGAAGATAGTTTATATGTGGGTTTTAGTTCCATATTTGGATCAATTTCGGAGATATAGACCGAAAGTTGAACCAGGGTAATCCCAGAATGTGTTTTCACAATATGGGTACCAAAAAGGATATAACAGAACAGAAAACTAGAGGGAGGTTGTGGTAGAAGAATTAAGTGGAAGTAGAAGAGAGAAAAATAAAGAAATTGAAAAATGGAAGATACGGTGGAGGGATAGAGATAAAACATGGAGAGGAGGAGGGAGAGGCAAAAATTTACAAAAAAAAAAATTATGACATATGCCTCTATTTACGGGGAACGCCTTAATGTTCCCCTGCCCGATAATATTCCTCTCTGTGATGTATCTGCTTTCCCAGCAAACAGAGGCATTTGTCATACTGTCTTTTTATATTTTATATGTATTTAGAGGTAGCAAAAGAGGAAATAAATGGGGAGAGGAACTGAGCAGTAGGAACTAGTTGAAACTCTTTTACAACAGGCAGTTAACCAAAAGTTGGGGCATCATCGGGCGATTAAAATATCACAACCTTGTATTGTTGCTTTATATCAACTTTACAAAAGAGCAGTGCTAATGAAACGTGGTTTGGAAATGCTCCTGCACTTTATTGGATTTCTTATAGGGTTGACCCACTTATATTTATCATACTTCACCTTGACCGCAACATGAAATGAATTTCGATTTTACATGCGCTCTTACAAACGTACATATCCCCCATACATATAACCAAATAAATATAGCCTTGTAACCAAATGTTATCAAAAGTATACAAACGTTCATTTTACATGAAGTTCTATGTTTTTATATGGGAATTAGTATGCTCATATGTTCATTTGTGCATATCCAGTAGCGGAGTATTTCTACGAGCTGACAATCGTGGCTAAGCCACAATAAAGTTTTTCATATATGCGTTCAACGCTATCTTATGCATGCCAGTAACATCACCACAATCACGCAAGATGTTGCGTTTGAAATATGAAGGATCTTCAGACTTGGCAATTGAAGTTTATTTCACCTTGCCCATTCACATATAAAATTTCGCGAAGCACTGTTATAAATGTTCTCACTAAACAAAAACAAGAAAATACATATTTTGTGTCCTATATATGTATGTGTTAAATTGCAGTTTTTAACTGTGAAGAATGTTAGAAAATTACCAACCAGTGGGGAAAATTATTTCACTTGCAAAGTGAGAAAGTAGCCTTAGCCAAAGCAAATATCGAATTCTTCTTCTTATGCTTTGCTTACAAAAACAGTTGGGAGTTGGCTACTTTTTCATGTCAGATGGCGCCAGTGTGGCTCGATCTTCCGTTCTCCATAAAAATGCGTGCAATCTACTCATAATGCATAAGATTGTGTTAAACGCATCTATATGAAAAACTACTTATGTGACGAGGCTTTTGTCGTCATTTATTTTTGCTAGAACCAGGAAGCTAGTTGTAGGGAAAATGCAAAATTATATAAATTGTTCAGTATTTTATGCCAATACCAATAGCCGCCCCAATAAAGATCGCAGTTGGCCACACTTTCTTCCCTACGTTACTCCTAAAACTCCTAAAACTAGTACCCAACGCCTCAATTGTACTCAACCCTGCTGTAGGCTACATATACATACATACATCCATAGATAAATAACAGCATTTACATATTTAAGTAAATATGTTGGGTACATACAATATTGAAAACTGCATTGAATTGCAAACCAAAGCAAAATCAAGTTGCTAAAAGTGTATAGGAACGTTTATTTTGCTGTTACAAGTCTTTGCTTTATTTTGGATACGCTTATCAGCACATTGATGATGTAAAAGTAGGTCAAACAAAACACTAAAACTTTTGATACATTTGTGTCCTTCGAAAATATATTTTAAATACATCGAAATTGTGTTGCTAAAGCCGTTCATTTTTATAGCCACTTATTTGCGAGTTATACATACATACATACATACATACCTAAGATATACTAATAGTTATTCAACCAAAGCAATTTAGAGTTTCTTGCCTTTCATTGCATGTTTTATTATAAATAGTAATTAAAATTTTGCAATTTTATTAAAAATTTTAAAGATTGGTTCACTATACATTTTTGATTGCCGTTGAAATTATGCAAAAGCTCCTGTGCCCACGCGCAAAACATAATATTATTAATAGATTTAAGCTTTAAATGCCGCAAATCATGTATGGTCGCTTTAATATTTATTTTTATTTGAAGAATTATTATAGTTTTTATTTATTATTATACCCGTTTGTAATGGGAAAACCTTAAATTCTTTGGGCATTATTTATAAGTATTGCAAGTATTTGATGCACTATGAATGAAAATGAAAAGGATTTCTGAAAATAGCGCAATTCCCTTCAAAAGATGGTTAGTTTATATACTCTTCAAGGCGCGCTTTGGCCAAAATTCAATTTGATAAATCAGAAACATGAAAACGTAATTAATAACAGAGTTTACTCACATTGTCCATCTTTAGACTACCTTTTTTTAAGCACATTTTGTTAGTGTAAGTGCATTTTTATAATTTCTGAAGATGGCTTTTTGCCTTTTGTCTTTGTCGCAAGCTCTCTTTTATACAGTAAGAGCCATTTTCTCAAGTAAACTTAAGGGATTTTCTGTCCAATGCAGGGGGTTCGATGAGCGACCCGTTTAACTTACGACTTACGGCTTACGTAGATGATGGATCGGGCACTTCGGGATATACATACCTGGGTATCTAATGTCGGGTTGACAGACAATGCAGAGAAGACCGGAGAAGTGCAAGGTGCGGTATACCTTACTGATACGGAAATAACAGATTCTTCAAGCTGTCAGAGAACTGTAGCGTTTTAAGGCGGGAGTAGTAGCCGTAACCAAAGCAATAGAAACCTTGGAAGAAAATAGCTTAAATTGCAGCCGCGTCAACTTTTTTATTGACATCCAAGCAGCAATTAAGACAATAATTTCGCATGGCACAGCATCGAAAAGTGTGTTAGAGTGTAAGCAATCCCTGGAAAGAATCGGAACAGAGAGAGAAATAAGTACATCTATATTAGGTCCCAGGGCATATGAGAATAAATCAGAATGAAAAAGCGGATAAGCTACCTAAAAATGGCAAATCTCTCGAAGCTAGCAGATGTGGGAAGTGCGGGTTGGAGGAGGAAACGACCGAGCACGTTTTATGCTCGTTCCCTGCGCTTGCTAGGCAAGACTTCAGTGACACGGCTGTCAGATCTAGAAGCAGCAAGTGGCATAGGTCATAGAAGGCTTTTAGTATTTGTCAAGACGGCGGAGTTAGTTTATAAATAAACAAATTTCAAACAACGGGCTCACTCAGTCTATGTGAGGTCCTCATTGACCAGCCAGTCCAACCTAACCTAACCTAACTTAACCTAACCTGTCCAATAAAATTTTGTTTATGAACAAAGTTTAGCTTTATCTTATTTCCTCTTCCATACCCATTCCCGCTTCTTCTCCTACAGGTCTACCCTCAGTTCCACTGCTACTGAGACTATTCCTCCCAAATCTCATGTTCCTCTTCCATTTATTACTTTCAGATAAATGTAGTAAGCAAAATCATATTTGCGTGGAAATCGCTACCCACTCATACCCTTAGCCCCGGAGGTACTCTAGGTTTATCTGTAACTTTAGTAATATAACTTAATAACTAATTTGATTTTTATATCATTGTTATGTAATAATCAAGGTTTATTAAATATCGGCGAGTTCACGACCCTTGAAGGTTACCAGTGGACGGGTCAAATTTTTTTCATAAGTCTTTGCAGGTCCTAACTCTTAACCGATCTCAAAAGTTGTTTGCTTTTAAGAAGATTTAGAAGAGAACTGTCGAGTCGGAGGTTTTAGTTTTTGTTATTTTATATAAATTTTTTGTGTGCAGAATTCAAAGAAATGCGAAAATTTTCGAAAATCGACTCTCCCGCTTCTGTTAATAAATATTTCATACCAAAAACCAAATGAAAATCATTGTGATATCCCAAAACTAATATGTGGCTAGGAAAATTAAAAATTTCGAGAAATTTTTGAGATAAACGTTTTTTTCTTTTAACATTTAGAAAAGTTGTATGCAGTTATTGCTATGAAAAATTGTAAAAAAAATGCATTAAAAATCAACGATATATCTTAGAAACTTGAAACGTGTACTTTATTGAACTACAATCCTATAAGTTAAAAAAGTGCATTCATAAATTTTTTTCTAAATGTTTAAGTAAAATTTGATTTTTTTGTTTGTTTGGGAATTTGAAATTTTCTTAACCACATGTTAGTTTTGGCATATCCTCAATGATATTGACTTGATTTTCGCTACAAGATATATATAAACTGACGCAGACGAATCGGTTTCCCAAACATTTTTTTTATGTATTAACAAAAAAACATTTGACAATTGGACTCGGTAGTTCTCTTCTATATCTCAAAATCTTTCTATAAAAACGAAAAATGTCAATCAAGTCCAGTGTTGCCATTTTGGCGCTTTTGGAGCCAGATCTAGTCCTTTTTTGCGTTTAGCTCCAAAAATTCCGGTTTAGACCCTAGCTCTTTTTTTGGCCCTCTTTAAAATGTTTGCGCCTTTTTGGCTATTTCGGCAATACGTATTGTGAAATTTTTAATGTGTTTTATGAGTGTCCAAGTTTTATTTTATTTGCTCCGTTATGTATGATGTAGAACTCGGTACTCAACTGATAACAAAAACTTTAATTTATAAACAGTGTCATGAGGTTATATAGTTGATTTCCAGCTTGTGCAACAGCACAGTGTCACTTTCTAAGAGTTTCCGCCCTTTAACTTCTCATTTTAATAAATTTTTGTCTTCCGTACCTTATTTTCATTATACCTATATATATACGAATTAAAAAATAAGATAAATTTATAGACGAATTCGTTGAAAGAAAGATTTAATATATTTCCCGACTTCATAATTAAATTGATAGGGCAATTAAGGCAATGCTAGCCGCACAAAATAGAAACGCTTAGCAAAATATATTTATTTTCGGTGGAAAACACATTGAGAACTGTAAAACCTCATATTTCACAAATGAGATAAACAAGTATAGCACTGATGAATAACGAGATTACAAATGCTGTGGAAAAATATCTATCTCCAAAATTGGAAAAATGTTACTTCAACATTAATTTTTTGGTTTGATGTTAAACAGTATAATTCCAAAAGCTTGTCCATTTTGTGCTCCCTCTAAGTAATGCTGAAGTTGCAAGAACGTTTTCAAGCATGAGTTTGATTAAAAGCAAACACAGAAACAAAATGAGTTTAGTTATGTTGAATTCGCTTCTGGCAATAAGAAGTGGTCTTAAACGGCTGAATAAATGCTGTCATTACTTTAAAATAAACAACGATTTCTTAAAATTAATCAGCACAAAAAATATAAATCCTTCTTCTTAGGACGAAGTCATAGATTTTGAAGTCTAAGGCCCTTCAAATATATCTCGTCCCAACATAAATTTGAATATCGCTCACGTGTATTTTAATGGTGATTCGCACACCCGTAGGCCGTTCGTTAAAAATTGAATAAAAAAATTAATTATAATATATATATAAATATATAAATTATATGAATTAATTTTCATCGGCCAACATTTTGGCAAGTCGTATTTTTGACGAACGTATAGCCGTGCCGTCATTGTAGTAGTGTGAAAAACACTTCTTACTTTTTGACGATACCTTACCGCTAAATGGCGAAACAAAAGTTTTTTTTTTTTTGTTAGTTTACTGTACCTCTTTTATAACTTTATTTAAGTTTGATTTAAAATAAATGTGAAAACTTACGTTGAAAAATAAACATATACTTTTAGCTCTTTTTGCAACGGTTTTTGGATTTTCTTGAAGAAATTTACCTCTTTCTAGCCCTTTTTTCCAGATTCTATCCTCAAAGAAATTTTTTTCTGGCAACACTGATCAAGGCCCGCAACATCAAAATACTTTAGAAAGTTTTATTCCAAACGGAGTCGCTCCTCGGCAGTGGTTTGGCATGGTCATGAAAAGCTTCTCAATGAAAATTCATCTGCCGTGCAGCTGCCGTTCGGTGTCGACATACAACATGTAGGTCCCGTCCCGCCAATTTGTTTTTACTAATAGTACTCGAAACTATAATATCTACTTACATAAATTGGATTAGCTACCTGTTAACAAAATTTAAAAAAAGTAGTTGTCAGCAGCATGCTTGTGAAAAACTCTGTATGCCAACACAAGCTCGTTTTTCAAGGTTAACTTAAATAAAAAGCATACATAAATGAAAACTTAATGGAAGTATACTTCTATAAGTACATACATACATATATATGTATTATATTTCATGAGTCATCACAATTAGTTAATGTCAAAGAATAACATTTATAAAAATGTATACTCGGGCACGCACAGCAGAACCACTAGCCTTAATATGGAATGGAAGGGACGATAGGCTCCATTAAACTCCTTTTGGAAGTGGGCCAATGGGGCGGCATATAAACATTTCCAGTTCCCATTTTCCGATAACTTCAAACAGTAAAAATTTTAGCTACATGTACACAATATTTTCGTTTTATGATGTAGAAATATGTATGTATTAAACTGGAAGTACATAGATATTTTCTACCTTGACGAAGGCTCACAAATTTTCATATTAGCTGTGACTTAGTTTTATTGTGCAAAGTAAAATAAGTTCTGATCTTTTGAATTGTTATGTTCAATTTACTATAGTTTTTGTTAGTGTGTGTGTGTGTACACCTTTTCATATAAGGGAGTTTCTGATAGCTGTAATTGCGCAGGCATATATGTATATACGTGAATGCATGTGTGCTTCCGTGCGGGATATTCGGCGTATACGCAGCAAAAACTGGCATAAGCGATTGTAAGCAATAAGGAATACTGGTTTCACTCTTGACAAATAAACCTTAGAATAAGGTGAATAAAGCACATCGAACACCTTATAAAAGCGCCTTAATTTAGGCTTATTTACGCTACAAATAAGCCTTATTTATTCCTAAGGTAAATAAACAAACATTGCTCGATAAATTTTCGTAATATTTTCAACGAAACTGCTTTTTTTTGTTTGAAAACCTTGAATGCCGTTTAAACTAGTTTCAATAAGTAATTTCATTTTTGTCCTTTTAAAGAACCCGCTGTCTTTCAAGGTTTTCGTATACTGTCTTCTGACCCCCTAACCCGCTGGGGTCCTTTTTACCTTTCCTAAGCATTGGTGGAAGCTACTCCAAAAGACATTTAGGAAATTATTTTTTGTAGAGAATATTTTCATAGCTAATATAAGCTTTCTGGGCTAGCCGAATCACTGCTGAGGAGTCATCCTGTTTAAAAAAACTTTCAAAAAGTATTTTAATGTTACTTGTCCCGTAACTCCAACGTAGGAACTGATAAATTACCAACCTATACTTAAATAATGTTTTGATATAGGTGATTATAAAGATGAATCCAGAAATTTTAATCCAATGATGTGTTATTATAGGTCCCATGCAAGCTTGATTTTATATGGCGGCCACCGTGGTGTGAAGGCAGCGTGCTTCGCCTACCACACCAACGATCCTGGGTTCACGCCCCGAGCAAAGCAACTTCATAATCTTAGAAACAAGTTTTTTTCAATCAAAAGAAAATTTGTATAAGCGGGGTCGCCCCTCGACAGTGTTTGGCAAGCACTCCGAGTATATTTCTGCCATGAAAAGCTTCTCAGTGAAAACTCGTGTGCCTGCAGATGCCGTTCGGATTCGGCATAAAACAAGTAGGTCCCGTCAGGTCAATTTGTAGGAAAAATTAAAAAGGAGCACAACGCAAATTGGAAGAGAAACTCGGCCTAAAATCTATTCGGAAGTTACCGCGCCTTATATTTATTTTATTCATATAGACTTATAATTGGGTTAAAATATGGCATACTATTCCTTATACTACTTGGTTCATAAACCTTATAATCAGGTTATTGGACTCGATGTATTATCTTATTATAACGTCTTATGTTAGCCTGATTCTTAGTGGGTTATGGACCTGATGTAAAAGGCCCTAATAGACCAAGTAATATCTTATAATATGGTCTTATGTAAGTCATATTTTATTTGGTCCATAAGCCTTTATTATAATGGTTGTCATCTAACGGCTTAAAATAATTCCTTATGTAAGCCATATTTAACATCAGCTATAAGGCTTATGACTAACATCAGCTTTAAGATAAACCTTATGCCTGATGACATATGTACAGAAAAATAAGGAGTATAATAAGGAATATCCTATAGAACTTATATTCCTTATAGAATCAAGGCTCGATGCCAACTATATGATAATTCCTTGGAATATTGTATATCTTCGAATATATGTTATACTCTAAAGGTATGGTTTGTCTTAAGTTAAACATGAAATCTGTAAAAATTAGTATGATTTTTCCCGTACCAACCGTGGAATGCTCCTTACTATAACATACTGCATATATGCAAACAAAATACAAAAATCACACACACACGAAGCATTTAAAATGAAATACTCAACTTCGTTTCCCTGGTGACCTACTTAATGCTTAAGGAATTCCATATAAATGTGTAATATTGCTCGCTCTCTTACATCTAAGTTCGTTCTTTATTGCAACATGTTTATCTCTTTGGTTTGGTTCCCTTCCCTAATAAAATACAAGAAGCGGTAAAAGAGTATTGCGTGTGACCTCGGTGCGTTAGTTTACTTCGCTCTTTATTTTACAGCAATTTTATATCATTTACTCTCGTTATTCTCTCTAAGACTTTTGTGTTCTCTATTTTAGCTTTTCTGGCTGCTGCGCATTACGTGCTGTTTTCTTGTTTATATTCCTATTTTGACCTATTTTCCGTATTCACATTAGCTCTGTTCTGTTAACTATATTGCGTGGCTATGTTTAACTTAATTTTTAGCAATTTACAAACACTGATGTACAGATGTGTGTGCACAAGAAATTATAAATTTTGTTATAACAAGAAAAAATAAAATGTTGACTTTTCTTTGACTCTCAGGAAATTAGAATCGTGACAATACGGGGACTCATGAAAGCATATAAACTTATAAGGTGTAAAATTATATTCATTTATACACGCGGTTATATGAACGCACCTAGTAATACTCTTGATAAACTTGATTGTTTATCAGCTGTATTATTGCCAAACAAAATTTTATTGATTGTTATACAAATTAAAAAATGCCAAGATTAAGTGAAAAATCAAAACTAAAACGCCTTTACTTGCTGATGTTGGAGATTTATGATGAAAATGCCTGCTGCAATGTCTGCAAGGTTGCATTCCTTTGAGTTTACCGCGTTTACACAATGAAATGTGCGCGTAAATTTATACAAATTGTGTAAATGATTTTTCATACAAAATTTGACAGCTCGTTTACGCACTAGATAAACTTATACGTTTACACACTTTTTAAGGTATTTATACGGTTACATGAGTCCCCCTAATGTAACCTTATACATGCCTTATAAAGTGTGTAAACGTATGTCAAATTTTGTATGAAAAATCATTTACACAATTTGTATAAATTTACGCGCACATTTCATTGTGTAAACGCGGTAAACTCAAAGGAATGCAACCTTGCAGACATTACAGCAGGCATTTTCATCAGAAATCTCCAACATCAGCAAGTCATTTACAAGTATATCTTACAGCGTTTTCTTTTCTGAAATAAATTGTTGCCTAAGTAAATGGTAAAGCCTTAATAGTGTTACTCCTACCCCAGAAAAGTGTCAACATTTATAGTGCATACAAAGAACATTTCATCTCACCATATTCACTCATATCACAAATCACACAAGAAGATTGCGCATTGTGCATGTAAACATTAGATCATCTCTTTTTTATGGGCAATCCTTACGTCTTTTTCCTTTAGCTCTTGTTTTTTCTCTCTTTCTTTCATTCGCTCAAACAGTCAACTGTGACGTAGATGCGCAGAATGAAGCGATTTTGAACTCGTGAATGCGCAATCTGGTAGGTGATATGTGCACTCATATTAACAGAGTATATGTGGAACTCAAGAGCGAATTGAGAGTTTCACAGATTTGCACTGCCACACCGCCATTTTATACAGGGTAAAAGTGTATCGCTTTTGCGTTGCGAGCAGGCAACAATTTTCACAAAAGAACGAAATACCCCGTAAAGGCGTTGCCTGTTTTTTAAAATAGATCAACAACCCTTGCGCGGCGTACAAAAAGCGTAACACTATAACCAGAAAAGAAAACGTTATTAGTAAAGACTATTAGTTTTGATTTTTCACTTAATCTTGGCATTTTTTAATTTGTATAACAATCAAAAAATTTTTTGGCAATAATACAGCTGACAAACAATTAAGTTTATCAAGAATATTACTAGGTGCGTTCATATAACAGCGTGTGTAAATGGATATAATTTTACACCTTATAAGTTTATATGCTTTCATGAGTCCCCCTAATATGTAGTAAAATCAAGATATCTAATTTCATAAGGGCAATGCATACAAATGTACGTATTTATTTATAATAAAAAAAAAATAATAAAAAAAAGTTTTAAGTTAAACGGTTTTATTGAAAACAATGCTTACATGAAGTAATAATAATATTAAAAGCTAGAAAATAATTAGGTAGGTCCTAGGTACTAGTCATCACACTCCTCATCAATCGAGGGCGTTGATCAGACAAATAAATAAAAGTGTTGGGCGCGTGAAATTTCTAATAATGTGAGCCATAGCATAAATATGATTAAAGTTCAGTTGGTCTTATATATGACTATCAATAGAAATTTGACACGTCCAACGCTTTTATTTATTTGTCTGATCAACGCCCTAGATTGATGAGGAGTGTGATGACAAGTACCTAGGACCTACCTAATTATTTTCTAGCTTTTCGTATTATTATTATTTCATGTAAGTATTGTTTTCAATAAAACCGTTTAGCTTAACATTTTTTTATTTTTTTTTTATTTTGTAGTTTTTAGTCTTTATTTAATTGCCTATTATTTCTTGTTCTATTTAGTTCATTTAGTGACTCATTATGACAAGGACTCTTTCCTGATAAGTTGTTACAATCTAGGTCCTCAATACATAATCCTTCCAAAGACTTAACTCGACTCTGCGCCACGTATGCTTGTCCCTCCTCCAACTCCAAAATATTTTGATGTCACTTCTACCGGACTGTATGTAATATTTGTTCCAAATATGAGCCAAATCGGACAACATAGGTCGCTTTCTATTCATGTATATTTTTAATAATTTTTTTAGTGTATTAGTAGCTTTAAGGTTTTATGAAAATATTTAATGGACACCCCACACAAAAACAGTATATCATTATTGAAAATGGCATTAGTACTATTTTAATTCTTAAAATAATAATTGGCATCTACCTTTCTTAAGCTATGTTATAGTTAATGTGTTGAATACAATATGGAAATTTAAAATATGTACATAGCATTAAGAAAATGATTAATAAAAAAGAATGAGTGAATGAATAAATGAATGTGTTCCACATATGGACCAAATCGGACCACAAATACGATTTTTGTGAATATCTCGATCCTTGCGCCACCTAGCGGCGATTTTTTTCTTATTATTGCATTGTTTTTTTTTTTATTGCATTGTCATCGGGTTTTGAACTATATTCCAAGTTCCAACCTTGTAGCTTATCGAGAAGTTACTTAAATTTCAATTACTAAATTCGTGCAAGCCAGCCAACCGGCCATCCAACCAGCCATCCAACCAACCAGCCTGTCAAGTCAAGCTAAATAAAACCGTTTAAAAATACACACTTCACAACCTAATTATTTCTTTAGCTCAAAATTCATAGTTATAGTCATTGATATTTTCAAATGAAAACTCAAAAACTTCGTTATTAACTTGATGATTAAACAAAGTTAATCCCCATAGTTATTTCCAAGGAGTATCAGAAGAGTTATAGATGTACGAGGTACGTGGCGTGTCTCCTTCATTGGATATTTACAGCGATTGTAAAGCCCATCCTTTACCATGGAGTGCTTTTTTGTTGGACAGCCACTTAAAAAATAACGAACCTCAAAAAATTAGTGGGGGTATGTATGATAGCAATGCATAACAAAGCAAGAGCCCTGAAAACAACCAGACGGCTTCACTGTATGCCATACTGCATGTTCCACCTGTAGACCTGGTGGCGAAGAGCATAGCGTTAACAACTGCAACGAGCCTAATGCCTTGGGGCAGCTTGAGCACAGACCCGTATATAGTAGTAGGTAGGTTGAACTGGCCGGTCCATGAGGACCTCAGATAGACTGATTGAGTCCGTAGTGTATATAGTAGTAAGGCGTCATCAAATATTGGATGGATAACTACCTAGTTCCTTACCTACGCATCGATTGGTCTCTTAGAGCCAGACAATAAACGTGTATGCCGATGGTTCCAAAGTAATGGAAAGAGTAGGACCAGTGGTATACTGCACAGATCCAGATATAAACAAATCCTGCAAGTTGCCAGGTGACTGTTGTGTTTTTCATGCGGAAGTAGTAGCCGTGAATAAAGGAGTAAAAATACTGGAGGAAATTAGCTTGAACTGCAGCCGTGTTAATTTTTACATTTATATGCAAGCAGCAATTAAGCCTGTAATATCTCACAGCACATTTTTTTTTTGCGGGAGGGCTGAAAAATGCCTAATGCACCATAATTACTGCCGTCGCAGCAACCGGTGTCCGTAGACAAAAAACAGCCCCGTTTTGGAAACGACGCCCACCCCGGACCACTTTCGCATTACTTCAGGGTGGCGTTCCATATTTCTTATTTTTTAAGAGCCTACTGTTGTCCCTGCGTCCAGGTCCCCGCTATTTGCTCTGAGTGTCTATTTAATCGCTGCTTCGCCTGCGCATTTCTATGCTCTCCCTCCCAGCATCCATCAGGCGTGTCATTACTATAAATACCATTTTGCTCACTGCAGTACAGCACTCTTTCCTGTTGCACATTTGTGATACTAAATTTCTCGTGGTAGGTTCCTCCCCAAAAACTCTATGCAAAGCGAGTCTTTTCTCGTAGAAACGGGGGCAGTGGAACATGACGTGTTCTGCGTTTTCTAACTCCGTGGTACACATTGGGCAAAGAGGATCTTCCTCTTTCCTTTCTTTGAAACCGTCATGTCCACTCAGTATCTGCATGAGATGGTAGTTCAGTTCGGCGTGCTTCCGGTCATTCCATTGACTACGTTCCAAACTAGCGTGAAGGTCCAACGCCCTTTCTCGAGGCCTCCCCCCGTTCTTGCCACTAAGCTATTGTTTGTGTCCTTGCTCTTTTCTTGGCTTCTTCAGATGGTCGCTCGATATTAGTGTTATACAGATCGGCCATTTCGCTTGCCAGTAAGTCCACTGGGATTTTCCGGGCTAGAACCAGGATCGCGTCGTCGGACACCGTCCGATAAGCACTTACTATTCTTAAAGCTGCAAGTCCGTACGCTGCTAATATATCTGTTTGATGGGTCCGTTTAGATCCATACCACACTGGTACTGCATAAAGTATTATTGAGCTGCTTACTATGGACAAAAGCTGACGTGTAGCTTCGCTCGGACCATCAATGTTAGGCATTATTCGCATAAGTGCTCCATTAACTTTGGTAACTTTCTCTCCCACCATTCTGAAGTAAAAGTTAACTTAGAGTCAACGTGCAATCCTAAGTTTTTAGAGTGCTCTGCACTCGCAAGGGTAAGACTTCAACTTTTAGGCGCACAGATATCAGATCTAGAAGCAGCAAGTCACATAGGTTATAGAAAGCGTCTAGTATCAGCCAAGATGACAGAGCTTTTCTATAATGTAGGTCCTGATTTCTGATAGAGTTTTTCAGTTTGATCGTTGCAACCCTCTGGTAACACTATGAACTCATTAAGTTGTGTGAGGTCCTCACGGATCATCCAGTTCAACCTAGCCTCACTTCTCATATGCAGAAGAAGCAGGGGGTGGCAGTTTTTTTTACAAAACAGCTTACTATAAACTAATTTTATAACATTTCGTTAAAACAAACGATTAAGTAAACTTTGGCTTTGAACAACTTTTGAAACCACAGACTGAAGTTCTTGAAAACTGATTTCATATGGAAAAAGAAAGAAGAAAACAATTTACAAAAATAAACATTAATGCATTCCTACTTATAATTTGACTACTTATACTAAAATTTAATGTGCAATCTAAACAAATTGAAAACACAATAAGGACCTTTCGGATCCATTTTGTTAACCTTCTATTTTGGAATTTCCCCACTATAGACTTACGAACGTTTTAAGCTATAACCAGAATTATTCAGAAGCACTTAGATTACCACAATTGAGAGGTGTGGTGAACCTTTACAACTGGGAGGTAACAGACCGCTAATCTAAACAAATGTTTCTTATACTTGTTAGCACCACGGGGCGTATGAGTAACATGAAGAGCATATGTATAAGAAGTAGAAAGTATCGATATTCGGCATACTCGATATTTTCGATATTTTAGAGGTAGGGTATCGATATATCGCGATATATATCGACATTTTTTTATAGTGAAAAGCGCTTACTCAATTTAAAAGCAATATCAGGTATTTGTCCAAAATTTATGTAAATACAATATGTACATGTATATATATACATATTTAAACAAATTTACAAAAATGAACATTTTAAATATTACTTGTGTATATCAATAAAAACAAAACTTAAAGTTTATCCATTTCTTTTATAAAAAACTTTTTTAAGGTAAACAGTTTCTATTTTAAAACAATTTAAGCTTTCTTCTAACTATAGTTATTTATTGCTTAAAAACTTGTATGCCAAGATTTTTGGTATATAAAATGCTAAATATTAAAAACAGTTCGTTAAATATAATAGAAAGTGCAATGCAAAAATTTTATAAGGATCCGCGAAGATTACCACACGTAAGGGGCCAGATTATTAACGGTTTTTAATTTATAAATATTACGATGGTCGTTGTAGAATCTTTGTTTGTAATGGTTTAGCATTTTATATACTGACATAGTTCTGTATACAAGTTTTATAACCACCTAATATTGTATTTTCTGGGGAAATTTCAAGTTTTTCAAAAAGACCCGATGACTTTTCCTCTCATCCAGAATATTTTTTTATTTTGTCCTAAAATATAATCGTGATGGGATTCATTGACTTCGAATTTTGAGAAAAAGGTGTTTAAACTCTCCGTGATTAATAAAATAGTCTGAGATCCATGAATTTTTATTTAAAAAATGGAGCATGTCGACATGCTTACTTTTAAACCCGCTCGCCTCTTATCAATAATTAAACCAGCTTTACTAAACATCGGAGACTCGGTTGACGTTGCCGGAACAAATCGGCATCTTACACCACAAGTTTTCAATAAGTTGTTTGGAGCAGTCTGAAAAGAATAAGGACATCATTATATATATTGTATACATATATATTGACCTAAGCTTCAAATTATTTATATTACCTTCCTGTATTGTAAAATGTTACCTTCACGAAGAGAATGTTCATTTTCCAAATACTGGCCTTAAGGTCAAACCCGCATCAAGTCTACTAGTTCTAGACAAACTAGCAATATTTGATTCAAAGAAGTGGAGCAAGTTATTTGATGACGCTGGTTTTTCTGTATATGTTGGCGGCTCTGAAGTTCCAATATCGTGAGTAAACTTAATTGTCGTGCTTAAAAGATCTAGTTCGTTTTGAAGGTCCCTTTCAGCTTGTTCGGCATTGACAGGATAACGGGATCCTTCTTTTTTATATCTGGAATCCAGCAATGTTCCTAGTCGACGAATAGTGCGTTCCTCGTACTGCAAAAGTTTTTGTTTTTTTTTTACAAGTTCGATCAAGAATGTACATGTTTGGAAAACTTCATAAGTCTTAGGTGTAGCCTTTGAATTTTCCAAAGTATGTAGCAGTCCACCTACAGCTGGAACCACAAAAGATATTTTTACTGTGATATTTGATGATGACTGCATGGTGACTTCGTGAAATGGTGATAACAAGCCTTTAAAATTATGTAATATTGCGATTTCACCAGCGGTTAACGGTGCTGGTGCTTTCTCCGTGTTTAGGAGAACTTTCCCAATCGCATCCTTGGTCAACAAAATTCGATCGATCGTTTCGTTGGCGCTGTTCCATCTTGTAGGCACTTTCTGTTTTAAGCTGTATTTTCTTTCTGTGCTTTGTGCTGCTCTTAAATTACATAACAATGCACTTGCATTTTGCTAAAACCATTTTAATACGGCCCAACAATAAACAATCTTGAACTACCAAATTTAGCGAGTGCGCGAAGTAGGGCAGATTTTCCTTTCGTAGAAGCTCGCATGCTTTCATCATTGAACTTGCGTTGTCTGTGACAATCGCTCCTACTTTGTCACATATTTGCCAGGATTCGAAAACTTTAAGCAGTGACGCAGAAATATTTTTGACTGAGTGGTTGGGTGGACAAAACTGCTGATCGCAAGACAAGATCTTTGCATATAAAATGGCATGTTACTGTGAGATAATTTTCGTTAACCAGCGAGGTCCAACCGTCAGTCGTAATGGAGCAATATTAGATACTATCCAGAATAAGCTGTAATTTTGTCTTCGTAACTGCGAAATAATTTGTCACAAACACATTCTGCAAATTTTTCCACGATGGTATCTTATAAAGTGGATGTGGATGTGGATGTGATCGTTCTAGATGGTGAAACAAATTGGACGTATTACCACTAGTTTTATAACTTGATATCTTCTGTTGCTTGTATATCTACATATACGAATACATTCACAAAATGGAAAGGCAGTACTCGATATTTAGAAAAAAAATCGATAATCGCACCATGAACCTGATACTCGATGTATCGATACTTTTGCAGCTCTACTAAAAAGTCCATGACTTGATATTGAGTTCTTCCTCAAGGTATCTATTCAATTTTGCCGAACAATATGCCCGCGCTTTTTTGTAGAACGCTTTATTTCATTTAGTCTGGATGACTGTGGGCGTGCAAAGAAAAAGTGTACAATATTTTCCTCCAGTGTGAGATCGTCCCATAATTGCAAAAGTTCATATTTATTTTAAAATCGAAACCAAATGAATCGTGGTTGAAATATTTATATGAAGGATTTATTCCTGGTTTTGTTCCATATAAAATTCTCTATATCCTTATTCATTCCATATACAATTTTTTGGTGCATTTTGATTACTGGTGTTCAGTTTTTTTCAAAGTTTGTAAATCTGCAGAAAACGCGTTTAGAGCAACAAAAATTAAAACTTTGCCTTCGTGGGTGTTCTAAGGCACAAGGACAAATATACTTATATTTGTATATACCACAAACATATATATTTACTGTACATACATAAATCTACGTAGCATATTTTTTGTATAACATATTTTACATAGAACGCACGTGTTTTTATGTATATACATAAGTATAACATATACATATAAAAATATTCGCGCACCTCTTTTTAATGCCGCTTATGGAAATGCTTTATGTTACGAATTGACCTTCTACATAAGGAGCTATGTACATATATATATAGTTTACCAACAAGCATATGTAAATATGTAATTGCATATATGTATAGAATTATGTTTACCTGGAAGATAAATATAACGAAGCCATATATGTACATATGTGTACGTTCCTATGAAATTAGGTCATTTTCAGGGTCACTGAAAAACTGCAATATGTGCACATTTTTTCACCTAGTTAACAATAGATAGTAATTATAATATAATTAGCAAAAAACTTTAGCCTCGGATACCTATCAAACAATATTTTTTGAAGTGAAGTTTCAAAATTGGTTTGGGTTTTCGTTCTTCGAAAAAACGATTTTTAGCTCATTTCACTACTCAATTTCATTACATAAAATATTTTTGATTAGTAAACTACAAATATTAATTGGAAATACGTCTATCATTGGGCTGCCTCTTTGATAAACGTGTTCACATTTGTGTATTTTACGTGCTCGATCGCTGTAAGCAAACGATTTTGTATAGCATTGTTTTAGGCATACTTTCTTACAAGTTTGTCTTCATGAAGCGTTTGCTATATGAGAAACGTGCCTAAAAGTATGCTTCAAATTTGAAATTAAATTTTTTGAGTGGATAAAAAATAGCAAATTGGATTTGTAATGGACATGTCATATGATTATCAAAAAATATCCTGATAAAAAACCAGTTTCTAGAGTAAGTTCATTTTGCTAAAAACTTTTTAAGTTGAATTTGTGGGTGCGTACTATATGTATCACAAAAATAGTTAATAACATAATATGTATTACTATTGACTTAGTAAATTTGGTATATACTAGAATCATAAATAAGTATGGGCAATTCCAGCGTCACTTGCGTTTCGCTGCACACATAGAAAATATATTTTTCTTACCATTTTACTAACATTTCCTTAGTCATGTGATACAGTTAATAGGTAAAGTCGGCTGATAGTGTTATACAGTTAAATGATGCATTTTTGCGGCGGCCGCCGTGGTAGAGGGTAGTAGCGTGCTTCGCCTACCACACCGAAGATCCTGGGTTCTACTACCGACCAAGGAACATAAAAAATTTAGACACAAGTTTATTCAATTAGAAAAGAAGTTTTCTTAGCTGGTCGCTCTGTGGTATTTGGCAAACACTCCGAGTGTATTTCTGCCATAAAAAGCTTCTCAGTGAAAATTTCAGATGCCGGTCGGACTTGGTCGTAATACATGTACATAGGTCCTGTCCCGTCAAGAAAATTATTATTTTTAGCCGAGTGACTTGTCACAATGAGACTATTATGAAATTTCAACATCAAAGTATATGTTTCCCAGTTGTTGCCTTTTTTCTGGTATTTGCCCATATTGCGTGACCTCCACTTGCTACAACCCAGCAAAAAAAACCAAAGGCGGTTGTAAGCAGTATAGGCGGATTTATATAAACGCTTTGGTAGCTTCAAAGCAAAGAAAGCGCCAAGGCGTTTTGTGGTTATCTTGCAGCGATTTGGTTATGTTACAGCGATTAAAGCGAGACAACGTGATGGACGAATTCATGTTTATCCGCTTTAAGGAATCGGACGGTAGCGTTACGTGCCCTGCCGATACATAAACCGTATAATGGTACATACATATAAGCTGTACCAAGAAGACATGAGACTTAATGATTTTTTTTTTATTATTTTTTTTAACAGGTTGCAGAGTAAAGAATTTTCAAATGTGCCAATATTCCAGATACCTTTAACCACTCAGCCGTATAAATAAAAGTAAGAAAACTAAAAAATCCATACAAAATGACACTTCAGAAATGCTTAAGAAAAATTTTGTTGTGTAAAATTTCCTTATGCAGAACGCAGCTCTTAGGAAATTTCTAACACTATTTTCTAAAGATTTTCAGGAGCAAGTTCACCCGGCAACTCTGGTTTTGCTAAGAGACAATTTATTGTGAATTGTTTCTTAAGGAAAAATAGGACATTTTGGGAATGAAATAAGCAAACAAAGTTAAACATTTATTAAAATCAATTGAAGTTCAATATTCTATGTGTATTATGCGTGAATCACCATGCATCGTCAAACGTCAAAATTTCTTGGCTGCTCCTATTTCCATGCAATAGAAATAAATAAATATAATTCTTAAGCGTTTACTTAAGAGCTGCGTAGGGCCCTGTCATCCGAAATAGCTGAAAAGGGGCAGGATGTAGGCCTGAGTTAACTAGAGTTTAATCGCACCAAATTGGGTATTTAAGCTAAGATGTATGAGACAATTTTTGCGAATGGTCAAAGTGGCAAAGTTAAATTGAGCTCAAGTTCAACTGCAGCTTAAGCATTAAAAATTGCTGGGTTAAAATCTAGCTGTTATTTAAACTCGCACTAAAAAACAGAGTCTAATAATCATGGTTGGCTATAAACCTCTTGATGAAATAAAATAAGCCTTATATAATGTACAGTTTTTTGGCTCTTGCTTTTACAGTTGAAATTGTCTCTTTAATACATATTCATGTCCTCGTTCTGGTTTTAGCTTGCCTTCATGCTTTTTTGCTATGTACTTCAATATCATTTTACTTTTACAAGGATACGCCAAAAAAAAGTTATGTTGCACATGCACGAAAGCGCTTGCAGTAGTAAATCGGTTGTTATGTACATACATACATATATAGGTATTAAGCTTATTGAATGCACCCACTTCCAGGCTTAAATGCATGCATATATACATATATCGCAGTACATATGTATATGATGGACTCGTTTTAATATCGCGATTTCTACATTTCCCTCAGTGTTATCAATCCGCCTAATGCTATATTCGCATACCAATACATTCGCAGTTGGAGCCGGTACGTCACCGGTTGTAGATTATACTTAGCGGTTCTGTATATGAAAACATTTTTGGCGCGCATTCTATGATAGTGAATTTTGAAAATTTAAAGTTGGCATATGCGCATGGACATATGAGTGTGTGTATATAACTATATATATACTAAATTAGTGTTACCAGGGGGCCTACTCTGTATTGCGATGCGAAAGGTAATTGGAACTCTGTAGCGCTATCGCATCGCTAACAATGTCGCTTTTTTTATTTTTCGCTAATTTTTGCTTGAGTATGCATCACTGACCAAACTCAAAGAAAGAGAACAAAATAAACAAGGCGATTACAATTTCGGCAAACGATTAATTTTTGTTGAACAAATTAAAAAAAGGATTCTGTAGCATTATGGAACGATTTAAATGAAGAAAGGATTGATTTAAATGAAGAAATCCTCCCAGTTCAGAAATTGAACTGGAAGAAGTGAACGTGATAAATACAGAAAACGTGGAAAATCATAGAATGGGAAATATTGCTAGTTGTATCAGAGAACAAATAAAAAATGACATGATTTCAAATAGAAATGCTTTATAAAAAAGTGGTTTCGATTTAATTGTTATTTATTTATGTATTTTAAGTCCACTAGGATTACAAATTGTTGCTTTTGTGTTTGTTTTGTTTTTTGAGTTGTCCTATATATTTTTAAATGAATATAAAGATATCAATTTATAAAATCATCAATTAATACTTACATATTTGAACAATGCGAATGCCTATTACTTGTAGCAAGAAAAATGCGAAAATGAATGCTGTTTGACATTCGCTTTCGCTTTACAGAGTGCCGGCAATGCGAAAAGGGAGAAAAATTGCGAATGGGCAAAATGTGAATGCGAAAGTCAAAATATACATGCGAATGTCAAGATACAGAGTACCGATTTTGCGATTTCGCGTATTTTTTCTTTCGCATCGCAATACAGAGTAGGCCCCCAGCATTTTTGGTAAATTTTAAGCAAATGCAAACGCATTGCAGGCAAACAAGGCAAAGCAGCCTAAAAGTATGCAAACCTTTATTTAATATACAAAAAATTCGCGTTATTGAAGTGTTTAAATGTGTAGGCCTGCGCAAAAATAAAATTTCTTTCGCATTATGTATTACTCATTTGGTTAAAATTAACTATGTATACATACATAAATAAACAATAAAACGCTTTAATTAAAATGGTTTAATTTTTTTTTTTCTGACTGAATGTTATGTGCTATGTACATAATAACATATGGATATATGTTATTTCATTCCATTTTTTTAGATTAATTTTAAAAATGAATTTTTATTTATATCTTTACAGGCAAATAAATCGAGATTTAGATGTACTTGGAAAGGCTGCAAGCACATAGAACACACACCCAAGAAAATCGAAAGACACATACGAAATGTTCACCTTGGGTAAGTAATGTGTTTTTCTGCAATTAAATCATTAAAAAAATTTATCGCGAAATTGTTCAATGCTTCACATTTTTTACTAGACCCCATGACGAAATAAAAATCCCCAGCGGGTTAGGGGGCTTAGAATATAGGACCACCGCAGGTACGCCTGTCGTAAGAGGCGACTAAAGTACCAAATTGATTGAAGGGGTTGTGTAGCGCAACCCTTTCAAGGGGTTGCCAGCGCAATATATAGCTTTTTCAACCCAATTGTAAACCTCACCTACCCGTGGCGAATCCTGTTTCTTTAACTTGGTCATACCATATCGTTCCCGAGATGGTCGGGCTAATATTTTAATGGTGCTTGTTGCCGGAACGTACCGGATTTGTATCCGGAAAAGGACCGTTATAGATGTTCTATAACGGGGAGTGTCCTTATCGCTACAACAACAACAACGAAATAAAAACAATGTGGTCCGAACCCTTGCAATTAGCCTTTTTCAATAAAGGTTATTCGCGAGTGAAAAACTAGTCGTTAAATTATGATAATTTCACACAGAAACATTATGGAATCCCCATTTTTTTGAATGAAGTCATTTTTTCTTTTCACGCAGGGAAACGAACATTCGTCACAGCCTCCAAAAAATATTAGACTTTTTACTAAAAAAATAGTTAAAATGAAAAGCAGCTATTTCCCCTCAGTTTTAAGGACAATCAAAATGAAATCTATTTTATTCATATTTTTGAAAAATCTTTTTTATCTTTTGTTAAAAATGCTGCAAAAATAAAATTTTTAGTTTTTTCGGGTGCTTTTATATAGTTTTTTGGATACTACTGAAAATAACTTATTTCTGATTGTCATTTGTTACTTTGATAATAGAAACCAAAACACCAAGCAAACCTCACTAAATTTTTGGCTTATGGCTTAATGTAGAAAACTTGACAAATTATTTCATTAACCCTCTGTGTGAAATTGGTATTACATCTCATTTACTGTTAGAAATATTTTATGTTTAACGTTGGATGTTGCTCTCAACGTTTTCCCACTGCTCAAACTACCATGCATGACTTTTTTCCATGCTACCCTGTCTGGATGATTTTTTGGGATTTTACTTTTTTTTTAACTCTCTCTAAACTATTTTCTTTTGTTTTCCTTCCAATTATCACTATTATTTTCCATTTTTGGCTCTTTATTTCCGGGAGTATTATTTCGCAAGTAACTTAATACCTTTTTCCACCAACAGACTATTTCTAACTGTATTTTGGCAAGTATGTAAGAGGTCAATATTAAGTGGATGTGAGGGTTTTCAAAAATCGGCGCTTAAAACTTTATTCGCAATTTCCCTTTATATATACAGCAGAGAATTGCCATATTTTAACCATTTATGTAATTTCGTTTTAACTTCATACTCTTCTCATATATAGAAACTTACCTCAAAACAATACAAATCTACATACATTCCAAACTTTTTTTAAGAGTTTAAAGGTCTCGAAAATTTCTTAAAAACTATTTCCAATTTCAAATGAAAAATTAAGTGAATGCCTCTTAAAGCTGTTGTCTTAGACCAGGCCAAAATACATACATATTGTAACGAATTTAGTGAAACTTCGCTTATTTTACACCTTCTACTAACGTTCGTATCGCTAAATTATTGAATAAATAACTCCAATATTCAATAATGCAAAATGGTCTTTATTAGACTACTTTCACTTCTACTTCTCAACAGATAGCGTGCTTAAATCAAACTGATTGCCATGCCTCAGCTGGCGCTGCTTTTATACTCTTCGGTTTCCTCGTTTGCATATTTCTAGCATTTCTAGAATTTACTGTTTGTTTACCAGCTATAAACTCATCAGCTATAACTACAGATGCTTGCCTACTTTTGGGCGTATCTCAGATATGTGCATGTGTTTGTGCGTTTCTCTCCGCTGCTTGTATGGACATATGTGTAGACATAATGATTAATTTGTTTACGTACATACAAGTGTGGCAGCTTGCTTTATTGTTGTTGTGGCTTTATTTACTTAGTTCCAGATTAGTGATGTGAGTATCACTAAGTGTCACTAATATTCGTCACACTGCTCTCCATCAAAGTCCGATCGTCCCGATCAGACAAATCTCTCGATCTAACCGCTGCTAGCCTCTCCAAATGAACCACCCTTCTATTTCGTGGTTTCCCAATTCTTTGTACACGGTAGATGACGTCACTGATCATCTTCACAACTCTGCACGGACCTTACCAACTGCACCAAAATTTGGATGGAATACCTTTCCGCCAGTGAGAGTTGTATAACAGTACCAAATCTCCCTCCAAGAAATTGTTGTTCTTGTCAAACCTGTGTTTCATCTTAATACTCATTACCCTGGTTCGTTCCCTCACACTCTGTTGTTTGGCCAATGAACTACTTCGTAGAGCTTGAGCTTGACGGATTGGCTTTGCATAATCAGTATCTTTCCGACGCTTCACAACAGTAGTGTGCCCTGGCTTGAAACCACCCTTGCATTCTTTCTGCGAAATTCTTTCCCTCGTTTCAGTGCGTCCATTTGGGTTTGTCAAGTGTTTGCCAGTGTTTCTCTCGCAGGTATCCTTGATTTTGCTTTGTTTGACCCATTCCTTCCATCAACCTTTACCTTTGACTTTCGTGGTCTTTGTCGACCCTTCTCCACCAGTACTCGATTACTGCTGAACCCTTTTTCCAAACTGAAGTTAAGTGGCACATCCTGGTTGTCATAGCGCATAATCCTTCTCCGCATATTGAGCCTGATGTCATGGTCAACTAAGAAGTCCACTCCCAATATGACTTCATCAACGATCTCCGCCACAACGAATTTGTTTACAACCATGACCTTCCCAATTAAGATTTCACAGATCACTTCTCCCTGGACTTGGTTATACTCGCCAGTGACCGTACGCAACCTTGCTCCAGGTAATGGCTTTACTCTTCTGTTGACAAAATCAGATCGAATCAAGGAATGAGATGCGCCCGTATCCACAGTCAGTACCCGTTCTTTGCCATCCACATTCCCTCTGACGGTAAGACTGCTTGATTTCCTTCCAATTTGCGACACAGATATCACAGGACATTCAATAGCTGGAGCTAGCTCTCGATCTCTACATTTTACTCGCTCTTGCTCATCCCCTCCAGCTTTGTTATTAAGACCACCCAGACTGTTGAAACCACGTGCAATGTGACCGGGCTTCCCGCATTTGAAGCATTTGATAATTCTTTCATTCCGCTTTTGCGATCCTTTCAGCGCCTCCAATTTTGTGTTCACCCAGTCTGGCCTTTCTACCTCCACACGACGTGCTTTGAACGCTGGCTTACACAGAAGCGATGCTGTTTCCTGAATCAGAGCATGTGATACCGTTTCTGTGAATGTAGGTTTTGGGTTTGCGTATGTGGCTCGCTTCGTTTCGGCGTCCCGTATGCCATTTATAAAGCTCTGAATTTTTACCCTTTGGTGTATTCCACGGGTGCGTCGGCATTCGCCAAATGTGCAAGCCTTTCGACATCTGACGCAAACTCCTGCAAAGTTTCATTAGCTTTTTAGTAGCGGTTTTGCAACTCAATTTGGTATATCTGTTTCCTGTGTTGTTTCATAGTTGTTCCGTTCGCACTCTGGAATTATCTGCAGGCCCTTTCAATGCCACGAACAGTGCAGCAACTTTATCTTCAGTATTCCAGTTCTTCACTGCTGCGGTCTTCTCGAACTGTACCTTAAAGACCTGGAAAGGAACAGAACCGTCAAAAGATGGAGTTTTTACCTTCGTATTACTCGCTGAAGCAGCCAGGCGATTAAGTTGCAATTCCTGTAAACGACCTCTCAAAACATCCACCTCTGCCTCGAATTTTTCTTCAAACTGCATTACAATTTTCGTCCATGCGAGCTTCGAATTTTGATGATATACGCGCCTCTTGTGCTTCTAGTTGTACTGTTATGCGTGTCTCTTGTTCTTTCAGTTTAGTTGCCATATATGTCTTTTGTTCTTCCAGCTGTGATGAAATTTGTGTTTCCTGTGCTTAAATCTTGGCTGTTATACGGTTCTCCTGCGATGCCAGTTGGGATGCTGTACTTGTCTTCTGTTCTTCCGGTTGAGATGACATTTGTGACAACATTTCTGAAATTCGTGTCTCCTGTGCTTCCATCTTGGATGTTACTGTCGATGTTTGTGCAGATATTGCAGCCAAAATCGTGTTCAAGTCTGTGCTCGTAACTGTCTGCGATATTTCGTGTTTCTCTTCAATTTTTGTGGTTGTCTCGTCGCCATCAAGATGAAAGACATACTCTTTCACGTTAATTCCTTCAGCTTCCATATAACTACAGATGCTTGCCTACTTTTGGGAGTATCTCAGATATATGCATGTGTTTGTGCGTTTCTCTCCGCTGCTTGTATGGACATATGTGTAGACATAATGATTAATTTGTTTACGTACATACAAGTGTGTCAGCTTGCTTTATTGTTGTTGTGGTTTTATTTACTTAGTTCCAGATTAGTGATGTGAATATCACTTTGTTTCACTAATATTCGTCACAATATCTATGCAACATTACCCTCATTTTCGAACTTAACTTAAAAACAGTACCGAACAGGCCGACAGATTTGACAGCTAATAATCGAGATGCGATCTTTTTGGATTCATCAGGCATGTTCCGCAATTCACGTTCGAGTGAAATTGCGGGTTGAGCCGTTTGAAATTTGCTCACCACAACACCCAATATGCCTGGCATATCCCTGAATTTGTTTAAAAAACTTCCTATCACAGCTGAAAGTGTACTGTTTTTATGGTGAGATATGGCGTTTTTACATTGAATTGTAAGATAGGATGTTATTGCTGTTGTTGTTGTAGCAGTGCTTCGCCCCACCTAATAGTTGCAACCGATCACAAATTGTCATCAATATCCTCTAACGGGAGTCAAAGGAAACTTGCTGTTTCAACAGGGGCGGACCATAATGAAAGGGGTGTTAGAGGCGTTGCTTTCACATTATAATTAAAGAGATGGTTGGTGTGATGTGGGGACACATTACAAGCGGGACATACATTTTGTATATCGGGGTTGATTCTGGATAGGTAAGAGTTTAACCTGTTACAGTATCCAGAACGAAGTTTAACTAGAGTGACTTGCGTTTCCCTGGGGAGTATGCGTTCCTCTTTCGCAAGTTTTGGGTACTGTTCTTTGAGTACTGGATTCGCCGGGCAATTCCTGCCATAAAGGTCCGGCGCCTGTTTGTGGAGTTCACCAAGGACCTGCTTGTGCTTTTTACTTCATACGGCTGAGTTCTCAGGTGCCATATTTCCTCATAATGCTTACGGAGATGACTCCTTAAGCCCCTAGGCGGTATTGGCTCATCAATCAGATGTCTGCTGGGATGCCCAGGTTTCTGGGTATTCAACAGGAACTGTTTGGTTAGCATCTCATTTCTCTCCCTGATGGGGAGTATTCTCGCCTCATTATGTAGATGGTGTTCTGGGGACATAGGAAGACAGCCCGTGGCGGTTCTGAGAGCAGTATTTTTGCAGGCCTGTAGTTTCTTCCAGTGGGTAGTTTTTAGGCTTGGCGACCATATAGGGGACGCGTAGCATGCAATCGTCTGGCCAATTGCTTTGTATGTGGTAATGAGCGCTTCTTTGTCTTTTCCCCAAGTACTGCCAGCAAGGGATTTGAGGATTTTATTATGGCTCTGGATTTTCGGTACAATTGCAACTGCATGCTCACTAAAATGTAGATTCTGATCAAACGTCACACGCAAGATTTTGGGGTCAAGGACAGTCGGTAGCGTAGTGCCATCGACGTGAATGTTCAAAATGGTCGACATTTGGGACGTCCATGTTGTAAATAAGGTCGCGGAGGATTTAGTCGGTGATAATGCCAGGTTTCGCGAGGCGAAAATACTGGATAGATCAGGGGGGTAGCCGTTTATTCTGTTGCAAAGCTCATCGATCTTTGGGCCCGGGCCTGTGGCCATTATTGTGCAGTCATCGGCGTAAGAAACGATAGTAACTCCTTCCGATGGCGAAGGTAGTTTTGATATGTAGAAATTAAACAAAAGTGGGGATAGGACACCACCCCTTGTTTAATTCTTCTTGGCTTTGATGTTTCGTTTCTGAATTGCACCGATGCCTACCGACCACCCAGATAATTTGCGGTCCACCTTTTAAGACATGGAGGAAGGGTGGACCTTTCAGGTCTTGCAGTAACGTGCCATGGTTGAGCGTATCAAAAGCTTTTGATAGGTCTAGCGCAACGAGTACTGTTCTATAGTGGGGCTTCTGATTTAAACCACAATTTATCTGGGTGCTAATGGCATTTAGCGCGATGGTGGTGCTATGGAGTTTTCTAAAGCCATGATGACAGGCTAGCTGCAAATTTGCTTTGAAGTAGGGGAGCAAAATGGCTTCAAGCGTCTTGGCTACTGGCGATAGGAGAGATGTCGGGCGATATGACTCTCCTATGTTAGCTGGTTTCCCAGGCGCTAGACCGCCTTGGCCATTTTCCATTTTTCGGGAATGATAAAGTTGGAAAGAGACAGGTTGAAGACATGTGCTAAATATTTGGAACCCTCTTTCCCTAGGCTCTTAAGCATCGGCATGCCTATGCCGTCTGGGCTTTGGATGGTGTAGCATGACCGATGGCATTCTCACTACTTTGGCGGAGACGTGCTGAATTTTTGCTTATGTGCATGTCTATTGGCCCTCCGTCTATCTTTGTCGACCGTAGAATGCATTATATATTATCGGCAGAAAGCGCTCGCGCATTTTTTTGCATCCGACAGCACTTTATCGCCAAAGGCGATGGAAATTTTGTCATTGTGCTTAGACGGATTCGATAGGGACTTTACGGTGGACCGAAGTTTACCTACACCGGCAGAGAGATTACAACCGCTTAGGTGCCCATTTCGCCCGCTTGTGTTCATCCACAAGCAATCTGATGCGTTGGTTTATATCCCTTATTTGGGGGTTGCCGGGATTGAGCTGTCTTATAAGGTCACGTTCTCTCGCTAAATTTGCGGCCTCCGCCGGAAAATGAGGCCGAATTTCAGGAATTCTATCGGCGGGAATGAAGCGTGCCGAGGCGGATTCAATGACTTTGCGGAAAGCACGCTCCCCTTGGCGAGCATCAGTTGGGATTGGGAGGGCAGCAAAGCGGTTGTCTGTAAAGGATTTGTATTCGTCCCACTTTCCTTTTTTAAAGTTTATGAAAGTGCGTTTTCTGTGACAATGAAGTCGGCGGAACTCTCGAGCGAAATAAGTATAGGCAGGTGGTCGGATGCCAATGTTACCATCGGCTGCCAGTTGACGCAGTTTACGAGTCCTGCGCTCACGATAGATATATCCGGCGAACTGTGACAGCTTCCTACCATACGTGTGCGGGCATTTCTGTTTATTGTGCAGAACGTCGTTTCTTCTATTTGATCCGCCAACATCTCACCCCTACTGTCTGACTGCAAGTTTGAATGCCATAGATCGTGATGGGCATTGAAGTCGCCTAAAATAATGCTATTATTGTCAGTGAGTAAGGCGCTGATATTAGGGCGGTATCCACTGGGACAACAGGTGGCAGGAGGGATGTAGATGTTGATGATTTCTAGGTTTGCATCGCCTGACCGGACAGATAAGCCTTGGCGTTGTCGTGATCAAATAAATGATATTGCACTGAGTGGTGTAAGATACACGCGAGGCCGCCTCCATTTCCGCTCTCACGATCTTTTCTGTGGACATAATACCCAGATCAGGTCTGCAGAGCAGATCTTGCTGTGAGTTTAGTCTCTTGAATCGCGGCGATGCGGATGTTGTGCCGCTTCATGAAATCGACTATCTCCGTGATCTTCCCAGTTAACCCATTACAGTTTAACTGCAGAATTCTGAAGTGCAGCGGGGAGACGTCGTCACTCAAGGAGTAAGAGATGGGTGACTACGCCTGGACGCAACTGCTGTTGTGGCCCTGGGACTCGACGTCCTTGGGTAAGTATTGGGGTACCCGGTGTAATTGGGTTAGCGACCTGGCAACATGGCGCAATGAAACCCGTCGGGGGGTTGCGGTCGCGGAGACCAGAACATCTAGGATAGTGGCACCGCCCAAGGCAGGAGCTGCATTGGGCGGATGTCGCAAACATATATATTCTGTGCTGTCAAACGGTGCAAACGGGGGTAGGGACTAAGAGTATGTTTCTCTGACCTACACGATTTCTGTTGGAAAGAAGAGGGGTGAAGAAGACGGGGGCAGGAGCTGATGCTCGGCATTGCTACCGACTCTACTACGGAGATAGTAGTTATGAGTGGTAGCAGCCGTTTGAGTTGTTGGCGCCGTGGGGCGCGAGCAGCAGCGGGTACTTGTTGTGGCTTGCTGAGCAGCGGAGCTGCTGGAAGGTAGTGGGGGGAGCTAAGGCTTAGACTACGGGACGCCCTTGGGAGTGAACAGCAAGGAGCCACAAAAGATTTATAAAAGTTACGTGGACGTCGGGTTTTGGGATCAAGCCCAGAACAACCTGTCCGATGCAACCATCCCTTACACGAGACACACTGAACAGAGTATGACCGTCCTAAAAAGATTCTTTTCCGGCAGATGCAGCAAAACCATTTCTCAGAACCGGGGTCAGGAGACGGACCCGGATTGGGTTCGATGCCTTCCCGGAGCAAGAGAATATGGAGCAGTCCCGCTGTAAGGAGCTGCTGGGAGGATGACATTATTATGGGAGGGACGCAACAAATTAAATGGGGCTACACTGAAATGACAGTCCTTGGTCGGGAAAAACGCCGAGTCGCTCCGGTACATAGAACCGACTGCCTTGGGAAGCCAAGTGCTTTCGTGAACGTTTATTGTTTCTGGTAACTTAAATCAAGGGAACACTCGCATAGCTACCTTGACACAGTTGCTGCAGCACACAATCACTTCGTTGGCACCGCCCGTATTGCAATGCATGACCACGACCATAACCACCAATAATGTTTGCAAATGTGAATTCTTCGCTACATTTTCAATGATGTACAAAATCTAGGCCAAACACAATCCTATATAAGCTCATACACGCACATATGTATGTACATAATAAGCTTTACATAAATTTATGTTTATTTATATTTCTGTATACTTAAGTCATTTATTTAATGTGAGCGAAAGAAATGTAATTTTCTGTACTCGGATTTGCTTTGTAGAGAAATGATTCCGCTTTTACATTTCATACCTATCACCGATCCCCAAGGCTAATTTACCTTGCCTTGCGTTTGGCGGATATGCCATATTTTCAACTGTGAGGTGCTAGAACCAACGGCTCTAACAACTTCTCTGTGACCTAACCCTGTTGGAACTTCTGCGGCCGAATCTTCATCCGTTATCGCATGACTCGCAACGTAAAAACATGGTTTTCAAATTATAGCATACGTAATCGTACTACTTGCATCATGTTCAGCTTGATTATTTATTGGTAATTGTATATTAAATTCGACGTTTTTGTATCTATTATGACTGTAAAATATGTTCCACCGTTCTCTTGGTCCTAAAAGAGCAATTGATTCGAAATAAATCGATTTTTACTTGCTGTTATGTTTGTCGGGTGTTAGCCGTAGCTCAATCTTTATTAAACATAAAATAACATACAATTTACAGGTCATAATTACATAAAAAAACAAATAAATATATAAAGTCTTACCGCGTATTTAATTACCAGTTGTTGGATGTTTGACAGACAGAAAAGGAATATGTAACGTTATGTCCTTTGACACTTATTTATACATTAGCGATGTCACATACATATTTAAATGAACGGCACAATACAATAGTAGATACTTATACAAATACATTTAACAAGTGAACATTTTCGGAATTTAATCTACAATTAAGGGTTGCCAACATCCCTTTTTCTTTTAGTTAGATGGTAATCTGGAGTCCAAGCTGGAGGTCTCTTGCGTCTCGTTGATCTTCTTAACTCTTGAGAAACTGCAGGTGGTTCAGTAGTTTACTCTCGAGCATCTGTAGGTTTATCATTGCTAACTGCTGTTAATGATTCGTTAACAGGAATTTCTATATTCGGAGACTGTGTCTGTTCCTCGGCTGGATTACTTAGAGTTGACTCTTGCCCTGTGGCATTGAATTGGTTGAATCGGAATTCGAAGTTGTTGGCTTAGGTGGAAGCTCAAAATAATCATATAAAATATCCAATGTGTTGTTTGGTGTTTTTACGAATCTTGGTCGAAGCTGGTTTGAATGAGATTTTACCGCTCTAAATATGTCAGAGTTTTCGATTTTAACCTCGTAGTTAACTTTGCCTAGAACCTTTATGATTGTTCCGGGTGCCCAATAAGATTGGTTAAGTTTATATAACTTTGCGTAAACTAGATCTCCAACTTCATAATTTCTTTCTTTAGCTCCATGTCGCTTATTAAACTGTTGTTCCATGTGTTCCATGTGTTCGTTACGTGACTCATTGGATGGCTTCGAAATTTTAAGCATGTCGAACTCTGTACGTAGTCTTCTCCCAACGAAGAATTCAGCTGGCGATTTCCCTTGCGGTGCATTGCGATTGGGTGTGGTGCGATATGTTTGCAAAAACGTTTGTAAAATTTTGGTTGGCGTTCCCGCGTCCTCCAATTTCTTTAAAGCTCGCTTAAGCGTGTCCACAAACCGTTCCTCTTGACCGTTCGACTGCGGGTGATACGGCGCTGTGAATGTATGAGCGATACCATGACTTTTGCAAAAATCCGCAAACATTTTACTGGAAAATTGTGTACCATTATCGCTGACAATTAGCTCAGGATTTCCAAACTGTGATGTAAAATCTGAAATGCACTCTAAAATCTTTAAGGATGTGATCGACTTAATTTGCTATATTTGAGGCCATTTCGAGTATGCGTCGATTATTACCAAATAGTAAATTTGATTAACCGGACCTGCAATATAAATATGAATGCGTTGCATCGGATGCTCTGCATTACGCCATGAAGAAAGAGTTGTTTTTGGTAATGTTTTAGCAACAGTTGCACATTTTTCACATGATTGTATATACTGCTTTATATCCTCATCTATACCCGGCCAGTATACATAACTTCGTGCTAGCGCTTTTGTGCGTTCAATTCCTTGATGACCTTTATGCAGTTGCTTTAGGATTCGATTGCGAAAACACTTGGGAATAACTAAACGATCTTTTAGCATGATGCAATGTTCAACCATACTCAGACTATCACGATGTGTATAGAAACTACGTAAATCGTTGCTGATTGTGTTCGGCCACTTACCAGTCTTCACGTGTTTTGTAACATCTTGTAAAAATGCGTCTTGCATTGTCGCTTTTTGTACCATCTGAAAAGTAATTGGCAGAAATTCTATGGCATCAATTGTAATTTGCTTAATATCACATTCAAGCTGGCAACTTGCTATGACTGTTTCTTCATTAGGTTTTGATGTGCTTCTAATAAGACGTGAAAGTACATCAGCTGCACCAAATTCATTGGTACGTACGTATTCTAAAATAAAATCATATGAATTGTTTTTGTTTTTATCGGCCTATTGATAAATCATTCAAGGCTCGAATCGAGCTCAAGGCCAGAACAATAATTTTTTTTTTCTAATGATAATTATTGTTATTTTTTAATTTTTCTAAATTTGAAAAATTGTATTTTGTTTTTGGAATAGTAAGTAGAAAATTTTTCAGACAACCTGCCATTCGAAGGGTGCTAAGCCTTCATCATCAGTACGCTTTAGGCATGCTGCGCTAAATGGTTAGCACCCTTCGAAATGGATCTATCTGCGCAGCTATGGCAGGTTGTCTCAAAAATTTTCTACTTACTATTCCAAAAACAAAATACAATTTTCCAAATTTAGAAAAATTAAAAAATAACAATAATTATCATTAGAAAAAAAAATTATTGTTCTGGCCTTGAGCTCGATTCGAACCTTGAATGATAAAATCATATGACATCAACGTTAAGGCCCATCGCTGAAGGCGGTTTGCAGAGTGTGCAGGAATCCCCTTCTTATTACCAAATATGGCAAGTAATGGCTTATGATCTGTATGTAAATAAAATTTTCTTCCATACAGGTACTTATGAAACTTTACCACTGCAAATACCAAAGCCAAGCCTTCTTTTTCAATTTGCGAATAATTCTTCTCAGCTTGTGTCAGAGCTCTTGCAGTATGCGCGATTGCTTTTTCACTACCATCTGCGTACAAGTGACAAATATATGCACCTATACCCACGTTAGAAGCGTCCGCTGCTACCTTGATTGGCAGTTTGGGATCGTAGTGTGTTAGTAAGAGATCTGATGAAAGAAGTTTTTTAAATTTATCGAAGTTATTCTGGCATTGTGTGGACCAGTTCCACTTTGCATTCGTTTTTAGTAAATTATCCAAAGGGTTCCTAAGAACGCGCATCCCTCGGATAAACTTTCCGTAATAATTTATGGCACCTAAAAACGATCTTAATTCGCTGACATCTTCCGGTGGTGGAAGTTCCAAAATTTTGCTGATTTTATTCTTATCTGGCCTTACGCCTTTCTGATCGATGTGATATCCCAAATACGTACAAGATTGTTGAAAGAATTTACATTTATTGAAATTGACCGTAATGTTGTGGAGTTTAAAACGTTCAAAAAGTTTAATTACTGCGCTTATATTTTCTTCTTTAGTTTTAGTAGCTACAACAACATCATCTAAATAGGGAAATACTCCAGAGTCCCGAAAGTAATGATTCCATAACAAGCTGAAACGCTCCGGGTGCAGATTTAACTCCTGGTGCTAAACGATTGAATGTATATAACCCGCGATGTGTGTTGATTACGAGAAGTTTTTTTGTTTCCTCGTCTACTTCTATTTGCATATAAGCATTGTTTAAATCGACTATAGAAAAATATGAACAGCCGTTGAAATTAACAAATATTTCGTCTGGTAGTGGCAATGGAAATGTGTGAGGCTCAAGCCGTGCGTTGAGGCCTGTAGAATAGTCACCACAGATACGAATATTACCTGAAGCTTTTTTGACTACCACGATTGGAGCTGACCATTCGGAGAAATTGACTGGAGTAATAATACCGTCATCTTCTAATCCTTTCAATTCCGTTTCGACTTGTTCCCTTGCTGCATAAGGTATTGGTCTTTTTGGGCGAAACACCGGCACCGCTTGAGGCTTAAGCTGTAAGTGAACTTTGTATGCCATACAGTGACCTATTTCATCTCTGAAAACAGTTGGAAACATCTGACGTACATTCGGTTCGACTAATCGACTGCTAGTTTGGATGCTTCTGCATGAAGTGTAATCAGTGATGGGAGTGTCCCAAAGATCAAACAGAGAAATTATGTCTGTGCCTAACAAATTTAGGTTAGTAGAAACTGTGATGGTTGCTCGCTTGTTTTTTCCATGCACCACGACATTCGCATCAAATTTGCCAGCAATTGAAAGTGGATTTGCTGAAGCGTCGCGAATTGATTTTCTAACCGAACGTAATTGTGGACTGTGGTGATCCCGGTATCGTGTTGCAATTTAACTGTTGTGTTGTTAATTTGTATTGCCACGAAACGTCGATTTTTAGCACCATTACCACACATTGTAAATACGCTTTTAATTGATTTACGCGTTTTCTTACTCTTTTTCTTCGTACTAGCATTTTTCGTTTTACGTTCCGAAAAGCACGTGCAATACCCTTCTTTATGTCCGACTTTACCGCATTGAGTACATTTGTGGTTACTGAAATTACAATCACGCACGAAATGCATACCTCCGCATTGCCAACAAGGTCTACTTGGAGTTGACTTGCTAGGTAATTTACTTTGTTTATGCTGAGCTTGTGAAACTGCTTGAACCTTGGATTGCTGTTCAGCTACGACCGCATCACTTTTCAAATTTCTAATACGCTGAATTTCCGCGACTAAATTATCTAGTGTTAGTGGTCTATCTACAGTTTCAGAGTCGAGCATGCTTAAAAGTCGAGCGCGAAGATCTTCATCATGTGTCGATTGAATACCCTGAACGAACATCAAGCATTTGAAATTATCAGCCGTGCAATTCTGTAGCGAGAAATTTTCACATAACCTATTTACTCGAGCTGCATACGTCACAATGTCTTCATTTTCTTCGCGCACATTTCGCATACATTTTACTCTCGTACTAAATTGTGATTCTTTCTTACCAAACAATTTTTTTAATGTAGCAATTGTGTCTTCAAAATTTAAATCGCGTGGCTGTGCAGGCAAAATGTAGTCCCGGTATTTATCGAACACATTTGTGCTTACCTTGCGTAAAAGCAAACGTACCTTAGCAGCATCGTCTAATAATGCAGCATCATAGCAAAATTCACGAATACCTTTCGAAATTGTTTCCATAATATCCTCGGAACTGCCCGTTGTGCTTTGTGTTGCATTCCTACCATTTTGCTCATTTGGAAATTTTGCAGCGATCAACCGCTCCAATAGTTGTTTTTGTTGATCTGCGGTTTCTTGTTGTCGCGCCAGGTGTTGCTACCACTTGCTCCAATGGGTTTTTTATTTTGGTACTGCTTTTATTAAGAGCCTTTTATCTCGTCGCCACTGTTGTGTTTGTCGGGTGTTAGCCGTAGCTCAATCTTTATTAAACATAAAATAACATACAATTTACAGGTCATAATTACATAAAAAAACAAATAAATATATAAAGTCTTACCGCGTATTTAATTACCAGTTGTTGGATGTTCGGCAGACAGAAAAGGAATATGTAACGTTATGTCCTTTGACACTTATTTATACATTAGCGATGTCACATACATATTTAAATGAACGGCACAATACAATAGTAGATACTTATACAAATACATTTAACAAGTGAACATTTTCGGAATTTAATCTACAATTAAGGGTTGCCAACACTTGCCTTGTTATAATCCCATTTAATTTATACCACTTATATAATTTTCTTTCGTATCGGTTTTCTATCTATGATGGTATGCTACTCTACGGTCCTTAGTTTTTTTGCCTTCCGTTTGAGTATTCTGTTCGGGCGAGGATTGTACTCATATTTGCCCAACGGTGACGCAAACGGTGGTGACGTAAGATGCAATGGTTTATCTACGGATATGGCGCATTTCACCTTCACACCAAGATCATGCTTGTTCTCCAAGTTTGGATGGATTCATATCCATCAAAGGACTGACAAATAGGCAGCATTATCCAAAAGCTTCGGGGGTGCTTTTACCTTCATAACAATAACCACGTTTGTACAATCCGCGATCTTTAGTATTGTGTTACGTTTCCAAAGTCCCACAGATCCAATAATACACAATTAAATTCAGGTTGTTTTTACTCACAGATTTATTTTCGCGTTTATACTTGTATACAAATTTTAACACCACACACTAATACGAAAGCGAACTATTGTTTTATTATTTAAATTTCTCAGATTATAAGCACATACTATAATAAAACTGTAGCTTTTGTATTTATTTATATATGTATGTATATGTAGATAATGTCTAACTAGTTGGTGAAATGTGAGATTTTTGTTTTTGATATATAAATATACCCACAAATTTAAAAAGAAAAAGAATAGGTTTACAAAGCTTTTACATTTGCAGCTTCATATGGAAAAGACATTTTAAAAATCTTCATAGACCTTTTTTATTTTATATTCGTAAGTGAAATATTTATGGTTATTTCCCCCCTAAAGCAAAAAAAATTAAATCCTTTCTCTCAATTTCACTGGAAATTAAAGGACATATTCCGGAAAATTTCAACTCATGACATATAACAAATTAAAGGAACAATATACAACTGATTTTAATTCGCCCAAAAAGTATTTATCTGCTGTTTCTTTTGCCTTGTATAGAATGCTGAACTTTTCCAATTTTTTGTTTATTAAGGTTATGAAGTTTTCAATATTTTTGAACATTAGTAAGAACTACTTATGATGCTTACGACTAGGAACTATGAGCTATAGCCTACATTAAATATTACTTATAATATGTCATTAAGGATGCAGTATTTTCTGTTAATAACTAAATGCAAACAGTGCTTTGACCGAGTTGGAATCTAGTCTTGAACAAAAAATTTAATATTTATCTAAGTTTAAACTTATTATTAGGCTTATTGTAAATAAACAGTTTAATTTTTTACTAAATTCAAGTAAATTTGCAATAGTTGTAATATAAATTTTAAAACAAGTTAAAAACGGGTGAAATACACATAACTGAGATATATTAGAATAGTCTGATTTAAATTTAATCCATGCGAATTGATGTTTATGAAAGCACGTAAATAAGCTTAAGTGATTTTTTAAGTAAATAAATATTTAACTCTTCAAGTTATAAACCCAATACCGAGAACAGCGGAATAACCCGCAACGAACGCTTTATCAAAATTGCTTGAAGACAATCAAAACAAAAAGCTGTTTTACCGACAGCCTTTTGAGACGAAGGCGATGACGGCAATAAATTCCTTCATTTTCCTCCAAAGTTAAAAACAAAATAACCAAATACACGATTTTTTATTCCTTAGAATGCATAGTATATATTGGCAAGGTCTGGACCAAGTAAAAGGTTTGAAACCCCTTTTATTAACTGAATATATCGTCGATATGATGTATGTACTTTATTTATACATGGCTACTATATAAACTAGAAAAGTTTGCGGTCGCTTTTAAGGCGAATTAATTGGGCGATTTCAGATATTTGAGCACCCGGTGCACGAGGAAACTCCATCATTTCATGGTATTGTGTTTACGGCATCAAGTTTAAATCAAATTTGCTCCCTTTATATGTACATTTATTTCTTTTTTGATTATATAGAAAAATATTTGAAAATTACATAGCATTTGACAATATAAACGCATTATATATTTTTTCTTAATCTACCTCGTTTATTATTTAAATTATTATGTACTAAAAAAACACAACATCTATACATTGTTAGTCTGCCATGATTGTTCCTTTCACTTTATCTTACGTTTCCATTCACTTCAAAATGTCTTAGAAAAAGTTGACACTTGTTCTTAATAATGGTGTTTTAGCATTTTTCACTTAACTTATATGTAAGTGTATATGAATCAATAGTATATGTGTATCCATGTACTTCTATTGAGTCACAAAACTTGTTTACAAAAACATTTCGAGGTTAATAATGTCTTCTTACATAAACATATCCTACTGAATACATCACAAAACAACAAAAATTGAAATAAAAGATTATTTTGTCTCTTGTAATAAAAACTTGTGTTTCTTGTGTACTAAATCCAAATAATGATTGCTCAGAAAAAAATTTAGAAACAGTTATATCTTGGCCTTTTTTTCTGGCTGGCTATACGTTTCAGTTGTTTGGTTCAATTGAACTTCATTCAATTATGAGGATTCATAAGCGTATGAGAAATGTCCATTGAAGTTTCCGCGAGTCCATTAACAGTTATCCCATTTGCTATATTACTTGCTTAAAGAGAAAAGAAGATTTGAAATACCCAATGACTAATAAAATTTATTTAGTACATCTACCATTTCGAACTCCATGTGTTGTATCTAATTGCGACCAATATTGTTCAGAAGGGCTTTGAGTACTTGTACCTGGTGGCGCCTGTACTGGCGCCCCCGTATATCTAAAATAAGGGTTCTTTAAATCCAAAGTGTTACTAGATGAAATTAAAGTTCCTTCTATATGTAGATCGATGGTAACATCATATGATTGACGACGATTAGCTTCAAGCAGTACACGTCCAGTCAAAAGTTGGCCTTGTTTAATAAAAATCGGCATTGGCAAGAGGCATCGTACTTGATACCAGTGTGTTAATGGAGCTGTTGGTGAGGTAGAAAGCCAAACCTGATGGTTAGATCCACAGAACTCTACATCAAACCAAAAAGCGAGTCCATGGCATATACCAGTTTGCAAAATATGAAACTGAAGTGGTATTTCTAAAAGTTTAAGTTCACCTCAAATTAAACATTTCCGAGATACAATATAAAATAATAAATAATACCTATATTATGTAAATCGTTTTCATTATCACGCAGAAAATCACAAACATGTCGTACAGATTTTGCCATGCAAATGCGGATATCGAAAGTATCGACGATTGGCTGTCGAAAATATTCCTTCATACCCTCCTTGTGTAATGTAGTCAAATCTACGCCATGAAAGGCTGATTGATACCAAAAATTAGCTTTATTATATTGCTCTGAATAAAGAGACTCATCCGAAAATGGAGCAATGTGTAAATCACCATGTGTAGGAAACATTTTACCATTCGGTTTGAGCCATTTTCTAGCATGCAAATATGTTTCGAGCATACGCTCATTGTAAAGCATATATCCCATTGGTTCAGATATAATAACATCGACCATTTCAGGAATATCAATTTCTTCAATTTTACCAGGCATTACAAGTATTTTGTCCTGAACGTTATTTGATTCTACTAATTGTTGTGCGTACTGTGCCATATTAGATGCCTCGATGGCGTAAACTTTAGCAGCGCCAGCTTGAACAGCAAAAAAAGACAGAATTCCAGACCCAGCTCCCACATCCAATACTATTTTGTTCTGTAATATAAAATTATAAGAACTTATTTCTATGAACATAAATGTATTAGACGAAGCTTACATGAAAGTCAATGGAATTTCCAAGAATAGCTCGTTGATATGTGCTAGTACGAACATAATCCTGCATCATATTTTGTTGCTGGGATAAATAACCGTAAAATTGAAAATACTGGGAGGCGGAAGACTCTTCAGTTCGTTGTGAAAATACTGATTTTGGGCGAAGGTGTTTCACACTATCAACTAACTTTCGAAACCGTTGTTGTTCTGCAAAAGCCAAAATAGGATAATTTATATGCATAAGAGCAAAATCTTTTCTAATACATAACCGATATTTACCAAAAACGGATCTAAACCGGAATAACAAATTATCATTATCCAAAGAAAGTGCATATGTTTGGCGGCCAATTTGGGCAGCATCAGTATCATAAGTAAGCAAGTATTCCTTCAGCACGTTCGAATTATCATTATCTGGAAATACAGGAAATAATATTTCTATGATAAAGAGAAAGAATGCCTACATGTGTATTGAAAAATAAATACCTAGTGAGATTTTCAATAACACTCCTTGTGGATCATAGATGCAAAGCAGTGTACAGCCACTCTTGTATTTGCTACTAAATATAAGATTCGTCTCGTCCACCACTTCACTAATAATGACCCCGTTAAAACCACAGGTGCCATTTGGATTAAGCCCTCCATTACCACCTGCGATGGTATTGTTATCGGCCGTGAATACTACACTCTTAATATTGTTATGACTACTGCTGTTCAATGTACATAAGGATGAAGTCGAGTTGGAGCGTTCAACCCTTTCGTTAACAACGCTAGTGATGTTCGATGACATATTTAATACAGTGCAAGTAGAAATATCTTGTGAAAATTGTAAAACACTGTCGATGGTTTGCCTTAAGAACTAGTAATTGACTTAATTTTGGTGCTGGCAAAAATAATTTGATTACGAAGACTTTCTACGTATATATTCGGCTTAGAGTATTTATCTGAATAAATATTTTCTTAATCAATGTCGTTGCTCTTATGCCAGCAAGTTAATAGAGTATCGAATTTTATCTAGAGCTGAAGTAATGCAGGTGGTGGATTGTTAGTTATTTTGTTCAGAAAAAATCCTGTTGTATCGCAAATTTTTGGTATCAAGAAGAATTTTATGCCTTCTTTTTCCAATATTCTATTGATTTGTTTGTCTATTTTCACTTTGACGGCAGTTTGTCGATTATAGCTCTGCTGCCCCTCCGTTCTTCTCGTGTTTTCTTTGTTACGAACACGTTTTATGCTATAAGTGCAATAGCAATTTGCTGCTCATTCAATTTAACTTACATCACGAGTTGGAACTATTCAATAATATTTGATATTCAGATAATTTTTCAGGCTTCTTTTATTTAATTTAATAATTTTTACAACAGAGCTTGTGAAAAAATTACACTTTTCCTTTGACAACAGCACCACGCATTGACCAATCAACTACACGAATGCAAGCATTGAATAATCGCGTCATTTCATTCCACTTGATTCCACGAAAGAGGATAGATATATCTATCCTCTTTGCACCCATGTCTATACCATTGCAATATAAGCATTCGTTAAATTCACAGCTATATTGCTGTCACATTTTATTTGTTGTGAGTTTAGCAGGGTTGATTATATGACACTGCTCGTACAGTGGTGGCGAAAGACATTAATGCAAAAAGCATATGTGTATTAATATTGGAATTAAAAACTGTGCGTATCTTCGTATTCATGGCGGAGTTAAGGCCATTTCACATAACCCGGTTTGAATATAAATGCGTTTAACTCAATCTTATGCATTATGAGAAGATTGCACGTATTATTCTGGAGAAAGGTCACTGGGGCCATCTGACATGAAAAAGTAGCTCACTTGTAACTTTTGTTGCATGCAAAGCATAAGAAGAAGAATTCGACATTTGGTTTGGCTAGGGGGCTGGCACACTTTGCAAGTGAAATTATTTTTCCCACTCGTTGGTAACTTTCTAACATTTTTCGCAATTAAAAACTGCAATAAAACAAACGAACACAACACAAAATATGTTAGCAAATATTTTTGCTGTATAGAGAGAATGTTTATAACCGTGCTTGCGTGTTTGTGCGTAAAAAAAACAAGGCTTTTGTGGTATGGCCACATTTATATATTGCAACAGAAGGTTTAAGAATGTAAGCGAAGCAAAAAGTTAATGTATTAAGCGCTGCAACGATGCAAGAGTTGTGGTAAATGCGTTATAGGTGAAACTAAGATATTGAACACAACCACAGCGATGGAGACAGAAATTTAATATGCAAATGCATCAACTGTGTGATACTTAAGTACGATCTAAACTTGGTTTTTTTCTTTTTTCAACATAACCTGGTCATTTCCCTGTTTTTCTATTTGTGCCAAAATGTTTACAATTTAATTCCTACTACTAAAAAATGACTAACTTTCGATATGCAATACCCACATTCTTTATTAAGACGTCAGAATAGTTGGTTTGTAAAAATACATAGAAATTAAATTTAAAATTTGTTTTCGCAGTAACAAAAAAGCACGACGCTCAGCTGATTATGATGAATCATGTAGCGACAACGATCATGAGGAAGAGTTTTACTATACCGAAATCGAAGATGAAGATGAAGACAGTAAATCCACAATAAGCCCTACATCGCCGCCTACGCTCAGCCATCGCGATATGGCACGTCCACCACACGAAGATCCTGAGTACCAAAGAAAAATAGTGGGAACTTTCAAGTAAGTTCTTTTATGAGTTAACACATGTCGGCCCAGTTTCTTTGTACAAGCTTCAACCACATTTAAAGTTGACTGCCACTATGACCTCTTCAACTAAATTTTGAAAAATATTGTCTGGCGCATAATCATAGTCCAAATAAAATAACTTTTAAATGTAGATGCAGCTTTTTGACATAATTTTCTATGAGATATCTGTCAAAAAAGCTCCAACTAAATTTAAAACCTATGTTAATATGACTATGCGCCCCTGTGTTTAAGCTGAATTCAACATTAACAGGAGTTTAAACTTGTTCTAAAGAAGTGGGTTTATATGCAACATGCAGAACAAGGAAGATGTTGATGTCGACTGATACCATAACGCTAAAGCCATAACCATACAATAGCGAACCAATTGGTTTTTGGTTTCTCGCCATATCCATAACCTAAAAATATTTCAGTTGGTGAATTTAATAACTTTTTGTAGATTTTATTCATTGTTTTGGATACGCTATGACTAAGAGATTATTTTTTGTGGAATATGTTTGTAATTTTTTGTGTTTTCTTCATTTTTATGAAAATTTCACGATTTTTAGGTTAAGGCACCATTAATCGATCACATTGGAGATTGTTATGGATATGGGTATGGTTACGATTATGACGTTAGGGTTAAGGAAGTTTAATTGGCCCTTTATTACGTATCTATATACCACAGTTGCCCCTTTCACCCATTTGGACCAAAAATGGTCCCTTCCAGCCCCATTTGGTCTGCTGTTCCCTTTTCTTCAATTTCGATCCTTTTTAGGCAGTAGCCACCATTTTGGTACTTTTCTTTCTCTTTGACACACGTTCGTTAACCCACATATAATTTTGAATTTACTTTAGTAGAACTCTTTCCACAACAAATTGTTCAGTCAATAAAATGTACCAGAACAGTGGCATTGCATCTAGGAGATAATTAGTGAGAGTCATTATAAAGAAAAGTGTTGGCAAACATATTGCCGCTAATTGCTGATGGAACAACTGACATATAAAAACAAAACGCTTGTCTTATAATAACAATAATAATAATGACTAGATATTTTGACGGTTGTCAAACACTTGTGAAAGATTTCTGTCACTAATAGATCTAAAAGTATGTATTTCAAATGCACCTGTGCCTCCAAGAAATTTGCCAGGGCTTGTCACTGATGAAGCCATCACGATGGCCGTCAAGTTAAATGAATTGAAAACTAAGTAAAGGAATGAAATTAATTTGATTTATATTAAGTGTACTTGGCACTCACTTAATTCAGGCATACCGAGAGATATTAAGGGGGCTCATTAAAGCACATAAATTTATAAGTTGTAAAATTATATCCATTTACACACACTGTTATATAAACGCGCCGACAAATGTTCTTGATAAACTGAACTGTAGATCAGCTGTTTTATTTTCAAAAGAAATTGTGATTATTATACAAATTAAAAAATCCAAGATCAAGTGAAAAATCAAAACTAAAACGGCTTTAAAAAGATATTCTTGTAAATGACTTGCTGATGTTGCATATTTCTGATGAGTTTACCGCGTTAACACGATAAAATTAGCGCGTAAATTTGTACAAATTGTGTAAATGATTTTTCGTACAAAATTTTACAGTTCATTTACGCATTAGAAAAAATTATACGTTTAGACACTTTATATGGTTGGGACTCATTAAACCTATTATTAAGAGTTTGTGAAGGAATAACTATAAGAATTTGCCAATGTAGGGCTGATGACAGAGTTGAAGCGAGAAGCGTTGCTATAATATAAAGATAGAAAGCTATGAAAATGAACTCCTACGGAAATTCGTAATAATGGTCACAGTGTCAAAAATGTTTCAAGCTTGTAAAATATATGAAAATAAAAATTACTTCTTGCATAGCTTAAAGGGGGCACTCTGCCGAGAGCCTAACACTTTTAACATTTTTTACAAAGAAGTGCTATGCATTACTTCTCGTTTGGCACGTCGGTATTTAAATATTTCTCACCCAGCTCAATGAATTCAAGGAACTCCAGGACAATTGTGGTGTTAACCCACACAAGGTAATTGAAAACTAAATATTTTAACTGGAAGGCAGAATACTTCTGGAAGGCTGTTAGTTTATAAATGTACAACAAATCGCGATTAAAAAAATATTTTTATATTTTAGCCTTTTGAAGAAAATGCAAAAGAGATTTAATTTCTGAATAAAAATTTTGTGTAAAATTATTCCCATAGGTTCTAGCAGAACCCCATTAACCCCTGAAGAATTGGATAAAACTCACACCTACTGAATCTAGGCTCTGATATGAAGTTTTAACGTTAAGGGGAAAAATTATAGCAAGGTCTTCACGATGTTTAGTAAAACTTTATATAGGAAACCATGGAAACATCCTAAAATTTTAAATTTATAACAATAACGGCACTCTTGTGAATTGCCAAATTGTTTATATACAAATAAAATAAAACAAAAATGTTGCCCTTATTTTGAGACTTGGTCCTTTTTTCTATGAATTATTGTCCCAAACGAAAATATGGTGTGGCAACCGTCATTGTTAACTAAATGTCTTGAGAAATGTCCACCGGAAGCAAAGGGGATAGATATAATCAGGGCACGGACTTTACCACTTTATTGGTAGATCTACCAACTTTTTGACCCATTTTTATTTTCTACCACTTCTACCACCAAAGCCCAAAAATCTACCAACAACTCAATATATTCGCATTGAAACCAAATACTGCGATCATTAGGTAAACGTATTTAATTGCCGAGCGCACCCAAATATCATTAAGAGGTGACACTAACTAAACTAACCAATTTTGAAAAATTTGTGCACGAATTCAAACAAGAACTAAACTTGTTTATGAACGAAATGTAGTAAATGAGCACGCAAATATTTTCCTGCGCTATTTTCATTAGTTTTTTGTAAATAATTTTGAACGAAAATAAACAAAATTTTAAGTAAACGATAACATGCCGAAGTCGGTTCTTTTGTGGCAGTATTTTTGGTACATTGGATTTTTGGCAAATTGTTGTTGTAATTAGACGTTTCGGCAAATTTTCGTCAGTATTTCAAGCCCAAAACACAGGAAAAAGCAGATATCATATAGGCATAACCTATGTACATATATACAAATTTCCATGTATGTATTTTTTTGTTTTGTTTACATGTTTTTTCAAATGTGTTATTTCCGTGAAATGTGCTTTATTTGTTTTACAATGAATTATGAATTGTTTTGTACAAATATAAACTGTAGATATTGTTTTCTTGAAAAAAAATCTACCAACTTCTACCACTATTTTAATTTTTCGTCTACCAATATTCTTTTTCTAAAGATCCGCCCACTTGATTTAATAAAAGCCGTCATCGTTATTTTGTGGCGATTAACTCGCTGGAAATCAAAAAATTCATGCCGAATGTTTTCTATGAAGGACATTTTTGAATTGCCTCCCATTTATCCATGCGGTGTGGTCACAATATGCAAACGTGATTTTTGGAAAGAAAATTAAATAATTAATTAAAAACAGTCAGAAAAATAAACACAAATACACCATGAAAATGTATAGAAGACATTTATAATCATCTCGCCAAAAAAAAAAATAGCTACTAGATACCTCACAGCTTACATCGAGTAAATGGCTAAAAAATAACGAGTGACGGCTCTTATTATACCTATCCTCTTTGCGGAAGGGCTTGATAGTGGGCATCATAATAAGGCCATGAGACAGTGCTTGTCGGATTGGGTATCTTGCCACTGCAAGAACAATAAGGTTATGTGTTAATTACATTACATAGAGTAAAAATGTTGTGCGTTAGTTTGAGATTTGGTCCTTTTTTTCGATGAATTTTGGCCCAATGAAAACATGGTATGGTAACCGCGCTATACACACACACACATTTATGTATATATATATATATTATTATGTGAATTTTTTTGCATGCAATCATGGCGCAACGATACAAGGTGGCAGCATGGAACAGTTGATTATGAACTTTTTTTATTTGATTTGATACATCAACTTCCGGTGCCGTACGATTTTGACATTTGTCCATCGAATTTACAAAAACAAAGTACATGGAATTTTTATTTATGTTTGTAGGTATATCACCATGCTGCCACCTTGTATCATTCCGCTATGCATGCAATTTAACCTAACTTTCGTCAAGCTCGTTACCTTCAAGCAAATAATGACATTTGTTGTTTTCCCACCCACAGGCAAGGACGAGTTAGCCAACAGCAACAGTTTCAGCAAAATCAGGGTCAACATTTAAATTGCAGTAAAACGGCATTTCACGGTGGCACCTATATTACTAATAACAGTAGCCAAAATAATCAACAAATGCAGACCAACTGTGTATCGAATTCACCGCTAGCTCATCACAATTACTGGCAGTCATCATCAGTGCCGACACCAACAGCTGTACAAACCGCCACTTCATCGGTGACAGTAAATACAAGTCAGCAACCGCAGCCTCAATATATTAAACATGCTCGATCATCACCCCGTCCGTCCCAGTCGACCGCGCCATATCCATCACCCACTTACCATCATAATTACAGCAGCAGCCCTAATGCGTGCATCAGCAGTAATGGCAGTGGCAATACCAATACCAACGGATGTAATAGTCAAAGCAATTCCATCATACACAACGACAATATCAGTGCCAACAATATGCTTCACCAATTATCCCAACAAAACATTACAGTGACGACACATCACAATGGCGCTCAACAGACACATCAGCAACACCACCAAGTACCGGCAGTAACAATCACACCTAACTATTCAAATAATCAACAGCAGCAACAATCACAACACATTCAAAACCACAAACAAACGACGCACACGAACGCCACCGGAACAATAGTTACACTTTCTAGTGCACATATACAACATTCAACGCAGCACCAACAACAAACATCTCATCATCACCAACAACAGCATACACATCATATAGCCACCACAACAACTAAACACACACCAAACTCACCGAATAGACGCACACGAGGGGAAAATAAAAAGTGTCGCAAAGTATATGGTATGGAACGTCGAGATCAATGGTGCACTCAGTGCAGATGGAAGAAAGCATGCAGCCGATTTGGTGACTGAAAAAGGCCAAAAACGTCGGCGGCGGCGACAGCAGAAACGACGGCGACGGAGGTAGTGACAGCGAAACTGATTTCGACAACGACGACTACAACAGCAACGACAGAACTGACAGCGGGAGCCAATTCTAGATCAGCATCAATGCATATAATGGATTCTAGCCCAACTGCTACATCAACGTCAGCATATGTAAATACAAAAAACAAACGAATGAACAACAACTGCAATAATACTGGCCCTAACAGTAATAGAAACCCTGCTCATAAATATAAATATTTGGCAGCTACCGTACCACAAGCAACTGCCGTGGCCACTTCCGTTATTGTGAAGCCACCACCAAATAATTTAAGTATAATATCTGCGGGCAACAACAACTACAACAATCAACACACTGCCAATGGCAGCAACTTTGTCCATACAACGCTAGCTAGCAGCCAAAATTATGGCACGATCATTGATGCTGATGTAAAATCACAAGATCAACAGACATATGTTGTTGCAACTGCCAATAACGGCAACAACACTAATAATAACCATCTGACCACTGCTGCCTCAAATGCTGAACATAACATCTGTATGCGAACTTCGCTGCCATCACAACACTTTTCTTAAACATCATAAAATGGAGAGATCGACATAATAAGGGCTGTGCCCATTTGCAATACAACAACACCATTTACGATTATAAAGACGCGCATTAGCATGATAAGACAGCCGCACTAATCGTTAAGCCAAGCAGCAATGAACATTTGGACAATGTTTATGAATACGAAAAAGCGCGATGTTATTTTAATATTTGCTGCAATAATATAATTACATAATATTTTTACTTATACATGCATATAAAAATGACTTACAATATACAAACACATTTAAACTTTATTTTGCTTTTTTGTTATTGCTTATTTTGTGTTCCCGTTACTTATTACATATGTATTATTGATAATTCACACGATCCGCCTGCAATGGCAATTTTACACTATAGATTAATTTTTTGAAATTAGGAAAATTTTTTCTTTACTATTGCATATATAAATATACTTATCTTAAATATATACATATAAATATGATATATGTAACAAACAAGTATATTAACTCATACAAAACATTACAATAAATGGAAAATATAAATATACATACGTATAGTATTAAGAATTTCGATCTTGCGCGGCTCTACCATAATTTATACTTAGCAGTCAACATCCATATGTACACATACAGTTGAATTAAAAAAGAATACGCCGCAATTGATTACTTTAAATAGTTACAAACAAGTGCGTATTTTCGTTGATTATAAAATACATAAATAGACAATGTTCATAGACAAAATAAACAGATATCAATATGTGTGTATGTTGCATAAGGTCATAGGTAGACACTTAAGTATTACATTAAACATAGACATAACAACATTAAGATGCATATACATACATATTTAACTATATATAAATCTATACACACATTTAATGAAATAGCAAAATATTAAAACAAGGCAAAAGAAATAAAAGAGAAACCAACTAAAAACTATTATACAAACATACATAAATATGTAAATAAAGTTAAAAATAAAAAATAGGTAAAGTGAAAATAACTATTCAGCCCTACATACACACATACATAGTATAATGCAAAAAAAAAAGAAATATGCTAAAAAATGAACAATACCTGAAAATAAATTAACAAGAATTTATAGCAATATTGTTGTTGACACATAAGCTGATTTTCGTATAATAATATGCATATCTGATTCAAGATTTTTGATGTACTTAATACAGTTTTTCAACCAATCTGGCCCGGCTATACATACAAATATATTTGGCCAAGGACTATTACTTAGTAGAGCTCCCTAAAAATAAGAGGAAAATATATATTTATTGTATTGCTAAAACATAGCTTAAATATACTTACATACATGGAACGTATATGCGCCAAGAACTAAAAGAGGAGAAGATAACAAATGTAATTATTGTGATACAATAAAAAATAATCTCAATTAAGTGGTATTATGTTTAATTTTGTACAACAATTCTATTAACTAGGTATTACAATGATTGTTGATGTTAAATAGGTATTACAATCAATTATCTTGATTCATAAAAGAAAAAATATGCTCAATAACAAACAAAATTTTGTGGTGTCCAAGGCTTCACTTTTGAATACACCCTCCCAAAAAATGTATACGATTAATTTGGTTTTGATATCGAAAATTAGTTTATGTGCTCAATGGGAACTGATAGACAAACCTGTGAAACTCTTGTAATTTCATGCATAAATTCTGCAGTTTGTAGCAATTTACGTCAGTTTTATTTTCCCCTCTGCTTCGATTTTTACCGAAAAATTCAATCCCTAAAAGACAATTTGACAAAGAAATAGAGAAGTGCAAGCTGTAACGACGTGGAACTCTCGCAAGATATAGAAATTAATCAGAAAGTGTTCAAATTTATGTAATTTATAGAAATCTAAATTTATATTATAATCTAGTATTTAATATGTACATACATATGTATGTATGTACTTCACTTTTCTGTTTAAAATTTAAATTTTTATTTGTACCTAAAATGATATATATGTACATATGTATGTTTCTTATGAAGTAATAATTATAATTAGCAGATGTACATGAATACATACATATGTATATGCACGTACAAATGCACTATGCATACGTAGTGGTTCATAACATCATGAATTTCATCAAGCGCTTAAAGTTATATGCTATTCAAAATTAATAAAACTATTATACTTGAATTGAAGTTTAACTATGTTGCAAACTGAGTGCGAATTGAAAAAGTTGCATTATTTCAAATCTTTTCACTCGGATTCACAAAAGTTTTGTCGCAAATCGATTCTTGAAAATCATAAGCTGGCTACCATCTCAACAACACCGACAAAGAGTAGATCTGTTTGCGACTGAATGTTTGAAAGAATTTTCTCAGAAAAAATTGGTGTTAAAACGCTTATTTACAATTAATTATTTGGTGAAGTAATATACCAACATCGTGCTGTTGATCTTAAAAATTGTGGATTGGTAAGAAGCTCACGATCTATTTGCCAGCGTATGTTACAATCCTGTTTAACGTAATTTATTTAATATGATAACCGATCCTGCATACTCAGCGAGTATCCGGCGCAGAAAAGTATGCAAGATTATTTTAATTTGTAATTTTCAATGTAATTATAATGAATTTCATGATGATAGGCGTTGTATACGCATGTATGTGTGCATTTGTTTGCGTTTTAAAGCATTCTTTCGTTAATAAAATTATACATACATATATGATTGAAATCTTTAGCTAAGCCCTTATATTATCAAAAACAACCGACCCACATAGATATGTGGCACATTCTTAACTAAAATTGTAATTTACGTAACACATATATACAAATATGTTCAATTAATGTTGTGCGATTACCATTTTTCTAAAACAGTTTTGCGATTAATCAATTCACTTAATATTTTTGAGTTATGTAACTTAAAAGCAAACAATCGAATAGTAGTTACTTCTTATTTTTAGTTATGTGCAATTTGCAGTTCGTATATATAACATAAAATATTTATTACAAATTTTCTATTAAACTTAATTTTAACTTAAACATTTGTGTATGTACATATATTGTAATAAATCGAAAAAAAATTCTTCATTTGAATAAAACCACTCAAAGAAATGAATTATTGTTAATGATGAAATTTTATCAAAACTGTTGCTGTTGACTTTTTAAAATTTAAAGGAAATAAAAATATGTTTTACAGTTAAAAATATTTAGCCTTTGATTAACACACATACATATCTTTGCAATATGTAAGTGTGATCTCGCTCCTACGATTTGGATATATGTAAATCCTAGCCTAAAGCGTGGACATTCTGTTAAACATGCAATATTTTCTGAATGAATTAATATTTTAATTAATAAATAATATACTGATTGATTAATCGCAAAAACGTCCTCCAACATCTCATTTTTGTAAGCAATAATAAATGTATTTACAAGCATATGTACATACTTCTAAATATATATGTATAATTTCTAACACTTGTACACAGTTCTGTTATTATTGGTTACATTTTTGGCAATTACAAAAATTAATAGTAAGTGATATTTATACAAAGTTTCGTCTAGTAGTACATAAGCAAATAAAATATTCTACATATATAGTTACGTATATGTATGTAAAACAAAAACACTCATACAGCGGTATCATCAACACATATGCAGAAGCAATAACGCCACTTTGGGAAAAAACACACATACGAAAAAATTGGTTAAAAGTATGTAATGCAGAAAAATGTAAGCCCCTCACTTGCGTACTGGATAGAATCACGCCCAACTTCCCCCATAAATACATAAATCATACATGCATGCATACACTGAGTTTTATTGAAACTATAAATACAATATCTACATTTTAAAGTTTAATAAACAACTGTTATTTATAATTAAAGATAAAAGCCCAAAAAAGCTAAACTTTGTTTTCTTTTATTACGTACCTACTTGTATAGGCCATTGATCAGGAGGGGAGATATGTTGATGGAACAAATGGCTGCCCGACGGTCAGCACGGTGAACGGGGACGCCTCTACACATGTGAAAGGAAGCTGTCATATCTAGCCAAACATTTAAATCGTCATCGGAGGGGAAAGCGTTTTACGCAAGGTCATTGAATCAGCGTAGACTCGCTTTATTCTCGCTCGAAGAATTCCAGAAATCCGTCTCAAATCCGACAAAGCATAATGACAAAACATCCATCGCCGTTGGCCATAAATGGCTGTCGGTTGCGAAGAAATGCCCGAACGCTTTATGCCCGCTTCCCACGTTCTAATTGCAGCATTTTGACAGGCCTGTAGCCTTTTCCAGTGTGTATTTTTAAGACCAAGCGACCAGACTGGTGACACGTAGCTCATGAGCGGCCAGCCAATTGCTTTGTACGTGGTTAGCAACGTTCCTTTATCTCCTCCCCATGTGCTGCCGGCAAGCGACTTGAGGATTTTGTTGCGGTTTTTTACTTTAGAAACAATCTCGGTGGCATGAGCGTTGAAAGTTAGAGTATTATCGAACGTTACCCCTAAGATCTTTGGGTGACTGACAGTCGGTAGTGTGACGACGTACGTCCAATATTTGCGACATCTGTTACTTCCCCGTCGTAAACAGGGTGGCCGTGGATTTTGTCGGCGATAATGTCAAGTCGTGCGAGGTGAAGAAACTGGAAAGATCGGGGAAATAGCATTAGAAATGATTGTGACTCCATCTGGTCGGGAAGGGAGTTTTGATATGTAAAAATTAAACAGAAGCGGGGATAGGACACCACCCTGTGGAACCCCCTGTTCAATTTTTCTAGGTTTAGAAATTTCGTTCCAAAATTCAACCGACGCCTGCCGACCACTCTTATAATTAGCGGTCCATCCTTTTAGACAAGCGGGAAGGTGTGAGCCTTCTATGTCTTGGAGTAGCGTGCCGTGGTTGACTGTGTCAAAAGCTTTTGCCAAGTCAAGTGCCACGAGCACCGTCCTATGATGGGGTTTTTGCTGATTTAATCCGTAATTAATCTGAGTGTTAATGGCATTGAGCGCGGTGGTAGTGTTGTGCATTTTATGGAAGCCATGTTGATGCGTGGCTAGGCGAAGATTTGCCGTGAAATGAGGGAGCAGAACAGTTTCCAATGTCTTAGCTACTGGCGAAAGGAGTGATATCGGGCGACAAGACTCGCCTTCGTTAGCTGGTTTACCAGGCTTTAGTAGCGGGATTATCCTTGCCATTTTTCATTTTTCGGGAATAACGAAGGATTCCAGTGACAGGATGAAAACATGTGTGAGGTATTTTATTCCCTCAACGCCAAGGTGCTTAAGCATTGGCATGGCTATTCCGTTGGGGCCTATCGACTTGGAGGGTTTGGCCTTGCGGATGGCTACTTCAACCTCTGTGGGGGCGATGGCAATGGGTGGGACGTCGTGTTTATGTTTATGAGCTCGTCTGTTAGCACGACGTCTGGATATGTGACCAGAAGAATGCATTATAAATTGTCGGCAAAAGCCGCTCGCGCATTTCTTCGAATCAGATAAAGTTTTATCACCGAAGGCTATAGATACTTTGTGATTGTGTTTGGTTGGACTAGACAAGGATTTGACGGTTGACCACAATTTACCAGCACCCGCAGAGAGGTTGCAGTTCTTTAGATGCTCCTCCCGTTTGGTACGTTTATGTTCATTTATCAGCCGCATGATATCCAAGTTAAAACTCCTAATAAGTGGGTCTATAGGGTTGAGGTGTCTCGCAAGTTCACGTTCTCTCTTGCTTTGCGGCTTCGGCCGGAAAATGCGGTATGATTTAAGGTATTCTACCGGCCGGGATGAAGCGTGCAGAAGCTGAAGCGGTGACCTTGCGGAACGCACACTCGCCCTGCCGGACATCGGTCGGAACGGGAAGAGCAGCAAAATATTGGTTTGTAAAGGTTGTGTAATCTTCCCAATTAGCTTTTTTAAAATTAATGAAAAGTACGGAGCCACACCCATTTTGAAAATTTTTTTTAGTTTTGTATTTTGTTGCACCATATTATTTCTGGAGTTGAATGTTGACATAATTTACTTATATACTGTAACGAATTTACGGAAATTCCTCTTATTTGAAACCTTCTACTAATGTTCGAATCGCTAAACTGTTGAATAAATAATTCCAATATTGAATAATGCAAAAATGGTATTTATTAAACTACTTGGAAATAACACTTATATTTCGCAACTGATAGCTTGCTTAAATAAAACTGATTGTCGTGCCTTTTATACTGTCTGGTTTCCTCGTTGCATATTTCTATGCTTTTCTATTCTAGAATTTACTAGTTAGTTATCAGCTATAAAATTACCAGCTATAACTACGTTTATAGCTTCTCATATGCTTGTGTATCTGTGAGTGATACTTGCACAAATTATTGCCTTCTTTTGTGAGCATCTCAGGTAAGATATGTATATGCATGTTTTTGTGCGTTTTCTCTCCGCTGCGTGTACGTACATGTGTGTAGACATAATTATTGATTCGTTTATATAGATACAAGTGACTGCTTGCTGTATTGTTGTTGTGGCTTCATTTACTTAGCATCAGACTAGTGATGTGAGTATAACTTAGTGTCACTAATATTCGTCACAATACTGTAAAAATATTAAATTTTTTGTTAAAATTTGACTTTTAAAAATTTTGTTTTTTAAAAGTGGGCGTGTTCTTCATCCGATTTTGCTAATTTTCATTTAGCACATATATAGTAATAGTAGTAATGTTCCTGCCAAATTTCATCATGATATCTTCAACGACTGCAAAACTAAAGCTTGCAAAACTTATAATTACCTTCTTTTAAAAGTGGGAGGTGCCACTCCCATTGTCCAAAATATTACTGTTTTTATATTCTGCGTCATAAGGTCGACCCACCTACCAAGTTTAATCGCTTTATCCATCTTTGGTAATGAATTATGGCATTTTTTCGGTTTTTCGAAATTTTCGATATCGAAAAAGTGGGCGTGGTTATAGTCCGATATCGTTCATTTTAAATAGCGATCTGAGATGAGTTCCCAGGAATCTACATACCAATATTCATCAAGGTACCTCAAAATTTACTCAAGTTATCGTGTTAACGGACAGACGGACGGACGGACATGGCTCAGTCAAATTTTTTTTCAATACTGATGATTTTGGTGTATGGAAGTCTATGTGCCAAGCACGCTGAGTATAATAAAAATTACCATAATGTTGGAATACGCGAAATAAACACAAAACTTCGGAAAAATTTTCACGATTAAATATTATTGCGGTAAAGAACAAAGTTTCATCCCGTTTTGTAAAAAAATGACATTATCAAATAATTTTAAATTAGTATTACATATATCACTTGCGACTAACTTTCTTCAAACACACTATTTTACCTGATATTTCATTCTTCTTAATTTTTTTATCGCGACGATAATTTCAATTCGAATGATTTTTCTAATCACCCTAATGAGCAAACAAAATATATGAGGTTGTCGAAGCATTTTCGTACAACCCTAAAACAATCGAGATGGAACTTCGAAATTTTAGCGAGGGTATTGGTCAATAACCCATCAATCTTAAGCCAAACGTCAACTTAATTGCCTATAAATCGTTGTACAAAAAAAAAAAAAACAAAAACAATTTAGGTACAACGCATTGAAATACACCAACAACATTATACCAACTAACTGCATTTGATGTTTTCTTGGGCACTATTTGAAGGGGGCTAGTTAATGCTTGTGTTATGTAATTAAGAAGAGGAGGTGCGCCAATTGACGTGTTTTATATATGGTATGAAAAAACAATAAACACTTCCTTTAACTTTTTTTGTTTAATAGTTATTGGCGGCATCAGTGATCAACACCCACGAGTGTTTGTAAAATATTCAGATACCGTTGTAGTCAGTTTGATCGGGTATCGCAAATAGTACGGTTTAAGCTAATTGAAAAACGCGCTGAGGCAAAGAGTAACCATACTTTTATTTATTATATATACTGTGACCATACTGTGCAACTACATACATAAATAAGACAATAGTTTATTTGAAAATCTGTTTTGTATATATTCTGTACTTGCGAAAATGTGGGCAACCACTGATAAAGCATACAAACTATAAAAAATCCATCGATGCATTTGTTCACTAAAACTTTTAGGCTGATTTCATATACATACATAAAAGTGCAAATAAATGGTTTAAATGATATGAAAACGTGAAAGGAATTAGGAAAAACCGCATTATACTCTAAAACAGAATTCCCAGGAGTAGTGGGTAGTATCGATGGGACTCAAGTTCGCATAATTTCACCTATTTCGGCTGCATCCGATTTGCGCCTTGCCTCGTCCAACTTCGGGATGTCGCTCCAGGTCAAAAAGATGTTCAATATAATCTTTGGTTGAAACCTTGTTTTTTCTATAAATATGTACAAAATTGCTGATTATAAAGATTGTTTAAATGAACGTAAAAATCTTTAACTACTCGCTTTCCATTTTTTTTCGGCAACGTTTTACAAGAAGAATTTTTTTCAAAAAGTATCAAAAGTGGTATCAAAAGACACGTTTCGACATCCGTTTAAAGAATCGGAAAGCGGAAATTAAATATTTTATTTCTATTGAAAGATATTTACAAAAACCCATAAAATGGCCCCGAGAGGGTCCGAAATATGAGGCCGACCCATAGTTTTTTTGCACAGAACACATTTCTGGGTTGGTGGCCTCCGGCCACCTGGTTAGGTCCAACACCTTTCTGCATTGGTGTGTACAAAAAATCGGGCATACAACAACCACATGAAAATTTGAAACGAAATGATATGACAGAAATGAAATTTTTAATTTTTGCTTTCGGATTCTAAAAACGGAGGTCGAAACGTGTATTTCGATACCAACTTTGAAAATTTTTGTTAAAAATTAGATGGTGAACCGTCTTGTAAAACGATACCTTTTTTGAAAACAACTGCAAAATTTAGGAGACAACTGCTAGTAATCAGTGGTCAGATTTTTATGTCTTTGAAAACTACACCAACTCAAAGTTGTAGACGGTAATGCCACAAAAAGTTGTAAGACTAGACAACTTCAACCGATATTTTTTTTTGACAGGTTGGGTTGTAATCTGTAATACTAAATTGCAAAATTTCAACTGAAACAGAGTTGAGTTGTAAACGGTAATAGGGGCATAACTCTCACCAGCAGAGCCGATAGCTATTGGCCGGTTTTACATAGAGCGCTTTGTCGTGTAACATTGCGCGTGTCTCGAAGTAAGTGGCGTTATATGCTGTTTCTCGCCTATATTCTTAAAACTATAAATACCTTAAATAAAGAGTTCCAATCAGAAAAGATTCGTCTGTCATTCCTATACCATCAAATTGAAGCACACTTCAAGCTTATCTTGAGCAACTTCATGCATAATGAGTACATAAAAAATATATCGTTATTTTATAGCTTATGATCTGTTGAGGACCTATGAACGTAAAATCTAGAGAAAATATAGGTCAGAGACATATAAAGGAGGAGACCGAGGAACGGTCAGATAGTAGTAAAGGAGCCCTTCAAGATCGTGAATATAAATTACTATTTGTTTAGTTAATGAATAAATTATAACCGCAGAAATTTTATTAGCATTCAAAAACTTCACAATGTTAAACACATAGAAGCGCAGGAAATCGGCAAAAAGGGACAGACTACAGGGTGGGTATTATCAACAATACTGTAGATATAACATACCAAGGGCTATTCAGCGTAGTTGATGCATGCATAGACACTGAATCTTCTTTGGCACACCCCCTCGCCAACTCGCTACAGTCCGAGTTAGAGGTTTACGCCGATCACTTTATCGGCGGCGGCGGTATAGGCTCTATTATATACACCTGTGGCAGCGGAGAGGCCGGATGCCGGCGCACCGCCGTACACCGGCGTTCTTACTTTAAAAAACTTGATTTTTCTCTTTAAAAAAATAATATTTAGGAAAGGTGTTGCTTATATGTATTTAAGCAAATCAACGTTTTGAAAATTTCGGAAAAATCCGGGGTTTCGGCCTTAAAATCTTGCGGATCGTTCAAAAAATTACAGGAGTAGCTCATTGACTCTCCTTCGTTCACTTCCTCCAGGGAGGCTTCGAACGTACCCACAGTCTTAGGGGTTGTTACTACTGCGTCTGCCGAAAAAAAAAAGTACTTAAAATAGTTACACTTTTGTCTGTGTGTCTCGTGCAAAGCGCAGTTTCACCGAAGGAGATGTTCTGGGCTAACTCCTAATACTCGTCGTCGACACGATTTCATTAAATCATTTGTGGCTCCTTGCTGGTCACACACAAAGGCGACTTACCGTTGCTATTAACGGTCTATTAATAGTTATGGCTCTCGTGGCACAGTTTTAATGATTTGCATCAAAACTGGCCTATTTTTGATCGCACCTCTACTTTTTTCGGCTGCAGTAGCAATCCGATCACCAGTCCATATGCCAGCACAGAAACTATAGAACAGCGATTTCGAACTCATACCTTCGTTGACGTCACTTTCCCAGAGCTCTGAGGGTAACTCCGAAGTCTTTCTGACTGATGTTTTTGTCGCGCTATGCTGCCGAGCTACACCAAAGAAACAAATTGAAATGTGAGGGAGTAACTATTCGGTCATGTCAAAACCGGGAGACTTGGGTATTGAATGATGAAGTGTGAAAATCCAAATTAACATTCTAGACGCTATTTTATAGTTTCGCAAATAAACAACAGATGGTTAATATAAGGCCAAGTGATTTTTTAAACCGTTCATATACGTACATACATATGTATATCTTCAACTTGAGTATGAGGTAAGAATCATTTCGAAGGAGTATTTAATTTCTAAACCAAACGGGATATAGAATTTTTGAAAAAGTCGGAACGTTTTTCGGGTAACTTACTTTTTTAACAACTTGAAGACAATTTGAAAACATGTTTGACTTGGGTCATTTTATGTGAATTCATCGGAACAATTTTCATCAGGAACAATAAACGGCATAAACAGTCTTAAATAAGTAGAAAATAAAGTAACGCGCCAAACGCCGCCCCCGCGCCGATATTTTTGACATTCAGCGGCGGCGTACGAAAAACGACGAAATTCGGCGGACACGGCGGATTATCTCTAGTGACTTGCAGAGCTTCATTTCGTATGCTTTTTTCTCAAGTGCTTAATCCCACAGTAGCTCTTCGTTGCATATTTCCGCTGAATTTCTAGCTTCAAACTATAGAAATCGGACGATGGGGACTCAGGAATAACGGCATGTCGTTAGCCGCAAAGGCCCTAACCAACAAATTTATTTTCACATTCAATTTAAGCAGATATAGCTTTTTAAAAGTTGAATAACTCTGTTATAATTTACTGTGGGTGCATTTTAATATATTATACCAAAATCTCCTAAAAACACAGTTTGCAAAAATGTGTTGGTTAGGGCCCTTGTGAATTAAGCTAACGATATACATATGCTCATGTTTTCGATGAGTTTATGTGTTTCTAATCTTTTTTCACGGGTTTTCGCGTTGTGAAAATCTAAGCGATGGTTGGTTTACGATATCTGAAGCCGCACTGATAAGTACACTTAAAATACAATCTTCAGGCATGAAGTACACTTTAGCCACTCCTCCCACCATTGTGCGTAAATCTAAAATACTGAAGGCATACCATCCATCTGCCAGACCTTCGCCTTTTTATAAAAGTTGAAATTTCGTCAGGGTATACTTCCAATTGATGTAGGAAAATTGGTGTATTATGAAGCTTGAGTCATAGTGGCTTTAGCAGATATCGTCCAAATTTGTGCGAAAAAGAGGTCTTATTTTCTTCATTTCATAAAGCCTGATTTTCATCAATTGTCTTCGTAACGACATTAGAAACCACTAGCCTCAATATCTTACCCTTGCAGAAGAAGAAAGCATACTACCAATGGAGAAACGAGGCACCCTGGCCAAACTTCGTTCTGGATACTGTAACAGGTTATACTCTTACTTGTACAGAATCAACCCCGACATACGTAATGTAGTATGCCCTCATGCGATGTGTCCCTACGCCTCTAACACCAATCGCCCTATAGTCCGCCCCTGTTGAAACTGACAGTTTCCTTTGACTCCCGTTAGAGGACTTTGATGACAATTTGTTAGTGGTCGTGCCCATTGAATGGGGCGAAGCACTGTTAACGCAACAACAACAACAAGCCACTAGCCTCGTTGCCAGATACTTACCATAGTGGCTTTTTCCAGTCAGACACTTTATCGAACGCAAAACTGTACTTTTTCATGATACAAACGCTGACATTTTTTACGGCAAACAAAATTTAAAAATTTTATTTTTATTCAATATCTTGTAATGGAATTTTATTATAGGCTCATTCCATTTCAAGACACCCGGCCCGCGTAGGACATGATTTTTGATTTCGATGAAATTTTAATATGTTGTTCTTTGGTCGAAATAACGAAACACGTGTATTTTTTTTTGCCTCGGATTTATCGGCAATTTAATTCCATAAAATGCAGTCAGTATTTTATTCACCTATTTCTTCAACTGTCAATAACTTTGTCAAAATATAGCCGATTCTTATGATTTTTTCTTTGAAATGTTCGTTATTATATTTACTTTTATATAACTTTATAAACAATAGCATATAGTTTAAAAAAAACTTTTGTTTAGTATTTAGTAAAAATTTATGACTATTTTCAAAAATTAATTTCTCAAAAAACGTTACTTTTTTTGTTTAAACTTTTTTTTATATTGAGTGAACAGTTCATATTTCAACTTTGGCTAAATGCCTATTAGTCAAAACTCGTTATTTTCGAGATATGAATTTTTGAATATTAAATTTTTTTTTTCATTTCATTTCATTTTATTTATTTATTGACAGTATTAGCAGAATAAGATCTTGTATGATCTTTTATAGTGCAACAATGGTTACATAATAATGATTATAATTTTTTAAAACTTAAAACTTAAAAATGTATATATTATTCCATAAAGTAACAAAAGTGATAATATATAAGTTTAACAAGAATTGTGACAAGGACATTTAGCAACAAAGATTGACTAGATTAATAAGTAGCTAAACTCAGATTCTAATTTGTATAAACTTTACCAAAGAAAGAAAATATAACATTCTTAAGGTTGCTTCTACTTAAGCTATTTCGAACCGAGTTGGGGATAGAGTTCCAAATGCGGATAGCATTGACAAAGAAAAGTCTTGCAGAGCTTAGATAATTGTAGCTGGGCACGATCAAGTCATTTATGCGAGCAGATCTAGAGAATGTTAGCTTGTTATATAAATAAGTAGGCATTTTATCAGGAATCACACGACACAAAAATATACAGTTCCTTGCCTTAAGATACTCAGATATTTCACAACCCAAGGGACTCGTTCGCCACGCTGATATATGATCATACTTAGCCAACCCGAAGACATACCGCGTGATATGATTAAAGGCGACATCAATCTTATGTGCCGATTTTGAATCTAATTTGCTGTATATACAATCCGAATTGCAGATAATTGGTAGTATTAGTTGTATAGCAAGCCGCTTCCTAATTCCAAGTGGGGTGAAGGGGGCAGACATTCGTAGATTACGTAGAGTGTAGTAAGCTTTACTGATAACAGCGTTAATATGATCATCACAAGAGAGACTAGAGTTAATAACAACCCCCAGATTCTTTACTTTAGACACGTACTTAAGGCACTTATTATTGATATATAAAGCTGGTAGATTTGATGAGTAAATTTGCCTTTTAGATATAGGTAGCACATACGATTTATCACTATTAAGGGAAAGATAATTTTTTTGCGCCCAAGACGAAATAGCTGACAAATCACTATTAAACTTGGCACAAAGTTCAGAAACTTACGCATGTGTTCCCGACATATAAAGTTGAATATCATCTGCATAAGCATGCATTTGAGCATACCTGCAGGTGGTAAATATGTCATTAATAAATAGGCTAAATAATAACGGTCCAATTATAGAACCTTGGGGGACACCATTAGATAACATCTTAAGACTAGAGACTTGCGATCCCACCTTCACTCGTTGCGCTCTACCACCCAAGTAACTTCTCAAGAGACCTAAGGCAGAGTCCCCAAAACCGAAATAAGACTTTAGCTTCATGCATAACAACGTGTGGTTGACAGAATCAAACGCTTTGGAAAAGTCGAGCAGACACAACATAGTTATCTTGTTACTGTCATAGGGCGCCCGAATATCATCCAAGATTTTGATTATTGCAGTTGAACAGCTATGCTTTGCTCTAAATCCAGACTGGAATGGGGAAAGTAGATTGAACTTGTCAATATAAGCATGGATCTGTTCTGATAACAAGCTCTCAAAGGCCTTCGACAACGCAGGAAGAATGCTAATGGGACGAAAATCACTTAGACGGCAGGCGGAAGGACAGATGCGATCTTCCAGAAATCAGGAAAGCACGAGGTTGTGATGCAGTGGTTGATAATATGGGTCAGGGCTGGCAGTATCTGTGGAAGAACAATTTTTATAAATTTTACAGGAATACCATCTTCACCAATAGCATTTGAGCGTACCTTATAAATGCATCTCACCACATCATGCTCCGACACAGCACAAAATTCAAATTTCTGTGAAAAATTCACAGGACAGTGTATCGGGTGGGTGATTGGTTCATTGGAAGAGGTAGCATAATTAACGAATACTGCATTCAGATTTTCAGGGTCGAGCGAGCAATCAGGATTGTCTTTAACATGTACACGAAGACTTTTCAAGTTACGCCACAGCACATTATTAGGAAGTTCACAATTTAACATTTTTCGAAAATATGCCTGCTTCTCATGTTTTATAGTTGCAGTAGCTACATTCCGTATATTCGTATATGAACACCAGTTTATATCAGTACGATTCCATTTCCATACTGCATAGGCTTTGTAACGTTTACAGATTATGTCACGAGCAGTTTTGTTGAACCATGGGCAAGATCGAGATTTTCTCTGAACTGTGCACATCGGTACATAAGCATTATAAAAAGATAACAATATATTATTTAAAAAGTTTAGCTTTTCATTTACCGATGGCAAGCTCCAGCAATAAGTCCAGTATACCCAAGAAATCTCAGTACTCAAATTGTTAAAATTGATCGAGCGATAGTCAGGAAAACTTGAAGGAGCCGAAACTAAATTGCCATGATCAAGAGTAATGTCAAAGGAACAGAAAATTAAATCATGGTCAGACACAAACGAAATTTGGTCGAACTTTAAGACAGAAGACAAATCAGACACAATGAAATAATCTAGTAGACTAGGACAACAATTATTCCCATATCTAGTCGGTACAGAGGAATTTCCTAAAGAAAGACCAACACTAGACATGTCATCTAAAAGGCGGGAGCTATACATATCACGGGATAACATATTTACATTAAAATCACCACATAATATTATTTCATCATAATTAACAGCTACTACAGACAACGTATTAAAGAAATCATTTACACTAAAACATCTATTGGGATTGTACACACATGACAAGAGGACTTTAGACAGGGGACTGGACACCTGAACCAACAAGTACTCAGTTATAACTCCGCCTGCATGGGATACCATGCTCGATTTTAGATATTTTTTGCAGTAAATGGCTACCCCACCACCCTTTTTATTCATTCGATCATTTCGATACATCGCATACCCATCTATCTCAAAGTGCGCATCATTTATCTCATGTCTGAGCCATGTCTCCGACACACATATAACATCCACCGAAGATTGCTCAAATGTTCTCCTAACCTGATCCATTTTCTCAATATTTAGGCTTCTCGCATTAAAGTGTACGACATTAAAACCCTTTTGCCGACTGCATAACATATTCATAAGTACAAGACTATTATCGCCAATGCTATTCGCATCATTACCCACCATCATTAGGACAGCACAAGTGAAAAGCAACTTTAAGAAAACAAGAAAGTAAATAAATCTAGAAAGTGCAATTACTGAGTTTAACTACCCTTACAAAGATTAATTCACTACAACTAGGACAAATACTTAAGACTAAACTACCGAAACTGATGTAAGTCGTCTACGCAGCTTATGGCAGTTGGCGGGCTGTTCGCAGCGCTGTCACTCCTCACATACACTGCACCTCTAATTGTAAATGCTGACTTCAACTTCCCATTTCGTCGCAATTTGACAGCTTCTTGCAGCAGAAGTCTATTCTCTTTAGAGAGGCTTTCATAAATATGAAAAAAACCCTCACAACCAAGAGGATTTAGGGGAAAAGCCGACTTTGTTCTTTACCGATATTCACGAAAAGCTCGCAGGGTCCGGTTACGGTCGAGAGGCGAGTGAAATTTTATAATAATAGCACTATTTAGATTTGAATTTGAAGGTTTTGTGCGAAAAATATCTCTTATTTGAGGAGAATGGAAGTCGATAGATTTACACAACAGGTTAAATACACGTTTTAAGTCTTCACCTTCAAGATACGGGATGCCGAAAGCAACCGCATCAGCGGAGATATCCGGCGCAGCACTCTGTTCAATGACACCAGCTAACATATTTTTCATGCATGCCATGTCCTCTTCAAATTTCATCGCATTGGCTTCCAAAACAGATATTCGAGCGGACGATTCAGCAATCGTAGCATTAAGCACTGATATTTCTTCCTCCATTCGCTTAGAAAGCTTATTTTCCACCTCAGTCAACCTATTCGATACACTTTGATTAAAGGCCGCAATTGTTCAGTATGCTGTTGAACTGTCACTTCAAGTTCGGTCAGCTTGGCAAAGACCTTCTCAAGAGTGATACTCTCATCAAGCTTAACCACCTTAGCTGTTGGAGAATCAGTGCTCAGTTTACGCTTGGGTGAAACAGAGGTGGGAGCAGCACAAGACATCGCAATATATAAGAATTTTATTAAGTCTTACTTAAGATACTTTTACATTTAATAATGAACGTCTGGTCACCTTAATATAAACTGATGGACAGATGTCTTCACACACAGGTGGCGCAGTTGACCGCTTGGCAAGTGTCAGGATAGTTAGTAATGGCGCAAAGTGTATTTACTTGTTCTTGCACTAGTTGTTGTTTTTTGAGAAATTAATTTTTGAAAAGTCATACATTTTTACTAAATACTAAACAAACAAATTTTTTTAAACTATATGCTATTGTTTATAAAGTTATATAAAAGTAAATATAATAACGAACATTTCAAAGAAAAAATCATGAGAATCGGTTAATTTTTGACAAAGTTATTGACAGTTAAAAAATAGGTGAATAAATTACCGACTGCATTTTATGGAATTCAATTGCCGATAAATCCGAAAAAAATACACGTGTTTCATTATTTTGACTAAAGAACAACATATTAAAATTTCATCGAAATCAAAAATCATGTCCTGCGCGGACCGGGTGTCTTGAAATGGAATGAGCCTATAGAATTGTCTGGTTGGACAAAGCCACTATGGAAAGTGTCTGGCAATGAGGCTAGTGGCTTCTAATATCGTTACGAACACAATATATGAAAATCAGCCTTTATAAAATGACGAAAGTAAGGTCCAATTTTTTGCACATTTTTTGCATGATATTTCCTAAAGCTACTATGACTCAAGTTCCATCATAATACAACAACATTCCTGCCTCAGTTGGAAGTATGCGCCGAAGAAATTTCAGCTTTTATAATATGACGAAGAACTGGCAGTCACGCTCTCTTAGACTAAATAAAAACTTTTTCAGACATATAATCACATATATTTACATTTCGTTTTCTTAGTCCCCCAGGATTACTCATTGCTTCTCAACTAACCCGAAAATCGGATTCGGAAAAAATCGAATAATCGAACACCCTAATACGTATACATGTAGGTTATGTCGACAATAAGTAAGCCAATCTTCTAAATTAATACATTTTAATTGTATACATTTTTTTGGTGTTAATTATAAAGTAATTGCAGATGAGTGAAACCAATTCAAAATAAACAAGCTCGTATTTATCGACAAATTTCGTTAGTCTGTAAGAAATTTGAAACTACTAATTAAAGTGGACGATTTGAAAACATGTTCCTCGATATATAGCAACAGCTCCATTGAACGTTAATAAAAGTGGTCCAATAATCCACAAAAGCCATGTTTTTTTATACACCCCAGAAGGACTCCTTCAAAGCAGCAGCTCAACAACATTTTAACAGCATCTTATGGAGTTTTGTAATATTTACATTATTGCTTAAAGAGCCATTACCTTTGGCTAATGCACATTACATTCAATTCAATCATAATGCTTTTCGCTCAAACAACAATTTTGTTATTCCAACATTGTCAAAACCACCACTAGATCAACATTTGGGATCCAGAGAGTTATCACCTGCCGAATACATGGTCGATTTAAGCAACGCTGTCACGTATCGCATTCTTCACTATCATTCTGTACTCAATAGAAATAACTTTGCGTTTTCTCCCACAGCACTGATGAGTGTGCTAATAGCATTGTATGAAGGCTCGGCAGGACGAAGTGCTTTGGAACTAAGAAATGTATTGCAATTGCCAAATAGTCGAGACGTTATACGAGTAGGTTATCGTGACATTCATCGTAAACTGCGTGTGAGTATTAAAATTAAGTACTTATTGGAAACATTGTGGATAAAACATGTGTGATATCTTATCAGTCAACTGCCTGCCAGGATGTTCAAGATGGCTACCTTTTAGCGTTTTGACAGGATGTTCAATATGGCGGCGTTTAGGGTCGGCTACCTTCAGCAGGTGATAGAAAGAGATACAGAATGAGAAGACGATAGTCAATAACAAATCAGGTGATCGGTTATATTTGTAATTTTGACGTCTATGCAGATCATCACATGTAGATAGATATCACCTTTGTCTTATCCACAATGATTGGAATGACTAGGTACTAATATACATATGCTTGATTCTCACTTGGTCAAATTTGACATCAAACTTGGCCACATCAATGAAAACGGAATGTCATATAACGTCAAATGAGTTTGCCGTCCGTGTTGACTACAAAGTAACAGTTAAGTAACACCACACTAATCGGCACAACACTAAATGCATTCCTCTTCTGCTAGTTCTGGGTATTTTTCTTTAAGTACTGGATTTGCCGGCCAATTCCTGGCATAGAGGTCCGACGCCTGTTTGTGGATATCACTGAGGACCTGTTGGTGCTTTTTTGCCTCATACGGCTGTGTACTCAGGTGCCGTATTTCCTCCTAATGCTTACGGAGATGACCCCTAAGGCCCCTGGGATGTGTAGCCTCATCAATCAGATGTCTGTTGGGATGTCCAGGTTCCTGGGTATTCAACAGAAACTGTTTGTTCAGCATTTCACTTCTCTCCTTAATGGGGAGTACTCTCGCCTCATTGTGTAGGTGGTGTTCTGAGGACAGTATTTTGGCAGACCTGTATTTTCTTCCAGTGAGTAACCTTTAGGCTTGGCGTCCATATTGGGGACGCGTAGCATGCAATCGGCCAGCCAATTGCTTGGTAAGTAGTAATGAGCGTTTCTTTGTCTTTACCCCAAGTGCTGCCGGCAAGAGATTCGCGGATTTTATTACGGCTCTGGATTTTAGGAGCAATTGCGTTTGCGTGCTCTCCAAAATGTAGATCCTGATCGGCAGTCGGCAGCGTGATGCAATCGACGTGGCTGTTCAATATTGTCGAATTTGGCTCGTCCATGTTGTAAATAAGGTCACCGATGATTTGGTCGGTGACAATGTCAGTTTTCGCGAGGCGAAGAAACTGGAGAGATCAGAAGGATAGCTGTTTATTTTATTACAAAGCTCATCGATGTGTGGGCCTGGGCGTGTGGCGTAGGAAACAATAGTGACTCCTTCTGGTGGTGAAGGTAGCTTCGATATGTAGAAGTTAAACAGAAGTGGGGATAGGAAACCACCCCATGTTTAATTCTTCTTGGCTTGGATGTTATGTTCCTGAATTGCACCAATGCTTGCCGACCAGACTGATAATTTGCGCTCCACCTTTTGAGACTTGGGGAAGGGATGACCCTTCCAAGTGTTGCAGTAACGTGCCATGGCTGACCGTATCAAAAGCTTTTGACAGGTCTAACGCATATGCGGTGGGTTTTGTCGAAGGCTGAGGTAACGCTCAGTCAATCCAGAACCCTACTGAATAAAAACATAGTATTTACGTGTTACGAACACATGCACATACGGCTGGAGGTGTTAGGACAGCTGCTTTCCGTTCCAAGATGGGGGGAAGGGAGGAGCGCGGCGGCTAACGGTCGTCGTAGCAAAGGAGGGATGCCGGTGGGCATGTGACGTACTTTATTAATTATTTTTCTTTCTCTCAAAAATATACAGAGTATTCCACTTATCTCTAACAAAGTAATTTAATATAATATTTACATATCAGGTTTAATTCATTAATTCATTTTGTTGTATTGTCGAGGTAAGGATAGCGCTAAACTGTCGCTGCTTTCATGTTTCTCCTGCTCCCCTTTTAATCACTACATAGTATAAAACAAAGTCGCTTTTTCTGTCCCTATGTCCCTTTAAATACTTAAACCTTTAAAACTACGCAACGGGTGTTGATGCGGTTTTTTTTTTTAATAGATAGAGTGATTAAAGATGAAGGTTTATATTGTGGCGAATTTTAGCATCACTAAGCTGTGAGTAAATAAAGGCACAACAACAATAAAGCAAGCTGCCACTATTGTGTACATAAACAAATCAATCATCATTTAAACACATGCATACAAGGCAACGAAGTGATACTCACAAACACATGTAATCATCAGCCGAAGTAGTTACTCACACATACACCCGCATATGGTTATAAGATAAATATTACTTACTTAATTGGCGCTTAACCGTCTAAACGGTTATGGCCGTCCAACAAGGCGCGCCAGTCGCTCCTTCGCTCCGCTAACCGGCGCCAATTGGTCACACCAAGGGAGTTTAAATCGTTTTCCACCTGGTCCTTCCAACGGAGTGGGGGCCGCCCTCTACCTCTGCTTCCATAGGCGGGTTCCGATAGAAACACTTTCTTGGCCGGAGCATCATCTTTAATTCGCATAACATGGCCTAGCCAGCGCAGCCGCTGCGTTTTGATTCACTGGACTATGTTGATGTCTGCGTATAGCTCGTACAGCTCATCGTTAAATCTTCTTCGGTACTCACCGTCGCCAACGCGTAAAGGTCCATAAATCTTTCGAAGAACTTTTCTCTCGAACACTCCCAAAGCCGCTTCATCTGCTGATGTCATGGTCCATGCTTCTGCCCCATATAGCAGAACGGGTACGATAAGTGACTTGTAGAGTATGATTTTCGTTCGCCGAGAGAGGACTTTACTTTTCAATTGCCTACCTAGTCCAAAGTAGCATTTATGGCCAGATTGATTCTTCGCTGGATTTCATTGCTGATGTTGTTGCTAGTGTTGATGCTGGTTCCCAAATAAACGAAGTCTTTCACTATTTCGAAATTATGGCTGCCAACAGTAGCGTGGTTGCCAAGGCGCGTATGCGCTAACTCTTTGCTCGATGCAGGTACTTCGTTTTGTCCTCATTCACCATCAAACCCATCTTTACCGCTTCTTTTTCCAGTTTGGAGTAAGCAGAACTAACAACAGGTGTTTAGGCCGATGATATCAATGTCATCAGCATATGCCAGTAATTGCACGCTTTTATAGTATATTGTTTCAGTGCGGTTAAGTTCTGCAGCTAGTATAATCTTCTCCAGCATCAAATTGAAGAAATGAAATGAATATAAAACAAACCAAAAGGAAGTTTTATTCATTAACCGCGGCCTTTCAGCTCAACTAATCTACATAATTAATTGCAACATTCAAGGCTACTAAATTTTATCAAGATGGACGAAACAATAACATAAGAAGCAGACAATTTTAGCATCTCTTCGGAATTATTTCGAGTATCATTTCAGGAAATCTTCAAACACATTTCGAGGCTCTTTCGGTACAGTTTTGGGGCATTTGAGCCATCCTTTCGCGAACACTTTGGGGTTTTTTAGGTTTGATTTCGGAACAAGTTCAAGATAATTTCAAGACTACTTCGAAACCATTTCGGGACAGTTACAGGATCCCTTCAGAATTATTTCGAGATTATTTCGGGACCAATTGGAAAGAATTTCAGGATAACTATGGAATTATTTTGATCCTGTAATTGCTCCGAATTGGTTCCGTAATAGAAGAAATAATTCCAAAATTAGTCCGGAAATTCATTCGAAAGGATGCTTCCACTGTCCCGAACAATTTTCGAAAAGGTTTTGATGTTTTCCCGAAAAAATACCTAAAATAGTCCCGAAGTGATCCTGCTATTACTCAGGGTCCAGTTTGTCTGCTTCTTATGGAAAAAACGTAAGTCCATGTTTTATTGTATAAATCGATGTGTTCATTTTTCATAGAAAAAAATGATAAGTTCAGCTTTTACTGCCGTTTTATTTTTTACCGCACTTTTACGGCTATGTTTATAAATTTTGCTTATATTCCATGTATGTAATATGTACTCCTATATTGCTGCAAAAGGCTAGGTACATTGCCAAACATCAGAGTGCCGATATATAGCTGTTTAAACGTTTTTGTTTTTGTATTCAGTAATCGAATGTAGAAATTAAAATTTTTTTTGTCACATTTATGTTGCTTCAATCACGAAAATTGTATAGGCTGTCTTGTTTTGATTTCAAAACACATTGCGAGCATTTTCTATTAGCAATATAGGAGTATTTATTACACATGATGCAATTACAAGGTGACTGACGTTGGCAGCTTCTCTTTCTAATCCGCCATCTTGAACTCCCACTCTGAAATTCAATTTGCCTCTTTGCAAAACTACTTTTTCGTTCAGAGGAAAAATCGTAGTAAAAATCACACAAATAAATTTTCCTGGAAAAATATGCAACGGCATCACTTTTTGCTCTAATTCTATTTTGTGTTGACTTTTATATGATTCGAATTTGTGACAAATTTCATAAAATAATTTTGTTTATCTAACAAAATTATAGAAATTTGAACATTTTTGATAAAATATGAAGGTATTTTGTTTGAAATAATAATTATAATACACATTAAAATAATTCTCCTAATTTGGGTCATTTGCTTTTTCTTTCCAGGTGGTTTTTTTCCTGTTTTTGCCGTTCTAAGCCGTCTTCCGAAAGTACTTCTTCTTCAGCGTATCGTAACATGGTCGGAAGACGAAACTATCGCCTTGCCAATATCTCGGAGGTTGCAAAATTGAATTGCCAATTGGGTGGGATATCGTTTTAGAGGCTTTATTTTTATTGGGCCAGGTACACCTTTGTTAACCCTCGCGTTAAAGTCGGCAAGTGTGTGGTTTTATATACAAGTAGAAGTAGTGTTATGTACCTAGTGGCAGAGGTAGTGCTTGTATGTGCATTGCAGGCGCTTGTACAATGCAATATTCTTCGTCGATAGTGCGTAGATTAATGTCATAAAGAACTACCCCCGGATCCCATATCAAATTGAAGCTTATCTACCTCGGTCTGTAAGCAATAGAGTTAGATTACACATTGTAATGCGGTGCATCAGAAAGCCTTCAAATAGTTTATGACTGAATGACCTTGCCTGGTTTTAGCCTTAAACACATTTTATACTGATGGCCAGTTTACCCGTAGATTATTCGATGCTGAATGACGGTTAGAAAGTTTCATACTTGGGTGCATGTTTTATTAAGGTTGAACATTCTTTAATTTTTAGCCCCGCAGATAAGGGGTTGTTTTTGTTTTTGTGCATCGGGCGAATCTCAGATGGGGCAGTGAGACGTTCGCCATATGATGTTGCAGTCACATGATTCGATGATCCGCCCGACATGGCAAACTGCAATGATCGTATTGGAGCCGGCTGCCTGAGTAATTTTGGTAATGCCCTGGTTACCGGGCAATTGGATAGCCGGATATTATCCCAACTTCAAATCAAATACATACCGTTATCTTTATTCGGAAAGCCCAAACAATTTTTCGAAACTACACTGATAACAGATTTTGCGTAATGCTCCGGTGTCTGAGTTTTTTGGTACTCGAGTAATACCCGGGCAGTTGGATCCCGACACCTAAGTACCCGGGTACCTCATTACTCAGGTAAAATTATCAGCCCTACCTCCCATCAAACGCATGGCAAACTATAGGAGCACACTGGTATTTTCATCGTCAGCGCCTCGGTATGGAACCTTCTTCCCCCACTTCATCTACAATCATACGTCATCTTGAAAAGGAGCTCTCGCTGCTCTTTTAAACGTCCGAGATAGCGAAAATTATTTCGGCAAAGTAGCTGCTAATATTTAAATAAACCGGCAGCATTGGGGCGGGAGTGTGGTCTTCAATAAGTTGCTCCATACAGTGCGCTGTTTATTCTTATAATTGACTAGCAGTATGTTATTTAATGATATATTGACATTTTATATGACATTCCTCAAATACATACTTTTATATTCATAAGTATTCGTTATATGCATTACATTTAACTTCTTGTAATTAATCTTCAATTCTTTTGTAGACTTACTTTTTTGGATCCGAAAATCCACTCAAAGGTTTAAGTCTGAATAAAGATAATGTAACGATTACACGTGGATATGAAGCTGTGCTAGTGTTTTACGGTTATGATTTAGGAATGGATATGGTATCATCGACAACATCCTCCCCATCATCTACGACGCCAACAGCTAACATAACGGATGGGATGGAAATATTGAAAACAACTAAGAGCCCCACCACAGAATACACAACTTCCCTTCCAAACACAAAAAATAATACTGAATACGTTCCAACGGATTCATCTGATAGCATTTCAATTATGCCAGATACAACATTATCTTCTACAACTCTTTCGATAGATACGGATGGCTCAACTAAAACCGTAAAAGTGAATGAAACAACAACTATTACAGGTTTAATATCTTCAACTCAAATGTCAACTACAGAGGAAAGCACAGGCATGCCGGGGATGCCGTCGACAACAACTGAGGGAGACATTATTAATATAAGTGACGTAACAACTTCTGCAGAAACTGATGCAGCGTTAGATCCTACAAAGGAAAACGATGCCGCAGAACTTGTGGCGGAATCTCCAATTGAATCTAAAACAGCTCCATTTCAAAGGCTACAGAAAATTCGTCCAATACAACAGCCTAGCGCTAAGTTACAAGCTCCACCTACATCAGTTTCTACCCCAAAACATAATTACTTACCACAATATATACGCTCGCGTAACAATAGACCCAAACGACATTTAATTGGTCTGAAAGAGGGGGACGCCAACCTTTTTGTAAATTTCTTCAACCCTCACCATCAAAAACATCGTGGTTTGTATACAATAACTCATCCAATAACCGGAACTACATCGCTTGGCCAATTCACAAGTGATTACGAAGTTGAAACCTTGGACGCACGCCTTTTGAATGTGGCACATGATAAAAGCAACTATGGCTACAATACAGATGTTATAAGTCACGTATTCTATTTGGCCACCCAAGAGCTGATCCATACAACTTTTAAAGTATATAACGCCGTTTTATATTTCAAATACTTTGAAGATTTAAAAATTAGTGTTCTTGAACTTGAACTGGACACTCCTAATTATAATTTGATGATTTTGCTTCCGGACTATCAAATTGATTTAATTTCTTCGACAGCCTCTCTTGAGCTGGCCCCTCCATTACGTTTGATGAGGAAACAGTTGAAGCCTAGGTGGGTCCAAGCTATCATACCAGACTTTAAGCTGCATGGTACAACTTTTCTTACAAATGATCTTCAAAATGTAAGTACAGAACATTTACATATAAAAGGCACGTCTATATAACACCCTAACTAATAAAAGATGAACTATTTTTTCAGTTACTTGCGTATACAGATAATTTTTCTTTATTTAAAGAAATTTTAGATTGACGAAGAAACTATTTTGTTCGCTGTTCGAATCATGATAAAATATTACAAGGTAAAACCGAAGGAGAGGAAAATAACGTTTAAAAAAATTTTAAAATTCTCACTCCTCTCATTATTTTTTTTTATACCTTTCATTAAAATGAAATGTTATATTAACTTCGTCACGAATCCCAAAGGAAAATGGATAGACCCACCATTAAGTATACCGAAATTATCAGGATGAAGATCTGAGTTGATTTAGCCGTGTCCGTCTGTCCGTCTGTCAGTTTGTATGCAAATTGAGGACTAGAATTTTTGAGATATCTTGATAAAATTTGGTGAGCGGGTATAATTAGGTGTATTTTATACTTTAAATTTTATATATTTTGTTATCGAATTAGTTTTTGTAAATAAAAATTTATATCAAAATGAAAATTTTTGATTAATAATAATATTTTAAACATCAAATAAATTAAATAATATTTTTAAGAAATAAAATATTTTTAATATTTGGTTAATCACCAAACTCACACAAACTACCTAACTATTTTTATACTCAGTTGAGCAGAGCTCACAGAGTATATTAACTTTGATTGGATAACGGTTGGTTGTACAGGTATAAAGGAATCGAGATAGATATAGACTTCCATATATCAAAATCATCAGTATCGAAAAAAAATTTGATTAAGCCATGTCCGTCCGTCCGTCCGTCTGTCCGTTAACACGATAACTTGAGTAAAATTTGAGATATCTTGACGAAATTTGGTATGCAGATTCCTGGGCGCTCATCTCAGATCGCTATTTAAAATGAACGATATCGGACTATAACCACGCCCACTTTTTCGATATCGAAAATTTCGAAAAATCGAAAAATTGAGATAATTCATTACCGAAGAGGGATAAAGCGATGAAACTTGGTAGGTGCGTTGAACTTATGACGCAGAATAGAAAATAAGTAAATTTTTGGACAATGGGCGTGGCACCGCCCACTTTTAAAAGAAGGTAATTTAGAAGTTTTGCAAGCTGTAATTTGGCACTCGTTGAAGATATCATGATGAAATTTGGCAGGAACGTTACTCCTATTACTATATGTATGCTTAATAAAAATTAGCAAAATCGGAGAACGACCACGCCCACTTTAAAAAAAAAATTTTTTTTAAAGTGAAATTTTTACAAAAAATTTAATATCTTTACAGTATATAAGTAAATTATGTCAACATTCAACTCCAGTAATGATATGGTGCAACAAAATACAAAAATAAAACAAAATTTCAAAATGGGCGTGGCTCCGCCCTTTTTCATTTGATTTGTCTAGGATACATTTAATGCCATAAGTCGAACAAAAATTTACCAATCCTTGTGAAATTTGGTAGCGGCTTAGATTCTAGGACGATAACTGTTTTCTGTGAAAAGGGGCGAAATCGGTTGAAGCCACGCCCAGTTTTTATACACAGTCGACCGTCTGTCCTTCCGCTCGGCCATTAACACGATAACTTGAGCAAAAATCGATATATCTATACTAAACTCAGTTCACATAATTATCCGAACTCACTTTCTATTGGTATAAAAAATGGCCGAAATCTGACTATGACCACGCCCACTTTTTCGATATCGAAAATTACGAAAAATGAAAAAAGTGCCATAATTCTATACCAAATACGAAAAAAGGGTTGAAACATGGTAATTGGATTGGTTTATTGACGCAAAATATAACTTTAGAAAAAAACTTTGTAAAATAGGTGTGACACCTACCATATTAAGTAAAAGAAAATGAAAAAGTTCTGCAGGGCGAAATCAAAAGCCCTTGGAATCATGGCAGGAATACTGTTCGTGGTATTACATATATAAATAAATTAGCGGTACCCGACAGATGATGTTCTGGGTCACCCTGTTCCAGATTTTGGTCGATATCTCGAAAACGCCTTCACATATACAACTACCACCACTCCCTTTTAAAATTCTTATTAATACCTTTAATTTTACACCCATATTGTACAAACACATTATAGAGTCACCCCTGGTCCACCTTTATGGCGATATATCGAAAAGGCGTCCACCTATAGAACTAAGGCCCACTCCCTTTTAAAATACTCATTATCACCTTTCGTTTGATACCCATAATGTACAAACGCATTCTAGAGTCAACCCTGGTCCACCTTTATAACGATATCCCGAAAAGGTGTCCACCTATAGAATTAAGGCCCACTCCCTTTTAAAATACTCGTTAACACCTTTCATTTGATACCCATATCGTAAAAAAATTCTAAAGTCACCCCTGGTCCACCTTTATGGCGATATCTCGAAAAGGCGTCCACCTATAGAACTAAGGCCCACTCCCTTTTAAAATACTCATTATCACCTTTCGTTTGATACCCATAATGTACAAACGCATTCTAGAGTCAACCCTGGTCCACCTTTATAACGATATCCCGAAAAGGTGTCCACCTATAGAATTAAGGCCCACTCCCTTTTAAAATACTCGTTAACACCTTTCATTTGATACCCATATCGTAAAAAAATTCTAAAGTCACCCCTGGTCCACCTTTATGGCGATATCTCGAAAAGGCGTCCACCTATAGAACTAAGGCCCACTCCCTTTTAAGATACTCATTATCACCTTTCGTTTGATACCCATAATGTACAAACGCATTCTAGAGTCAACCCTGGTCCACCTTTATAACGATATCCCGAAAAGGTGTCCACCTATAGAATTAAGGCCCACTCCCTTTTAAAATACTCGTTAACACCTTTCATTTGATACCCATATCGTAAAAAAATTCTAAAGTCACCCCTGGTCCACCTTTATGGCGTTATCTCGAAAAGGCGTCCACCTATAGAACTAAGCCCCACTCCGTTTTAAAATACTCATTACCACCTTTCATTTGATACCCATATCGTACAAACCAATTCTAGAGTCAGCCCTGGTCCACCTTTATAACGATATCTCGAAAAGGTGTCCACCTATAGAACTATGGCCCACTTCCTCTTAAAATACTCTTTAATACCTGCCATTTGGTACTCATGTCATACAAACACATTCCAGGGTTACCCGAGGTTCATTTTCCTACATGGTGATTTTCCCTTATTTTGTCTCCATAGCTCTCAACTGAGTATGTAATGTTCGGTTACACCCGAACTTAGCCTTCCTTACTTGTTTATTTTATATTTTTCTTAAAAACCACTTAGGTATGTACATCTGTTCACTATATATTTCTTATTTTATACAGTCGATTATTTGGATATTAAGAATGGGACAAGATTATTGTTCAGCCCCATTCATGAAAGGTATATAGTCTTCGGAACAGCCGAAGACAGCCCCATCCTTACTTGTTTTATTTTGGTTTTGTTTTCATAACAAAAATATAACAAACTTAAATATGAATATTTTTCCGTACAAACATCAATATTATGATATTTTATCCAAACCCGAATTTTTTATTGGTGGAAATAAATTTTTTTGGTGGGAAAGAAATCTCAACGGTCAACCGCATTCCAGTTTTCAATTCAAGAATTGTATTGCGGTTGTCCGCAAAAAGAAGCATCAGGCCATGATCCTCTTTTGAGGAATTTTCTTCAACAAATTGTTTAGAAATTTATCTGCGTCTGCGCGACGAGAAGAAAAACTCGACTCACCGCCAAGGTGTACGGAAGAGATACATATCTGCTAATACTAACAATTTGGTGTCCGAGGAGATTAAGGTCTAGTTTTCTATCCAATTTGAAGGCTACGTATCGTGTATTCGTTTTTCTACGAACTGGCTCACCTAAATACATGTTTTATGCCGACCCGAAACTTTATCTGCTAAGACGGACGAACTTTTGGTGCCAAGGCAATGCCGAGGGACAATCGATACCATTTATACAAATTTTCTTAAATATTTTCGATGGATAGGTCAACACACTAACTCTACACCACGGTGGCAGATTTTGGCCGTTCAGCTGGTAAATTCAGCCTCCACGAACTATCATACTCCTACTGGACGATGATGTTTAGCTAAGCTGCGAAAAGCTACAGCGTTTTTACTGGCGTGGGCAAGTTATGGGAAGATATTCACTTGGTTCGGAGGAGCAGGTGGGGGAAGACTTTGATCTCTCTTGGTGCCACCTGCCGGCGTCAGTTATCGCGAAACAGGGTTAGCTGGAGTGACTTGTTACGCAACGACCAAAATCTCCTAAACGATTAAGCGCCAATTAACGAATTTATCTTCCAACGGCGAGCAAAAGGGCCAAAACAAATCAAAGAATACCTCCAAGATAATTTTTATCCGCAGTAGCGAGTACACTTGAGACTGCTGATCTCTTATAAAGTGAAGTTCGGCATATCTAAGGGTTAAAGACGTAACAACCAAGTGAAGAAGGATGAATGAAAAATCAATAGGGGTTGTCTCCAACATCCGCTTCTTAATTAGAAGAGGTTAAGATGTAAGGCCTTTTCTTTTGTTCCTTTGCAAAAATAGGACGTGTTGAGGCATCCACTATATTGACAACTAATTTGTTTGCCATATACATAAAACCCGATTCTAAAACTTTTCGAAATATTTTTTCACTAATTTCATAAACATTTTATTTGTTTGGCATTTAAAAAAAGTGAAAAATGCCAAACCAACAACTTTTTGTTTGTGTTTTCTTTGGTTTTGCATTTCTACAAAGTGAGTGATATTAAAGATTTTTTAAAAATCAAAAAACCATTATGGCCGCCCAGAAAGAATAGTTTTATTTCTAATATTTTTATTATGATTCGAATAATAAATAAACAAGAAAAAAACACTTGTTTTCTTTAAGTTAACATAAAAAATATTTTTGTTTGCTTAATATTTAAATGCAGGGCTGCTCAACCCCTATACACTTATAGCACTTTTGTTCTTATTTTGCCCTGAATCATAGGCACATATAGAAACTCACACTTCAAACATAAAAAAAAAAATTTTCATAGCACTCCCATATGCCCTCACATATAATTTCGAATCATATGAAAATGCTCGAATTTCTTATGAAAGTGCCAAGAAAAGGCACTCCCGTATGAAGCTCAGGCTGAGTAGGATGAAAAAATTTTACACTAACAATTTGACAACTAAAAACTATTCAAAACAAGTAAGGAAGGTTAAGTTCGGGTGTAACCGAACATTACATACTCAGTTGAGAGCTATGGTGACAACCTAAGGGAAAATAACCATGTAGGAAAATGAACCGAGGGTAACCCTGAATGTGTGTATCAAATGAAAGGTATTAAATAGTATTTTATGAGGGAGTGGGCCATAGTTCTAAAGGTGGACGCCATTTAGGGATATCGCCATAAAGGTGGATCAGGCTCGACTCTAGAATTTGTTTGTACGATATGGGTATCAAAAGAAAAGGGGTTAATGAGCATTTTAAAAGGGAGTGCGACTTAGTTCTATAGGTGGACGCCTTTTCGAGATATCGCCATAAAGGTGGACCAGGGGTGACTCTAGAATGCGTCTGTATAATATGGGTATCAAACGAAAGGTGTTAATGAGTATTTCAAAATGGCGTGGGGCTTAATTCTATAGGTGGACGTCTTTTCGAGATATCGCCATAAAGGTGGACCAGGGGTGACCCTAGAATTTGTTTGTACGATATGGGTATCAAATTAAAGGGGTTAATGAGCATTTTAAAAGGGAGTGGGCCTTAGTTCTATAGGTGGACGCTTTTTCGAGATACCGCCATAAAGGTGGGCCAGGGGTGACTCTAGAATGCGTTTGTACAATATGCGTATCAAATGAAAGGTGTTAATGAGTATTTTAAAAGGGCGTGGGGCTTAGTTCCATAGGTGGACGCCGTTTCGAGATATCGCTATAAAGGTGGACCAGGGGTGACTCTAGACTTTGTTTGTAGGAAATGGGTATCAAATGAAAGGTGTTAATGAGTCTTTTTAAAAGGGAGTGGGCCTTAGTTCCATAGGCGGTCGGTCGCCTTTTCGAGATATCGCCATAAAGGTGGACCAGGGGTGACTCTATAATGTGTTCGTACGATATGGATATCAAATGAAAGGTGTTATTGAGTATTTTAAAAGGGCGTGGGGCTTAGTTCTATAGGTGGACGTCTTTTCGAGATATCGCCATAAAGGTGGACCAGGGGCGACTCTAGAATGTGTTTGTACGATATGGGTATCAAATTAAAGGTATTAATGAGGCTTTTAAAAGGGAGTGGTGGTAGTTGTATATGTGAAGGCGTTTTCCAGATATCGACCAAAATGTGGACCAGCGTGACCCAGAACATCAACTGTTGGATACCGCTAATTTATTTATATATATAATACCACGAACAGTATTCCTGCCAAGATTTCAAGGGTTTTTTATTTCGCCCTGCAGAACTTTTTCATTTTATTCTACTTAATATGGTAGGTCTCACACCCATTTTACAAAGTTTTTTTCTAAAGTTATATTTTGCGTCAATAAACCAATCCAATTACCATGTTTCATCCCTTTTTTCGTATTTGGTATAGAATTATGGCTTTTTTTTCATTTTTCGTAATTTTCGATATCGAAAAAGTGGGCGTGGTCATAGTCGGATTTCGGCCATTTTGTATACAAATACAAAGTGAGTTCAGATAAGTACGTGAACTGAGTTTAGTAAAGATATATCGATTTTTGGTCAAGTTATCATGTTAACGGCCGAGCGGAAGGACAGACGGTCGACTGTGTATAAAAACTGGGCGTGGCTTCAACTGATTCCGCCCTTTTTCACAGAAATAAGTTATCGTCCCAGAATCTAAGCCCCTACCAAATTTCACAAGGATTGGTAAATGTTTGTTCGACTTATGGCATTAAACAAATTAAATGAAAATGCGCGGAGCCACGCCCATTTTGACATTTTCTTTTATTTTTGCATTTTGTTGCAGCACATCATTACTGGAGCTGAATGTTGACATAATTTACTTAAATACTGTAAAGATATTACATTTTTTGTTAAAATTTGACTTAAAAAAAAGTTTTTTTAAAAGTGGGCTTGGTCGTTCTCCAATTTTGCTAATTTTAATTGAGCATACATATAGTAATAGGAGTAACGTTCCTGCCAAATTTCATCATGATATCTTTAACGACTGCCAAATTACAGCTTGCAAAATTTTAAATTACCTTCTTTTAAAAGTGGGCGGTGCCACGCCCATTGTCCAAAATTTTACTAATTTTTTATTCTGCGTCATAAGGTCAACTCACCTACCAAGTTTCATCGCTTTATCCGTCTTTGGTAATGAATTATCGCACTTTTTCAGTTTTTCGAAATTTTCGATATCGAAAAAGTGGGCGTGGTTATTGTCCGATATTGTTCATTTTAAATAGCGATCTGAGATGAGTGCTCAGAAACCTACATACCAAATTTCATTCAGATACCTCAAAATTTACTCAAGTTATCGTGTTAACGGACGGACGGACGGACGGACATGGTTCAATCAAATTTTTTTTCGATCCTGATGATTTTGATATATGGAAGTCTATATCTATCTCGGTTCCTTTATACCTGTACAACCAACCGTTATCCAATCAAAGTTAATATACTCTGTGAGCTCTGCATAGTTGAAACATATGGGACATATGACCAAAGAATATAAGCAAAACTGTACCAAAAGAAGAGGAGCCTCTTCTAACTTCATATGATAATAGCTAATTATCCTCAAGGGAAGTCAGTAACTAGTGATACAAATTTCTGGTTCGGAACTAGACCTAGAGTGCCAAAAAAGTAATATTTTGTTAGTAGCTATATTTGCAACTATAAAATCGACAGTTTGGATTTTTAAATTTCATGTTTAACATATATTTAAAAATAGACCACCAACAAAAGTACTGATACCAGCTTTAACAAGCTACGACTACATATGAGTATGCCTTTTTTTCAACTCTATTCCACCAGTCCGGAACTAATGCGATAATATTATTCTAGAAGCAACATGTAGAATTTCGCTCCGGTTCGGGGCCAACGAAATATTACCAAGAAAGAACTAGATATCAGCTGTAAAATTCTACACTAGTTCATAACTATCCAAAAGTGCCAGTAAAGAACTAGTTCTAAAGTGGAAATTTATATATGGTTGCGGGGACAATTTCCATCGCCTAAGATATCGCAATGTTAAATTCGCCAGTTGAAAGCTTGTAAAAGAGATAGATGGCGAACTATTCGTGGTTCAGAATGCAGTATAAATGCAATATTTTTGAACTAGAGATTTTCTTACGGCGTAATTTCTGTGATTTTGTATTTTATTTCGGTATATTATTTTTCTTGGTTATAAGACATTCTTTGACTGAATGTGGGGGCAACCATTAAGCAACCCTGCCTGCCTATCATTTACTTGTTAAACTTTTTATTATAATAATATATGTAAATTTTAACACAAATTTAAAACAAACCGGGCAGAGCCCTCTAATTAAGCATTACAAAAGTTATGAAACTCAATTTCTAATGCAACATACGCGGAAATCTCCACATTCACTTTTAGTATGATTATTGAAAAGCAAACTCCGGCGATATATAACACATGTTACCACAAAAACTGAGGGAATGGGTCAATGGAATTTTTCGCAACTTTCAGAATTAAGTTTATTGGCTTTTGGATGTTGACGATATAACTATTTACGTAATATTTTAAGCAAACATTTTGTAACTTGAAACCAAATCTTCAACTTTTCCCGACCTCAAACAATTAAAATTTTTTAAATTTATTGTGTTGTGTAGAGTACCCTAATGGTCAGCATAACAGCCCTGCATATTCTTTACATACATTTTTACATACTCGCTTTGTATTGCAAATTTGACTATCTTTTCTTAAACTTGTTTACATAGTCACCTTTTCAATTAACTTTTTCCAGTACATAGCAATAGCATATAGACCTAGCGGTAACCAAATTCTTTTATACTGTAAACTTCGTGAAATATGTACAGTAATTTGATCAGACCACTTGATTTTTGTACTCTAAATACGCCGGACGTTTTGCAAAAGTATTTTGTTAAAATAAAGCATAATTTTTGTTTAAACCTAAAAGGTAAACCGTGCAAGTGTTTTTATTACGGCAAAAAAGGTAAAGTCAACCGTTCAAACTTCGAAAGCATAATTTTGGTTAAGATTTAGTTCGATTGAATCCTAAATACGTATGCAATGATAATTTATTCATGAAAAAATTACTTTTGAAGATTGTTCTTAAGATATAATTTTATTCGAATAATTCTCTAAATAAGAATTTATTCGAATAATGCATAAATTTGTATTAAATATATGTACATATTGTAACGAATTCTGAAGATTTCTGATATTTATGCACCTTCTGCTAACGTTCGAATCTCTAAACTGTTGAATAAATCACTCCAATATTCAGTATTGCAAACTGGTCCTTATTTAGATTACTTTGGGAGTAGTACTTCACAACCAATAGCGTGTTTAAATCAAAACTGATTACTCATTCCTCAGCTTGCGTGCTTTTATACTCTCTGTTGCCTCGTCCGCATACTTCTCCTTAGATCTATTTGTTTCGAGAACAGTTGTATCTCATTCTTGGTTACCAGCTATATACAAGTATATTTGCTGATGACTGCATCTGTGTGTGTGAGATATCTCTTCGTTGCCTTGTACATAAGTGTTGCTAGCTTTAATGTGTACATGTACATAAGAGTGGCTGCTTCATGTTTTTGTTGTTGCGTGATTATTTACTAACAGCCTAGTGATGTCAACATTCTAAAAAAAGATTTCCTAAACGGTTTCGCCCTACAGCAGTAGTTTGGTAAACACCCTAGTGTATTTCGGCCATTAAAAGCTCTCCGTTAAAATTCAGCTGCCTTGCAGCTTCTTTACAGTTGCCGTCCTGTTTTGGCATCAAACGTGTAGCTACAATTTGAAAAACATGACGCAAATAAGATGAGAAGCTTGCTCTTAATCTTCTCGGAGATAAATCGCGTCAAGTATTGCTTTTTAATTTGCATTTTTATGAATGTGCTAACTATAGCTCAAACATATACAGTAGCCGCTTTTTTGCAGCTGTTATTTCCACTAGATAAAACGCGAAACATTCGCCACTTGTATGAATTCACAATGTAGTCGACAAAAGTCAGTCCTTCTCAGCATGGAGCATTCCGTTGTATTTTTTGATTGATGCAAATGATCTTGTTTCAGATCCGTAAAAATCTATGAGCTTAACCCATTGCACATTGGTCCGAATCGAGTGTTTTTAGGGATCGTGAAAGTTCAAAAAATTGCCAGAACTTAAAAATTTGTTCTTTCGGGTTTTGAACATAGCTTGAGGCCTATCAGGTTCTAATATTTAGGATAAAAAAATTCAAGATGAGCCAGGGGTTGAAATATTTAGAAAATTTATTAAGAACATGTGACTTGCGATCGATAGACATTTTTAACACTTCCTTTATATAAATGATTCAAAACGCAGCGGAAAATGCGTCCGTAAACACAGACATAATGTTCATGTATTCGAAATTCCAAATACGCAGTTTTTGTATGATCGACTTGACCTACAACTCTCGCAAAGAGTATATTTTGACTATCTCATAGTGTTATTGCTTAAGAAAAAATATTCGCGCCCATACCGCACCTTAGCCTATATCCACACTTTTAAAAAAAAATCAGGTTTCGTAAATTTACGAGCTTTGGGTCCTTTTCCTCCTTCAGTCTCTCATTTAAGGAATGTAATGTTTCCCCTTAGCTTAGCTAATTTTTGCATACTTTCAGAAGCATTAAAAATTACTTCCATTAAGTCCTCGTCTTATGCTCCATTACATCCGGGTTTAAATGCGTGCGAATGTCGCGTCCGTGACCCAGGAGTTATACATATGCAAACGATAGCCGATAGCTGTCGCAGGGATACATACAACATATAGAACCATCAATTCGATTTTATCATAAGCAAATTCTACCTTAGAAGGTTTTTACCATGCTAAAAATATTACCAGGTAAAACCATTTACTCTTCTTGGCGGCCATAATGGTTTTTTGATTTTAAAAAAATTTTTTAAATCCCTCTCTTAAACTTTGTGGAAATGCCAAACCAAAGTAAAACCAAAAAAATTATGGGGTTGACATTTTTCACTTCTTTTAAATTACAAAAAAATAAAATGCTTATGAAATAAGTGAAAAAATATTTCGAAAAGTTTTGAAATCAGTTTTTATTTATATGGCAAAAAATGAGTTACCAATATAATGGATGCCTCAACACGTCCTATTTATGAAAGGGGCAAAAGAAAACTTCTTAACCTCTTCTAATTAAGTAGCGAATGTTGGAGACCGCCCTAGTGATTTTTCATTCATCCTTCTTCACTTGGTTGATACGTCTTTAACCCTTAAATATGCCGAAACTTCACTTCATAAGAGATCAGCAGTCTCAAGTGTCCTCGCTACTGCGGAAAAAGAATGATCTTGAGGTATTCTTTTCTTTGTTTTGGTCCTTTTCCTCGCGGTTGGAAGTTCCTTTTTTTAATTGGCGCTTAACCGTTTAGGAGATGCTGGTAGTTGTGTAACAAGTCACACCAGCTCCTGTTTCGCGATAACTGATTCCAACAGGGGGCACCAAGAGAGATCAAAGTCTTCCCCCACCTGCTTCTCCGAACCCAGTGGAGATCTTCCCATAAGTTGCCCACGCCACTAAAAATGCTGTAGCTCTTCGCAGATTAGCTTAACATCATCGTCCAGTTGGAGTATGATAGTTCGTGGAGGCTGAACGGTCAAAGTCTGCCGCCCTGGTGTAGAGCTAGTGTGTTGGCCTATCAATCAAAAATATTTAAGAAAATTTGTATAAATGGTATTGATTGTCCCTCAGCAGATAAATTTTTGGGTCGGCACAAAACATGTATTTAGGTGAACCAGTTCCTAGAAAAACGAATACACGATACGTAGCCTTCGAATTGGATGGAAGGCTAGACCTTAAGGGCCCATTACTGATACTTAGCATAGACTTGACTTGACTTGGCGTAAACTTGGCAACTTAGCCACGATTATACTCCACTTAGCGCATACAATCTGGCATCATAATCAATAAATGTCAATTTGTATGAAAAAATGTCAAAATGAAATGGAAACCAACAAATGGCATCTCAAATGTAAACGTCACTTAGAGCTTACATAGAAAATCAAAATTCAACAGACTTGTAAGTCAAGTTAAGTGTTGCTAAGTTTTGAGTAATCAGTAACATGCAATGTTCATTTAACAAAACTGTCAGTGACAGTTCTCAAGTCAAGTCAAGTCTATGCTAAGTATCAGTAATGGGCCCTTTGATCTCTTCAGACACTAATTGTTATTATTAGTAGATACGTATCTCTTCCGTACATCTTGGCGGTAAGTCGGGTTTTTCTTCTCGTCGCACAGACGCAGATAAATTTCTAAGCAATTTGTTGAAGAAAATTCCTCAGAAGAGGATCGTGGCCAGATGCTTCTTTTTGCGGGAAACCACAATACAATTCTTGAATTGAAAATTCTGGAATGCGGTTGAAAAAAAAGTTATTTCCACGAATAAAAAAATCGGTTTTGGATAAAATATAATATTAATGTTAGAACGCAAAAGTATTTGGTAATTCTACACGACAGCATTACACTGGTAATACGCGTCCAAAAAACCGAGAGAGGCGTCGAAAGACTCGTATTAACCTCGACAACAATAATCCGAAGGCGGAAAATTAAAATTTTAGATCGTTCAAAAGATATTAACGAAAAACCGAAAAATTACCCCGGAGTGCTTCGAAACCGAAGGTGGATCCATAGTAATTTTGCGCAGAACACCTTTCTGCATTGGCGGCCTTTGGGCGCGCTTATAAAAAATTACCTTGGGTGGGTCCAACACCGGTTTGGAGACCAAAACTATATTCGCGCAAAAGACATGTTCACAATTTTTTTTTTTTTTTGTGGGTACCACAAAATCATCAAAACTACAACAACCACATGAAAATTTTCAAAATTTCTTTTGCAAATATCTCTTGACATACACAAAATTTTTTATCTCCGCTTTTGGATTCGCGATCCTGGAACCAAAACGCGTCTTTTGATACCCCTCTTGATATTTTTGGACGTGTATTAAGAGTGTCATGCTGTCGTATAGAATTACCAAATATATTACAGTTTGTTATATGTATTTCTGATATGAAAACTAAACCAAACTAAAACAAGTAAGGTAGGCTAAGTTCGGGTGTAGCCGAACATTACATACTCAGTTGAGAGCTATGGAAACAAAATAAGGGAAAATCACCATGTAGGAAAATGAACCTAGAGTAACCCTAGAATGTGTTTGTATGACATGTGTATATCAAATGGAAGGTATTATAGAGTATTTTAAGAGGGAGTGGGCCATAGTTCTATAGGTGGATACCATTTAGGGATATCGCCATAAAGGTAGACCAGGGCTGACTCTAGAATTTGTTTGTACGATATGGGTATTAAATGAAAGGTGTTAATGAGTATTTTAAAAGGGAGTGGGCCTTTGTTCTATAGGTGGACGCCTTTTCGAGATATCGCCATAAAGTGGACCAGAGGGGACTCTAGAATTTGTATGTACGATATGGGTATCAAATGAAAGGTGTTAAATAGTATTTTAAAAGGGCGTGAGCCTTAGTTCTATAGGTGGACGCCTTTTCGAGATATTGCCATAAAGGTGGACCAGGGGTGACTCTAGAATTTGCTTGTACGATATGGGTATCAAATGCAAGGTGTTAATGAGTATTTTAAAAGGGAGTGGGCCTTAGTTCTATAGGTGGACGCCTTTTCGAAATATCGCCATAAAGGAGGACCAAGAGTGACTCTATAATGTGTTCGTACGATATCGGTATCAAATTAAAGGTATTAAAGAGGGTTTTAAAAGGGAGTGGCCCTCAGTTGTATATGTGAAGGCGTTTTCGAGATATCGACCAAAATGTGGACCAGGGTGACCCAGAACATCATCTGTCGGGTACCGCTAATTTATTTATATATGTAATACCACGAACAGTATTCCTGCCATGATTCTAAGGGCTTTTGATTTCGCCCTGCAGAACTTTTTCACTTTCTTCTACTTAATATGGTAGGTTTCACACCTATTTTACAAAGTTTTTCTAAAGTTGTATTTCGCGTCATAAAACGAATCCAATCACCATGTTTCATCCCTTTTTTCGTATTTGGTATAGAATTATGACATTTTTTTTTCATTTTTCGTAATTTTCGATATCGAAAAAGTGGGCGTGGTCATAGTCGGATTTCGGGCATTTTTTATACCAATACAAAGTGAGTTCAGATAATTACGTGAACTAGGTTTAGTAAAGATATATCGACTTTTGCTCAAGTTATCGTGTTAACGGCCGAGCGGAAGGACAGACGGTAGACTGTATATACAAACTGGGCGTGGCTTCAAACCGATGTCGCCCTTTTTCACAGAAAACAGCTATCGTCCTAGAAGCTAAGCCCCTACCAAATTTCACAAGGATTGGTAAATTTTTGTTCGACTTATGGCATTAAAAGTATCGTAGACAAATTAAATGAAAAAGGGCGGAGCCACACCCATTTTGAAATTTTCTTTTATTTTTGTATTTTGTTGCACCATATCATTACTGGAGTTGAATGTTGACATAATTTACTTATATACTGTAAAGATATTAACTTTTTTTTAAAATTTGACTTAAAAAATTTTTTTTTAAAAGTGGGCGTGGTCGTTCTCCGATTTTGTAAATTTTTATTAAGCATACATATAGTAATAGGAGTAACGTTCTGCTAAATTTCATCATAATATCTTCAACGACTGCCAAATTACAGCTTGCAACACTTCTAAATTACCGTCTTTTAAAAGTGGGCGGTGCCACGCCCATTGTCCAAAACTTTACTAATTTTCTATTCTACGTCACAAGTGCAACTCACCTGCCAAGTTTCATCGCTTTATCCGTCTTTGGTAATGAATTATCTCAATTTTTCGATTTTTCGAAATTTTCGATATCGAAAAAGTGGGCGTGGTTATAGTCTGATATCGTTCATTTTAAAAGCGATCTGAGATGAGTGCCCAAGAACGTACATACCAAATTTCATCAAGATACCTCAAAATTTACTCAAGTTATCGTGTTAACGGACGGACGGACATGACTCAATCAAATTTTTTTTTCGATACTGATGATTTTGATATATGGAAGTCTATATCTATCTCGATTCCTTTATACCTGTACAATCAACCGTTATCCAATCAAAGTTAATATAATCTGTGAGCTCTGCTCAACTGAGTATAAAAATAAAAATGCGAGAGCAGTGAGAATTAAAAAAAAAATTTTTAAACCAAATTTCGGCTGTCACCGGTTTTACCTTGTAATATTGGTATCATGGTTTTTACTGTTTCTCTCTAAACAGCAAAATTTTTAAATTAGAACATTATTTATTAATGTTATTTTCCTAAGGATATCAAAATGTGCAAATTTTCCAATTTTGTGTTAGAAGTTGCGTTGGATTACCCTTTAGATTCTTTAGGTTCTGCTGGTTCTACTTAAATCTACAGCTTCCTACCTTACATGGAAACCCCAATAATATGCAATGCCGCTTTCATGAATGTATAATTGAATCACATAAAACTGGGCCAGAAAAATAAATGTGGCACATTCATGTTTCTGGCTGGCAACAAATTAATGCTGTTCTTGTTTGTATGACATATTCCTTGATATGGCTCAACAATTTTTGAAAAAAAGTAAGAATAGCACACATTCGTACTCATATTTACTAATAATTTTAATTATATTAAATATTTAATTATATCTATAATAATTAAAAAAATGTTGTTCGGCACTACTTTACTGATAATTACTGTGCTATAAAAACGCTATCCGAAAAAAGGTAGTCGGTGTTTAATTGAAGGCAAACCAGTTTATTCGAAACCGTTGCCAATCGCCGAGGCAAAACTAAAAGACTTGAGAAAAATGTGCCAACAACTGGTTATACTAAAAGAATTCATTCTTTTTATAAAAATCAAAAGGGCAACAGTGAGGTTCGTGACGCTTTACCCGAACCCAACATTTCAGAAGATTCTGATTTCGAAAATGACAACTAGTTCTAAGTTTGCAATAATATCTTACATAAAAACACATTAGTGTATATGAAATTTAATTTAATGTGTAACTTTTCATTTACATACTTTCTACGAGTCACAGCCACGGATGGTCCCAAGTATTGTGATGCTCTGAACCCGAATCCGCCAACGGAATTGGCCTGCAGGCATTTTTTACGTCTTTCGAAGTTAAGGCCATACCATGACCAGTTGGGAAAATTCTTATAGCGTATTCCGCCTCAGCGCATAAAAAGGCAAAGAAAACATGAGCCGCATTACGTGATCCGACTACTTTGAATTTTTTTGTATAGCTGTCTTAACAAAAAATTAGATAAGTTTTTAAAACTTTTGTTGTTCCAGAAAAATGAATGTGCAAAAATCTCGGAGAATAAAAGGGATGCGAGCAAACCAGTTATCGCAGTTGAAAGAGCATATTGTGAATATACTTTATTGATACATTTTTACATTAAAAACTAATACTCGATACTTGAAACTCGATTTCCCAACATTTTAATTTTAGCACATTCATACTTCTGGCAAGCGGGCGACGATATAACCGAACATTACATACTCAGCTGACTGCTTAGCTGCGTTGGTTTCGCAGGGTCTCGTAGATGGTTTATAAGTGGTTTTTAATTCCATATCACATACGTTTAGGAAATATCGACCAAATTGTAGACCAAGGGTGACGTTTTTTGGAACGATATACACACCTGCTCAAAATAATAGTTACACAGCAGTCCTCCAATTTCAAAACAAGATAAATCCATTTTATTAATCAATATTTTGAAAATAAAACACATTTTTATCCTTGTCCTATTTATTAATGAAAATAAGCAAATTTCACATTAAAGTAACGAAAAACATATTAGTTATTTTGTTTATTCATAAGAAGCAGGTCTGATCTAGTTTATGTGGGGTGCGAATAAAACAAAGTTTTTTCCACCTTGCAGCCCAACGTTTCGCTAAGATTTTCTTAGCATCTTCATAAGTCCCGCCTCAGAAGATGCTATGAAAATCTTAGCGAAACGTTGGGCTGCAAGGTGGAAAAAACTTTGTTTTATTCGCACCCCACATAAACTAGATCAGACCAGCTTCTTATGAATAAACAAAATAACTAATATTTTTTTCGTTACTTTAATGTGAAATTTGCTTATTTTCATTAATAAATAGGACAAGGATAAAAATGTGTTTTATTTTCGAAATATTGATTAATAAAATGGATTTATCTTGTTTTGAAATTGGAGGACTGCTGTGTAACTATTATTTTGAGCAGGTGTGTATATCGTTCCAAAAAACCTCACCCTTGGTCTACAATTTGGTCGATATTTCCTAAACGTATGTGATATGGAATTAAAAACCACTTATAAACCATCTACGAAACCCTGCGAAACCAACGCAGCTAAGCAGTCAGCTGAGTATGTAATGTTCGGTTATATCGTCGCCCGCTTGCCAGAAGTATGAATGTGCTAAAATTAAAATGTTGGGAAATCGAGTTTCAAGTATCGAGTATTAGTTTTTAATGTAAAAATGTATCAATAAAGTATATTCACAATATGCTCTTTCAACTGCGATAACTGGTTTGCTCGCATCCCTTTTATTCTCCGAGATTTTTGCACATTCATTTTTCTGGAACAACAAAAGTTTTAAAAACTGATCTAATTTTTTGTTAAGACAGCTATACAAAAAAATTCAAAGTAGTCGGATAACGTAATGCGGCTCATGTTTTCTTTGCCTTTTTATGCGCTGAGGCGGAATACGCTATAAGAATTTTCCCAACTGTCATGGTATGGCCTTAACTTCGAAAGACGTAAAAAATGCCTGCAGGCCAATTCCGTTGGCGGATTCGGGTTCAGAGCATCACAATACTTGGGACCATCCGTGGCTGTGACTCGTAGAAAGTATGTAAATGAAAAGTTACACATTAAATTAAATTTCATATACACTAATGTGTTTTTATGTAAGATATTATTGCAAACTTAGAACTAGTTGTCATTTTCGGAATCAGAATCTTCTGAAATGTTGGGTTCGGGTAAAGCGTCACGAACCTCACTGTTGCCCTTTTGATTTTTATAAAAAGAATGAATTCTTTTAGTATAACCAGTTGTTGGCACATTTTTCTCAAGTCTTTTAGTTTTGCCTCGGCGATTGGCAACGGTTTCGAATAAACTGGTTTGCCTTCAATTAAACACCGACTACCTTTTTTCGGATAGCGTTTTTATAGCACAGTAATTATCAGTAAAGTAGTGCCGAACAACATTTTTTTAATTATTATAGATATAATTAAATATTTAATATAATTAAAATTATTAGTAAATATGAGTACGAATGTGTGCTATTCTTACTTTTTTTCAAAAATTGTTGAGCCATATCAAGGAATATGTCATACAAACAAGAACAGCATTAATTTGTTGCCAGCCAGAAACATGAATGTGCCACATTTATTTTTCTGGCCCAGTTTTATGTGATTCAATTATACATTCATGAAAGCGGCATTGCATATTATTGGGGTTTCCATGTAAGGTAGGAAGCTGTAGATTTAAGTAGAACCAGCAGAACCTAAAGAATCTAAAGGGTAATCCAACGCAACTTCTAACACAAAATTGGAAAATTTGCACATTTTGATATCCTTAGGAAAATAACATTAATAAATAATGTTCTAATTTAAAAATTTAGCTGTTTAGAGAGAAACAGTAAAAACCATGATACAAATATTACAAGGTAAAACCGGTGACAGCCGAAATTTGGTTTAAAAAATTTTTTTTTAATTCTCACTGCTCTCGCATTTTTATTTTTATACTCAGTTGAGCAGAGCTCACAGATTATATTAACTTTGATTGGATAACGGTTGATTGTACAGGTATAAAGGAATCGAGATAGATATAGACTTCCATATATCAAAATCATAAGTATCGAAAAAAAAATTTGATTGAGTCATGTCCGTCCGTCCGTTAACACGATAACTTGAGTAAATTTTGAGGTATCTTGATGAAATTTGGTATGTACGTTCTCGGGCACTCATCTCAGATCGCTTTTAAAATGAACGATATCGGACTATAACCACGCCCACTTTTTCGATATCGAAAATTTCGAAAAATCGAAAAATTGAGATAATTCATTACCAAAGACGGATAAAGCGATGAAACTTGGCAGGTGAGTTGCACTTGTGACGTAGAATAGAAAATTAGTAAAGTTTTGGACAATGGGCGTGGCACCGCCCACTTTTAAAAGACGGTAATTTAGAAGTTTTGCAAACTGTAATTTGGCAGTCGTTGAAGATATTATGATGAAATTTAGCAGAACGTTACTCCTATTACTATATGTATGCTTAATAAAAATTTACAAAATCGGAGAACGACCACGCCCACTTTTAAAAAAAAAATTTTTAAGTCAAATTTTAAAAAAAAGTTAATATCTTTACAGTATATATGTAAGTAAATTATGTCAACATTCAACTCCAGTAATGATATGGTGCAACAAAATACAAAAATAAAAGAAAATTTCAAAATGGGTGTGGCTCCGCCCTTTTTCATTTAATTTGTCTACGATACTTTTAATGCCATAAGTCGAACAAAAATTTACCAATCCTTGTGAAATTTGGTAGGGGCTTAGCTTCTAGGACGATAGCTGTTTTCTGTGAAAAAGGGCGAAATCGGTTTGAAGCCACGCCCAGTTTTTATATACAGTCTACCGTCTGTCCTTCCGCTCGGCCGTTAACACGATAACTTGAGCAAAAGTCGATATATCTTTACTAAACTCAGTTCACGTAATTATCTGAACTCACTTTGTATTGGTATAAAAAATGCCCGAAATCCGACTATGACCACGCCCACTTTTTCGATATCGAAAATTACGAAAAATGAAAAAAATGTCATAATTCTATACCAAATACGAAAAAAGGGATGAAACATGGTGATTGGATTCGTTTTATGACGCGAAATACAACTTTAGAAAAAACTTTGTAAAATAGGTGTGAAACCTACCATATTAAGTAGAAGAAAGTGAAAAAATTCTGCAGGGCGAAATCAAAAGCCCTTGGAATCATGGCAGGAATACTGTTCGTGGTATTACATATATAAATAAATTAGCGGTACCCGACAGATGATGTTCTGGGTCACCCTGGTCCACATTTTGGTCGATATCTCGAAAACGCCTTCACATATACAACTGAGGGCCACTCCCTTTTAAAACCCTCTTTAATACCTTTAATTTGATACCGATATCGTACGAACACATTATAGAGTCACCCTTGCACCCACCCTGCAAGGTGGAAAAAACTTTGTTTTATTCGCACCCCACATCAACTAGATCAGACCAGCTTCTTATGAATAAGATTTTCTTAGCATCTTCTGGGGCGGGACTTGTTAAGATGCTAAGAAAATCTTAGCGAAACGTTGGGCTACAAGGTGGAAAGCTAGACCTTAAGGGCCCATTACTGATACTTAGCATAGACTTGACTTGACTTGGCGTAAACTTGGCAACTTAGCCACGATTATACTCCACTTAGCGCATACAATCTGGCATCATAATCAATAAATGTCAATTTGTATGAAAAAATGTCAAAATGAAATGGAAACCAACAAATGGCATCTCAAATGTAAACGTCACTTAGAGCTTACATAGAAAATCAAAATTCAACAGACTTGTAAGTCAAGTTAAGTGTTGCTAAGTTTTGAGTAATCAGTAACATGCAATGTTCATTTAACAAAACTGTCAGTGACAGTTCTCAAGTCAAGTCAAGTCTATGCTAAGTATGAGTAATTGGCCCTTTGATCTCTTCAGATATATTTATATAACACCAAATTGTTATTATTAGTAGATCGTATCTCTTCCGTACATCTTGGCGGTAAGTCGGGTTTTTCTTCTCGTCGCGTAGACGCAGATAAATTTCTAAGCAATTTGTTGAAGAAAATTCCTCAGAAGGGGATCGTGGCCAGATGCTTCTTTTTGCGGGAAACCACAATACAATTCTTGAATTGAAAATTCTGGAATGCGGTTGAAAAAAAAAGTTATTTCCACGAATAAAAAAATCGGTTTTGGATAAAATATAATATTAATGTTAGAACGCAAACATTTTAATTTTAGCACATTCATACTTCTGGCAAGCACCAGCTTCTTATGAATAAGATTTTCTTAGCATCTTCTGGGGCGGGACTTGTTAAGATGCTAAGAAAATCTTAGCGAAACGTTGGGCTACAAGTTGGAAAAAACTTTGTTTTATTCGCACCGCACATAAACTAGATCAGACCTGCTTCTTACGAATAAACAAATTATATGAATTAAACTGATCGGCAACAAATAATCATATTAGTTATTATTTAAAAACATTATTTGGCCGAAACTAACCTGCTCATAAAAATAGGTACAATTTTGATGAGATAGTAGGTATGAAAAAAATATATGAAACACAACTTTTCTTTTACACATTTAACATTGCTTAGTTAATAACCAGTATATCCACCTCCATTCTGAACTAATTTAACCATTATTTTGGGCATGCTATTGATTAAAGTCTGGCAATTTCTACGGATATCAAACCAAGTTTTTTGAACACATTCCCATAATTGGTCTTTCTTGGAGGAAGTTTGACATTCCAATCTCCACACAGGTTTTCAATCGGATTTGAGTCCAGGGATTGACTAGGCCACTTCAAAACATTAACATCATGGTCCTCAAAGGATTTCTTGACCCGCTTAGATGTATGTTTTGGGTCATTGTCTTGCTAATACATCCAACTTAATTGCATTTTTTCCTCAGCATAGGGTAGCATGACATTTTCTAGTATGTCCTTTTACTCCACAGCTATCATTTTATTGGTTGCTCTGCATATAGAACCTACCCCATGCCTAGAAAAACACCCCCATACCATAACATTTCCACCTCCATAGTTTTTTTTGTGAAACGGAAGTGGAACTCCTTTCCGCATCATTTCCAAACAAATTTATTTTTGTTTCGTCGCTCCAGAGTATATTTCTCCACATTTTCGATCCCTCAGGTCCTGACCAATCCAAATGCTCGTTTGCAAAAGTTAACAGTGTCTTTAAATTTTTCGCTCGCATTAGTGGAACTTTTCTGGTTATTCTTCCGAGTAGATTAGCCTTGTGTAAGCGCCTGCTAACCGTTTGTGCACTAACTACGTTGCCTATTTCTGCTGCTATCATCTTTGAAGTCTTAAAAGAAATACTTTGAGGACCATGATGTTAATGTTTTGAAGTGGCGCAGTTAATTCCCTGACTTAAATCCGTTTGAAAACCTGTGGGGAGATTTAAAAAAGAAATTGGTAGGTCAAACATTCTCAAACAAAGACCAATTATGGGAATGTGTTCAATAAACTTGTTTTGAAATATCCGTAGACACCTGCCAGACTTTAATCAATATCATATAATTTTCTATTTTCATGTTTCATGTTCAACGTTGTTGTTTGTGGTGTATGTATTATACTATTATTTAATAAATGCAGTCTGCCCCTGAAGAAGCTAAGAAGATTAGCGAAACGTAGGGCTTGAATAGTGGAGTCTTTGACTTGCACTAAAGCAAAATTTTGGTCATTTGCAGCCTATTTATATTACGTATATATATAAAAAGTATTGACCGCTTAATCAAATCTAGTAATATGTTTTTCGTTACTTTAATGTGAAGTTTGCTTATTTTCATTAATAAATAGGATAAGGATAAAAGGGTGTTTTATTTTCAAAATATTGATTAATAAAATGGATTTATCTTGTTTTGAAACTGAAGGAAGGCTGTGTAACTATTATTTTGAGCAGGTGTGTACCTTCATCCTTTGTAAAATAAGGGAAAATCACCATGTATGAAAATGAACCTAGGGTAACCCTGGAATGTGTTTGTATGACATGGGTATCAAATGAAAGATATTAAAGAGTATTTTAAAAGGGAGTGGGCCTTAGTTCTATAGGTGGACATCTTTTCGAGATATCGCCATAAAGGTTGACCAGGGGTGACTCTATAATGTGTTCGTATGATATGGGTATCAAATTAAAGGTATTAAAGAGGGTTTTAAAAAAAGGTAGTTGTATATGTGAAGGCGTTTTCGAGATATCGACCAAAATGTGGACCAGGGTGACCCAGAACATCATCTATCGGGTACCGCTAATTTATTTATATATGTAATACCACGAACAGTATTCCTGCCATGATTCCAAGGGCTTTTGATTTCGCCCTGCAGAACTTTTTCATTTTTCTACTAAATATGGTAGGTGTCACACCCATTTTACAAAGTTTTTTCTAAAGTTGTATTTCGCGTCATAAAACGAATCCAAACACCATGTTTCATCCCATGGTAGGTGTCACACCCCTTTTACAAAGTTTTTCTAAAGTTGTATTTCGCGTCATAAAACGAATCCAAACACCATGTTTCATCCCTTTTTTCGTATTTGGTATAGAATTATGGCATTTTTTTCGTTTTTCGAAATTTTCGATATCGAAAAAGTTGGCGTGGTCATAGTCGGATTTCGCCCATTTTTAATACCATGATAAAGTAACTTCAAATAAGTACGTGAACTAAGCTTAGTAAACAATTGTTTTTCTTTTTATCGACCTATTGATAAATGATTCAAGGTTCGATTCGAGCTCAAGGCCAGAACAATAACTTTTTTCCTAATGAAAATTATTGTTATTTTTTAATTTTTCTAAATTTGAAAAATTGTATTTTGTAATAGTGAGTAGAAAATGTTTCAGACAACTTGCCATAGCTGCGCAGATAGATCCATTTCGAAGGGTGCTAAGCCTTCATCATCAGTACCCTTTAGGCACGCTGCGCTATAACCATTTAGCTATACAGCGGTGGTTTGTTTGACTGGCAAATTGCTACTTCTATTCCTTTTTACCAACTATATTTTTCAGTGTTGCGCCATCTATTCCAAAAACAAAATACAATTTTTCAAATTTAGAAAAATTAAAAAATAACAATAATTATCATTAGGAAAAAAATTGTTGTTCTGGCCTTGACACGCCCATTGTCCAAAATTTTACTAGTTTTCTATTCTGCAAGTTTCATTGCTTTATCCGTCTTTGGTAATGAATTATCGCACTTTTGCGGTTTTTCGAAATTTTCGATGTCGAAAAAGTGGGCGTGGTTATAGTCCGATTTCGTTCATTTTAAATAGCGATCTGAGATGAGTGCCCAGAAACCTACATACCAATTCATTAAGATACCTCAAAATTTACTCAGGTTATCGTGTTAGCGGACAGACGGACGGACATGCCTAATGAAATTCTTTTTTCGCCCAGATCATTTTGATATATAGAAGTCTATATCTATCTCAATTAGTTTATGCCGTTACGGGGTACCATTATGCGAATAGAATTAATATACTTTGCGAGCTCTGCTCAGCTGAGTATAAAAAGTGCCCACTCTTCGATTTTATGGAATATCAGAATAGCTTTGGCAAGTATTCCTCAATCATTCTCAAAAAGAAAATCGCAGGTGCAATGTTAAAATTGGTCGAGGATCAACTAAAGCAATCTTAAGTTAAGTCAAATAAAATATAATACAGTAACCTTATTAAAGCAATCTATGAAGAAAACTTAAAGCTGAATCCGAAAACAATTCCAATTAAGTTGTTTTATCGACCAGTGCAAAATAATATACCAGACATAAGAGTAACTTCGAAGATAGTTTTTTTCATTTATGTAATAATTATTTATTTGAGTTACTAGAATTTGATCACTCTATTTTCATCATTGCCATCATCATTAAGTAATTTACCCTTAGCCACCTAAGCGATTTTGGCCGTTTCGTGACAAATCACACTGCTATCCCTGTTTCTCGATAACTGACGCCGATTTGAGCACTAGATCGATGAAAAATCTTTCTTGATTGAAACGTCTTCGTCCATTCGCACAGCATGACCTAGCCGGCGAAACCTTTGCGATTATACTCCATGTACTATCTTCTTATCTGCGTAAGGATAATACAGCTATTTAAACCTCCTTCGATAAACGTCGTCGCTATCACGTACAGGACCATAAGTCTTTCTGGAATATGCTTGCTCGAAAACTCCAAGAGCCATCTACACTTTCTTCTATTCTCAAGAAGAGAATAACGCTAGCACTACAAAAAATATTCAGTTATCTCGACTTAAGCTTCTTTAAATAAAGTGTTTTCGGTATGGTAGTCAAGAGCACCACCCTCATATCTACGGCGCTTTTACTACTTGACATAAAACCAGCTTTACGCAATCTTATCTGACTTCAGATTTTGTATTATTTCTGGTAAAATAACTGATGACCATACCCATGGAAAAGTCAAAGAAAACACATGGATACAATCTCAAATCTGTTACTCAGCCACTTTTTTTAGTTCTTTAATAAAATTAATTAATCGATATTGTAAGCATATTGCTGTAATAGATGTATTTTCCACGTAGACGAATATACAATAAGCTGGGTACCTTTAATTTTTAAATTACAGATGGGTGTCTGTGACATTTTCGAGCCCAATCGTGCAGATTTAAGACCAATGACAGACGAAAAGGTCATTTATGTGAAACACATTGAGCAATCGATCAACGTCAGTATACGAACGCATCCCATCAATCAATTAAAGCGTAAGTAGATATTAAAATATTAATGAATCTGGCACAACAAACAAACGGAGGACAAATGCTACACCTTTTCCAGTTTAAGTTCAGAAAATTACAATTCAAGTTCAGAAAATTACAATTCAAGTTCAGAAAATTACAATTTAAGTTCAGATGTTCCCATTTAAATTCAGAAATTTACTATTCAAGTTGAGAAATTTACAATTCAAATGCAGAGTTTCCAATTCAAGTTCAGAAAATTACAATTCAAGTTCAGAAAATTACGATTTAAATTCGGAAATTACAATTCAAGTTCAGAAAGTTTTTCAGGAATTTTATGCAATGCAAACGGCAGCCGTGGGGTGATGGTAGCGCGTTCCGCCTACCACACCGAAGATCCTGGGTTCTCGCCCCGGGCAAAGCAACCTCAAAATTTTAGAAACAGGGTTTTTCAATTACACCTTTTTCAGTTTAAGTTCAGAAAAGTACAATTCAAGTTCAGAAAATTACATTGAAGCTCAGAATTTCCAATTTAAGTTCAGAAATTTACAATTAAAGTTCAGAAATTTACAACTAAAGTTAAGAGTTTCCAATTCAAGTTCAGAAAATTACAATTCAAGTTCAGAAATTCCAAATTAAATTCAGAAATTTACAATTCAAATTCAGAAAGTTACAATACAAGTTCAAAAATTCAAATTTAAGTTCAGAAAATTACAACTCAAGTTGAGAAAACTACATCTCAAGTTCAGAAAATTACAATTCAAGTTCAAAGCTTCCAATTCAAGTTCAGAAAATTACAACTAAAGTTCAGAATTTTCAATTTAAATTCAGAAAATTACAATTCAAGTTCAGAATTTTCATTTCAAGTTCAGAAAATTACAATTCAAGTTTAGAAACTGAACTGAACTCAACTGGGAAATGGTAGAAGAAAATTTGTCTAAGCGGTGTCGCCCCTCGGCGGTGTTTGGCAAACACTCCGAGTGTATTTCTGCCATGACAAGCTCTCAGTGAAAAGTCATCTGCCTTGCACATGCCGTTCGAAATCGGCATAAAACAAGTAGGTCCCCTCCCGCCAATTTGTAGGAAAAATTAAAAGAGCACTACGCAAATTGGAAGAGAAGCTCGACCTAAAATCTCTTCTCAGGTTATCGCGCCTTACATTTATTTAATGGAAATAAAAGTATATAAGATGGTAAATGTTAGCGCTAATAATTTGATACATGGATATGAAGGCCTACTATCTGTCAAGGAAGCATTGGACTTCTTTACCCACTTAAATCAATTTTGCTAACATGAAGTAGATAGCTAAGAAAAAACGCTTTCCTCTCTTCCCTTTCCTCCTCTCAAAAGAAGTCAGTTACAAGGACATCCAGCGGAGCGTCCACAATGCCGCAAGTAACGTATATGTACTGTGTGCTCAGATCAAGTCTTCCTCCACCTGCTTCTCGCAGCTCTGTGGAGGTCTCACTTTTCCACTGCTTCCAAACTGCGGTATCGACTGAAGTACTTTCATGGCCGGAGCGTCCTCATGCACTTGTTGCTAAGAGTTATCCTCCGTTTGATTTGTTACCTCGGGATGAACACGCCTTGGAAAAAACTTGGGGTACAGTATATCCAAGCCACCATTGCCAACGAAGCATCAACACTTCCGCAAATAACATATAAGTATTACATTACGTACATAGTATGAATTGGAATAAATTTTGAAAAATAACACCCCACTTATAAATTTCTGAATTTGAATTGTAATTTTCTGAATTTAAATTGGAATTTCTGAACGTGAATTGGAATTTTCTGAATTTTAATTGTAACTCTCTGAACATGAATTGGAAATTCTGAACTTGAATTGTAATTTTCTGAACTTGAACTAAAGGCAAACTATTTATAAAATTTTTCAGACCAAGTATTTAGTACATTAATATTGTTTAGCACATGTCTAAATAAATATAGAAACCTGTTTTTTTTTTTTTTTATTTTGTGAAAAATCCAAAATAAAAATTATCGTATTTTGTGGTTACATTGATCAATATGAAATTTCAGCAAAACTACGACTATTAAAAAAATAACTAAAATCGACATTTGGTAGTACTTGTAAAATAACAAAAAAAAAAATATATAAATTTATTCGAAAAATAATTATATAGTAATAATTAAATTGTTTGTACGAGACACATAAACATTGTGAATGCATACAAGTGCGAAGATTTGAAAAAAACGTTCACAATATTAAACAGCCTCGATCACCTGTTCAATCGTTGTTCGATTACTTAAATCATTTGCCAATATTGTTTTCCAATCATTTTTGTAAACGACGGGCGTAGTGAATTATTTACAAATTTTCAAATGTTTGCTTAACTGGCTGCTCATATTGTATCTAATAACTAGATTTTAGAAATTAAAATCAATATGTAGTCTGATTTTCTGTATACACAATTAAAAGAAAAGCTGATTTGAAACACAAATGGGCAATTCAAACAAACCTTTCTTCCATTCTCTGGCCATTCGCGACAGCCGTTCTCCCTGTCAACTATTATTTGACAGCTGGGTATAGTAATGGAGGAATAGAAAGATTTTTCACTTGTATGAATTCACAATGCACATAAATTAAGATTTTCTCATAACCTATCCCTGCCAGAAATTTTCTGATAATTTTATCATCTATCGCCAAGAAGTAAGTATGTAGTTCGATACGTTTTGTAATTAATAATTCCATAAAAATTTATTTCACAAACAAAAAAATACTTTAACAGAATTATTTCCTTGAAGTATATATTAAGGCGATAGATATAAGAGTTTGAATTTCTCTTAATTTCAATAATTTTTGAGAACTCTTTTCAATTAAATGTTTTTTTTATTTCCTGAAGACGTTGTTATGGTGTGTGGCCCAAACAAAATTTTTTTTTTTTGTAAATATTAAGGAGGTGACCAAATGTCATTAGTTTTCTCTACTGTCTTATCTATTTAATATGCAGGAATCATTATGCAATAAACCGGACAGGTGAAGTCAATATTGCAAAATGGAGTCGCATTTGACAATACTCGCCCTCATAAATTTAAGTGTTGCTTCTTGACTTATATGCGGCAAGCATTTTTTCAGTATCATAAAAAAATACTACAAATATGTCTTTCTAAAATATGAGTAACGTGCAGAAAAATAACGCCTGTAGTCTGTATTTCATTTGTGGTACGGTTTATTTCCTTTTCCTGAGAGAAAATGGAAAAGTTTTAGTCAACGGAGCTGAATTGCTGGATCTTCAGAGTATCATATTGTCTACAACTGAGGAATATGGAAACATACTGCTGAAGCAAATGAGATGATTGGCGATTTGTAAGAATATCAGAAGTTGCGGATTAGTATCTGGGAGACTTATAATACGAAAACTTGGGATTGACATTATATGGTCCCAAGACCCAATATTTATCTATGCAAGCCAAGCGTTGAGGTAGGCTCATTCAGCAAATATAGGTGGATGGTGTGAAAATATATAGCAGCAGAGGTTTTACAGTAACGGCGCTTCAACAAATCGGAGCTTATAGGTTTACCAGATGGCGAGAAAAAATTCTGGCATTATTTTAAAAAGCTCTGACTAGCCCTGGAAACGTTTAAACAAACATGAAATACTCCCAGACGTATGGTCAAACCCGACAGGCATTGTTCTGACTTTCTCTATCTATCTCCTCTATCTAAACCTCGTCCTTTCTTATTTCCTCTCCCTTCTGTATTTTCTAGTTAACCATAATCGGGTCATTCAATTTCCCTATCCCTTTCATCCCTCCATAAATCTACCCGCTTTTGCTCTCATCCAAATCTAAACCCCACTATTACTCTCAATCTTATCCATATTGTTATTCCATGTGCAAATTTTAAGCCGAATTTCAAAAGCAAAGAATATTGATAATGAAATAAACATCAAACAAAAATGTGTTTCTCAGGGGGCCCGCGATTTAGAGGTACCAAAACATTTTTATATCTTTCATGAAAATGAAATGGTATATTAATTTCGTCACGAAACCGAAAATTGTAAGTCCTTAAAGGGAAATAGATAGACCCACCATTAAGTATACCGAAATAATCAGGTTGAAGAGCTGAGTTGATTTAGCCATGTCCGTCTGTCTGTTTGTATGCAAACTAGTCCCTCAATTTTTGAGATATCTTGATAAAATTTGGTGAGCGGGTGTATTTGGGTGTCCGATTAGACATTTGTCGGAACCGACCGGATCGGACCACTATAGCATATATCCTCCATACAACCGATTTTTCAGAAAAAGAGGATTTTTGTAATATCTTACCCAATTTAACAGATTGATTCAGATAAGGAACTTTTCGTAATTACTGCCCTATTTTAAGAGCTAGAGTCTTCAAATTTCAACGAATGCTTACGTATATAGCATATATTGTTGTCTGAAAAAATCATAAAGATCGGTGGTATATATAGTATATATATGGTGGTATATATAGTATATATATATAGTATATATATATATATTTTCGCAAATTTTAGCCCCATTTTAACAGCTAGAAGCTTCAAATTTCACCGAATATTTACGTAAAATAAATAAATGTAAGGCGCGATAACCTCCGAAGAGATCTAAGGCCGAGCTTCTCTTCCAATTTGCGTCGTGCTCCTCTTAATTTTTCCCTACAAATTGGCCGGACGGGACCTACATGTTTTATGCCGACTCCGAACGGCATCTGCAAGACAGATGAGTTTTCACTGAGAGCTTTTCATGGCAGAAATACAATCAGAGCGCTTGCCAGACACTGCCGAGGGGCGACCCCACTTAGAAAAATTTTCTTCTAATTGAAAAATCTTATTTCTAAAATTTTGATGTTGCTTTGCCCGGGAGTTGAACCCAGGGCATACGGTGTGATAGGCGGAGCACGCTACCATCACACCACGGTGGCCGAATATTTACGTATATAGCATATATTGTTGTCTGAAAAAATCATAGAGATCGGTTGTATATATAGTATATATCTCATACAACCGATTGTTCAGATAAGAAACTTTTCGCAATTTCTACCCCATTTTAACAGCTATAAGCTTCAAATTTCATCGATTGCTTACGTATATAGCATATATTGTTGTCTGAAAAAATCATAGAGATCGGTTGTATATATAGTATATATCTCATACAACCGATTGTTCAGATAAGAAACTTTTCGCAATTTCTACCCCATTTTAACAGCTATAAGCTTCAAATTTCACTGATTGCTTACGTATATAGCATATATTGTTGTCTGAAAAAATCATAGAGATCGGTTGTATATATAGTATATATCTCATACAACCGATTGTTCAGATAAGAAACTTTTCGCAATTTCTACCCCATTTTAACAGTTATAAGCTTCAAATTTCACCGATTGCTTACGTATATAGTATGTATTGTTGTTTCAAAAAATCATAGAGATCGGTGATATATATAATATATATATGATGGTTTATATAGTATATAAATATAGTATATATTTTTTTTACGATTTCGGCCCCATTTTAACAGCTAGAAGCTTCAAATTTCACCAAATGCTTACGTGTATAGCATATATTGATGTCTGAAAAAATCATTGAGATCGGTGGTATACATAGTATATATCTCATACAACCGATTGTTCAGATAAGAAACTTTGCGCAATTTCTGCCCCGTTTTAACAGCTAGAAGCTTCAAATTTCACAAAATGCTTACGTATATAGCATATATTGTTGTCTGAAAAAATCATAGAGATCGGTGGTATATATATTATATACTTCATATAAACTGTCATTTTGACCCCTTTTTTACGGCTAGAAGCTTCAAAATTCATCAAATTTCATCAAATAGTTACGTTTACGTCATATATTTTTGAAATACGTGATTCGTAGTCATAGGTTTTACATGCAGACCACAAAAAACGTGAAGCTTTGCATCCTCACACAGATTACCTGCCTATTTTTTATTTTATATTTATCTTAAAAATCGTTTAGATATGTTCAAATTTCACCAAATGCTTACGTGTATAGCATATATTGTTGTCTGAAAAAATCATAGAGATCGGTGGTATATATATTATATACCCCATATAAGCTCTAATTTTTGCCCCCTTTTTACGGCTAGAAGCTTCAAAATTCATCAAATTTCATCAAATAGTTACGTTTACGTCATATATTGTTGAAATACGTAATTCGTAGTCATAATTTTTACACGCAGACCACAAAAAACCTGAAACTTTGCATCCTCACACAAAGTACCTACCTGTTTTTTATTTTATATTTATCTTAAAAATCGTTAAGGTATGTAGATCTGTTCACTATATATTTCTTATCTTATACATCCGATTATTCGGAGATTACGAACGGGATAAGATTATTGTTCAGCCCCATTCATGAAAGGTATGAAGTCTTCGGCACAGCCGAAAACAGTCCCGTTCTTACTTGTTTTTAATTCAGGAGGGTCTTTAGTTATTCCATGTGGAAATTTTAAGCCAAATTTCAAAAGCAACGAATATTGATAATGAAATAAACATCAAACAAAAATGTGTTTCTCAGGGGACCCGCGATTTAGAGGTACTAAGAAATTTTTTTAATTCAGGAGAGTCTTTAGTTGTTCCATGTCCAAATTTTGAGCCGAATTTCAAAAGCAACGAATATTGATAATGAAACAAACATCAAACAAAAATGTGTTTCACAGGGGCCCGCGATTTTGAGGTACTAAGATATTTTTTTTTAATTCAGGAGAGTCTTTAGTTATTCCATGTGCAAATTTTAAGCCGAATTTCAAAAGCAACGAATATTGATAATGATTTTTTGCCTTGGCCTGTGAAGACAATAAAAACATCAAACAAAAATGTCTGTTTAGATGAATCCGAAATCGTAAAGTTTTCGTGGCGACACTGATGAAGGTTCATCTTCAAAAAATCTTCCAACAATACCACCAACTCTGTATCAAAGTCCAGATTATTTAAACGACTTCGATATCGGTACCGTGAATAATGAGTTTTTGCGATCTGAAGAAGTCAACGAAATAATTCGGCGAGGTCATCAAAACTGTCCTGTTATTTTTCCACGTGATTGTCATGACGAGGCATTTCCAACCTCGTTGCTAAACAGAATCTTGCCAAATGGAGAGAAAGTGAAGCGTGACTGGTTAGTGTGGAGTGCCAGTAGCAATGCTTTTTATTGCCTACCATGTCGTCTATTAAGCACCAATACTTTAAATCGACCTAAAATTTGTTCTACGGATATTCGAAATTCCAGGTATGGAAGAAGCTATACGATAAACTGTCATCACACGAAAATACTCAATATCACATTAAATGTTATATTATATGGCCACCTTTACAAAATCTAATTCAAAAGGAGGCTACAATTGATACACTTATCAATGACCAGCTAATCACTGAAACTCAAAAGTGGAAAGAAATTTTATATATAATTTTGGACACTATTTTATTTTTGGGTGAAAGAGGCGTAGCTTTCAAAGGCGAAAGTATATATCTTGGTGAACGAAAGGATGGACTTTTTTTGGGCATTTAAGATCTCATAAGCCAATATGATCCCATACTTAGAGATCATTTGGAGAAAGCTAGGATTTCACAACAGCAGCACAAACGTTTACAAGTTCACTATCTTGCCCCAGACATTCAGAACGAGTTTATAGAAATTTGTGCAAAGCACGTGAGGGAAACTATATTAGATCAAGGCAAGAAAGCCAAGTATCTTGCTATTATCGTTGATGCTATGCCTGATGCTAGTCACGTTGACTACGTTAATTTTGCGCTAACTCCATTTCGATTCGAAAGCAACAGTACCTTAAAATTCAAGAACGGTTTTTGGCTTTCGTGAATTGTAACCAAAAAACTGGTCAGAAAATCGCTGATCTAATTTGCCATACTTGATTGAAAGTTGTCGTGCACAAGACTACGATAACGGCACCAATATGAAAGGAGCTTACAACGGAGCACTACGTCACATTCTCGACAAAAACTCGAATGCTGATTACTCGCCTTGTGCAACCCACAGTCTAAATTTATGTGGTGTTGATGCTGCAGAATGTTGTACGGCTGCAATTACTTTCTTCGGAGTTGTACAAAAATATTTTACCATTTTCAGCAGCACTCCACAACGATGGGACATCCTCAAAAAAAATGTACCGAGCTCTCTTCATAGTCTTTCAGCCAAAAGCCAAATTTGACTACGCAAGCATACGGAGATGTTACCGGCATTATCAAGTACATCAACAAGTTCGAATGTATCTTGCTGTCCTCAATTTGGTTCAAAATACTGACTACCATTAATGAAAGGAACGAGGTCCTCCAAGATATAGAAGCCACCATAGATGTTGAAGTCCGACATCTAGATGCCTTATTAGCTGATTTGAAGTTGATCAGGAACCATTGGGAAACAATTTTAAATGAATGCAAAACAGGTGCTTTCAATTGAACATCTCGCCAAAGTATCCGGACATTCGAAAGAGAAAACCCAAAAGACGTTCTGAAGATAATTTAAATGTGATGATGACAGATGATTCAGAGTCTGATTTTAAAAAGAATACATTCCGGGTGACCGTTGATTCGGTAATCACTGGAATTACTGAACGATTTGCAGCTATGAGAAATGTGAGCGAGACGTTTTCGTTTTTGTGGCAATTTGAAGACATGGATGAAACTACGGGTCGGGCGAGCGCAGCAAAATTGTCGAAAGACAAGTCGGGCATTTCTCAAAGCTTAGAATGCGAAATATATCACTTGAAACACATTTACGAAGCAAATTTTGATAAAGGTCTGTCACCATTGGAATTGCTAAATGCCATCTACATATGTTCAAAATCTGTATACGATTTTCCCCAACATTTTTGTTGCTTTAAGTATCTTTTGCACTATACCTGTCACTGTAGCTAGTGTAGAACGTTCTTTCAGCGTCCTTTCAAGAATCAAAAACTTTCATAGATCGTGTTCATCTCAAGAGCGAGTTTCAGGACTTGCCACGTTTTGTGTTGAATCCGTTTTGGCAAGACAGTTAAATTTTCATATTATTGTAACGAAGGTTAGCAGCACTGAGCGATGCTATCGTCTCTAAGCCGATGCTAAGCAGTGACGTGAATGCACATCAATAATTCAATCATTATGTATCTACATAAACGAAACAATAACTGCGTCTACATAGATGTACCATGTACGTATACGAGCAGCGGAGAGTCAATGCACAAACACATGCATATATCTGAGATACTCCTATAAGTATGCAATGAGAAAAACTATAAAATTGTGCAATTGTAGTTACAGCTGAGAAGTTTGAGAGCTACTGGACTAGTAGATTCTGGAAGCGCCTAGAAGATGCGAAAGTTGAAATCAAAGAGTATAAAACGCGACAATTGTAGAGGCGCTGGAATTCAGTTTGATTTGACATTTCGATTAAGACGCTATCTAGCGAGCAAGAGCAGTATTATTTTGAATAGTAGGAGTTTCATTTGAGCTATCAATCAGTTTGGTTATTAAGCAAGCTATTCGTTGCACAGTTTGAGCGTTATTGTGAAGTACTTTAATAAAGGCCATTTTGCATTATTACATATTGGAGTTATTTATTCAACAGTTTAGTGATTCGAACTTAGCAGAAGGGCAAATAAGAGGATTTGCAAGTAAATTCGTAACATTATTATAAAAATTTTGCAGCGAAAAAAGCCAGTAAAGCTACTCTTTGATATTGAATAATTAAATAATTAAAATTTATAATCATCATTAAATTTATCAGAAATGTATTGAAATGTTACCAAATAACTAGAAAAATATTATTTGAAACAATATGTGGCTGGTTAGAGTGCCAATATATTGCTGTTTAAACGTTTTTGTATTCAATAATCGAATGTACCTAAATTTAAATTTTTTCTTGTGACACTTATGCTGCTACAATCACAAAAATTTTATGGGCTATCTCGTTTTGATTTCGAATTCAAAACACATTGCGAGCATTTTCAATTAGCAATATAGGAGTATTACATATATGGTCAGCTCTTAGTCCAAAAATCATTTAGTTGATGTGGCAAAAACTTTTTTTTGATGTACAAAAAATCATAGTTGGCTGGGAAATAAAGCGTGACGTCACGCCTTTGACAACATGTTTCATTGCTGACGCAGTGTTCAGACTTTATTCCAATCGGAGTATTTTGTTCCGCTCTTAAATTCAAATGTCAAATTTCAAAAACAAAAATAATTTTGATTTTTCATTTTATTTTGTTTATAAATTTGTACGTGCGAATAAATGGCTCTTGTCCATTCAATTCAAGTCACATGTAGATCAGAAAGCGATGATCGATGCTACGGTTAAGATCCGATTAATTGTACGTAGTGGTGGGCTCAAATTTATTCGCGCTGATGTTGGCGGCACAAGAATGGGATCCCGCTTCTCAAATATGGATCACAATCTGCAAATATTTTGAAGTTAAGTGGATTTGTTGGTCTAAAAAAAAGCTATTGGAGGCGTGGAAACATCACAGTATTCAATCCGAGATTGTGGCAAACGTCCCTGTGCATGTGCTCCACTATGCAACGCAAGTCTTATAAAATGGATCCGCTGCGTATTCTTGTACTGCTATCTTGGGATAATTACTTTCCGTGGACACTCCTTGAAACCTGTTCTGTTTAAGAATACATAGATATTGAAAATTTCCATTTTATTATTATTTTCTAAGTAGAAATAAACAATTGGGGTTGTGAGATGAACTCGCACAGTCTTGATAGGTTTTTTCCTAATTTATTGCAGTGTTGGAAAGTTCCAGTAGAATATTAGTTTATGTATCTAAAATTTAGGCAATCACGCACCCAGCCTTAGGCATGAAAAATAATGACTTCAAACATAAATCTGTAAACACTTGCAGGATGAATCTATGGAACCAATAATAATTATCATCATTAATTAGCGCTTAACCGCCTAAGTGATTTTGGCCGTTCCGTAGCAAATGACGGAATCTGATGTAATTATGCATTTTCTTAACATTTTTTTATATGGGATTTTTTAAGCTCACATATCTTATTCAAAAAAAAAAAAAAAAACAATAAAAACTAGACGTCAAAAGGCTGCAATCGCAATAGACTGCAAATGATTTCGCCACTCGACTCTTACACCTGCTCTCTGAGAGCATATATCTAAAGCACTTCGTATCGCCGCCGGGGAAAAAATCGGTTACCCGCGACCCCGGAGAAGCAACTAGTACGACGAAGAATGCCGCAACCGAAAGAAAAGACGCTGCCTACAGGGCTACGTTAGAAGCGAACGCAACAAATAGAGTGTGTAGACGCTACCGGGAGATAAAAAGGGTAGCGAGATACCTTAAAAGAAAGAAAAAAGAAGAAAGGTGTGAATGCGATGAGCTTGAGCTGATATCTATTAGAAATAACGCCCGTTAATTTTACCAAAAATTTCGGCGACAGACAGAAAGTTTAAAGCCTGGACCAAACTCCTGCAAAAACGAAAACGGCGACCTGATATCCGATGTCCAGAGTGCACTTAGATTATGGACTGAACACTTATTTGTGCCCCCAGAAAGAGAGAGCGGTGAAACGCCCAGGAAAGATGAAGAAAGCGAGCCCGCAATCGACGGTGTTGGAATTATTGTCCTCCCACCTGACTATGACGAAGTAAGAATAGCGATAACCAGATTAAAAAAAAAAAGCCCGCGGGTGCTGATTGATTGCCTGCGGAGCTTTTAAAATTCGATGGCAAGGAGTTGGTAAGGCACATGCAAAATATGTTCGAACGAGTTTATGCCCAACTATTGGAATCTAACTATCGTGGAATCAGCCTTCTTAATATCGCATATGTATAAGGTCCTGACAAAAGTATTGTGCGAAAGATTAAAGCCCACCGTGAACCGGCTGATTGGACCTTATCATTGCGTCTTCAGACCTGGTAAATCTACCATCGACCAGATTTTCACAATGCGCCAAATCTTGGAAAAAAGCCGCGAAAAAAGAATCGGCACACATCATCTCTTCGTCAATTTTAAAGCCTCCTTCGACAGCACGAAAAGGAGCTGCCTCATCAGCGCAGTCAGAATTGGGAAAGACCTCTTCGAGCCGTTCGAAACTAAACGAGGTTTCATACAGGATGACCCCCATCGTGCGATTTCTTTAATTTGATGCTGGAGAAAATTATACTAACTGCAGAACTTAATCGCTCTGGAACAATATTCTATAAAAGCGTGCAATTACTGGCATATGCTGGTGACATTGATATCATCGGCCTAAACACTCGCGCCGTTAGTTGTGCTTACTCCGAACTGGAAAAAGAAGCGGTAAAGATGGGTTTTATGGTGAATGAGGACAAAACGAAGTACCTGCTGTCATCGAGCAAAGAGTCAGCGCTTATGCGCCTTGGCAACCACGCTACTGTTGGTAGCCATAATTTCAAAATAGTAAAAGACTTCGTTTACGTTCCCAAGCATTAACACTAACAACAACAACAGCTATGAAATCCAGCGAAGGAACACTCTTGCCAATATATGCTACTTTGGACTAGGTAGGGAAATGAAAAAGGAAAATCATACTCTACAAGTCACTTATCGTACCCATCCTGCTATATGGTGCAGAAGCATGGACCATGACAACATCAGATGAAGCGACTCTGGCAGAGTTCGAGAGAAAAGTTCCTCGAAAGATTTATGGACCTCTACGCGTTGGCGATGGCGAGTACTGAAGAAGATTTAACGATGAGCTGTACGAGCTTTACGCAGACATCAACATAGTCCAGCGAATTAAGACGCAGCGACTGTGCTGGCTAGGCCATGTTATGCGAATGAAAGATGACGCTCCGACTAAGAAAGTGTTTCTATCGGAACCCGCCTATGGAAGCAGAGGAAGAGGGCGGCCCCACTCCATTGGAAGGACCAGGTGGAAAACGTTTTGAACTCCGTTGGTGTGACCAATTAGCACCAATTGGTCTTGTTGGAAGGCGATAGCCGTTTAAACGGTTAAGCGCCAATTAAGTAAGTAAGTAAGTAATTAATTAATCGAAGACAGCAACTATTTCAGAACCACCTACGACTGAACCAGTTGCTGCAAAGAACAATGTTAAAAGTTTCGGTTGAAAGCATTGCGAGGCGGCAGAATTAGAAGTAACTGTAGACAGAACTAGCAAAAGTTCTACGCTAGCTCGGAGCTAGTATCATTCGCTGCCGGCAACTTTATATTTATTTTATTTTAATGGCATTGTGGTAAGCAACTTTCCACGTCATCCACCTCTAAGCATCGATATGCCTAAGGTCCTACAGACAATTAGTGGTCCTTTAGATATATACAATTAAAAATAAAAAATATACAATTTATATAGACATGTTCTTATACTTAGTAGAGGTTTACGCCGATCACTTTATCGGCGGCGGTGGCGTGGGCAGCGCGCCGGCGCACATAGGTAGATTTTCAAGTTTTAGGGGGCCAAAAATATTTTATTGCTTATATCTTCTTAAAATGATAATGATAATAAATGAAAAATTATAATAATTTGTGTCATTAATCGGTTATTTTAAAAATATCTATATTTAATTTTATCTGCAGATACTTGCAGATAGGGGGTTAGATAGAGGGTTTGAAACACCCTTGTTGCTGTACAAAAAGAAAAGTAGATATATACTGTGTAACACTTAAAAATTTCTGCGCAGCGAGGCTATTTTTCTTGTTCTACAGCAACAAGGGTGTATCAAACCCTCTATCTAACCCCCTATCTGCAAGTATCTGCAGCTAAATTTAATGCAGTTGGCAAGCTAATTGTTCCAAGTACCATGTTCAAAACTAATTTTCACTTGGACGGACTTGGAAACATAATAAAACTGGTTTTGAACACCAACACCATTTTTTTAACATCCTAAATAAAATAGGTTCTTTATCAATTTATGACTTTTAAAAATCACAAACACCATTAATAATGTTAGTATTTACCTGAAATATCAGAATCCATCACAATTACTCAATTCAATTGTCTTAAAACTTAAAATATTCGCGTTAAAACATGCGATTTCACATAGGTTAAAAAAAAGCCATAACACGCGTTTCAGAAATAGCTAAATGGCGATTACTTGACAGATAATGCTAGGTATGCGATGGATGGGAAGGCGTAGAATTATTGTTCCCCTGTCGACTCTTAAGCTTTTTTTTTTGTAATTGTGGCAACTTTCAGAAATTCAATTATGGCCGCCTAAATGTTTAAAATTTACCTATGTGCAACGTTTGTACAATATGTTTTTGAAAAAAAAAATATATTTTGGCTTTTGGGGAGTGTTTTGGTCGAAAAATTTACCCTTTCGCCATTTTTTTTGGCAGCCTCGAAAATTATTTTTTTGGGTATGCGTGGTGTAACTTTTTTTCCTGAGCCCAAATCCTATCGAAAAATCGATGGCGTGATATCGGTTAACTTTCGTCCATACAAATCGACCCAGGTTAATATATGTGCCAATGTATTCATATTTGTAAAAGGAGCCGTAACGTGTAGGCGATCTTTAAACTTGGTTGATAGGCTATAAACAATGTGATTCACTCCAAGGGACTAGATTTGGATAGGGCCGCCAACTTTAGGAAATGTCAAACCGAAAACAAAATTAACATTTCAGACGCTATTGTATAATTTCGTAAATAAACAACAGATGTTTGAATGTAAGCCCAAGTGATTTTTCAAACCCTCCTCATACGTATATATATTCTCAACTTAAGTATGAGGTAAGAATCATTTCAATGGACTGTTCATGCCCCTAGAACCTACTAAAGGATTTTCATCACTGATTTCGCTTATTCTTTCATCCAATCGCAATATAATTTTTTTTCAATCGCCACCTTTTTTGGGTAATTTGCTTTTTTGACAACTTGAGGACAATTTGAAAACATGTTCGCCTTGGGTCATTTTATTTGAACTCATTGTTCATTATTATTACAAAAAAAAATGCAAAGTGAGCATATAAATTTATTATATAACTTTTCTTTTAGTGTTTTGTTTTAATAACTTGGTGAATTGGGTGATGCAAAGTCCGTGTTAAGCTGACATCGAAAGCGCCTGTTTTTTTAAACAAAAGTTAGAAAGAGTTAAATTTCGCAATTAGTTTCTTATAACTCGCAGTGATGCGCATCCGTTGATACCACTTTCGAGCATATCCGACCAATTTTCGACATGATTAATAAATGGCCTAAACAGTCTTAAACGAGTAGAAAATATAGTAATGCGCCGGACGACGCCGCTCCGATATTTTCGACATTCGGCGGCGGCGTTCGAAAAACGACCAAAACCGGCGGCGGCGTATACCTCTAATACTTAGAGCCTAATCCATTAAACCTTCGACTGCAATTTTTAAGTAAATGCAATTCAAGTTTTTGGTTTAGTGAAAAATGTTTATCTTATCTGTTCAAATAATATATGTATGTAGATATAATACATGTATAATTTTCCATTTATCTTCCTAGGTAACTACGGGTCACAAACACAGCCAATACAAATTTCCGTAAACCACCCGTTTCTGTTCTTCGTCATCGATCGTGATCTTGATGTTGCTGTAATGGCTGGCCGTGTTTTAAATCCTTTGAATGTGCGAATACAGTAAACGCACATACTTGACGTTATATAAATGATACTGAAATGTATAAGTTAGCAGAAAATAATAAAACTAAATTAAACAATTTCTATTTAATTTTATATTTTTTAATAAGAAATCAGTCGCTACATCAAAACTGTCTAATTTTAAAGATGACATTTTTTCAGATATCTGACGCATTATTTCCAAGGGTGGACGTGAGCTAAGCGTCCATATACGTATACTTTGAGCGAGATCCCAACGACTACTTCATCAAAATCAACGACAGCTCATTTAGTTTGATTTCGATCACAGTCATAAATGATCACAGTTAACATTTCCATTCTCGCAGAGTAAGGAAGTGTCGCACGCGCGCTTAAAACAATGTACCAAAGAGTGCGGGTGACACGTACTCATTGTAGGAATAACAGCCTAACCGCAGAAAAGTATGCAGTATTTAATACCATTTGTCACAAGAAATAATAGTCTGAACTCCTATACTTTTACATAGGACTTAAGTGGAACTACAGAACTGCCACCAAGTTCCAACCTTCGCTAACGTAAAAATTCATCGCCAAAAATCTCTAAAACAGTATCAAGGGCGCAGAAAAGTATTCAACATTTAGTACCATTTAGTCGTAACGAATAAGGAGTAAGACTGTTAAGCTGGAGACATTGGTGCTTTATCGGTAACCGTATCGGTAACCTTATAACAGCTGATTCGACCAACCTTATGGGAATCAATGCAATCGATTATTGGTGCCGCTAAGGTCGTAACCGTATCGTAGCCAACCAATTGGTTTTTGGTTTACCGTCGTAACGATAAACAGCTGATTACGTTAGGGATACGACTACAGCGATACGACAAACGGCACCAATGACTCCCGCTTTATTTCTTGTAACCAAATGCTACAAACTTTTCTGCGAACCTGATACTCTTTTAGATACCTTTGGCGATGGAGTTTTAACAGCGACAGAGATTTGAGGATTTTGTTTTGGCTCTGGACTAGAGTTGGGTCGTTTCGTTCTGTACTTGTTCAATTGACCGGGTATCTCAACTGAACAAGTGAACCTGATCTTCGATTTCGGTTCTATTTGTTCTTTTAGTTCGTTTCATCTTATGTTATTCTTTCTCCCTTCTCGTTCGCGAACATTGTAAATTTATACATACATACGTAGAAATTCACAGGGAGCCGGAATGTCGATGATGACACTTACACTAAAAATATACTGTAACGAATTTAGTGCAAATCCTCTTATTTGCCCTTCTGCTAACGTTCGAATCACTAACTGTTGAATAAATAACTCCACTATTCAATAATGCAAAATGGCCTTTAATAAAGTTCTTCACAACAACACTACTATTGCTCGCCAGATAGCGTCTTAAATCAAACTGATTGTCCGTGCCTCTACTGTTGCGGCCTTTTATACTCTGTGATTTCTCGTTTGCATACTTCTAGGCTCTTCCAGAATTTACTTAGTTACTGCTATATAATTATAACTACAGATGCACGTGTATAGCTTCTCATATGCGCGTGTATTTGTGAGCGACACTTCCAGAATTATAATTGCATACTTTTCGGAGCATCTCAGATAAGATATCTGCATGTGTTTGTGCGTCTCTTCTCCGCTGCGTGTACGTACATATGTGTAGACATAATGATTTGATCTATTGATGTGCATACACGTCACTGCTTAGCATCGGCTTAGAGAAGATAGTATCCCTTTGAACCAACTCTGGTCTGGCGTCTGCGATTGTCCGTTGATAGTACAAGACTGACTTTCCCAAATATCGTTGACGACGATGGCAGTGGTCGCTCGTTGGTGTCTTCCACTTCGCCGCGCACGGCTGCGCATACGTATATTTTGACGCCGTCTAAATATTTGTGAAGGCGGCTTAGACATCCTGCCCGCCCTGCAGGGAGGTGCTTGTAAGCACCTTCTGCAGCTCCTGCAAGGCGCGGATGGTGATATCCAAAGCGCGACTGGAATTGCGCCGTTCGCCTTGCGCCGTTTGCAGGCCGTCTGGGTGCGCGCGATCGTGCGCTTGACCGTCCGTTTTGTTTTGGGGGTTTCCGCGGGTTTGGTCGCAGGGTGCGCCTTTTGTGCCCTACAGGCGCAGGTGGACTTTCTCTCTTCATTCTTCTTTTTCGACCTGGGTTTCGGCTTCCGGGATGCTTGCTGTGTTGGGACCTTTCCTTGACCACGTTAACTTGTCGGTCCATTGTGCAGGAGGGTGTGATGCGCCAGACGGCACATTTTGCACGACCCTCGGGAGTCGCATTCACCCTGTATGCGTGAGGGCTAAGCAATTATAGCAATAGCCCTGTGCCCTGGCCACTGTAGCACGCTGCGGTGGCCGCACCGCCTTAAAAGCCGGGCAGGTCCGCAGCGCGTGGTAGCGGTGGCAGAGCCGACACTGGAGGCAGTTATCGGTCTCTGTTGTGGGAGCCAGTGGGCATACTGGTCGAGATGCCATGATGGTGTCGTCCTGAAAGTACAAGAGCAGGCAGAGAAACGAGAAGTAATTTGATACAGCGGATGATAAGCGGATATTTAATACGGAAATTTTCATATACAAGGAAAGCGTATATAAGCTATAGCGCCGGGCGCGAAGAGTGCTCCATTGGAAGAAAGCATAGTTTTACTAAGGGGCGCATGACAAGCCCATTTCGGGTGCGAACCTGTACAACCCGAGCATGGTTGTCAGGGCCGAGGCGAACGTTCTCGATTCGTTCCAGACGCCACTCGGTGGGTGGGAGCGATTCTTCTTTAATTACGACGAGATCGCCTGGTTGAGGATTTCGCTGTGGCGTTTGCCATTTATAGCGCTTCTGAAGGTCCTTCAGATAATCCTCTTTCCAGCGTCGACTGAATTGGTGATGAAGCAATTTGAGATTTTCCCATCGATTTATCCAGGAGAGGTCTTCCGCGTTTGGCTCAGGAATGGCTAATAGCGGTGCACCTGGAAGGAAGTGACCCGGAGTGAGCGCTGTGAAGTCAACTGGGTCCTGGGATAGTGAGGTTAGAGGCCTCGAATTGAGAACTGCTTCAATACGCGCCAACAGCGTCGTGAATTCTTCGAATGTAAACTTGTGGGATGCAGCGGTTTTTTGAAGTGGGTTTTAAAACTTTTTACTGCGGATTCCCACAAGCCGCCCATATGAGGGGCGCTGGGTGGAATATACTGCCACTTTATTCCCTGGGGGGGGGGCTCATATTTCTGCACAATGTCCGCAGAGCATTCGTTAAGAAATTTAACGAAGTCGCGTTCGAGTGCGCGCTGAGCGCCAATGAACGTTTTACCATTGTCGCTCATCATTTTTGAGGGATAAGCTCGTCTGCCAACGAATCGGGCGAATGCTGCTCGAAAGGCTTCAGTAGTAAGGTCCGATCATAGCTCGAGGTGTACTGCCTTTGTGGAAAAACAGACAAATACAGCCACGTACCCTTTTATGATAGTGGTCGACCTCAGAACCGATGCTTTTATTTGGAATGGACTTGCAAAGTCTACTCCTGTTGTGGAAAAAGGGGAGTGAGAAATTGCGGCGCTCAGGTGGTAGAGCTGCCATTATTTGCGTGCTCATTTTCTGATTGAAAAGCGTGCAAGATTTGCATTGAAAAATACATTTCTTTATAAGAGGCTTTAGTTTTGGTACGTAGTACTCTTGCCTCATCATTTGGAGCATTAACCTCATTTCTGCATGAAGAATCAGGCGGTATAAAAACTCCAGATACAACTGGTAGAGCCTTGAATCCAGAGGAAGGATTACTGGATGCTTCTCGTTGTATTGCATTGTAGAATGTTCCAATCTTCCACCGATACGTAGGAGCCCGTATCCATCCAGAAATGGGTCAAGAGCCAGAAGGGAACTCTTTTTGCTTATTGGCATATTGTTTTGTAAGGCGCTCTTTTCCGCCCCGAAATGGCGAGATTGTGCCATTGACACAAGCCGTGTTTTCACATGTTGCAACTCTTTGTACGTCAGATGGGGATTATGTGTTGTTGCCACCGATTTGGATTTGTTGCAGGCATTGTTCGCAAAGCGGAACACGTATGCAATCACACGGAGAGCTCGAGAGTATGAGGAGAAACGTTGAAGAATATCTTCCTCTTCCTCGAGTGCGTGATATGCTTCGACCTTGTGTTTCTCGGGTGGAGAGGCGCTACCTGCTTTCGGCTTTGGCCATGCCGAAATGTGGCAAGAAAACCATTGTGGTCCGTGCCACCAAAGTGAAGAGCCTATCAAATCATACGGCTTGCAACCACGTGTGCCAAGATCAGCAGGGTTGTCTTGGCTAGATACATGGCGCCAGGTGCCGCTGGGAAGATATTCTCGAATTTGAGAGGTACGGTTGGCCACATAAGTCTTCCAGGTCGATGGAGATTTCTGTAGCCAGGCTAGTACAATCTCAGAATCTGACCATAAGAATGTGTTGCATGCTTGTAAGTCGAGCTGTTTTCGAACAGTTGAAGCCAGTTTGGCGAGTAGGACTGCACCACATAGCTCTAAGCGGGGTAAGCTTACAGTTTTTATGGGGGCAACTTTGCCTTTCGCAACCAAAAGTGAAGATTTTATTTGGTTGCCCACATGTGTGCGGATGTAAATCGCTGCGCAATATGCTTCTTCCGAGGCATCACAGAACCCGTGGATTTGGGTGCCTTGCCCTGGAACGACATTAACCCATCGAGGGATTTCGATGTGGCAAATGGCTGGCAGATTTTCTGCGAAATGTTGCCATTTGATAATGTTGCGGGCTTGGCGCTTTCATCCCAATCGCTGCCATCCAGCCAGATTTCTTGGAGAAGCATCTTGGCCTGGATCATAACTGGCGTACAGCCATCCCGCCGGGTCAAAAAGTTTTGCAACAGAGGATAAAATTTGTCGCTTTGTGACCGCATTTTGGGTGTGTTCCGGCAGAATGGTGTATGAAAATTTGTCCATGAGCGCGTTCCATCGAATGCCAAGAGTATTGGTATTGGAAGTGCTCTCAAATTTTAAGAAGTTGGAGTCTAGAAAATCCTCCTTCGGAAACTGTTCTAATATGGCCGGGTGATTAGCCGTTAATTTCTTTAGTATCAAACCAGCTGATTTTAGGACGTTTATCACTTTAACGAGTGATTCAGTGGCGTAATCGATGGTATGACTTCCGGATAGGATGTCGTCGACATACGTTTTGAGAATTGTTGCAGCCAACGGGAATGTCGCTTTCGTGTCATCGGATAGTTGATACAACGTACGAATAGCGAGATATGGTGCACAATTGACGCCGAATGTAACCGTTTTTAGATTGAAATCGCTAACAATGGAGTTGGCCGATTTTCGAAATAGGATTCGCTGAAAATCTTGGTCGTCCTCGTGTATAAGGATCTGACGGTACATTTTTTCAATGTCTCCATTGAACACATACTTATGCATGAGCCACTGTAGAAGTAGTAGCATGAGATCTGGTTGGAGAGTTGGACAAGTGTATAAAACGTCATTCAGGGATTTGCCTGACCCAGATTTTTTTGAGGCGTTGAAAACCACACGAACTTTGGTGGTGACCTTATCTGGTTTGACTACCGCATGATGTGGCAAGTAAAATGAGAAGACCTTGCCATTCGAAGTTATTTCGCATGGGTCGATAGATTCCATGTGATCAAGGTCGAGATATTCTTGCAACACATTGTTGTACATTTTACCTAACTCCCCCTTTTTCTGAAGCGATCGCTCCATGCTGAAAAACTGCTGCAGAGCAGCCGGGCGGGATTTGCCGAGAGAGAGTTTTTCAGGAAACTCTTCCTTGAATGGAAGTCGCACAATGTATCGACCGTTTGGTGCACGTGTCGTGGTTGTTGCATATATCTGCTCACACGCTTGATCCTCGGGGATATCTGTGGAGGTTGTGGAATTTCCTCCTCTTCCCAAAATTTTCTCAGTTGAGAACTGAGGGTCTCGTTTGACGCTTGGACTTGCGTCGAGAATGACACAACATTTTCAGTTATTGGACCACTGAGAATCCAACCAAAAATGGTTTGTTGCGCAAGTATGCTATCGCCCACCTTTTTTATACCTTCCAGCAGAATTTGTGGAAGTATGTCGCTGCCAAAGACCATGTCAGTCTGACCCGGTATGTGGCAACTGGGATCAGCGAGCTCAAGGAGTTGGAACTGCTGCCAGATTTTGCGACTAATGGTGGAGGTTGGCAGATTCTTTGTGAGTTGCGGCAACACAATGGCATGAGCCTTTATCCTTTTCATGGCCTTGGATGCAACCAGTGTCAAAGGACAAAGTTTGGAGGACTTTTGTACGACTTGTCCACCCATGCCAGAGATTTCAAACTTTGAATGTTCGAATGGAAGTTTCAACCGTTTTTGAACTTTCGAGGAAATGAAAGTTCTTTCCGAGCACTGATCGATAAGGGCCCTTAGTTGAAATAATTCCCCTTCGTGTTCGACTGCGACCATGGCAGTAGGAACGAGAATTTGGTTATCATTGGCTGCATGCAATGATTGAACCGGTGCGTGTTTTGAACAACACGGTAGCTCGCTTCTGCGTTTGTCGAACGGGAGGTGTTGACTCAGCAGTTGTGTGCTGCACGTTTGGTGCATTTGTTCGCGGGGTGGAACGTGGAGTTTGTGGGCTCGCGTGCAACAGCGTATGATGCCGTTGATGACATGTCGAACATGACCACTTGCTCGTGCACTCATTGATGATATGAGTGCTGCTAAGGCAGTTTGTGCACAGCTTAGCAAGTTTTACGAATTGTGCCCGGTTTTGCACAGACATTCGTTTGAAACGTGGACAGAATCTAATAAGGTGCGGGGAGTTGCAACATTGGCAAGTTTCCTTTTTAGATTCTGCCACAAGGGTTTGCGTCCTGTTGAAGGACCTGTTTTGCGCAGAATTTTGATGATCGACTGGTTTTTGTTTGCTTGGTTGAAGCCTATTGACTCTTTCAACGACTTCATATCTCGAGATGAGAAAGTCGTTCATTTGTGACCATGAGGGTAGATCTCTTCGAGAAGAGAAAGATTGTTCCCAAAGTGACAGGGTTGTTTCGGGGAGCTTTGATGAACAAATGTACGCCAGTATCGGATCCCAACTATCTGTCGTAACTCCTTGGGAGTGAAGGACGGATAGGCAGTTGTTGATTGTATTTTGCAATTTCTGAAGTTGCTCACTGTTTTCGGATTGAATAGTGGCAAGAGTCAGTAAGGATTTGATCTGGTTGTCAACCAGGATCCGCTTGTTTTCGTATCGTGACCGTAAAGCTTCCCAGGCAAGGTCAAAGTTATCATCGCTCAACGCATATTGCTTGACGATGGAGCTGGCTTTGCCTTGCGTTTTTTACCGGAGATGGTACAATTTCTGAGCACGGGAGAGCCTTGGGTGGTTAATATACACCGCTGTGAACATATCACGAAAAGCGGACCATTCTTCATAGCCACCATAAAAGGTCTCCGTGTCACATGCTGGGACATTGAGGTAAATATTTGCCCGATTTGAAGCCGTGCCCAATAATCATCTAGTGATTTGTCCTTTATCATGAGATACGATTCAGTGTGATCCTGAATCGGTGCTTCGTTAAATTTTGCACAGTATCTCATCAGATTGTCACTTTCCGCGATGAACTTTTTTGGATGGGTCAACTGATTTGGATTTCCGGCGGGGGGATGTTGACCTTTCCTTGGACGTTTCTTTCTTTGGGCCACCTTTTGGTTTTGTCCCGGTTTCGGACGTTTTTGGGGGACTGAGAGGCATTTTATGCAAACTTTTGGGTTTTCACCAAAAAAAAAACGAATAAAATATTTGTCCGCTCAGAGAACGTTCGCAAAATTCGAAGATGGAAAACTCTGTGCCACAGAAATTTAAAAAAAGGGAATTTAAATTGGTGGCGGTGTTTGTGTTTGTGTTTTTTTTTTTTTTTTTTTGAAAAATAGAGTCAAGCACGGATAACGGGACGTTCCTTAAATGATTTAAATTCGCTAAATTCGGAATTTAATAGTATGTATAATGTTTTGTAAAAACAAAAAATATAAAATTAAAAAAAAAAATCACAAACACTTTTCACTTATTTATACGTGTAAATATACGCGTGGAAATAAACGTGTATTTGTAAATTACTGGTATATATAGGTATGTATATATTAGAAAATAATAATATGTACTTGAAGTTTGTACGGATATTTTTTTTGAAAGTTCCTATAGGGACGAAAATATCTCAAACTTAGTTTTGTACGCCAGAATAAGTACAAATGTACGTGCGCAATATACAAACGTATGTATGTATATATTAGGGCGGGTCGATTTAAAAATCGCTCATTGCTCTGCGAAAATCGTATTCTAGGGATCAAAATAAGAAACTTTGCCGAAGGAACCATACCTCTAAAACGAATTCTGATGTCCCCCCCTTTGGGTCGAACTTTTGGGTAGGGGCAATTTCAATTCTACCTGCTGTGTCTTGTGGTGGCTTAAAAAAACAACACAAGCAATTTTACGATCTCCAATTGTGTCAAAGTGATACCTTCATTTTTTAAAACGGTTGAATAAAAAACCCACACAACTATGTTTACGACATGCAAATGCATAACAGCGATGCCTTGGTTTTAAAAGGGGGTTGTAAAAAAGCTAATTTCTAATAATTTTTTTTAATTTCTTTTCTATTACTAAGTTAAATTCATTTTTTCATTTACATATGTTCTGACTAAATAAATTTCTAAAGAGAAAAATAAACTCCAAAAAGAAAAAACATAGGCATCTCAATGTGGGATTTTTCAAAATTTGCCCCTACGACCCAAAGGGGGGGGGGGGGGGGGGGGGGGGGGGACATCAGAATTCATTTTAGAGGTATGGTTCCTTCGGCAAAGTTTCTTATTTTGATCCCTAGAATATGATTTTCACAGAGCAATGGGCGATTTTTTTGCCTCCGCACAAATCGACCCGGCCTAGTATATATATTTGTTTGTGCGAACGTATGCACGAGAATCAGATGAGCTTCTCTGTTTATGTTTACAAACAGAAGAGTTTGTTTTGATTCGCTTCTTCGTCGCTTTAATGTCGCGTTTCTTTTGTGAAACTGAGTGCGCTCGATTGCACTGTTGGGAGAGTGCATCAAAGAAAGATGAAAAAATTGCAATTATGAGAGAGGTTGAGAAATTTGATCAGCAGTACACAACTCTCGTTGCTATACGTGCTGGGAGAATGTCGCTGGAAGAGCGACTTGAACGTGTGAGTAAACACGTATGATGTTCTCAGAGTGGAGAAATAGGAATGTTGGAAAAGCAACTTGAAATTATTTGGACATGTATGTAAGTATGTACATACGTATGAATATTGTAACGAATTTTCTGCAAAATTCTTTTATTTGCAATCCTCCGCTAAGTTCGAATCACTAAACTGTTGAATAAATAACTCCAATATTGAACAATGGAAAAATGGCCTTTATTAAAGTACTTCACAATAACACTTATACTTTGCTACTCGCTGGCTTAATAACCAAACTGATTGATAGCTCAACTCAAACTGAAATACAGCGCCTCTACATCTGTCGCCTTTTATACTCTTTGGTTTCCTCGTTCGCCTTTTTCTAGAATCTACTAGCATTGTCCATGAGCTCTCAAACTTCTCAGCTATAACTAAAATTGCACAATTTTATACATCTTTTAGGCGCTTCCAGAATCTACTAGTCCAGTAGCTCTCAAACTTCTCAGATATATGCATGTATTTGGGCATTGACTCTCCGCTGCTCGTATTCGTACATGGTACATATGTGTAGACGCAATTATTTATTCGTTTATGTAGATACATAAAGATTGAATTATTGATGTGAATGTTTGTAGTTTACAGCCTCTCGCGCACACATAGGCGTAAATTCATCTGTGTGTGACATCTCTCGGCTGCCTTATGTATGTGTATACATGATTTGATTATTGACGTAAATACTGCTTAGCATGGCCTTAGTGATGGTATAGCTTAGTGATGCTAATATCCGTGACAATATTATACTTTTCTATATGCTGCGAAGCAGAAAAAATGATTTGGAAGTTGAACTGTATCGCCAAGTTCAACGCTCTGTGCAAACAACGGGGTAAACTCAGCTGTAGAAGAAATTTTTGCTGATGTTGTTCTTGCACAGTGGATTTGAGTAGGCAAGTAAACTGCAATTTTTGTTGGTTGAATACCACTGAAAATTTTTTACATATATATATATATAATTGGCGGATTTTGCCTATTGGTATAGCGGAATATTTTCTACCAATTTTTGGTTGCAAAAAAGTTGCAGTAAAACCAACGGTAAGAAAATTTCCGCAATATTCATATATATATACGTGGATATATATATGTATATATGTTTTGCAGTTTACAAAAAATAATATAACTTTTGTGGAAAAAAGTTGTATTATTTTCTGGTATTTTTTTTATGGAAAATAAAAAAACTGCATACTCACCAATTCTTGTATGTACTGCTTCTTATTGTGTTGTTGTTGCCTGGTCTGCTTGTTGTTGATGATAAGCTGGCTGTTGTTGCTGCTGCTTGGTTGCTTAGGTAAAGATGATATTTAATTTTTTATTTTTTGTTTCAAAATTTCCTTTTCTCTTTTAAAAAACAATTTTTCTGTGCATTTAAGTGTTTATATTAATATATGTTTGTATGATAAGTGCGCCCACAATTTCCAAAAAAATTTTTTTTCTTTGTGTTTTAAAGATCTTAAATTTTTTTTCGCAATTTTTTTTTTTTTTGAATATGTTCAATTCTCTGTTTGTATATACATATGTATATAAGCAGCTTTTAAACTTTGTGTTGTTTTTTGCCACACTTCCTTCACTCAGTTTTTATTCACTGTGTCTCCACTTTTGTATGTTTTGTTTTAAACAATTTTTATTTATTTTTCAAACGAACGAAAATTCGATTTTAATTTAATTTTTGTTTTAATTATAATTTTAGGGGTTGGGCCAAAGATGGCTGCGAAGGACCATGAACCAACTCTACTTTTCTATATGCTGCGAAGCAGAAAAAATGGTAGGTCGCTGGTTCATATCCGGCTCGAAGGACCATGAACCAACTCTGGTCTTTCTTCGCTACACTTAACACTTCCAATTAAAAAGGTTTATAGTTTTTCTTTAAAAACGTTATAAATTCACTAATTTTATTTCTTCATAGTTAATAGTTATACATTATTTTAGAACTTCAAATTCAAAATTTAATTTTAGACTTTAGATAACTCGAAGCAGTTATATAAAAGTATATTAATGTATAAAGGAGCGCGTCCTCGATTGTCCGTTGATAGTACAAGACTGACTTTCCCAAATATCGTCGACGACGATGGCAAAGGTCGCTCGTTGGTGTCTTCCACTTCGCCGCGCACGGCTGCGCATACGTATATTTTGACGCCGTCTAAATATTTGTGAAGGCGGCTTAGACACCCTTAGTGTTGCTAATATTCGTCACAATACATACGCAAAGCATTGCTGCATACACACCCCTCTCTATACTTGTTGACTTTTTTCGTGGGTGTGAGCAGCAGTCAACAAATTTGCTTGAAAAAAAGGAACAGATGAACAAAAAGAACAACTTGTTCGTTCATCAGAAAAAGAACGAAAGAACCGAATCTCTGAAATGAACGAAAAAGCCCAACTCTACTCTGGACTTAAGGTACCATAGCGGCTGCACGCACGCCAAAATGTAGGTCGAATGTAGCGAAGGACGAAATTTGGGGGCTGGTCGAATGTCCAATCCAGTATATTTGGATGTAAGGTGGTTGCTAGCGTAATACCATCGACGTGGATATCCATTACGGTCGATATTTGCTTTGTCTATGTTGTAGATTCGTTCGGGGAGGATTTGGTCGGTGACAGTGTCAGATTGCGCGAGGTAAAAAACTCAAAATACTAGGGAAATAGTTGTTCATTTTATAGCATAGCTTACCAATAAATGCGCCTGGGCTTGTTGCCATTATCGTGCAGTCATCGGTGAAATACTCAATGGTAACTCCATCTGTTGGGGAAGGGAGTTTCGACATGTAGAAGTTAAACAAGAGTGTGTATAGGATACCACCATGTGGCACACCTTACTTAATTCTTCTGGGCTTTGATGTTATGTTCCTGATCTGCACCGATGCCTGCCGACCACACAGATAATTTGCAGTCCACCTTTTTAGGTTTGGAGAAAGGGTGGGCCTTTCCAAGTCTTGCAGTAACATATGTGATCGACTATGTCAAAAGCTTTAACCATGTCTAGCGTTACGAACTCAGTTTAAGGGTGGGATTTTTGATCGAGTCCGCAATTTATTTGCGGCGGAAAGATCGGTGGTGGTGCTAAGTTATTTTCGATAGCCATGCTGATTGGCAAGTCGCAGGTTTGCTGTGAAATAAGGGAGGGAGGGACGGCTTCAAGTGTCTTGGCTACTGGCGATAGGAGAGATATCGTTCAATATGAGGTTGCTACGTTAGCGGCTTCTCAGGCTTTAGTTGCCGTATCACCCTCGCCATTTTAAATTTTTCAGGGAGTGCCAGATATTTTTAGCCCTTATATCCAAGGTTTTTAAGCATCGGCATGGCAATCCCGTTCGGGCCTAGTGCTTTAGATTAGCTAAACAGGCTTCTTGAACCTCTTTGGCGGTGAATGCAACAGGGAACGCGATGTGTTTATGCTTGTGTGCGCGTCTGTTGGCCTGCCGCTCACGCATCCGATAGCTCTTTATCGGTGAAGGCGATGGAAATTTTCTTGTTAAGCTTAGTCGGATTTGAGAGGGACTTTACGGTTACACAAAGTTTATCTACAGAGGCAGATAGGTTACAGTTCTTTAGGTGTTCCTCCGACCTCTCCCGCTTTTGTTTGTCTACTGTCTGATACGCACGTTTATTTTTCCTGATTGGTCGCCATGGTATTTTTGTCTTAAAGGGTCAAGTTCTCTCGCTTAAGTTGCGGCTGCCGTTGGAAAGTGTGGACGGATTTCCGGAATTCGTCCAGCGGGAATCAAACGAGCCAACGCAGTTTCAATGACCTTTCGGAAAGCACATTCCCCGAAACGAACGTCAGTAGAGTATGAGGGACGGCGAAAAGATTATCTGTGTATGCTTTATATTTTTTACAATTTCCCTTTTTAAAATTTTTGAAAGTGCGTTTCTCAGATGGCATGAATTCGGCTGATCGATCAACGAGAGGATTATGGGTAGGTGGTCGGATGCCAATGTTACCGTCGGTTGCCAGCTAACGCAGTTCACAAGTCTTGCGCTTACGGTGGAGACGTCTGGCGAGTTATGACAAGCTCCTACCATTCGTGTGGGTTCGTCCTCGTTTATTGTGCAGATTTCGTTTCCTCTGTTTGATCCGCCAGCATCTCACCGCTCCTGCCTCCTTGTATATCAGAATGCCACAGATCGTGATGGGCATTAAAATCGCCAAGAATAATGAGATTTTCAGCAGTGAGAATACCACTGGTGCCATGGCAATATCCACTGGGAAGCAGGTGACAGGAGGGATGTATGTACATACATAATAATAATTTGTAAATTCGCATCGCCCTTCCGGAACGATATTCTTTGACGATACAGGACATTGTCCCTGTATCCTATGTCGGTATCAAAAGGATTATACCGCATAGAGTAGTGAGTGATAAATGTGCGTCCGTCTCTGTTTCCTCTTGCACGACATTATAGCCAAAGCAGGTTTGTAAAGCAGATTTTGCAGTGAGCTCAATATCTTGGATCGCAGTTATGCGAATTTTGTGCCGCTACATGAAGGCGACTATCTGCGTGATCTTCCCAGTTAGCCCCTTACAGATTTAATGCACTTTTCTGAAGTGCAACGGGGAAGACGGCGTCAGTCTGTGGGTAAGAGAAGGGTGGTTGCGCCTAGGTTGTATAAGGATGGTTTGTAAGTGATTTTGAGACCCTGGGACGGGACGTCCTAGGGAGAGCGCCGGAGTTTCTGGTGTTGTTGGATGTTTGGTTTGGCAGCACGGTGCGACAAAAGCACCCGTCCGGGAATTAACGTCGCTGAGGCCAAAACATCTAAGAAAATGGCATCGTCAAAAGCAGGAATTGCATTTGCGGATATCTTTAACGTATATATTCCGTAATAGCAAAACGTGCACAGGGTAATAGGGGCTAAGAGTATGTTTCACGAGTAGGTGCTATGAGCGGAAAGAGGGGGAGAAGACGGGGCAACAGTGGTGCCGTGGGCTGCGAGCAGCAGTGAAGCTACTTGAGGGTAGTCTGAGGGCGCAGACTTCGGGACGTTTTGGGGTTTGAACCGCAAGCTGCAACAAAAGGTTTGAAGAAATAACAGGGGGTCAACGAGTGTTGGGATCAGGCCCAGAACACCCCGTTCTATGCAACCTTCCTTTTACCGAGACACACTGATAGGAGTGTGACCGTCCTAAAAAAATTCGTTTCCGGCACACGCAGCAAAACCATTTCTCTGAACCGCGGTTTGGTTAAACACCTTCCCGGAGCAAGAGAGTATGGAGCAGTCCCGCTGCAAGTATCTGCTCTGAGGATGACAATATGTGGGAGGGGATTTAAATGAGGTTACACTGAAATAAGCCGGGTCACTCCGGTACATAGAAAACTGGAAGCTCTCACAAGGAATGGTGACACCAAGAAAACAATTAAATACATAAATGGTACTCCTAAAATAGTTGATAAGCGCGTTTTTCACTCAGCAGAAGAAAAGCAGAGAAATAATTAATGTATCACCTATAGGTGACACAAGAGGTCTGCGAACCAAATTAAAAAAATTCTTGACGTTATCTGCATGTTGTAACCGTGACATTATTTGCGTAAGTGAATCTTGGCTAAATCCTTTCATCAATGGCGGTGAGATGATTAGCGAAACCTACACCTTGTTCAGAAAAGATAGAGACGACGTGACAAGTAACCTTAAACCCGGTGGAGGAGTCTTTATCAGATAAACGACATATCTATGCTGAAGTGTTACCTATTGAACATAATGAAATTGACCAACTTTTCATTAAAATTAATTGTGCTTTGCATAACCTTTTAGTCGGGTGCGTATATATACCCCCACAATCGCCAACTGAGGTGTATGCCAACCATGCTTCTACTATATCGCTCTTAAAATCAAAACACCCTAGTTGCAAGCTGGTTGTTATTGGCGAATATAATCTTCCGAGTAGCAACCGACTAGGAGAGTGTCAGAGTATATTATTTAATGAAATGGAAATGTTGGGGTGTCAACAACTTAACGAAGTTAGTAATGCAACCGGTCGAATCCTTGACTTGTGCTTCTGTGACATAGACACACTTGTGGTTAAAGCGTCGCCTATAATTGAAGAATATAAACACCATCCAGCATTAGGTTGCGATATCGAAATTACGCCTAAATTAAAGCCAAATTATACCCCCACATACGCCTTCAAAATTGGCGATTATGTTAAGCTAAACAGATTTTTCTTGCAAACCAATTGGGTGGAACTATATGAACTACAAACAACTGATGAAAAAGTAAATTTCTTCTACAATAAAATCAAAGAAGGGATCGACAAGTTTATTCCCATCCAAGCGCCAAGAGGAACTAACTACCCGATTTGATACTCAGCTAGATTGATCAACAAAATAAAACTTAAAAAAAGCTCATAGAACATACAAGAAAAAACATTCACCTGCTGCTTATCGAAAATTCGTTAAATTGAGACAGGAATGCAAAATCCTAAGCAAAGCATGTTACAACAAATACACATCAAGAATCGAGAATCTGCGAATTACCGATACGAAGCAATTTTGGAAATTCGTAAAGCAAAAGAGATCTAATAACCTAGAGATTCCTTACTCAGTAACTTGGGGTGATATGTCCGCCAACGGCGGTAACGAAGTTAGCAAAATGTTTGCCTTATTTTTTAAAAGCATTTACGACAACAACGTACCTATTCGTCCCAAGAACGGTACAGTTGCCAATGACATAGCACTTGGAAGTAACGACGTAAATATAAAAATGTTTTATACCCGTTTCGACGATGTTTTCGAGGAGCTAATAAAGCTAGATATAAAAAAGGGTGCCGGGCCTGATGGATTACCTAACTTATTTCTTAGAAACTGTGCTGTTGGACTCGTAGAACCAATAACTGCTATCTTCGATCGCTCGTTTCAGACAGGTATGTTTCCCTCAGCTTGGAAATCGTCGTACATTACCCCAATACACAAATCAGGTTCGAGGTCAGATGTAAGTCACTACAGACCAATCTGTATACAATCGTCGATCGCAAAAGTATTCGAGAAAATTATTTTCCCGCAATTAACTTTTAGCTTCAAAAATATAATTTCAACTCGACAACACGGTTTCTTCGGTGGTAGATCGACTACAACGAATCTTTTTCTATACACAAACCACATTTTAAATACTATGAGCCAAGGATTTTATGTACATGCAATTTATACAGACTTTAGTAAAGCGTTCGACATGGTGGATGACGTAATTCTAATTAAGAAAGTGAACCACTATGGTGTAAAAGACAAAGCCTTGGACTGGATACGAACTTATCTATCGGAAAGGTTTCTAAATGTGCGTGTCAACGGTCATGTATCCCAAGAATATGAAGTAGTTTCTGGCGTTCCACAGGGTTCTCATCTTGGTCCGATCCTTTTCAACATCTTTATTAATGATATTGGTGACAATCTTATGTCAGAATATCTATTATATGCAGACGACTTAAAACTATACACATCAGTCAAGAGCAGTAACGAAGTCTCTATTCTGCAAAACGATGTCGATAAGCTGCTTTGCTGGTGCGTGGAGAATAAACTCAATTTATATGTATATTAAGAAATGTGCCGCAATGTCTTTTTCACGATCACGTTCTCTGCACCCTGTTCAGTACTATCTGCAGGGTGAAATACTGGCATCAGTTACATCAATAAACGACCTAGGTAACACCATTGATAACAAATTAAATTTTACCGATCATGAGGACAAAATCACATCGCAAGCACACAGAACACTTGACTTCATCTTTAGATCTAGTAACGACTTCTGCGACGCCAGAACAATTACGAGACTTCACACAGCACTGGTTAGACCAACATTGGAGTATTGCTCAAATCTGGTCGCCGAACACCAATGTGCTAGCTAGCAAAGTGGAAAAAATACAGTACAAACTCTGCAAGCACATCGCATACATTTTATAAAGAAAACGCCTTAACCTAAGCATTGAAGAAGTTAAAAACAGTATAATATAACGAAGTTAGAAAACCGCAGGCAAACTGCAGACTCAATATTTTTCTATAAAATGATCAATGGACACATCGATTGTCCTGAAATATTAGAGCAATTTGGTCTGATTTGCAATAAGCCAGATCTAAGGACAAGAAGACTATTACACAATGTAAACTCAACAAGATCGTATGTGTGTAACGGACCAAGGAATAGAATAGCAAACACTGTTAATTGCAATGCGATATTCTCTGCTAAAATTAAAAAATTAAAAGAAGTTTCTAAATTTCATTGTTACTATTCAACTTAATTCCCATATTTGTATATTCATAGTTTGCCATTCTCTTTTTTTCTCTTCTTTAATCAAATATGTTAAACAATTATGATGTTGTGTAATGCCGATTGGCGTAAATTTTTATTTCATTCATGTTTATAAATAAATAAATAATAATAATAATAATTTGGCCGGATTTCCGAAATTGTTCCAGCGGAAATAAAGCGAGCCAGCGCGGATTCGAGGACCTTGCGAAAAGCACGTTCCCCTTGGCGGACATGAGTAGGTATTGGGAGGGCAGCATAAAGCCGTTCCTGTTCATTGCACTCGTGGCATAAAACGAAAATTATTTAGCGTATTCACTCCATCAGACATCACCTCCAAGCCACTCATGTTTTTGTTTGTGCTGTTTAGAGTTACTTTTACCTCTCTCACTTTCCTCCTTCAAATTTCTGCAACCCAGTTTAAGTTTAAAATTATAAGGTATACATACTGTTTGTTAACAGATAAGTTAAAATAACATTTTGAAAAAGCCATGCTAATATCAAAACTAGAAAATAAGCCAGCATACGCTTCCAGTAATCGACATCGCCTGAATGCTAAAAAATACACTCTCATCGTGAATCCTCGATAAGTAATTTTGAATAATGTTTGAACCGGTATTTTAATTTGAATATGACTAAATTGTGAAACATTTTAGAATTCGCTTAAATGCTATTTTGCAACTGTTGTTGTTGTTGTAGCAGTGATTCGCCTCATGCAATAGGTGCGACCAATCACAAATTGTTATCAATATCCTCTAACGGGAGTCTAAGTAAACTTGCTGTTTCAACTGGGGTGGACCATAATGAGAGGGGTGTTAGAGGCGTTGGTTCCACAATACAGTTAAAGAGGTGGTTGGGGACACATTACAAGCAGGACATATGTTTTGTATTTCGGGGTTGATTCTAGATAGGTAAGAGTTTAACTTGTAACCCCATTTAATTTGTTGCGATTTTGGAACTTAAGTCGCCTAGCTAAAATTTTCTTACGTGTATCTGTTCGCCTGGGGATACCAGCGCGCTAAGACTACAAAACTTACACAGATAATCGTTTTGCTGCCCTCCCTATCCCGACTGATAATCGCCAAGGGGAGAGTGCTTTCCGTCATTGAATCCGCCTCGGCTCGCTTTATTCCCGCCGGAAGAATCCCGTAAATTCGGTCACATTTTCCAGCGAAGGCCGCTACTCTAAGGACAGATCGTAACCTTATAAGACAGCATGACCTTACTTACTTACTTAATTGGCGCGTAACCGTCTAAACGGTTATGGCCGTACCAACAAGGCGCGCCAGTCGCTCCTTCGCTCCGCCAACCGGTGCCAATTGGTCACACCAAGGGAGTTTAAATCGACAGCATGACCTAGGCGACCCCAAATAAGGGATATACACCAACGCATCAGATTGCTTGTGGATGAACATAAGCGGGCGAAATGGGAGGAGCACTTAAATAATTGTGACCTCAACCTATCTGCCGGTGTAGGTCAGCTATGGTCCACTGTAAAGTCGGTATCGAACCCGACTAAGCACAATGACTAAATTTCCATGCTGTCGGATACGAAAAGAATGCCAGACGTCGGGTCAATAGACGCGCATACAATCATAAATACGGCGCCTCCCCAATTACCATCACCGCCAAAGAGGTTGAAGATGCCACCGTTCATGCTAAAGAAGAAGGCCCAGACGGCATAACCATGCCGATGCTTAAAAAACAAGGCAAAGAGGGATTTAACTATCTAGCGCAAGTCTTCAACCTGTCCCTGTACACCTTCGTCATCCCCGAAAAATGGAAATGGCCAGGGTGGTTCCGCTATTGAATCCTGGGAAACCAGCTAACATAGGAGAATCTCATTGTCCGATATCTCTCCTATCGCCAGTAGGCAAGACACTTGAAGCCATTCTGCTTCCCCATTTTACTGCAAATTTGCGTCTTGCCAATCATCAGCATGGCTTTCGAAAACTGCATAGCACTACCACCGCGCTAAACGCCATAAACACGCAGATAAATTGCGGATTAAATCAAAAACCCCACCACAGGACTGTACTCGTTGCGCTAGACCTATCAAAAGATTTTGATACGGTCAACCACGGCACGTTACTGCAAGACTTGGAAGGGTTCTCCCTTCCTCCTCTCAAAAGGTGGACCGCAAATTATCTGTCTGGTCGCTATCCTATCCCCGCTTTTCTTTAACTTCTACATATCGAAGCTACCTTCACCACCAGAAGGAGTCACTATTGTATCCTATGCCGATGACTGCACAATAATGGCCACAGGCCCGCACATCGATGAACTTTGTAATAAACTAAATATCTTTATCCCTGATCTCTCCAGCTTTATCGCCTCGCGAAACTTGACATTGTCCAAATCATCGGCGCCCTTACTTACAACATGGGCACAGCAAATGTCGACCTTATTGAACATCTACGTCGATGGCATTACGCTACCGACTGTCTTACACCCAAAAATTTTGGGTGTGACATTCAACCAGGATCTACATTTTGGTGAGCCTGCAACGACAATTGTACCTAAAATCCAGAGCCGTAATAAAATCCTCAGATCTCTTGCAGGCAACACTTGAGGTAAAGACAAAGAAACGCTCATTACCACTGGGCGGCCGATTGCATGCAACGCGTTGTTGTTGTTGTTTTAGCAGTGCTTCGCCCCATCCAATAGATGCGACCGATCACAAATTGTCATCATTATCCTCTAACGGGAGTCCAAGGAAATTTGCTGTTTCAACATGGGAGGACCATAATGATATTACAGTCGTTGGTTCCACAATACAGTTAAAGAGATGGTTGGTGTCATGTGGGGACACATTACAAGCAGGGCATATGTTTTGTGTGTCGGGGTTGATTCTGGAGAGGTAAGAGTTTAGCCTGTTATAATATCCATATCGAAATTGAGCTAGAGTGATTCGCGTTTCCTTAGGGAGAGTGCGTTCCTCCCCTGCTCGTTTTGGGTATTGTTCTTTGAGTACAGGATTCACCGGGCAATTCCTGGCATAGAGGTCCGACGCCTGTCTGTGGAGTTCACTGAGGACCTGCTTGTGTTTTTTAGCTTCATACGGCTGTGCTCTCAGGTGCCGTATTTCCTCATAATGCTTACGGAGATGACTCCTTAAGCCCCTAGGCGGTTTTGGCTCATCAATCGGATATCTGTTGGGATGCCCAGGTTCCTGGGCAATTAACAGGAACTGTTTGGTTTGGCATTTCATTTATCTCCCTAATTGGGAGTATTCTCGCCTCATTATGTAGATGATGTTCTGGAGACATAAGAAGACCACCATCTACATAATGAGGCGAGAATACACGAGATACGAAATATGAGAATAACCCCATTTAATTTGTTGAATGCTACGCGTCCCCGATACGGTCGCAAGCCTAAAGGTTACTCACTGGAAGAAAATACACCCCTGCCAAAACACTGCCCTCGGAACAGCTACGGGCTGTCTTCTTCCCCCAGAACATCACCTACATATTGAGGCGAGAGTACTCCCCATTAGGGAGAGAGATGAAATGCTGAACAAACAGTTTATGTTGAATACCCAGAAGCCTGGGCATCCCAACAGACATCAGGGGTTTACGAGGCCATCTCCGTAAGCATTATGAAGACATAGGGCACCTGAGAGCAGAGAAGTATGAAGCAAAAACGCACAAAAACCGGCGTCGGTCCTGTGTGCCAGGAATTGCCTGGCGAATCCAGTTCTTAAAGAAAAATACCCAGAATTCGCAAAAGAGGAACGCACTTTCCCTAAGGAAACGCGAATCACTCTAGCTATACTTCGATCTGGATACTGTAACAGGTTAAACTCTTACCTATCCAGAATCGACTCCGACATACAAAATGTATGCCCTGCTTGCAATGTCTCCCCACATGACACCAACGATCTATTCAATTACAATGTGGAACCAACGCCTCTAACACCCCTCTCACTATGGCCCACCACTGTTGAAACTGCAAGTTTCCTTGGATTCCCGCGATATTGATGGCAATTTGTGATCGGCCACACCTATTGGATAGGGCGAAGGACTGCTACAAGTGCACTAACGCCTCGACTGGGTTGATACGCTCTAGTGTACATAGTCTTATTGGCCTAGGAAAATTATTTAAAATCTCAGAAGTATTAACTATGTATGTATATGTATTTGAATTAATAATAATTAAAGCGATATTCTATTACAAATTCAGTATGGAATGCACATCAAATAATAGCACCGTTTAGGTGAAATTAATTTGATTGATTCTATTTAAAGCCAAGCTCCTTAATATTTCCAATTTAAGGTTTTGTATTTGTTTATCCTTTTGATAAAAAATGCGATCACGTTTCTGTTGCAGGCGCAACATCCTCAAGCGCTCCTTTTCAACAGCAACTCGATACAAATGCAATTGACGAATACGTTGCGCATGCGTGCGGGGCGAATAGCCTCTAATACGAAAACGCACGTGCCCTAATATTTTCTGGACACAATCGCATTTACAATTAGTATTATTATTTGGATATAACGCATCGTTTGGCAATTGCTGTTCCGAGTCAACAGTATCGCGAACTATTCCTTCATTCATAAATAGGGAATTTGGATTGAATAAATGTGGAGCATTACAATTAAGTTTATTAATGTCTGGAATATCTGAAACTGGAGTAGACGGCAAATGTGTGTCAGATAAGGCCTTTTGATCTATATTGAATGGTTTTTCCGTGCATGCAGTTTCCAAATCTTCCAAAGATATTGCTTTCTCAATTTTAATTGGAATTTCTTTTATTGGTGTTGGCATACTTTCAATACTTTGTTGTTTCAAGGTTGTTGTTGGTGTATCTGAAAAAAATAACTACCTAACTTAGCAGTATGACCATTTCATAAAAAGGGATGGCGGTTACTACCCGAAGCAGAACTAGCTAACGCGGCCAAATCATTGTTTTGGGCCAGTTCGTTTGCTAAAGCATCCTTTGCTTTTTTCGCTTCCGTTGCTCGTATGCGACCTAGTTGCTGTTTAAGTCGTTCTTTTGATCGTTGATAGCCAGCAGCACGCATATTATTTGCTATATCATCCCATGCTTCTGATTTTCTTTTAATTGTCATTGTATCACTGCCCTTGTGCTCCAAAATCACTTGATGTATCCGAGTTAATGACAAAAGCAATTGTTTTTCCGCTTCGGTCCAATTAGGTTGACGTTCGCGTTTTTCTTTAATTTTAGTATTGGGTTTAACTACAGCCAAAAAAAATATATACATATATTTCATATTGGCGTCATTTTAAGTAAATCTTTTTGAATATCATTTTAGTCACCACTTAAATCCATAATGCTACTGAGAGTGCCTTCCAAAGCGTTCATATGAATGTTATGTATGATATGTATGTATGAACAAATTTATTAAATCTTTGTTAATACTATATTAAATTTTAGTTCGGTACATATGTATATGAGAATACTTTTCTTTGAAAAAGCTTTTCAATTTTGCTCTCTATAGAGTCAAAAAGACACAAACAGAATTGTATTTGTCTTTATTAAAAATTTAGCCAAAGTTGTAAATGTTGCAAGAATATGTTGCTGCAACAAGAGGCTTTGATTTTCAATTGTGCACCGCGTATCCCAAAGGCATCTACAGGATCTGCCTCCTGGGTTATGCAGTCATGAGTGAAACGAACGTGCAAGTGCGCCTTGTGTAAATTATTTCCACATCGCATGCATTCGCATTGCAATTTCTTACAGTGCTGGCTGCAAGTAACTTTAAATTAAATTGCAGCTTTAAAACTGGATATAGAACAAATTGAACAACAGTAGCGATAATATTCTGAATTTCAGGCTTCTGCAGACCATTCAGGTTATTGTCGATCAACCTCTTTAGACTTGGGGCAAGCTAATTTTCCTCTGGGTATTGGCGAAGAGCTTCGTGTTTGACCGTATCCGCTGCTTTTGAGGGCACGAGTGAGACAAGGTATATTTTTACATCGTAGTGAACATTCTTCTAATACAAAGTGTTAACTTATCATCCGCCCCGCTTCATCATCTTTCAAACCTTTGGCTTTCATAGTATATTCACTCCTTGAATTAAGTATGTTGGCACACAAATCGCGTAAGACACTTGAAACCTGTTGCGTCGTTCGGCAGCAGAATCGAATTTTTTATTTCGAACCCCACATACCCTTTTAAACACACGCCTGAACGATTCATGCTCTTCGCTTCGACTTCATGGAACAAGTATTTTTTTGACCTATCATTACATTAAGACAACTTGTAAAATTTTCAAATGTATAATATAGTATATTATTAATTCAGCCATATAGAAACATAAACCCCAGCGGGTTAGGAGGTTACAATATACCCGCGGTAGGTATGCCTGTCGTAAGAGGCGACTAAATACCGGATTCAAGAGGTTTGTGTAGGCCAGCCCTTTCAGGTTGCCAGCGCAATACATAGCTTCTCCAAACCCAATTGTCTAGCTCACCTATCCGTGGCGAATCCTGTTCCATTAACAACCGAGGCTCTGGCGACCCCGAACTCCTCATGGACCTAGGGGGTGGAAGGGCGGTATGGCCTAAAAGGTCGCATGTGGTCATAACAAATCGTTCCCGAGATGGTCGGGCTTGGTACCGGAACGTACCGGATCTGCATCCGGCAAAGGATCATCAACTCGATAACACTCCTCAAGGCCTTCGGGGAGTGTTCTTATCGCTACAATAACAAAAACAATAAATATATTTAGGTATATTAATGGGCATGCATATGTAATACTATTTCTCCCTTATTCTATTTAGTCTAAAGGCTAGTATAAATATCATCCGAGCACTGTGCAAATGCAAAATATATTATTTGTAAATGCTTTAGAGGCATGGGAATCTTACGATCAGTGACTGAAAACCATTTCCACTCAAACGATAACTATGCAACTGTGAAACTATTTTTAAATATGTTATGGATCTAACGAGTACTGTTCGCCGCTGCTGGTTTAATGTCATAAATCCGACCTATTGTAACTTAAAAAATGCGTTTCGATCACACATTGTAAAACGTAATTTGGGCTTGGATTACTCAGATTGCTAGTACCAGCAACATTTCGCTATATAGCAACAACCTGCTCCTGTAGCTGGCCTAAAGTCAATGTGATTATTTATTTATTTTTATTTATTTAAATATTTTCCTAGCACAACAATTTGGTAAATTACTTTACAGTGCTAGTCAGGAATTGTAAATAGTTAAATTTAAGATGAATTATTATGGCAATAGAATTAACATCAAGTAAATAAAACAATACAACAATAATATTAGTAAAAATGGGACATTTGTCTCTTTTAACTTCATCCAAAATTTATCGAGTTCACTTACAAGCTTCGTCTGTTATAAATTTTTCCTAAAATAGTTATATTTTCAGATTGTTACATATATCCGTGCATAAACAAAATATACTTACCTGCCGCTAATAATAAATTTGATAACGTTTTACAAGACGGTGCACCACCTAAATTTTATTTCTGTAGAAAGTTATTTACAAAAAACCATAAAATCACCCGAGAAGGTCCAAAATATGATTCCCGATCCATAGCTTTTTTGCATAGAACACCTTTCTGCGTTGGCGGCCTGTTTTATTTCCGGTAATGGGAGAGGTTCCCCGATTCCCGACTTTATACGATACCAGGCCATTCGCGAAATGGGCGCTGAATCCTTTACTGCTTTCGCCTCGAATAGCAAATCAATGGGACCCAGCTGCTAGCTTTTGTCGCAACCTCTTGATGTGGATCTACATTATATATATTATACTCCAAACAAATATTGATATTATTTGATTACTGCCCATCATCCATATCCAGCATCACAGATTACATTTGTACACCTCCTGAACCATCATTGTAAATTTTACCAAGTAGCGCAACTAACAGCTGATCGGTGAAAATTCGCACATTCACACGCACAGTTCTCGACTCAGTTTCAAAAAAAAATTTTAGATTATTTAATTCAAATTTTATAGTGAGATAATCCTTACAAATATATGTATACAGAATATATATGGCGTTTTTGTTGTTATTAAAACAATAGTTTTATTTATATTAAAGCTTTTATCATTTTTATTTTTAACTTTAAAAAATCTCCGAACACCATTCCTTCATTATATGACATTCGACTGCCTAGTCCACTGCCTTCCACTCTATTCGCAACATAACCTCTACTTAAGCTGCCAAACTATATAGTAAACAATGTGAACCATGCTCCTGAATTTCAAGGCGAATTCAGTAGTATGGATTCGCCTTGCTGAAATTCCAAGGCGAATTCAGTACAAATTTGCCACCACCTAGTATAGATTCGCCTTGGTTTTTTGACAGGAGATAGGCGAATTCAAAGTAGATTCGCCTTTAAGGTAAGGCCACATAATACTGCACTACGCAGCACTGCACTTCACTGCAAAATATTATATGCTTATGGGGGAATTCAAGCTGGAGACATTGGTGCTTTATCGGTAACCGTATCGGTAACCTTTTAACAGCTGATTCGACCAACCTTATGAGAATCAATGCAATCGATTATTGGTGCCGTTAAGGTCGTAACCGTATCGTAGCCAACCAATTGGGTTTTGGTTAACATCGTAACGATAAACAGCTGATTACGTTAGGGATACGGATACAGCGATACGACATACGGCACCAATGACTCCGGCTTCACATCTAGCTTCAGCAGCATGGCGCGACGCGGCACAAAGCATTGTTATCGGTAACCTTATAACAGCTGATTCAATCAACCTTATGGGAATCAATGCAAAATATTATTGGTGCCGCTAAGGTCGTAACCGTATCGTAGCCAAACATTTTGTTTTTGGTTTTCCGCCATAACGATAAACAGCTGATTATGTTAGGGATACGACTACAGCGATACGACAAACGGTACCAGAGACTCCGCTTTTACCATATAGCAAAGTGAATTCAGTACAAGGTGGTGTTATCCCATTAGCTGATTGCTTCTTCTTGATAATTTTCCATACAAAGCCTTGTACAACAAAATGTCAGTTAATCGAAATCTATGAATATTTTCTTTTGGCTTGACATTCATCTGCACAGCGGAATGATTGAATTCGCTTTGCCACCACCTGGTATAGATTAGCTTTGTCTTATAGTTTGGCTCAAGGCGAATCCATACCAGGTGGTGGCAAAGCGAATTCAACCAATTCGCCCTACTGAAGAATGTCAAGTCAAAAGAAAATTTTAATCGATTTCGATTAACTGACATTTTGTCGCGGTTGCCTAAGGCGAATTCATTACAGGTGGTGTTATCCCATCAGCTGATTGCTTCTTCTTGATAATTTTCCATACAAAGCCGTGTACAACAAAATGTCAGTTAATCGAAATCTATGAAAATTTTCTTTTGACTTGACATTCATCTGCACGGCGAATTGATTGAATTCGCTTTGCTACCACCTGGTATAGATTCGCCTTGCGCAAGGCTTTGTATGGAAAATTATCAAGAAGAAGCAATCAGCTAATGCGATGACACCACCTGTAATGAATTCGCCTTGGTTTGGCAACTTAAATTGAGGTTATGTTGCGAATAGAGTGGAAGGCAGTCAAGGCGAATCTATACCAGGTGGTGGCAAAGCGAATTCAATGAATTCGCCGTGCAGATGAATGTCAAGTCAAAAGAAAATTTTCATGGATTTCGATTAACTGACATTTTGTTGTACAAGGCTTTGTATGGAAAATTATCAAGAAGAAGCAATCAGCTGACGGGATAACACCACCTGTAATGAATTCGCCTTGAAGGCAGTAAAAGAAGGCAGTCAAATGAAGAACAGAGCCCGTATTACGTTATTACGTTATTATATCCTCTTTGGTGTTACGATCATTGACTGAAAACCATTTTCACTCAATCGATAAATATGCAACTGTCAAAACTTTTTTGAAAATTATAATAAATAATGGATATAACGAGTACTATTTGTCGCTAGTTCAAATATGCCGTTAATCCAATCCACCTTTTCAGAGCTATTGTGATTTAAAAAATGAGTTTCGATCACGGATCGACGCAGCCTTGTACGTCGCTGTGACTCCTAAATTTAGCAACGTCCGCTTAGCCTGACATGTGTCCGTCCGTCAATGTCCCATGCCCCTAATCTGTCTAGTCCGTCACGGTAACCTCACATCCACGTCTCCTCTAATACACCCGTGCAACACCCACACCAAATTTATGCCTAATTAGCCTGACATGTTATTTGGACTTCAACACATTCAATGTAAAACCAAATGATGTAAAAGTAAACTATCCGATTTAAGCTGGAAATTTTACACTTAATTTATTATGTAATTAATTTAATTGAACTAGAAATTCATGAAAATAAATCCAGAGTAAAATTAATTGGAATCGAAAAAAAATATCTATTAATCTAACTTATTACTAATACCTAACCTTGACTTCAAATAATAATGAATAATAAGTACATATATGTATGTATGCAGACCCGACGTGAGGGGGGGGGGGGGGGCGGGGGGATTCCCCCCGGGTTTAGAGGTACCAAGACATTTTTTTTTTATTCAGGAGAGTCTTTAGTTGTTCCATGTGCAAATTTTAAGCCGAATTTCAAAAGCAACGAATATTGATAATGATTTTTTACCTGGGCCTGAAGAGACAATAAAAACATCAAACAAAAATGTGTTTCTAAGGGGGCCCGCGATTTAGAGGCACTAAGGCATTTTTTTTTTTAATTCAGGAGAGTCTTTAGTTGCTCTATGTGCAAATTTTAAGCCGAATTTCAAAAGCAACGAATATTGATAATGATTTTTTGCCTGGGCCTGAGGAGACAACAAAAACATCAAACCAAAATGTGTTTCTCAGGGGGCCCGCGATTTAGAAGCACTAAGGCATTTTTTTGTAATACAGGAGAGTCTTTAGTTGCTCCATGTGCAAATTTTAAGCCGAATTTCAAAAGCAACGAATATTGATGATGATTATTTGCCTGGGCCTGAGGAGACAACAAAAACATCAAACAAAAATGTGTTTCTAAGGGGGCCCGCGATTTAGAGGCACTAAGGCATTTTTTTTTAATTCAGGAGAGTCTTTAGTTGCTCTATGTGCAAATTTTAAGCCGAATTTCAAAAGCAACGAATATTGATAATGATTTTTTGCCTGGGCCTGAGGAGACAACAAAAACATCAAACAAAAATGTGTTTCTCAGGGGGCCCGCGATTTAGAAGCACTAAGGCATTTTTTTGTAATACAGGAGAGTCTTTAGTTGCTCCATGTGCAAATTTTAAGCCGAATTTAAAAAGCAACGAATATTGATAGTGATCTTTTGCCTGGGCCTGAGGAGACAACAAAAACATCAAACAAAAATATGTTTCTCAGGGGGCCGCGATTTAGAGGTACTAAGGCATTTTTTTTTAATTCAGGAGAGTCTTTAGTTGTTCCATGTGCAAATTTTAAGCCGAATTTAAAAAGCAACGAATATTGATGATGATTTTTTGCCTGGGCCTGAGGAGACAACAAAAACATCAAACAAAAATGTGTTTCTCAGGGGGCCCGCGATTTAGAAGCACTAAGGCATTTTTTTGTAATACAGGAGAGTCTTTAGTTGCTCCATGTGCAAATTTTAAGCCGAATTTCAAAAGCAACGAATATTGATGATGATTTTTTGCCTGGGCCTGAGGAGACAACAAAAACATCAAACAAAAATATGTTTCTCAGGGGGCCGCGATTTAGAGGTACTAAGGCATTTTTTTTAATTCAGGAGAGTCTTTAGTTGTTCCATGTGCAAATTTTAAGCCGAATTTCAAAAGCAACGAATATTGATGATGATTTTTTGCCTGGGCCTGAGGAGACAACAAAAACATCAAACAAAAATGTGTTTCTCAGGGGGCCCGCGATTTAGAAGCACTAAGGCATTTTTTTGTAATACAGGAGAGTCTTTAGTTGCTCCATGTGCAAATTTTAAGCCGAATTTCAAAAGCAACGAATATTGATAATGATTTTTTGCCTGGGCCTGAGGAGACAACAAAAACATCAAACAAAAATGTGTTTCTCAGGGGGCCCGCGATTTAGAAGCACTAAGGCATTTTTTTGTAATACAGGAGAGTCTTTAGTTGCTCCATGTGCAAATTTTAAGCCGAATTTAAAAAGCAACGAATATTGATAGTGATCTTTTGCCTGGGCCTGAGGAGACAACAAAAACATCAAACAAAAATATGTTTATCAGGGGGCCGCGACTTAGAGGTACTAAGGCATTTTTTTTAATTCAGGAGAGTCTTTAGTTGTTCCATGTGCAAATTTTAAGCCGAATTTAAAAAGCAACGAATATTGATAATGATATTTTGCCTGGGCCTGAGGAGACAACAAAAACATCAAAGTAAAATGTGTTTCTAAGGGGGCCCGCGATTAAGAGGTACTAAGGCATTTTTTTTAATTCAGGAGAGCCTTTACTTGTTCCATGTGCAAATTTTAAGCCTAATTTAAAAAGCAACGAATATTGACAATGATTTTTTGCCTGGGCCTGAGGAGACAAGAAAAACATGAAAATGTATGTTTACATGAATCCGAAATCGTAAAGTTTTCGTGGTGACACTGATGAAGGTTCATCTTCAAAAAATCTTCCAACAATACCACCAACTCTGTATCAAAGTCCAGATTATTTAAACGACTTCGATATCGGTACCGTGAATAATGAGTTTTTGCGATCTGAAGAAGTCAACGAAATAATTCGTCGAGGTCATCAAAAGTGTCCTGTTATTTTTCCACGTGATTGTCATGACGAGGCATTTCCAACCTCGTTGTTAAACAGAATCTTGCCAAATGGAGAGAAAGTGGAGCGTGACTGGTTAGTGTGGAGTGCCAGTAGCAATGCTTTTATTGCCTACCATGTCGTCTGTTAAGCACCAATACTATAAATCGACCTAAAATTTGTTGTGCGGATAATCGAAATTCCTGGTATGGAAGAAGCTATACGATAAACCCCATCACACGAAAATACTCAAGATCACATTAAATGTTATATTCAATGGCATTCTTTACAAAGTGTAATTCAAAAGGAGGCTACAATTGATACACTTACCAATGAAGAGCTAATCACTGAAACTCAAAAGTTGAAGCTAGTCACGTTGAACAGACTACGTTCATTTTGCGCTACCTCCATTTCAATTCGAAAGCAGCAAATTTTAAAATTCACGAACGGGTTTTGGCTTTCGTGGATTGTAACCAAAAACTGGTCAGGAAATCGCTGATTTAATTTTCCATACTCTAGGTAAACATGAAATCCCATTAAGAGATTGTCGTACACAAGGGTGTGATAACGGCGTCAATATGAAAGGAGCTTACAACGAAGCACAACGTCACATTCTCGACAAAAACTCTAATGCTGATTACTCGCCTTGTGCAACCCACAGTCTCATTTTATGTGGTGTTGATGATGCAGAATGTTGTACGCCTGCAATTACTTTCTTCGGAGTTGTACAAAAATGTTTTACTAATTTCAGCAGCAGTCCACAACGATGGGACATCCTCAAAAAAAATGTACCGAGCTCTTTTCATAGTCTTTCAAACAAAAGCCAAATTTGACTGCGCAAGCATGTGGAGATGTTACCAGCATTCTCAACAATTCGAATGTATCTTGCTGTCCTCAATTTGGTTCAAAATGCTGACTACCATTAATTAAAGAAACGTGGTCCTCCAAGCTAGAGACGCCACCATAGATGTTGAGGTCCAACATCTAGATGCCTTATTAGCTGATTTGAAGTTGATCATGAACCAATGGGAAAAAATTTTAAACGAATGCAAAACAGTTGCTATTCAATTGAACATCTCGCCAAAGTTTCCGGACATTCGAAAGAGAAAACCCATAAGACGTTCTGAAGATAATTTAAATTAGATGATTACGGATGATTCAGAGTCTAATTTTAAAAACAATACATTCCTGGTGATCGTTGATTCGGCAATCACTGGCTTACTAAACGATTTGCAGCTATTAGAAATTTGGACGAGACGTTTTCGTTTTTGTGGCAATTTGAAGGCATGGATGAAACTACGGTTCGGACGAGCGCAGCAAAATTGGTCGAAAAATACAAGTCGGGCGTTTCTCAAAGCTTAGAATGACAAATAATTCACTTGAAACACGTTTACGAAGCAAATTTTGATAAAGGTCTGTCACCATTGGAATTGCTATATATGTTCAAAATCTGTGTACAATTTTCCCCAACATTGGTGTTGCTTTACGTATCTTTTGCACTATACCCGTCACTGTAGCTAGTGCAGGACGTTCCTTCAGCGTCCTTGCAAGAATCAAAAATTTTCATAGATCGTGTTCATCTCGAGAGCGAGTTTCAAGACTTGCCACGCTTTGTGTTGAATCCGTTTTGGCAAGACAGTTAAATTTTGATATTATTATAAAAATTTTGCAGCGAGAAAAGCGAGTAAAGCTTCTCCTTGATATCCGAAGTTTCTATGTTTAGTAATTAAAATTTATAATCATCATTAAATTTATCAGAAATGTATTAAAATGTTACCAAATAACTAGAAAAGATTATTTGAAACAATATGTGGCTTTTAAAAGAGAATTTTATTTCCACGTTACAATAAAATAGTATAAATAGTAAATATTCTGTGTTAATTTTATTGTCAGCTCTTAGTCCAAAAATAATTTAGTTGATGTGGCAAACAATTTTTTTGATGTAATCCATCAATAATGATTCATGAATAAGACGCCATTAATTCAAGTTAATCAAATGTATTAGCGGATTTTTTATAGGGGGCCCGTAAATTGTTTAGTCCCGGGCCCGTATTTTCTCTCTACGGCCTTGTATGTACGTATCTATTTATATGCTTGTGAATAAACAAATCCAAAAAAAGATTAATTAAAAAAAAAGAAAATAACGTAATAACAATTTAAACCCAAGTTGTTATCGGATTTTATCAGTGCTTAGAAGTTCGGCCCGCGGTAAATAAACAAATCGAAAAGAAAATTTTATAAAAGTAGTGATATCCGAAAATAGGAATTATCGCACAGCCTCTGTAGTTTGCGCAACCTCAAAAATAAAATCTTCCCTATAGTAAGGTAGATGTGTTTATACATATATATATGCAAATGTATGCAGAGTGTATTGTCTCAGAAATGTGATACCTTAAATATTCGCACTCACCGATCTTACCAGCAACGAAGGCGCTTGGGTCGGAGGGGGAGGATAGCTGAAAATTTAAGAGCACATACATTTGTATCATACACCTAAGAGACCCTATGTTGGAAGTTTTCCCACTCAACTACCGGCAGTGGAAGGGGAGATCTTTTGTTTTGACTTTATTCGGGCATGCGGTCGCGGTGCGAATCAAAGCAAAATATTTCATCTTTTCCTCGTGCGGACGAAAAATAATGTTTAGCTAATTTAATTAAAAGGACAGAAATAAAAAATTGTGGCTTAACAAAAAGAGAATCGATTCCGTAAATAAAAACAGAAAATAAAGGGTAATTTAGAAGGAGCGAAAATTAACCAGATAAAAATAAAAAAATATAAAAAACTTTATGAAATCTATTGCAAATAGAAGTAAGTGAAGTATTGTGAGTAAAGAGAGAGTGAGATAAATAAAGAATGAAGACTAATGATCGGCAAGGTTAGGTTAGGTTGAACTGGCCGGTCCATGAGGACCTCACATAGACTGATTGAGTCCGTAGGCTTGGCAAATACTAGAAGCTTCCTTGGACTTAAGCCACTTGCTGCTTCTAGATGTGACAGCTGTATCACTCCTAACTAATAGCTGGAGTCTTAGCCTGACAAGTGCAGGGCACGGGCACAGAACGTGCTCGATCGTTTCCTCCTCCAACCCGCACTTCCTACATCTGCTATCACTGACCAAGCCTAATTTAAAGGCATGTGACGCCAGAAGGGAGTGTCCAGTCAGAATACCCGTCATGAGACTACAGTCCTCTCTTTTTAATGATTGAAGCAACTTTGTTAGTCTAAGGTTGTAAGACCTACACATAATCTTCGACACTTTACAGCCCTGCGCTTGAACCCACGCCTTTCCCGCTTGGTCGAGAATGTGCACCTCTCGCCTTCGCTTAATCTCGCCCAGTCTAATTGGGACGTCTACGGAGCAAGCTTCAAGGGATGTGCCCTTTTTAGCTAGTTCGTCCGCTTTTTCATTCCCATCTATTCCCATATGCCCTGGGACCCAATATAGATGTATGCTTCTCCCTGTCCCGATTCTCTCCAGAGACTGCTTACACTCTAACACGCATTTAGATGCTGTGCTATGCGAGATTATTGCCTTAATTGCTGCTTGACTGTCAATATAAAAGTTGACACGGTTGCAGCTTAAGTTATTCTCTTCCAGGGTTTCTACTGCTTTATTTACGGCTAATATTTCCGCTTGGAAAACGCTACAATAATCCGGCAGCCTGTAGGATCTGCTTATTTCCGGACCAGCACAGTATACCGCAGACCCTACTCCTTCCACTACTTTGGAACCATCTGTGTACACATGTATCGCCTCGTCCGCCATTTTCGCACCCTTGCGCCAACCGTTCACCTCTATTGTGGCCTTAAGATCTTCCTCGAAGCGCAGATAGGGAATTAGGTAGTCTGTTCGTCTTGTGATTGATGACGCTATACTACTATGGCCATATGGTCGGCGCTCAAGCTGCCCGAGGCACCGAGCCTGGTTGCGGTTGTTAATGCTATGTTCTTTGCTACCAGGTCTACAGGTGGAATGTGCAGAATGGCATACAGTGCAGCCGTCGGGGTTGTTTTCAGGGCTCCCGTAATGCTAAGCATCGATAGTCTGCATACCCCCTCTAATTTTTTGAGGTATGTTGTTTTTTGTGTGGCTTTCCACCAAACAAGAACTCCATAGTATAGAATAGGGCTGTAAAAACCCAATGAGAAAGAGAGGGCGATAGGCCCCACGTACACCCCAGCATTCTTTTACATGCATAGAGTGCCGTTGAGGCCTTCTTGACCCTCTCCTCCACGTTGAGCTTCCATGACAGCTTACTGTCTAGGATGATTCCTAAATATTTTGTGCAAGGTTTCTCCTGTAAGGTCACCCCTCCCAACTTAGGCCTGGTCCAATTTGGGACCTTGTGCCTCTTTGTAAACAAGACCATATCCGTCTTCTCCGCATTGACTTTCAACCCGACATTAGATGCCCAGGTATGAATATCCCTAAGCGCCCGATCCATGAAAGAACTAATCGTTGGAAGGCACTTTCCACTTATGACAATTGCAACGTCATCTGCGTAAGCCATAAGTTTTACGGGTCCCTCATCGAATCGCTTGAGCAGTTGGTTGATGACCAGCGTCCACAGCAGAGGTGATAGCACCCCTCCCTGCGGCGTGCCCCTGTCCACTGATTTCGTGGCCTCGTACAATCCCCATTGTGATGTAATCTTTCTGCAATTTAACATGCAGCCGATCCATCTGATTAAGGCAGGATGTACTGTAATGTAATTAAGACCATCCATAATCGCCCATTTTGCAACTTTATTGAAAGCCCTGGCAATGTCCAAGAAGACTCCTAGAGCATACTCCTTATATTCCAGGGATTTCTCTATGCTTATTAACACCCTATGCAATGTGGTGTCTACCGACTTGCCTTTGGTGGACGCATGCTGTGTTGTGGAGAGGAGCTTATCATCCACGTTGGACTTTATGTACACATCTATCAGCTTCTCAAAGGTTTTGAGCAGAAATGACGTTAAGCTTTGGGATACACGCGACCGATCTTCCCCGCCTTTGGTAGGAAAGCTACACGAGCAGTTCTCCAAGAGTGCGGTACATGATTTAGCCTTATGCACCCATCGAATATTATTTTAAGCCATTCCACGACCGCCATACTTGAAACTTGTAGCATGGCCGGGAATATACCATCTGGGCCCGGCGATTTAAACTTAGAAAACGTTTTCACTGCCCATTCTACCTTGGTATCGGTCACCAAGCCCGGCACTACTAGCTCCGTGATCGAAGTGTGAGTGATGTCTGCTGGCTCTTCTAAACCGTCTCCCGATGGAGAATGTGTGTCGAGAAGCACCTCAAGGGATTCCTCACTATTACGTGACCATTCCCCGTTCTCTTTCTTTATTAGTCCCTGGACTATTTTTCCCCTTGCTAGGACTTTTTTCAACCGTGCTGTTTCGCTGGAGCACTCTATGTCCGTACAGAAACTTTTCCATGAGTTTCTCTTCGCCCTGGTAATTTCACGCTTGTAGATCCTCAGTAGATCCCTGTACTCGTCCCATAACGCTTCGCTTTCCGCGGTCTTTGCGAGGTCAAACATTTCTTTTGCCTGTCTTCTTAGAAGACTCAGCTCATTGCTCCACCATGGCGTGTTTGCTTTTCCTCTGAATCTTCTTAGAGGTCAAGCTTTGTTATACGCAGTCATAAGCGTCCTTGTTAGGAATTCATTCGACTCCTCCAGTTCCTCCACATTGGCAACCTCTTTGGGTTGTCCCAGTTTTGTTTCTATATGTTTCTGGAATTTAGTCCAGTTCGTTGACCTAGGGTTTTTAAATGTTCCTCCCTTCTCATCCCTCTTTAGGGGGATGCTGAAGCTGATATATGCATGGTCGGAGAAGGATGGTCTATCAAGAACCATCCAATCATACATTGATATATCACGCTCGGAGCTCAATGTAATATCAAGAACATTGCTGGATGTTGGACCAATGTATGTAGGGACATTTCCCCTGTTGGCTATCTGCAAATTGGTTTGCAGGATGTAACAAAATAGAGATTCACCTCTCACGTTCGTATCTGCTCCTCCCCACGCATTGTGGTGCGCATTTGCATCTGCGCCTATGACCAACCGCCCTTTGCGCCCTTCATCCTGTACTAGCATTTTGCACTCCATCGGTGGAACCTCCGCAGCATGGGCCATGTAGCAGGGCGACAGGATAAATGCCTGCTTTTTCTTTTGCTCAACGGCCACCGCTATGAGGTCCTCAGTGGTGTAAATAGGCAGCATATATGAATGCAGCTGTTTCCTTACCATTACTGCAGCTCGCACCCGTCCTTCCGTTTGCGCGTAGTAAACGCCAAACCCGCGCGCGCCACGTCAAACGAACCCTCCTCAAGGGTTAGGAGGAGTTTTCTCGACGCCACTTTACTTTGTTGGAGGTTTATCTGTAGGACTCGCAGCACCATTGGGCTGTTTGTCCCCCTTCAGCACCTTCGTCTTGACGTCGTCGTCCTCCACTTGCCCTTTTGGTTTAGAGTATTCGATGCCCCCTTCAGCCTCTCGTGACTGTTGTGCCGGGTGATCCTCTGTGCGAGTCACAGCACCATTTGGCGTTTGGTCCTCTTCTAACACCTTCGTGGTGACGTCAGGGACCTCCACCTGTCTTTTTTCCCTTAGGCTTTTGAGGTCATTTTCGACTTCGCCCACCTCTAGCGTGTTATGGTTTTTTTCCTCGGGACTTCTTTTCCTGAGTCGCATGTAAATTTTGCCAGTGCCAAAGGACATTTTGCCAAGCTGCGTGCACAAAATATCCTCCTCCTGCTTGTTTATTTGGAAGATGTAGAACTGACCATCCTCGGTAGGCCGAGATACAGTAAGTACCTTCCAATCCTGTGTCGGTATGTTCGGATTCTGATTCTGCAGAAGTCGCATTGTATCCTCCGACTTCATCACGCATGGTATCCATACCTTAACTTTTGTTACCGTGAGGATTTACGCTTTATCGTCCACCTCAAATCGCGCGTTCGTGCCTTGCCTTTGGAGGTTTGGAACCACTTCCTCCAGCCACAGCAAGCTCGCGATGTTGTCGCACGCTATCATCTTCACACCATTATACCATTCCCCCGAATCAAAGGTTGGGAGGGGCTTACTTGGTTCTTCCCGCATCATCTTAAGCATTAAGCTAATAAGCTCCCTTTCCACAGCTCCACCTTTCAGTAGTCATTTGTCCGAAAGGACTGCTACGATCAACCAGCGCCACAGTCAGTGACTGCTTTGCCACATCACTCATCTTCTCGGGAAAAGCCGGGGTCTTAATGTTATCTCCCTTTGGTACCTCCGAGAAAGCCGGCGTCTTAGCGTTAACTACCTTTAGCACCTCCGAGAAAGCCGGAGTCTTAGCGTTATCTCCCTCTGGCTTATCTCTTACTTCCGTAGTTGGAACTTCCCTCTGACTCCCAGCTTTCGAGGTAGTTGCTACCTCGCTATTAGTGTCTATCTTTATTACAGCTTTGGGCCTACTTGTCTTGTCTATGCGACAGCCCTGCCTCGCGGCTCTAGGACTGGGTCCTTTCTGAAAGCAGGCTTGTCGCCTTCCGCCGAACGTTGCCTCTTCATTCTGCCATTCGACGCTTCTTCCTCCTCGTATCGGTTGCAGAACCGAGGGTTTCTCGCAGCAAACCTTTTGAACTGCCTTCGACCATTCCAAGCGCTCGATCTCCACTTCTGTTGGGTCGACCACTGCTCCCAAGCGTTGTACAATTCTTAGTGCTGACGGTACTGCGAGAGAGCTCTTTTACTTCCTCTGCTGCGTACCCTTCTCCACTCTTCTACTCCGTTTTCATTTGTGTGCTTCTCCAACACGGAGTTCATTGAATCAGCACTACTCTCGCTCCCCGAGTCCGACGCATCGCTTAATTCGTATTTGTCGTCCTTGGATCGCGAGTCAGTCCTCCTCCTTACATCGTCCTTATTACAATCAGGTAATGAGTCGTTCATCTTGGTCGTACGACCACCTGCCCGATAAGGTGGGCTCAGCGGTCCAGTATTATATACGGGGAAAAACCGTCCACTACAGTAGCGCCCCTTACTGTGGTAAGGCCATAAATACTTCCCGAGGTGGCCCGGTATCGGGAAGGCTCCGTTCGAATACAGCCGAATTTTTCCCCTGACTGCAAATCGTCCAATAGGCACGGTCCGCATAACACCCTGGATTAGGGGGTTGACAGTTCTTGGTCATCGACATCCCGCCGCCCTCCTATGAGGCGAAATTGCGTAGATGTCAGTCCTAAACAGCTCCGCCTCATAGTCGGGCGCTATGGAGTTCGGCTAAGCCCTCACACCAACGACAAGGTGCCTACCCTAGTGAGGGTAATGATCGGCAAACAAAAACAAAAAGGGAATTGTGGTTTTTGGCAAAAAAAAAATGTAAAAATATAAAAAGCACAAATTAATATGAACAACAAAAAAACAGGAGGAGCCAAATTAGTGCCTAGTGATACGCATATAAATAAACTTCACGCATATCTCAACCAAAAAAATTTAGGAAACTAAAAGCTTGAGAAGATTTACGTTAAGGTGACACAAAAATTATTTACCAAAAAAAATCTGAAAATTAATAAACTCAAATTGAAATGAACAAATCAAAATTAATTTCAAATGCGGAAAACTAAATCGTCTAATAAAAAAACCAAATGAAAATATTATACAAAAACAAGTAAGGAAGGTTAAGTTCGGGTGTAACCGAACATTACATACTCAGTTGAGAGCTATGGTGACAACATAAGGGAAAATAACCATGTAGGAAAATGAACCGAGGGAAACCCTGGAATGTGTTTATATGACATGTGTATCAAATGAAAGGCATTAAAGAGTATTTTATGAGGGAGTGGGCCATAGTTCTATAGGTGGACGCCATTTAGGGATATAGCCATAAAGGTGGATCAGGGTTGACTCTAGAATGCGTTTGTACGATATGGGTATCAAATGAAAAAATGAAAGGTGTTAATGAGTATTTTAAAAGGGAGTAATCCTTAGTTCCATAGGTGGACGCCGTTTCGAAATATCGCCATAAAGGTGGACCAGGGGTGACCCTAGAATTTGTTTGTACAATATGGGTATCAAAAGAAAGGTGTTAATGAGTATTTTAAAAGGGAGTGATGATTAGGCCCACAGGTGGACGCCGTTTCGAGATATCGCCATAAAGGTGGACCAGGTGTGACCCTAGAATTTGTTTGTACGATATGGGTATCAAATTAAAGGTATTAATGAGGGTTTTAAAAGGGAGTGGTGGTAGTTGTATAGGTGGTCGCCTTTTTGAGATATCACCATAAAGGTGGACCACGGGTGACTCTAGAATGCGTTTGTACGATATGAGTATCAAATGAAAGGTGTTAATGAGTATTTTAAAAGGGAGTAATCCTTAGTTCCATAGGTGGACGCCGTTTCGAGATATCGCCACAAAGGTGGACCAGGGGTGACCCTAGAATTTGCTTGTGCAATATGGGCATCAAACGAATGGTGTTAATGAGTATTTTAAAAGGGAGTGGGCCTTAGTTCTATAGGTGGATGCCGTTTCGAAATATCGCCATAAAGGTGGAACAGGGTTGACTCTAGAATGTGTTTGTACGATATGGGTATCAAATTAAAGGTATTAATGAGGGTTTTAAAAGGGAGTGGTGGTTGTTGTATAGGTGGTCGCCTTTTCGAGATATCGCCATAAAGGTGGACCAGGGGTGACTCTAGAATGCGTTTGTAGGATATGGGTATCAAATGAAAGGTGTTAATGAGTATTTTAAAAGCGAGTAATCCTTAGTTCCATAGGTGAACGCCGTTTCGAGATATCGCCATAAAGGTGGACCAGGGGTGACCCTAGAATTTGTTTGCACAATATGGGTATCAAAAGAAAGGTGTTAATGAGTATTTTAAAAGGGAGTAATCCTTAGTTCCATAGGTGGACGCCGTTTCGAGATATCGCCATAAAGGTGGACCAAGGGTGACCCTAGAATTTGTTTGTACAATATGGGCATCAAACGAAAGGTGTTAATGAGTATTTTAAAAGTGAGTGGGCCTTAGTTCTATAGGTGAACGCCGTTTCGAAATATCGCCATAAAGGTGGACCAGGGGTGACTCTAGAATGTGTTTGTATGATATGGGTATCAAATTAAAGGTATTAATTAGGGTTTTAAAAGGGAGTGGTGGTTGTTGTATAGGTGGTCGCATTTTCGAGATATCGCCATAAAGGTGGACCAGGGGTGACCCTAGAATTTGTTTGTACAATATGGGTATCAAAAGAAACGTGTCAATGAGTATTTTAAAAGGGAGTAATCCTTAGTTCCATAGGTGGACGCCGTTTCGAGATACCGCCATAAAGGTGGACCAGGGGTGACTCTACAATTCGTTTGTGCAATATGGGTATCAAAAGAAAGGTGTTAATGAGTATTTTAAAGGGGAGGGGGCCTTAGTTCTATAGGTGAACGCCTTTTCGAGGTATCGCAATAAAGGTGGACCAGGGGTGACTCTAGAATGTGTTTGTACGATATGGGTATCAAATTAAAGGTATTAATGAGAGTTTTAAAAGGGAGTGGTGTTAAGGCGTTTTCCAGATATCGACCAAAATGTGGGCCAGGGTGACCCAGAACATCATCTGTTGGATACCGCTACTTTATTTATATATGTAATACCTGCCAAGATTTTAAGGGTTTTTTATTTGGCCTGCAGAACTTTTTCATTTTCTTCTACTTAATATGGTAGGTGTCAACCATTTTATAAAGTTTTTTCTAAAGTTATATTTCGCGTCAATAAAACAATCCAATTACCTTACCATGTTTCATCCTTTTTTTCGTATTTGGTATAGAATTATGGCATTTTTTCATTTTTCGTAATTTTCGATATCGAAAAAGTGGGCGTGGTCATAGTCGGATTTCGTTCATTTTTCATACCAAGATAAAGTGAGTTCAAGTAAGCACGTGAACTAAGTTCAGTAAAAATATGTCGATTTTTGCTCAAGTTATCGTGTTAAAGGCCATGCGGAAGGACAGACGGACGACTGTGTATAAAAACTGGGCGTGGCATTAACCGATTTCGCCCATTTTCACAGAAAACAGTTAACGTCATAAAATCTATGCCCCTACCAAATTTCAAAGGGATTGGTTAATTTTTGTTCGACTTATGGCGTTAAAAGTATCCTAGACAAATTAAATGAAAAAGGGCGGAGCCACGCCCATTTTGAAATTTTCTGTTATTTTTGTATTTTGTTGCACCATATCATTACTGGAGTTGAATGTTGACATAATTTACTTATATACTGTAAAGATATTAAATTTTTTGTTAAAATTTTACTTTAAAAAAAATTTTTTTTAAAAGTGGGCGTGGTCCTTCTCCGATTTTGCTAATTTTTATTAAGCGTAGATATAGTAATAGGAGTAACGTTTCTGCCAAATTTCATCATGATATCTTCAACGATTGCCAAATTACAGCTTGCAAAAATTTTAAATTACCTTATTTTAAAAGTGGGCGGTGCCACGCCCATTGTCCAAAATTTTACTAATTTTCTATTCTGACGGACGGACGGACGGACATGGCTCAATCAAATTTTTTTTTCGATCCTGATTATTTTGATATATGGAAGTCTATATCTATCTCGATTCCTTTATATATGTACAACCAACCGTTATCCAATCAAACTTAATATACTCTGTGAGCTCTGCTCAACTGAGTATAAAAAAAAGATCCAAAAAAAACCCCAAAAAAAAATGTTGATTAATTTTTGATCTCTGATCGGCTCGAGACTTGCTCCTCCCCTTCGTTGTTCTCTTCTGTTGCGCTATATCATCCAAAAATCCTCGGTGCTTGTCAGGAGCGCAGTGAGACACCTTTCCTGTCTCTGCGTGGAGTCCGGCACCGTACTTATGTGTCCTCTGCTCCTTATTTAATATAAAGCTGGCTTAGTATGTGCTCCTTGTTTAATATCAGGCAGGCTTAGTGCTCCTTATTTAATATTAGGCTGTCTTAGTGTAATTTATATTTTTGATCCTGACCTGCTCTATGGCTTCCTATTCAGAGAAGAAGAAAAGGAGGTGACTTAGGGACAAGGACTCAGAAAAAAAATCGAAGCATGCATGTGAACTTCTTATCATTTTATTTAAATATTAATTTATGTGTTTGTTTATATTTCCCTATATTTTACTTTGATTTTATTTTCATTTTATTTTATTTTAATCTTAGTTTCATTTTATTTTTATTTCAATTTTATTTTATTTCAATTTAATTTAATTTTATTTTATTTTAGGAAAGTTGTTTTAAATATTGTTTAATATGCACATTATTATTAGAAATTAGGTATTTTACTATTATTTTATAGTTTTATTTTATTTTATCATTTTATATTATTTTATGCATTTTTATTTTTATTTTCGATTTATTTTCACTATTTAGTTCACATGCACAGGGGTTTAGAAAAAGGGGCTTCACTGGACTCACCTATATAACTCCTGGACAGGGTACAGGATACCGGGAATTTGTCGTGGGCCGGTGCTTGTTGGTCCGTTAACACGGCTAACAGGAAAAAAAACGTTTGGCACTTTTAAAATAAACTTCACACTCCCGCTTATGTTCAAGTCGCTTTTGATATTGAAAGAAGCCGTTTGCTCGTTTGGTAGTCAATCCCCATAAGCAGAAAGTTTCCCGTTTTCCTTTTTCACTCAAAGACGAAGGACCCAATACACACAATCTCACATTGGCGGGATACGGTATCTACAAATTTACACGAACTATCTCCACATATACTAACAGACACATATTCGTACATCTCTATACATGTGTTTGCCTTCTACCAGTTACTAACACATGTATACATAGCTCTGTTGGCGCAAGCACACAGATGCCTACATAGATGTTCGAATATGATTAACCCCAGGCATGCTTAACCAACGAAACGATATCATTTCGTTACGATAATCAACGTTAATAAACGAAACGAAGTCATTTCGTTTCGTTTATTAACGCTAAGATCGTCAAATTAACGAAATAATTTCGTTTCGTTTTCTGCCATATCCAAACGAAATCAAATCGTTTATGTTGATTATTAATTTCAAACTATGCTGGCAAAGCTGATTGATGGCGGAGTCATTAAAGGTGAAAGCATTAGCCAAGCTGATTGCAACTTTTCTCATGAATTTTGACAGTACATACATTTCTCAGAGTATTTTTGACATTACCACCAACGAATTACACAAACAAATTACATAGAGTTTGTGTGTGTATGTGCGCTCGTTGTTGCCACCTTACGGCTTCACCATGGCTATAGCATTGCCAGCACAATTCAAACATAAAGTATCACGTTTTTGTTAACGTTTTTAACGTTAACGAAAGCTTTTCGTTTCGGTTAAAAACGAGATACAATTTATCTTGATAATTTCTTTATCGATAATATTTCGAAGTGTTTCAACGGAAACGGTGGAAATTTTTTGATAAACGATTAGCTTAACGTTAAGGTGCATCCCTGATTAACCATGCATTTACCAACAGGCTGCCGCTACATGATGTTTGTGTGTGTGTGCTAATTTTGAGCGATCAGCGGTTAGTTGCGCTACTTGGTAAAGTTTACAATAGCTATCATCCGGTGGCAAAATCCTGAGCCAGATAAATAATTTTGTATGTAAATGCAACAACAACGATTTGATACAGATAAATCCAGATAGAAGTCTGGTTCAATTTGTGCGCCAGATAATTTGTTAATTACTTCCTTTAGGTTGGCAATGCGGCCTTTAATATACCTACTTTTTCAAAAATAGATGTCGCTACTTAGCCTTTCGCCGTATGAGTTAAATGAAAAACAGCGGCGACATCTGCCTATCACATTTCACGTGTGCGAAAATTTCACGACATCTGCTTCTCAAGTCTCTCAATGAGCCAGAGCATTCCCGTGAGAATTGAGCGTGAGCCGGAGCTGTAAAACTCACTGAAAGACGGCAAATGGCACAAAGCGTCAAATATCAACTAGGCAAAAAAGCCGCGTATGGAAGTGTCGCGCAGTGCTGCTGTCGCTAGATTTGAATTATTTTAATAAAGCGCCCTATATACAATGAAATCGGTTTCATGCAATCTGTTTCACTTGAAACGAATTGCATTGTGTATGGCACTGATCGCAAATAGATTGCACGTTTTCCAAAATGGTTGATAATCTGTGGCGAACAGTTGAAACAGATTGCATGAAACTGATTTCATTGTATACAGGGCGCTTAAGTAATTATTCCGAGCGTTATGATTTAAAACATGTCCATTACATGAATAGTGCGAGAAAAAGTAATATGTGAGCCGAAATATCAGAGGAAATTGGATCGGATGGTGAGTAAACTGGTTTTGTTCTTGCGTTTGCATTTACCGAGAGGTTGCTTTGAATATATCCCATTTTTTAATTAAATAATAAATCATTCACGCTTGCAGACACACAGCTTACAGCGAAAATAATGAATTTGTTGCTACAGGTGTTCAACTATAAACAATTGCGCAAGTAGCTAATGAAGCCACCAACGGATCAATTGTGGTCTTTCCGATATTATTCTTATGGCTGCTGATGCAGAAGCCATCGATTCTAGTACAATTGTCACACAATTAAAATCGCAAATCCAGTTCATTAAATATGAAATTGAAAGACTTCTAGTTTAAAGAGATATATACAAGTTATACATATATTAAGGTAAAACAATTTACAATGGATAAATAAATAAAAAAATAAATGTAGGGCGCGATAACCTCCGAAGAGATCTAAGACCGAGCTTCTCTTCCAATTTGCGTCGTGCTCCTCTTGATTTTCCCTACAAATTGGCCGGACGGGACCAACATGTTTTATGCCGACTCCGAACGGCATCTGCAAGGCAGATGAGTTTTCACTGAGAGCTTTTCATGGCAGAAATATACCCGGAGCGCTTGCCAAACACTGCCGAGGGGCGACCCCGCTTAGAAAAATTTTCTTCTAATTGAAAAACCTTATTTCTAAAATTTTGATGTTGCTTTGCCCGGGATGCGAACCCAGGGCATACGGTGTGATAGGCGGAGCACGCTACCATCACACCACGGTGGCCGCCGTACAATGGATATACATGTATAAATATACAAAAAATTTAATATCCTATTTTACTAACTACATACAAATGTACTAAATTAATTTGGGTTGAGTTTTAAGGCGCCAATTGAGAGAACCAAGGGACATCAACCTTCCCTCACCGCTTTCTTCCAATTCAGTTGGGGTCACCTTACTTCCTTGCTGCTAAATGTGGGTGTCGATGGCGATAATTACGGGGCGGAATGTCATCATCTATTGCCATTACATATATCGAGCCACAGCCTCGACCCTTTCCTTCTCCTTTCCTCTTCTTCGCATAATAATGAAACTATTACAGCTTCAAACTCTATCGCCCGTAGTCATAGTCGAAATAATATAGAGTTTATTGGTTTAAACATGGTTCTAAATTAAGTATAATTTCAAGTCTGTTATACACTTAAACAATATTTTATCTCTAAGAAACTATTTAAAATGACATGAGCCCGATTTTAATTTTTTAAAATACATTTTAAGTTGGTGGTCCGCTGTCAAATGTTGCGAGAAATTAAACAATTTGCTATTTAAGCGCGATGAACTTACATAAATGGAAGTGAAAAAAGGCTTCCCCGACAAGCATATATACGTCAGGAACTAATTTATTATCCCTAGAATGCGTATTAATATGATTGTGACGAAAATTACACAATTTTAAAATGTGCGATGCTAACTTGGCTCCACATATGCGAAATCTTTAATTAAGATTCATAGATATTTGTGAGTTTTGATATTTTAGTACCTTTTGAGGAAAAATAGCCTGCATTAAATTTAGAAATAAATATTCAATCGAAGGAATTATTTGCCACAGGCGTCGATTTTTAATACACGTCCAAAAATTTCGGGAGAGGTGTCATATGACGCGTTTTAAGTTCGGAAGCAATAATCCGAAGGCGCAAAGTAAGATAATTTTGCAAAAAAAAGTGTAAGCCTTTCATGTGGTTGATATAATTTTGGTGATATTGTTGTACACAGAAAAGAATTAACTAAAAAGGCGTTTTGCGCAAATACAATTTTCACCAGTTTCGCAGCCGTTTGAGGGTAATTATTCGGTTTTTATGAATATCTATTAATAAAAGAACAATTTCTTATTTCCGACTACTAATTATTAAATTACATTACAGAATTCTTGAATTCATTTTTGCTGGCATTTCCTTTTGCGTCTTCTATTCCCCTTTACATTTGCCAATTCCTCTTAAAAGAAAGTGAAAGACGGAATACAACAAGAAATATCAACAAAAATTTTAAGAACTGCCTGGTACGGGCGCTGTTGCACTACTTCCCTCCTTTATTACCCTATAATATTTACGGAGTCATGGCAGGATCGCCATATAATATATTTACGGAGCTGGCAGGATCGCCATATAATATATTTACTCTAACATCAAGCAAAATAGATTTTGTGGGCGCTAATGTTCAGCGCAGAAATCTGATTGTTTTTTGTTAAGAAATGCTTTCTCTTTTATAGTAAAATGTCTTACAATACTATTACAATTTCTACATACCAATTCAGCAAATATTCTTATTACCTAACTATGTAATAATATTTGGGCAGTCACATTGACAAACCGACGCTGTCGATTAGTCATGCTGATCGGTACGTGAGCTGGTCAGTGTGAAGCATACGGGTTAAACAACTGTAAACGGATACGGCTCCCCGCTGGGTTCAATATAACTTATCTATGCCGCTATGACTATGCCGCTATGAGTTATTTACGTGGGGTCGAAAGTGAAATTCATTTGGTTGTACATTACAAGCTAGACTCATTCTGGCATTTACATAAATACAAAATACCTTGTATTGTAGTAATGCCACAACCCTTATAGTGTATGTTATGACCGTCTTGAGTTCAATGATTTTCTAATGTAAAAGGGACTTACACTTTGCAGGTCCATGTACAATGGCTCACCATTCTAGGTCACTTCTTTCCAATGGAAAACTATACTAAACTCCCTTTATTTATGTTGACTTTGCGAAGACAAACCTAAATTTGATTTAACCTGATTATATAGTATCGATCATCTAACATTTAAGGTTTGCATCATTTTGGCCGTCACAGCTGTCTTAATGCAAACAACTTTTCTTTAAAACGTTCTTACAAACTATATAAACTATCTAACATGAATACGAGTGTATGAGTTAATCGCCTTGTTGCTTCCTTTGATTTAAAGAGCTCAAATCCGCTCTAACTACCTATTCGTTTATGTTGCGAGATTTAAATAACACAGGCCGACAAGAAATTTGACCATAAACCAGACCATACTTTCCTAAAGGTTTTCGATGCGCTGAATTCAAATCTGGACGCAGAATTGCTCTATCACGATTTTGAGATATCCTAACCTAAATGTGCAAAAAACACCGTTTTTGCCTATTTTTGAGGTTATATATAAACGAAAGATTTTTTTTTAAGTACACATAGCATCTTAAAGAAGAAGTCTTTCTCTTACGAATGGCGTTGAGTTTGCTCAAATATCTTTTTTTCGCTAAGATAGAGCAATTTAAAGTTTATAAATTTGCTAATTTTCCTATAGCTGAAAAACCACTGAATTAGCGTAGGTATGAAGCAGTAGAACACATACCTCTTACGATAAGTCTTACGATAATTGCCCTATCTTAGCGAAAAAAAAGATATTTGAGCAAACTCGACGCCATTCGTAAGAAAAAGACTTCTTCTTTAAGATGCTATGTGTGCTTTAAAAAAAAAAAATCTGTCGTTTATATATAACCTCAAAAATAGGCAAAAACGGTGTTTTTTGCACATTTAGGTTAGGATATCTCAAAATCCTGACGTGATAGAGCAATTCTGCGTCCAGATTTGAATTCAGCGTATCGAAAACCTTTAGGAAAGTATGATCTGGTTTATGGTCAAAAAAATCGGTCTCATTTTATCGGCCTGTGTAATTTTTAAGAACGAAATAAAATAAATTTTCTTTAAATAAGTATGTTCATATTCAATTAATAGATTGTGTACTTAATTTTATATTGACAGATGATAAAAACCAGCAAATTTTTACAAAACGTTTGCTAATAACTTTTAAATACAATTGAATGATAATTATCCGCCACCGGATTATGATTCCTGGGATCAAAACACGTTTTCAGGTACTCCTTTCAAATACATATATATATCTCCTCTTTGGCAACAGTATATCTCCATACATAAAAGTTAGTTAAAATAATACATCGTTAGCTTAATTCACGAAGGTCCTAACCAACAGATTTTTCGAAACTGCATTTTCATACAGAAACTTAATCGAATCACAATTCTATTCAATGAAATAATTAAGTTTCCCTTTTCATACAGGGCATTTTGCTTCATTAAGCAAGCATCTGTCAGCAGCCCCAAAAAAATATTTCGTTTTTACAAAAAATAGTTAAAATGGAAAGCAGCCGTTTCCTTCTTATATAAATACAATCAAAATAATATGCATGCGCAATAGGCAGGTCGATTTGTGGGGAGGCAAAAAAATCGCTCATTGCTCTGTGAAAATCATATTCTAGGGATCAAAATAAGAAACTTTGCCGAAGGAATCATACCTATAAACGAATTCTGATGTCCCTTCCTTTGGGTCGTAGGGGCAAATTGTGAAAAATCCCACTTTGAGATGCCTATGTTTTTTTCTTTTTGGAGTTTATTTTTCTCTTTAGAAATTTATTTAGTCAGAACATATGTAAATGAAAAAATGAATTTAACTTAGTAATAGAAAAGAAATTAAAAAAAATTATTAGAAATTAGCCTTTTTACAACCCCCTTTTAAAACCAAGGCATCACTGTGATGCATTTACATGTCGTAAACATAGTTGTGTGGGCTTTTTATTCAACCGTTTTAAAAAATGAAGGTATCACTGTGACACAATTGTAGATCGTAAAATTGCTTGTGTTGTTTTTTTTAAGCCACCACAAGACACAGCAGGTAGAATTGAAATTGCCCCTACCCAAAAGTTCGACCCAAAGGAAGGACATCAGAATTCGTTTTAGAGGTATGGTTCCTTCGGCAAAGTTTCTTATTTTGATCCCTAGAATACGATTTTCACAGAGCAATGAGCGATTTTTAAATCGACCCGCCCTAATGCGCAACTACCCATAGATGTTGCACCTAACCAAATATGTGCCTATTTTCGAAACAACCATATTATCTTTTGCAGCAAATGCAGCGAAAATAAAATTTTTAAATTTTACGTGTTTTTCTATTTTTCGTAAATTATTGAAAATAATTTATTTTTGAGTGTCATTTGTTACACTGACAATAAGATTCGAAGTACCAAGCAAAACCGACTGGATTTTTCACTCGATTAGGCGTTCAATAAAGTAATAATGAGATAATTAAGAATTTGTATTATGTATGTAAGATTGAGTTCAATTAGGGCTTTAATGTAGAAAAATTTAATAATTATTTCATTAAGCCTCTATGTGAAATTGGCATTACTAAATATATTGAAAATTTAAATCGCTGCATCTCTTTTTCATTTCGTATAACAATTTTCTTGACTTTTTTGTTTACGTATATATGTATGAAAGACGACGCTCCGGCCAAGAAAATGTTTCTATCGGAACCCGACTATGGAAGCAGAGGTAGAGGATGGCCCCACTCCTTCAGAGGGACCAGGTGGAAAACGATTTAAACTTCATCGGTGTGACCAATAGGCGCCAATTGGCAGAGAGAAGAAGCGACTGGCGTGCCTTGTTGGACGGCCATACCCGTTTAAACGGTTAAGCGCCACTTAAGTAAGTAATATATGTATACAAAAGATTACTTTAGGAAAATCTTACATCAGTTCTGATTCCTACAAGATACGACTTTTAAAGATTAATTTAGGTTGGTGTATTCCACGATTTCATATGCAGACATAAAATAAAGAAGAGCAAACTATCTAGCATTTTTCTTTTGAATTTTATCTGCTTTTGAAATCGTTCGTTGCAGTACAAATATTTGTCGATTTGTGACAAGCCAAATAGTAAATAAAACGGTTATTCAAAATGTAAAAATTCAAAGGTTTGGTTTATTTAGTACTGTTTCCCAAATATTTCTGTCAATAGAATTTACGTTTTTACAAGCTGTACTCATTCGATACACATAAAAATACATAGAAGAATAAGCAAATGGATATTTATATGCCAGTTGATGTCTCCGCTTATGAAAAAAGGGTTTTTGGCCCCTTACTCTAGATTTTGAGGGTCTATTCGAAATTCCAAATATGCAGATTTTGTGTACTTGACGTATGTCTCGCAAAGAATATGAAATATCAATGTCATATAGTGCTATTCATTGAGGAAAAAGCGTCCTTTAACATAAACGATATTTCAGATTTCGTAAATCTACAAGCATACGGTCTTCTTTGCCCTTCAGCTTCTCATTTAAAGCTGTAGTCATTGGTGCCGTTTGTCGTATCGCTGTTGTCGTATCCCTAACGTAATCAGCTGTTTATCGTTACGACCATGGTACAATAACCTATTGTAGTTATGATTTGTGGAGCAGTGGGGTAACTTCCTTATGATGCCCATACAATTTTGTTTGAATTGAAAGACCGTTTTGTTTAATTTGGGTTAGCGAATAGCATCTCTAACATACAAAGACTCGATTTATGATAGAGAAAACGTTTTGATCACAACGGGTCTAACTTAATATATGAGGGTTTTGACACAGAATGGGTCTTTAGCTTTTAGAGTATCTTCATTAGTTGACTTTTCACAACATGGCTTTTGCAAGGGTAAGTCTACCGTGTCGAACTTGCTTGAGTTTACAATCTTTGTATCCAACAGTTTTAAGACAATTTATGAAGTTGATATTATTTATACTGATTTTAGTAACGTATTTGATAAAGTTTCTCATTCCATACTTTTAATCAAATTTAATCGGTTAGGATTTCCTCCATTGTTCTTCTCTTGGGTTTCTTCTTATTTGAAGGAAAGAAAACAAACAGTTATATATAATAATTGCTGGCCTCGGTTCATAAACGTAACTTCTGGTGTTCCACAGTTTTGGTCCAGTTTTGTTCCTGTTGTTCATTAATGACCTTCCAAGTGTTTTGAAGTGCTAAGCCGTTGATGTACGCTGATGATGTCAACCTGGTAATGCCTATCAAGCGGATCTGAATAGTCAAATTGATTGGTGTAATGTAAACGCCTTGTCACTAAACCTCCATAAGTGTAAGTTCATGTGTATTACAAGGAAGTCCTTTCAATCCCATGATTATGCTATTGGCGATTATTTACGACTAACTTTATTGATCTAGGCGTTACAATGGACCCAAAACTGAATTTTAAATTTCATATTGAATCTTGCGTAAATACGGCTAAAGGTACTTGACTTTCGTTAAAAGTTCGTCTAAGGAATTCAATGACCCATACGTTACAAAACCTGTTTTTATATCATTGCACAGTGTTTCGTGTAGAACAAGCTAGCTGGACAAAATTATTTTATGAGATTTTCTGTTTCATATGCAGTCATTTATTACAACTACGTCATTTTTTTCAGGCATATGTTCTTTTTTTTATTTTTTTTTTTCCAAAATTTTACTTCATATGCATACATTTGCTTATTCATATAACGTAACTAATGTGAATAAGTGACATAGATCCAAAAAAATTTAAACGACTTAAGAATATTACTTTATTGTACTTAAATTGAATGGACTATACAAATCTCAATACTCTAAAAAATTCCGAAAAAAAAATTAAAATTTTTTATGAAAATTCGTCGAATTTTTCAAACATTTTTTAAATATAATTTAGTTTTTGTTATAGATCGTGACAAATTTTCTTATGGGAAATTAGTTAACATAAATTTGCGAAAGCGAAAATTGTAAGAATTGTCCAAAAAGGGGTGTCTACTTATTTATGTGAGTGACTGTACATATGTATGTACATACATATTTTGTATTTATTTGAGTATTTATCCGGGCACTACAATTTTTACAAAATTATTTTATAGTACCAGTCAGGAATGTAAAAGTGAATTACAATAATAATAACAACAATGTAAATAATTAAATTAATTATGTGAAAATAACTTATTACAAAAACTTAAAAGTAAAGTATAATACAAAGTAGAAAAGACAATAGATTTAAATTAAATAAAACCTGATCCAACAAAAAGTTATAGGGTAGATTATCTTTTATAATTATGTTATTATTCGCTATCATCACTTTCATTCGATGAGTCGCTTGTAGAATAGTCATGAGCATCAGCAACACTATTGTGAAAGCTTGAAACAACTGGGGTATTTATTGACTCCTCAACATTATCGGGGGACAGTAAATTTAAGCCTTCTGAAGTCAGACTTTTAAATTTTTTCTTAGGCATCTCCCTAAAACTGTTAACTAAAGGATCCGATGTTATAAGCAACATATTCATAAGATCTCTATTCGTGGCTTCACGCGACTGCTTTTGTGTGTTATCATCCCTGAATCGTCTCAAATCTTTGTTACGGGCTTCCTGTGCTTCCTCAGAAAGTTGACCAATAGGTAAAATTGCTGATTTTATAATATCAGTACTATGCACTAAGATTTTATGAACTGTAACAGGCATATTAAACCATGGATAGAGATCTATGTATAGTTTTTTAGTCTCGACCGCAAATTTTTCAAATCTTTGGATATTTATATTGTACCCAGATGTTAATGCGCGAAGGAGAGTGTCGAATCTTTTGATGAGCGTTAAATCCAATCCCGTAATCTCAGCACTAGCCTCAGAATTTTCGAAAAACCTATGAGCAGTGTTGCCGTCATTGGTATTGCCGAAACCTGGTTTTGGTTTATCTACTATCAATCCAAGTACACTTTTAAATTTATTCTGGATTTCGTTGGAACGTAGCTTTACACTCTCTTTATCTGCCTCATTCCTAAGCTGCCACTTTTTTACTTCGAGGCGATAACTTATATGAAGCAATCATTCAAAACATCTTATCCATGCATGGAGAGTAGACAAACCAAAATCAAGATTATCTCGGTTAGGCGTAAAGTCCCGTAACTCATTATTCATATCTTTTGGAGTGGCACCACAAATATAACACTTTTGTGCGGAAGAAGTTTCAGTCAAAGCATTGCAAACTTTTCCGTCAATCATTGTTAGAAGCATATTGTGATTTTCGGAAACTTCGTATTCTTCGAGCATGTACTTTGTTGGCAACAACGCATTTATCTCCTCTAAAACTTTGTTCGTTTCAAACGAGCATGCTTAACCAACGAACCGATATCATTTCGTTACGATAATTAACGTTAATAAACGAAACAAAGTCATTTCGTTTCGTTTATTAACGTTAAGAACGTCAAATTAACGAAATGATTTTGTTTCGTTTTCTGCCATATCAAAACGAAGCTGGAGTCATTGGTGCCGTATGTCGTATCGCTGTATCCGTATCCCTAACGTAATCAGTTGTTTATCGTTACGACGGTAAACCAAAACCCAATTGGTTGGCTACGATACGGTTACGACCTTAGCGGCACCAATAATCGATTGCATTGATTCTCATAAGGTTGGTCGAATCAGCTGTTAAAAGGTTACCGATACGGTTACCGATAAAGCACCAATGTCTCCAGCTTAAATCGTTTATGTTCATTATTAATTTCAAACTATGCTGGCAAAGCTGATTGATGGCGGAGTCATTAAAGATAAAAGCATTAGCCAAGCTGATTGCAACTTTTCTCATGAATTTTGACAGTACGAACATTTCTCAGAGTATTTTTGACATTACCACCAACGAACTACACAAACAAGCTATATGGAGTTTGTGTGTGTATGTCCGCTCGCTGTTACCACCTTACGGCTTCACCATGGCTATAGCATTGCCAGCACAATTCAAACATAAAGTATCACGTTTTTTTTTTTAGCGTTTTTAACGTTAACGAAAGCTTTTCGTTTCGGTTAAAAACGAGATACAATTTATCTTGATAATTTCTTTATCGATAATATTTCGAAGTGTTTCAACGGAAACGGTGGAAATTTTTTGATAAACGATTAGCTTAACGTTAAGGTGCATCCCTGGTTTCAAAAACAATAAAATCTTTTGTTTCTTTAGAAAAAATAAATTTAATTGGACATGGTAGAAGAAGGTCGAAGATTCTGCCAAACAATGTTACCCTTTTCATCCTGTAATTGAAGAGGAACGAAGGAAAATATAAACAAAAATTCATCAGTGTCAGAACTGCATGTAAACTTTTGCTTATATGTGCAATGGCCAGAGCTTCCATCGCATTGCTGATTAAAGTATACGTCAAGTTTGTAGGCAATAAACTAACAAAAACTTCTTGATTTGCTAAAACTAAACGCTCAACAGTTTTATCTAATACGGACTGGACTTTAATTTCCGCACGTGTTTCACCCACATCAATTTCATTTGGATAGCATTCTTCCTTAGCTTTTCTTAGACTATAAAATGATGGATAAACCTTATGGCCTGCCTTGATGCTCCACTTCCGAGTCGTTTTGTACCCATGAGTCGTCGACTTGCTATCTACGTAGTATGCTAAAGCTTCTACATTGCTCAAGCATCTTGTATCTGGCTCACATGTCATCTTTTTGCCGGATATTTGAGTGGTTTCCTGTGATTTTTTTATAATGTTAGCAACATTTCTGTTGCCGGACATACGCGTTGATACTTCTGCCGCATAAAGTAACTCACCAGGACTTCTAGATTGCAAGAGGTCATCCACTCGACGCCGTTTGGTTTTTTCACTGCAGCTAACAAAGTCCTTCATTCGTCTTCCGGGGCCGGGGTTACCTGAAGAAGTGGTTGGTTGGTCTGATAGCAACTTTGAATCCACCGTGTTACATAACTGCCTGGTGCGGGAGAGGAGGAGTGGCGGAGTGGCATGGTAGTAGCCCGGCTGAGGCTCGTCGGCTTTGAGGCGCGGTTCTTGCCACTTCTCCTTCCCCAACAGTTACATAGCAAAATTGAGTTCATGCCTGAGGGAAAGTATCTAAACAAAGTAAAGAAAAATAAATATAGGAAAGCGGGAGAAAACCTGTCCGAGTCAGGTGGAGCCTTACCACCCCTCCTGTTCACGAGATGTGAACAGCCGTTGGACTCTACTATGGCTCCGCTTCCCGAGTAGAGTCCCCTTGAACCTGACTAATGTCCGTCTTTAGGTACCTACGTATCTTCCATCTTTCCCCTCAACTACCCCAACTTACCATCAGTGGCCGCAAGGGCAACACCTACACCAACAAAGAAATTGCCTTTAGCCGGACATGTTGTAGCTGAAATTACCCATGTATGAAAAATAATAATCCTCAACCCATGTAATAATAACGTATCTGGATAATTTCATAAAGTTATGCAAAATTCTTTATTGGTATACAACTCACGTAAAAATTTAAATATCCAAAAATAAATCTTCCTAACTTAATGATTTAACCCAAGAAACGAAATTCAATTCTTCTAACGATCATCAATTGACAGCTTACCCCAACAAGAGTTATTTCTAATTATTTTATTTCAAAAGCAAAAAAAAATTATAATTTATCATTATCCAACTAAGTCCCATAAATTAACTTTCAATAATTCTGATCTTGCTTAATATTCCTTGCACAAAGCCTACGTATGCAAATTCAATTTCTTTTAAACATGTACATACATACATATGTGTACGTTTAGTTAAAAAAAACAATAAATATATGTACCTGTGATGTATATGTGTTATTATGTTAGCGTGAACTCACCTCGCTTTTGTCAACCGGGTTTGGTACCAAAGACGGCGTATTAAGCTGAAAGTGAAGAAAAATATACAACAACAATACATGTAGGGTACTCAGTTACTGGGGCATTGACCGAATAACCAAGATCAAGGACAGTTTTAGTTCTTGGTCTTTTTGATGTTTAAGTTTTCTTTTAGTTTCGATTTTTACTTCGGTTGCGCGGACGTAAAAAAAATATGAGTTTTTGTGAAATAAAAAAATTTAAGAAAAAATAATCGCGCGAGTGCATTAAGTGAGAGATAAAAAAAGGTTAAGTGCAATCGCAAAAAGTAAAAAAAAATATTAATTGAATTTAAAGTTCAGATGGAATGAATAGTGTAAAAAAAATCTCCATAATATTAATGATTAAAAGAAACAAATTAAAATTCATAACTTTGACAAATAAAAAAATGTTTACCAAAATAAAAGAAATTTGTGTGCAAAAGTGGGATGAGTAAGTTTCATTAGAAGTAACCAACTCAATTAATGTAATTAAGAAAAAAATTATACTACAATAGTCTAAAAATTCTTATTGTAAACAAAGCAGAAGAAAAATCCCAAAGAGAATATCTAACTGAAGCCCACTTATGACCTTTTGCACACAAGTGACTGCTTATGTAAACTAATTAAAAAGAAAGCGCAATCAGTGGAAAAAATTCAAAAGCAAATAAGTTTTGCAAAACTAAAAAAATTCTATCTTACAGCTTCGATTCTTATATAAGTTTTACAAAAATATAAAAAAATTAAAACAAAAGAAAAAAACGCAAATGTGATTACTTAGCAAAAAAAATTAATAATATTTTTTTTTGTATTATTAAATTCTTAAATTTTCCTGGTGAGCCCTAATGACTTATCGGAGTGGTGGGCAGGTGAGATGATGAGAGCGCCAGTGGGGGAAATTTGATTGGCTCTCCCGTTCGCTCAATTTGTGATGTTCTGCTCCGTTGTTGCTGGTGAGTGATGTTGCTTGTTACATGTATTGATATTTTCGTGGTGGTGGATTCGTAATGTTACCTATGTTGCTGGGTATTGTCTTGACTTGTTGCCAGCCACTGTGCAGGATGTTGCTGGGCCACTTACCAGTATGTCGCCGTAGTTATGTTGAGGGATTTTGTGTTCATGTGTGCTAGTATATAATGTTTTGTGTCGTGTTCATGGATTTTGCCTTGTATTAGTGTGAAGTTGCGTGTCTTGCCTTTGATGTTCGGGTTTGTTCTTATTTTCTTGTTGGTGTGATGTTGGTGACTTTATGATTATGTTGTGTGTGCGTGTTTGTGTATGTGTTTGCGAAATCTTGGCGCTAATGCGTTTGGATGCTTTTGGCCAATATAGCCTTTTGACCAGAACCCAATCCCTTAATTTGACGATTGACCCCTTTTGTATGTGTGGTTGGTGTCTGTTGTTGATTTGTGTGTTTTCTTCGACCAAATTCGTATCTTTTTGTATGTTTTTGCGTGTGATTTTGTGTAAATTTATGTAAAAAGAAGTCGCGGCCTTCGGCTGGCTTCGTGCGCTGCAAAAAGAGAACGCATATATTTTAAAATATTTTTATTTTAAAGAATTTTTGTTTAAAATTTTTTCTGGATTTGAAAAAAATTTAGTTATTTTGTTTCTCTTCTTCTAAATTTAAAATGACTTAACAAAAAAATATTTCAATTATCTCCTCTCTTCTTCTTTTAATCTAACTTTTGTTTGCATATGTGCTCGTGTACATATATATGTATATACATATGTACATGTAAGTGCACCTATGCATATTTTAATATTTATGAATTTTAAATTAAGACCAAATTCGATCGAATAAAAGTCAAAAAATTTAAAAATTCACAACAAATATTTCGACGGGAATGCAAGTATTTACACCGAAAAACGGTCAACATTTGAAAGGGAATTTTGGGTAAAAAAAAATTTTTAGCTTGGTAATAGAGGAATGATTTTTGTGTAAAAGCGCCAAAGAAACATTTATGAAAAACTCTACTTTCGCACAGTGGATTTTAGGTTGAGCCGATCTAACGATTCGAAACTATTTTTACCTCAATTAATTTTTTTTTTTTAAAAATAAAATGGTTTACTAACAACTCTCCTGCTTCAAAAAAATTTACCAAAAAAAAAATGTTAATTTCAAACAAAATTATTTAGACCAAGGTTCAAAAAAAAAGAAAATGTTCTAATAAAAGGAAAAAGATGTAAAAAAAAACGGGGGTAAAAAAAAAACACAATGGTTTCTCAAAAAAATTAAAGGAATTTCAAATATCACACTTTGGCTTACCTGTGACTTTTCTGCTTCCTTGCGGGGATTTTTCCACGCCCAGTTGTGGCGATACTCCTTGCTCTGCGGTGCACCTAGGGAGGATTCCCTGGTATCAAGGTTCACTCTTATTTTTTTTTTCGCTCGCGTTTACTTTTCGCGTGAAACCGCACTTTAAAAAATATTTTGTCACTCGCGCACCCACACTTTAAGGTGAACAAAACGCACTTTGAATACAAAACTTTTCACTTCACTTTTGGCACTAGTTAAGACCGCGACTTTTCAATTTTGAATGCTGTTGGTTAGCGGGACCCCCTTTTATACCTACTAATCCTTGCGGCAATTAGGACACCGTAAGTCACGAATCGCCTTCCTGCTTTGGTTGAGCCAATCCGCGTTCGCCCCTTAGGCGGCACGTATATACACATATGCGCAAGCGACAGTTCAACCCACTCACACAATCAAACATCCGCTTTGTTAATATCGTAAAGCGGAGAAGGAGATTTGATTAGCGGTTGCTTACACATCTGTTCATATACCCGCTTGCGTGTCGTCAGAAAAATCCTCAAAGGCTGTCGTTACAACCGTTATTGTAAATGTGAAGTCTGGACCCGAAAGCCACTCCGAGTTTTTATTCAAAAATCGCTCCTTATGTCTTCCAGAAGTGTTCCACTTTTGATCCAGCTTCGACGAATATGCCGATATTTGTAAGCTTAAACTTTTTATCGAATACTCGGCTGCTTCGCTTAAATCGTACTTAAGTACAACAAAACTCAATAATTCTTTATATCTGGTTTCCTTCGAATGTTGAACCCAAATGTCAAAAAACTCCGTTCTTGGTACGGTTATAACTAAACTGCTTTGTGTTTTTATTTTTTTGATTTTCCGACAGGGTGAATAGTGTTGATTGTTGTGCTGCCGTTTGTAGATCAGCTTTAAAGGTTCAAATATCTCGTCGGAGCTGGTACGTACATATGTACATCCTATTTTATATGTAGAGATAACTAAATCTACAAAAAAAAAAAAAAATTTAAATAGATGTGCAAAGAATTCGCAATGGTTTTTTCTTTGGACTATTAGAGAATACTTGCGACTATAACATATGTAAAATTTAGCCCCGATGTCGGCGGATGTATGTAACTTTTTTGTCCCTAAAGTTAAAAATATAGAGAAAAAATACCTTTTCTTCTTAATAACGGAATGTTAAATATATTTTCTTACCTTCGAGCTTAGAATCCATCAAAAAAATTATATAAAAGTGTTCACTTAAAAGAAATATGAAGCTTAATATTCAACAAGAATTTTGCAAATTAATCAATGCATTTTACGGCCACTCCTGCCTTCTTACTTCAATTACTAAATATATATGAGCAAAAATCTCAAAAAAAAAAGCAAAAATCCCGTTATTTTGTTTGTTTTCTTTCATTTCTCATTACACTTTTCTTGGAATAAGAACTTTGTTTTTGTCCAACTAGCTTGTTCTACACGAAACACTGTGCATTGGTCAGGCCTATTTTCGAATACGCTTCAATAATTTGGAATCCACGTTATCAGGTTCATTCTGACAAGCTGGAATGGTCCAGAAACAATTTTTGTTTTTTGCTTTAAAACACTTAACATGGGATACTTCCAAAAATCTTTCCCCCTACTGCAACCGGTTAAACTTACTACAGTTGCCCACGTTAAAGAGCCACAGGGAGATGCATGGGGTCTGGTTTATTGTACAACTAATAAGTGGGTCGATAAATAGTCCATTTTTGCTTGGCGAAATAAAGTTTAACGTTCCAACTAGGCCATCTAGACATTTTCTTTAAATTTTTGTAGCTACATGCAGATCGAATTATGAAATGCATAAACCACTTCGCTGTTTATGTCATGGTTTTAACAAACAGTGCAAAAATTTTGAAGCCTGTGACTCGTTTCTCAGTATGAAAAAATGCCATTTAACTACATTAAATTTGTAATTCGAAATGAAGCAAGAACGCTAACCGTGGTAATACTGCTCAACCCTCTATTTTAAATATGAAAGTGCTAGTTATTGGAAACTTGTTTGCAAAATTGTGATTTGATCATTGTCTTCATATGCCCCCTACTGGGCAAACAGCTCCCTCATGAGTACTTTGAGCGAGGTCGTTTGGAGATACAAGAATTCGTTTACAACATTTTAAACTTCTGCTTACTTCTAAGTTTTGAATTCAAATTATCAAGCGTTTAATTAAATAATGTTTAATATTGTTATTTATATCGTCCATTATATCTTTAAATTGTCTGTATAATTGTTTAATTTGTAGACTGATAAATAAAATTAAATAAATAAGATGTGCGTGTTAAAAATTTAAACTTTTTTCTACTTATTTTGCATAGACATACATATATTATGTGGGTATTAACAATAAAAAGGATTCATATAATACAATAAGGCGGCTCTTTGCTGATCTTCTACACCCATATCTGCATCCATTGTATTTGTTCTTCTAAACGTGTAACAGCTTCGTTATACGAAAAATTGTACTTATCCTTGAATATGTGAACCAGCCACTCAGGCATTAAGGGATTGGCAAATAGCTTAGAGTACTGTATATATAAAAAAAGGTTAAACATTTTATGTACGAAGTAAAGATGGATCAAGCCAATACCGCCTAGGAGCTTAAGGAGTCATCTCCGTAAGCATTATGAGGTAATACGGCACCTGAGAACTCAGCCGTATGAAGCAAAAAAAACACAAGCAGGTCCTCAGTGAACTCCAAAAACAGGCGTCGGACCTTTATGCCAGAAATGGCCCGGTGAATCCAGTACTCAAAGAACAGTACCCAAAACTTGCGGAAGATGTTCGCACACTCCCCAGGGAAACGCGAGTCACTCTAGCTCAACTTCGTTCTGGATACTGTAACAGGCTAAACTCCTTCCTATCCAGAATCAACCCCATCATACAAAATGTATACCCTGCTTCCAATGTGTCCCCACATGACACCAACAATCTCTTCAATTGTAATATAGAACCAACGCCTCTAACACCCCTCTCACTATGGTCCACCCCTGTTGAAACAGCAACTTTCCTTGGACTCCCGTTAGAGGATATTGATGAAAATTTGTGATCGGTCGCTCCTATTGGATGGGGCGAAGCACTGCTATAACAACAACAACAAGCCATCGAATATTCTAAATCATCTAAAGCAGTAGGCCCGTCCCTGAATGCCTCACAAATTGAAACTGGCGAGGGTGGTACCGCTACTAAAGGTGGGAAACCAGCTAACATAGGAGTTTCATATCGTCCGAACTCTCTCCTATCGCCAGTAGTAATTTCACCATAAGCCTGCGACTTGCAAATCATTCGCAATGCTTTCGAAAATTGCTTACCACCACTGCTCTGAATGACATCAACACACAAATAAATTGCGAAATGAACCAAGACCCCATTATCCCTAGAATATCATACTTCGTCGAAACGACGACGCATGTTTTTGTTTTTAGTTTTTCTCCTTAAATTATATGTTTTTTTTTTTTTGCTGATTTTTTGTATAGATAATATTAAAAACCTAAACTGTTTTTGTCTTATTTCATATTACATTAAAAAGAATTTAAAAATAAAAATAAATAAATTTAAGGCGCGATAACCTCCGAAGAGATCTAAGGCCGAGCTTCTCTTCCAATTTGCGTCGTGCTCCTCTTGATTTTTCCCTACAAATTGACCGGACGGGACCTACATGCTTTATGCCGACTCCGAACGGCATCTGCAAGGCAGATGAGTTTTCACTGAGAGCTTTTCATGGCAGAAATACACCCGGAGCACTTGCCAAACACTGCCGAGGGGCGACCCCGCTTAGAAAAATTTTCTTCTAATTGAAAAACCTTATTTCTAAAATTTTGATGTTGCTTTGCCCGGGAGTTGAACCCAGGGCATACGGTGTGATAGGCGGAGCACGCTACCATCACACCACGGTGGAATTTATTAATACAAATTTAAACATTTTTTTAAACAGGAGACATCCTTTGTACCCTTTTAAATATTACCGTAGTCAGTTCGACGAAGTATGATGTTTACGTATTAAAAATAAGTATGATATTCTAGGGTTATAAAACAGTACTCGTAGCGCTAGACTTATCAAGACCTTTGACACGTCAATCACAGAACGTTGGCTCTAGACTTTGAAGTGTCTACTCAATCTAAAAGGTGGACTGCAAATTATATGTGTGGTCGGCGGGCATCGGTGCAGTTCAGGAACGTAACATCAAAACCTGGAAGAATTAAACCAAATCCTCGGCGGTCTTGTTTACAACGTGTATGCGGCAAATTTCGGCAATATTGGACACCCATGTCGATGGCATTACGTTACCAACTGACCTACAAACAATAATACTGGGTGTGACGTTCGATCAGGACCTACAACCTTAACAAATTCTCAAGTACCTTGCCGGCAGAAAAAGTGTTTATCGCTACAACAACTAAAATCACCAACCATCTTTTCAATTACAATGTGGAACCAACGCCTCTTACACCCTTATCTCTTAGCAAATTTCCTCAAACTCCAAGTTTCCCGTAAAAGGATATTGATGTGTGAGTGATCGCAACTTTTGGATTGGGCGAAGCACTGCTACAACCACAATAAAAGTTAGTGGTGTTATGGATATGGGAGTCCTTTTCGGATATGAATTCGCTAAGCTCAGGTACGAGGCCGACTGCGAGAGAACCCATTTTGCACCCCTCGAATCTTAGGGCTTATGTGTTTTAGTTGCCTTTTACGACTGGAATGTTCTACCATGGGAATGTAGTGAGGCCCTTAGCCCGGTGGTGACTGGAAGGTTCGATCAGGGCAACTCAGAACGTTCGCATGAAATTCGGTGAACCGAAGTCATATCCGACAAAAGCCCTAAAATATTAAAAAAGTGAAATCTGGGTGGGGTCTGCCTTTCTTATTTTAATATGATTGGTTTTATAAGGGATCAAAGGACAGATAATTTTTTAAAAAACATTAAACAGGATATACATATTTGGAGCGCTGTAATTCAGTTTGAGTTGAGCAATCAATCAGTTATTGATTAAGCACGCGATCTGGCGGCCAATAGTAGAGTTCAATTTGAATTATCAATCAGTTTGGTTATTAAGCCTGCGAGTAGCAAAGTATAAGTGTCATTGTGAAGTACTTTAATAAAGGCCATTTTTCCATTATTCAATATTGGAGTTATTTATTCAACAGTTTAGAGATTCGAACTTAGCAGAGGATTGCAAATAAGAGGATTTGCAAGTAAAATCGTTACAACATTCTCCATATTTTCATTAAATCTCAATTTTGCCTTTCCGCTGCGTTCATTATCTGCAATTTCTTCGGGTGTTCAATAAACAATACGTCTACGACGCCTCTGCTGCTTTAGTTTCTTTCGCCTGCGAATATTTACTAGTTTTAGATGCATTTTTCGACGATTTAACTAATTCTTCAGGTTTCTTCTTACCCAGCCATTTACTCATGGGTAATAGTGCAGTTTACGGTACCCACCGAAATTTGGGCCAAAATTTTCGAGTGGGGTATGAAAAGACGCGTATTTACGTCTAGATCAAGAATCCGAAAGCTTAAGTTAACTTTTTTTACCCGTTCAAAAGATATTAACGAAAAACCGAAAAAAGACCCGCGGGTCCCTCCGAAACCGGGGGTGGGATCCATAGTATTTTTGCGCAGAACACCTTTCTGCGTTGGCGGCCTTCGGCCGCGCTTATAAGAAATAACCCTGGGCTACGCCATGCCAAGTCCGGGTGTGTGGTATAACCGTGGCTACCGCCACGGTGATGCACAATTTTTTTGTGGTTACAACACAACAATAACCACATTAAAATCGCCAACTTCAACTGCAAATATCTTCGGACAGAGATAAAATTTTTCTTTTCCGTCTTCGGATTATTGTTCTCGAGATTAATACGCGTCTTTCGATACCTCACTCGATAATCTTGGCCCAACTTTAGGGTGGGTACCGTAAACTGCACTACTACCTACTCATGGATTGCTTCTCTTGCTGACATAAGAGTTCACTTTTCCTTTCTTCACGCTTCCGTTTTTATACTGAAGAGTGCGACGATGTTTGCACCGAACCGGTTATTTTGGGTGCCACAAGTTTAGCTGGCGTCGTCTCAACAACAAAATAATCACTTTCAGAACCAAACGTTTCCGTACGAGATCTTTTGACCGCTTTTGGTTCTTGAAATTTTCACTCTCAGCGGCGGATACTTCATAACGTATTGGTTTTACAAGCGAACGGTACGAACGGCGTTGTTCTGGATTTCGCCTCGGATTTGGTTTGTTCTTCTCTCCGCTGCATTTGTTAGATTTGTAAATTTTTGGCTTATTAAATCTATATTATCACTTTTTGTTGACAACAAATTACATGTCAGTTTTCTTCTTCCGTCACTTTTACCGAAAAAATTGAAAGAACTATTGACAGTTTATGGTCAAGCGGCAACAACAAAATACACGGGAGGGTTGCATTTTCACTTATGTTTCTACCTGTTAATTGTACCATGGTTACGACGGTAACCAAAAACCAATTGGTTGGCTATGATACGGTTACGACCTTAGCGGCACCAATAATCGATTGCATTCATTCTCATAAGGTTGGTCGAATCAGCTGTTATAAGGTTACCGATAAAGCACCAATGTCTGCAGCTTAAGGAATGTGAAATTTCCACTAAGCTTCGCTAACTTTTGCATACTTTCACAAGTATTCAAAAATTCCTTATAACTGATATTTAAGTACTTAAACTTTCATAGTCCCCAAAAATTTTGTAGGGAAGAATCATTCTGTTAGTGCTATCCACCCTACAAGAACACTGACTATCATATGACTATCATCTGATTGTCAGCAATGTCAACCTAACGATCAGCGCCTCATACAAACTTTCTATCACAAACTTAAGGGGACTTGCGCAAATGTGATGTAAACAACTGTGTGCGTGTGAGTTTTTGTCTCCTTCTTATACACTAACATGGCCTACTGATTAAGTATATAGCCGTACTGCTCACTCTCATTCCTTTTCCTGGATCAGTGCTGACACTCTAACTATCAAAAAGTGTCATAAATGATAGTTTACTGTAGATATCAGGTTTGACGGTTATACTATCATAAATGACCATTGTTATATTCCGCCAAAAAAGAAACAATGCTTTTTTCTTTTTATTTACTTTATTTCATTACGTTTTTAATTTTGTACGTGATAAAAGCATACGTGTTTCTTATTTGTTTAAAATAAATAGTTTTATAAGAATTCGAGTTCAAAATGTTCAATTTAAATTCAGAAAATAACAAAACAACAGAAGAGCGATTTCCTCATGCGGAAACACATTTAAAAATGAATCACCACTAACCACTATTATTTTTCGCGAATCAATTTTTTGAGTGCGCCCCATACATTCCGACAGCTTTTGGTATTTTTTAATATTATTTTAGATTTTTTTTCTTTTAGCATGGAGCTTTGAAATGCTCTCTTTTTCATTTTTTAGACTTATTTTTTATATGGTTTTCGTCGTTTGAAAATGGCGGAATTTAAAAAATAACAAAACAACCGTGATAATCATTTGACTGCCGTATGACAGTCAGTAGTGACAACATGATTAAATCGGATAATCTGTTCTCGCATACATAAAATTCCGTTGAGGATTATGTATCTGTCTCACATGCATTATGGTATCTGCTGTATGTTCTTTTGTTCTGTACCAGGTGTCCGAAGCCTTCCCAGTTTGAGTCCTTTTTCATAATTATAGGCTGTCGTTGGGAACATGCGGACATGCGTGAGCGAGCAAAGGAACATACATAAATTTGAGTATCAATGTTTACGTCATCGCAGGATCAGCATTGTCAATTACAAGTGTGAGTGTATTAGTAAAACTATCAGCGTTTCTTGTAGGGCAAACACTACAATATCAATTCAGTACGCTGCTTATGCTCCCTTTTATGCAGGTTTAAATGCATGAGAATGTCGCGTCAGTAACCCAGGGCAGTCCCCAAAATTCAACTGTAGGACCTGTATTTATATGTTACTGAAATCAAAAATTCAATTTCGCTTGAAAATAGTTGCGATGCAGATGAAACACCCAATCGAATCGAATGGCATACACCCGGAGCGAAAATGATAAAGGTTGATTTTTCTTTAACAAAGTTACTACGCCTCGATTTATGTATATCATAACACTAACTGTATCTTTTTTTAAGCCATTAAAATTTTTAACATCTATCTCAAATGCATTCAATTTTCCTAAAATTGAATCTTCACCATTTTCCCAAATTTTTCAAAAAACTAAAGAGAGCTAAAAAATTTATTTACAAAGCTTAAAACTAAATCGAAACTTTTCAAGCTAAACGGAGAAAAAAAGCTAAATCTAGCTCGAAAAAAGCTAAAATGGCAACACTGGTTGGTGCATTTCAGAAACTTTGAACTAAATTGATTGAAGGTCCAGTGCATTGTGAATTCATACAAGTGGCGAATGTTTGAAAAAAAAACGTTCACAATAGTAAATAGCCTGGATTACCTGTTAAATCGCTGTTCGATTACTTAAATCATTTGCTCTAGTGTTTTTCAAAAAAAAATTTAAGACGACTGGTACATTGCGTTATTTACATATTTTAAAATGGTTGCTTAACTGGCTGCTCATATTTCATCTATTAACAACATTTTAAAAATTAATATTAATTTGTAGTCTCATTTTCTGTGGATACATTTGAAACACAAATAAGCAATTCATGGCACTTCAATTTCTTAACCGCGAGCAACCCTTCAAAAATTGTTGGATCATGTGGTCCACTTATGTCCTACTGGAGTACTTACCATTCTACTCCACTGTAATGCAGCAATGGACCAACTCATGTTTCTACACGAACATATTATAAGCCGATCATTGATCTTTTTTAACGATTGTAATTACTACACGATGTTTATTGGACTGTGGGTATTCCAGGATTACTCTGCTGTAATGCTGAGCTGGAGTATATGGGCCAGTCCTAGGACATGTTATGGTAACGCATCTTTAATGGAGCAGCAAGGAAGGCAGTCGGCATGATCTGGTCGTGCACTGTGGCTAGTCATGCCGGCTGGGCGGGGTTCTTGCCAACCTTGCTGTCCTGCGCCATAAACAGAAAAAAATCTATCATGCCTTTCAAAAAAAAAAAAACTGACAAAAGCGCAGAGCCGATTCAAAACGCTTATATTTCAAATTAAACCAACATCCGGTCGAACCGGATGCCACGGAAAGACCGTTAAAAATTCAAAATTAAAAAAAAAAATCTAACGCAAAAATTTAACCGAACCGGAAACGACCGGTTATCAAACGCAGAAACGAAAAAAAGGCTGAAAATTAGAACAACAAGAAAAAAAGGACCAGAAATGGGCCGAATATATATAGGGGGCGCCGCGGGTGTTGTTGCGACGCCCGGTGCTTGACCCACCCTCATCGATGGCCATCGACGCACCTAATTATCGATGGCCCCTTACCTGCATTACCTATGCCTTCTAAATAACAAGGAAAATCAGCATTCCCATTTATAATACTGTGACGAATATTAGTGACACTAATGTGACACATCACTAGTCTGATGCTAAGTAAATGAAGCCACAACAACAATAAAGCAGGCAGTTACTTGTATCTACATAAACGAATCAATCATTATGTCTACACATATGTACGTACACGAAGCGCAGAAGTGACGCACAAACACATGCATATATCTTATCTGATATGCGCTCAAAAGTAGGCAATAATTTGTACAAGTATCACTCACATATACACACGCATATGAGAAGCTATACACGTGCATCTGTAGTTACAATTTTATAGCTGGTAACTAAGTAAATTCTGGAATCGCCTAGAAGTATGGAACGAGGAAATCGAAGAGTATAAAAGAGCGCAAGTTGAGGCACGACAAATCAGTTTTATTTAAGCACGCTATCTGTCGAGCAATAGAAGGGTTATTGTGAAGTACTTTAATAAAGGCCATTTTTCCATTATTCAATATAGGAGTTATTTATTCAACAGCTTAGCGATTCGAACTTAGCAGAGGATTGCAAATAAGAGGATTTGCAAGTAAAATCGTTACAATTGGTGTCAGAAGAGGAATTGTTGAATAAATTCCAAAGGACAACAAGGACATGGCAAAGTTCAGTGAATTGAAGATCCAGCAACTAAAGAAGGAGTTGGAGACCCGTGGATTGAATACAAGGGGCGTTAAACTTGAACTTCAGGCACGGCTACAAGAGGCAATGGAAGCAGAAGGAATTGATGTGGAAGAGTATGCCTTTCATCTTGATGGCGAGGAGACAACAAAAATTGAAGAGAAAAACGAAACATCGCAAACGGTTACCAGCACAGACTTGAACTTGATATTGCCTGCAATATCTGCACAAACGTCGACAGTAACATCGAAAATTGAAGCACAAGAAACACGTATTTCAGAAATGTCGACACAAATTTCTTCACAACTGGAATCGCAGGAAACCCGTATAACATCCAAGATGGAAACTCAACTGGAAGAACAGAAAACGTATATGTCATCACAAATGGAAGCACAAGAAACGCGTATTTCAGAAATGTCGTCGCAAATGTCATCTCAACTGGAAGAACAGAAGACATATATGGCATCGCAACTGGAAGAAGAGAAGACATATATGATATCTCAGTTGGATCAGCAGTTGAAAGCGCAAGAGGATCGCATATCATCGCAGTTGGAGGGTTTTAGTGAACGACAAGATAAAATGGAAGCTGAGATGGATGCTTTGAAAGATCGGATTCAGCAGTTACAATTAAATCGTCCAGCAGTTTCAGCGAGTAATCCAAAGGTAAAAACACCATCCTTTGACGGTTCTGTTCCTTTCCAAGTCTTTAAGCTACAGTTTGAGAAGACCGCAGCAGTGAACAACTGGAATGTGGAAGATAAAGTTGCCGCACTCTTCGTAGCATTGAAAGGACCAGCTGCCGAAATCTTACAGAATATTCCAGAGTACGAACGGAACAGTTATGACGCATTGATGGCTGCTGTAGAACGGCGATACGGAAGCGAACACAGGAAACAGATATTTCAAATAGAATTGCAAAACCGCTACCAAAAAGCTAACGAGACTTTGCAGGAGTTTGCTTCGGACATTGAAAGATTGGCTCATCTTGCAAATGCGGATGCACCCGTGGAATACACGGAAAGAGTGAAGATTCAGATCTTTATAAATGGCATACGGGACGTCGAAACGAAGCGAGCCACATACGCGAACCCAAAGCAAACATTTTCTGAAACGGTATCCCATGCATTGACTCAGGAAATGGCGTCATTATTGAGTAAACCAGCATACAAAGCTCATCGTGTGGAAGTAGAAAGGCCGGAGTGGGTAGATACAATTTTGGAAGCTCTAAAGGGATCACAAGAGAAAAATGCCGGAGTTATGAAATGTTTCAAATGCGGTAACCCAGGTCACATTGCACGTCATTGCAGTAGCAATTCCAATAGTTCCAACAATGTGGGTGGCCGTAAACGCAGAGCTGAAGGAGACGAGCAAATCTCCAAATCCACTCAATCGTTAAACTAAAGCGAGTCAGCTGCAAGGGGCGACAGCTGGCTCCCTCAATTGAATGCCCCATAATCTCTATCTCGCAAATTGGAAGAAGGTCAAGCAATCTTACTGTCGGAGGACATGTGGATGGAAAGGAACGTTTACTAACTGTAGATATGGGTGCATCCCATTCCATCATTCGATCAGATTTAGTCAACAAGAAGATAAGACCATTGCTTGGAGCAAGATTACGTACAGCCACGGGAGAGGACACCCAGGTAATTGGAGAAGTAGAATGTGAAGTAGCAATTGGGAACGTCACGGTACTTCACAATTTTATAGTGGCAGGTATTGTTGATGAAATCATAATTGGAGTGGACTTCTTAATCAACCAAGGCATCAAGATCGATATGCAAAGCAAGACGATGCGATATAAGAACATGGATGTGCCACTTAATTTCGGCTACGAGAGGCTACAGCAGTAAACGAGTGCTGGTGGAAGAGAGTCAGCAAATACCACCAAAATCAGAAGCAGTCATCTGGGCAAAGGTAGATGGAGATTGTGGGACAAACAAATTGTGGGTTGTCGAAGCAGCAAATAAATCAGCACTGAACATACTTGTAGGAAAAACCCTGGCTATGACAAAACAAGATGGACGTATTCCGGTAAGAGTACTCAATGAGTTCAAGTCACCATTCAATTTGACCAAAGGAGCTATTTTGGGAAGATGCCAAGAGGCCGAAGTAGTTATTAACTGTGAACAGCTCCAGGAATACGTTTCATCTAGTAATACTAACCTTTCAAATGATATCACGGCATGGACGCATGGGCTAGAGGAAGCCTATCAGAGTAAGGCAAAACAACTGCTCCTAAAGTACGCGAACATATTTGACCAGGATGATTTTAAACCAGGCCGCACCAACGTTGTGAAACACCAAATTGATACTGGAGATGCGAGGCCGATCCGTCAAGCTCCACGTAGTGTTCCACTGGCGAAGCGGGAAGTTGTGAGTCAAATCATTCAAGAAATGAGCGACAGCGGCGTCATCGAACCATCAGCAAGTCCGTGGAGCTCACCGGTAGTACTTGTAAAAAAGAAGGATGGAAAAATGAGGTTTTGCATGGACTACCGGAAGTTGAATGACGTAACGAAAAAGGATAGCTACCCATTGCCAAGAATTGACGACACTCTGGACTCGCTATCTGGTACGAAATGGTTTTCCACGCTGGACTTGAAAAGCGGCTACTGGCAAGTGGAGGTGAAGGAGGAAGATAAAGAGAAAACAGCCTTCAGTGTCGGTGATGGTCTTTGGCAATTTACAGTGATGCCTTTTGGACTTTGTAATGCACCAGCTACTTTTGAGAGACTCATGGACCATGTACTGAAAGGACTACATTGGAAAACATGCTTGGTGTACCTGGACGACATCATCGTATTGGGCAAGAACTTTGATGAACATCTTAAGAACTTGGAGGAAGTTTTCCAGAGAATAGCTGGCGCTGGTCTGAAGTTAAGTCCCAAAAAGTGTGCGCTGTTTAAAAAGGAAGTCAAATATTTGGGTCACAAGGTAACGACAGAGGACATCTGCACTGCAAACGAAAACATAGAGGCTGTAAAGGATTGGCCAAGACCACAGAACCTACATGAATTGAGAAGTTTTCTTGGGCTGTGCACATATTACCGCCGATTTGTACCAAATTTTTCCAGCGTAGCCCATAGCCTCCATGAGCTTACAAGAAAAAAATAAAGCTTTTGAATGGAAAAAGGAGCAAGAAGTGGCTTTCCAAACATTGAAGGCGCGTTTGTGCACTGCCCCAATGTTAGCATATCCGATTCCAGGAGCAACATTTATTCTAGATACAGATGCGAGTGGATATGCTATAGGAGGCGTTTTATCACAACTGGTCGATGGACAGGAGAAGGTAGTTGCATATTACAGCCGTTCGATTGGAAAACCAGAGAGGAACTACTGTGTTACGCGGAGAGAGCTGTTGGCATTGGTAGAGTGCATTAAACATTTTCACAAATACCTCTACGGCCAGCGATTCCGTGTCAGGACAGATCACGCAGCGTTGAAATGGCTTCTGCAGTTCCGTAATCCGGAAGGACAATTGGCACGGTGGATCGAGCGACTACAAAGCTACGACTTTTCCATTGAGTATCGAAAAGGTAGTACCCATGGAAATGCTGATGCAATGTCACGAACACCATGTAGTTTGGAATGCAAGCACTGTTCAAAATCCGAGGCTAAAGAAGACATTATAGATGTCCGGCTAATGAATATAACATGTACAGATGAATGGGACAAGGAACAGCTAAGAAAGTGCCAGCTAGAAGATGCAGATCTGTCACGTGTTATGCAAGGGCTCGAACGAAATGAAAGACCAAACAGAGAAGAGATGTCAGCAGAGAGTCCCATTGCGAAGTCATATTGGGCACAGTGGAACAGTTTAGAATTGATATCCGGTTGCCTTCATCGAGTATGGGAGAGTGAGGATGGTAAATACAAGAATAAACTGATAGTTGTTCCCAGAAAGAGGATTCCTGACGTGCTCAGCGAGCTGCATAATGGTCCAAGCGGAGGTCATCTTGGAATCACGAAGACGCTCGAGAAGATTAAACAGAGATTCTATTGGGTTGGTTACCGTCAGTCGGTCACTGAGTGGATTGCGAACTGCGAGGTTTGCAGCAGAGCGAAAGGGCCCAGAACACGAAGTCATAGCCAGATGAAGCAATATAACTCAGGTGCGCCATTTGAAAGGATCGCCATGGATGTCGCAGGTCCATTTCCTACTAGCACCCGCGGAAACAAATACGTACTGGTGGTTATGGATTGTTTCAGTAAATGGCCAGAGGTATACCCAATCCCAAACCAAGAAGCAGAAACAGTAGCAGAAGTGGTTAAAAACGAATGGGTTGCAAGGTATGGTGTACCAATGGAGTTACATTCTGACCAAGGCAGGAATTTCGAATCAGCTGTGTTCCAGGAAATGTGTAAGTCATTGGGCATTCGAAAAACACGGACAACTGCATTGCATCCTCAATCCGATGGTATGGTAGAACGATTCAATAGAACATTGTAGGAGCACTTAAGGAAAGTAGTAGACAAGTACCATAAAGAATGGGATACCCGCATACCATTATTCTTGATGGCTTACCGATCAGCAGTGCATGAGACAACGGCCCAAACCCCTGCAAAAGTAATTTTTGGCAATGACCTTAGACTGCCAGCTGATTTGAAGTTTGGGATAGATGCCAATGCGGAGAGAAATGTCAGGAAATCCACTAGTGATTTGGAAGAAGAGCTAAGAGAAATACATGATCTGATAAGGCAACGAACAAAGATTATGAGTGACAAGATGAAAGCCAGATATGATAAAGCAATTAATTCAGAAGGTTTTCAGGAAGGAGATTTGGTGCTGTTATACAACCCACAACGTAAAAAAGGTTTGTCCCCGAAATTGCAGTGTAATTGGGAAGGCCCATACAAAGTTGTAAAACGGATCAACGATGTAGTGTACCGCATACAAACCATCGGTAAACCACGAACCAAAATGAAAGTGGTCCATTTGGAAAGGCTGGCAACGTTTAGATCGAGAGATTTGTCTGATCGGGACGATCAGACTTAGGTGGAGGGCAGTGTCACGGATATTAGCATCACTAAATTATCCCATCACGAAGGCGATGCTAAGGCCATGCCAAGCAGTATTTACGTTAATAATCAAATCAAGTATACACATATATAAGGCAGCCCAGAGAGATGTCACACACAGATGCATTTACTTATACGCCTATATGCGCGCGAGAGACTGTAAACTACAAACATTCACATCAATAATTCAATCTTTATGTATCTACATAAACGAATAAATAATTGCGTCTACACATACATATGTACCATGTACGAATACGAGCAGCGGAGAGTCAATGCGCAAACACATGCATATATCTGAGAAGTTTGAGAGCTAATGGACTAGTAGATTCTGGAAGCGCCTAAAAGATGTATAAAATTGTGCAATTTTAGTTATAGCTGAGAAGTTTGAGAGCTCATGGACAATGCTAGTACATTCTGGAAAAATGCGAACGAGGAAACCAAAGGGTATAAAAGGCAACAGATGAAGAGGCGCTGTAATTCAGTTTGAGTTGAGCAATCAATCAGTTATTGATTAAGCACGCGATCTGGCGGCCAATAGTAGAGTTCAATTTGAATTATCAATCAGTTTGGTTATTAAGCCTGCGAGTAGCAAAGTATAAGTGTCATTGTGAAGTACTTTAATAAAGGCCATTTTTCCATTATTCAATATTGGAGTTATTTATTCAACAGTTTAGTGATTCGAACTTAGCAGAGGATTGCAAATAAGAGGATTTGCAAGTAAAATCGTTACAACATTCTCCATATTTTCATTAAATCTCAATTTTGCCTTTCCGCTGCGTTCATTATCTGCAATTTCTTCGGGTGTGAATAAACAATACGTCTACGACGCCTCTGCTACTTTAGTTTCTTTCGCCTGCGAATATTTACTAGTTTTAGATGCATTTTTCGACGATTTAACTAATTCTTCAGGTTTCTTCTTACCCAGCCATTTACTCATGGTTAATAGTGCAGTTTACGGTACCCACCGAAATTTGGGCCAAAATTTTCGAGTGGGGTATGAAAAGACGCGTATTCACGTCTAGATCAAGAATCCGAAATCGGAAGTTAACTTTTTGTACCCGTTCAAAAGATATCAACGAAAAACCGAAAAAAGACCCGCGGGTCCCTCCGAAACCGGGGGTGGGATCCATAGTATTTTTGCGCAGAACACCTTTCTGCGTTGGCGGCCTTCGGCCGCGCTTATAAAATATAACCCTGGGCTACGCCATGCCAAGTCCGGGTGTGTGGTATAACCGTGGCTACCGCCACGGGGATGCACAATTTTTTTGTTGTTACAACACAACAATAACCACATTACAATCGCCAACTTCAACTGCAAATATCTCCGTACAGAGATAAAAATTGTCCGCCTTCGGATTATTGTTCTCGAGATTAATACGCGTCTTTCGATACCTCACTCGATAATCTTGGCCCAACTTTAGGGTGGGTACCGTAAACTGCACTACTACCTACTCATGGATTGCTTCTCTTGCTGACATGAGAGTTCACTTTTCCTTTCTTCACGCTTCCGTTTTATACTGAAGAGTGCGACGATGTTTGCACCGAACCGGTTATTTTGGGTGCCACAAGTTTAGCTGGCGTCGTCTCAACAACAAAATAATCACTTTCAGAACCAAACGTTTCCGTACGAGATCTTTTGATCGCTTTTGGTTCTTGAAATTTTCACTCTCAGCGGCGGATACTTCATAACGTATTGGTTTTACAGGCGAACGGTACGAACGGCGTTGTTCTGGATTTCGCCTCGGATTTGGTTTCTGCTTCCTGCTTGTTCTTCTCTCCGCTGCATTTGTTAGATTTGTAAATTTTTGGCTTATTAAATATATATTATCACTTTGTTGACAACAAAATACATGTCAGTTTTCTTCTTCCGTCACTTTTGACCGAAAAAATTGAAAGAACTATTGACAGTTTATGGTCAAGCGGCAACAACAAAATACACGGGAGGGTTGCATTTTCACTTATGCTTCTACCTGTTAATTGTACCATGGTTACGACGGTAACCAAAAACCAATTGGTTGGCTATGATACGGTTACGACCTTAGCGGCACCAATAATCGATTGCATTCATTCTCATAAGGTTGGTCGAATCAGCTGTTATAAGGTTACCGATAAAGCACCAATGTCTGCAGCTTAAGGAATGTGAAATTTCCACTAAGCTTCGCTAACTTTTGCATACTTTCACAAGTATTCAAAAATTACTTATAACTGATATATAAGTACTTAAACTTTCATAGTCCCCAAAAATTTTGTAGGGAAGAATCATTCTGTTAGTGCTATCCAAACACTACAATATCAATTCAGTACGCTGCTTATGCTCCCTTTTATGCAGGTTTAAATACATGAGAATGTCGCGTCAGTAACCCAGGGCAGTCCCCAAAATTCAACTGTAGAACCTGTATTTATATGTTACTGAAATCAAAAATTCAGTTTCGCTTGAAAATAGTTCCGATGCAGATAAAACACCCAATCGAATCGAATGGCATACACCCGGAGCGAAAATGATAAAGGTTGATTTTTCTTTAACAAAGTTACTACGCCTCGATTTATGTATATCATAACACTAACTGTATCTTTTTTAAGCCATTAAAATTTTTAACATCTATCTCAAATGCATTCAATTTTCCTAAAATTGCATCTTCACCATTTTCCCAAATTTTTCAAAAAACTAAAGAGAGCTAAAAAATTTATTTACAAAGCTTAAAACTAAATCGAAACTTTTCAAGCTAAACGGAGAAAAAAAGCTAAATCTAGCTCGAAAAAAGCTAAAATGGCAGCACTGGTTGGTGCATTTCAGAAACTTTGAACTAAATTGATTGAAGGTCCAGTGCATTGTGAATTCATACAAGTGGAGAATGTTTGAAAAAAAAACGTTCACAATAGTAAATAGCCTAGATTACCTGTTAAATCGCTGTTCGATTACTTAAATCATATGCTCTAGTGTTTTTCAAAAAAATTTAAGAAGACTGGTACATTGCGTTATTTACATATTTTAAAATGGTTGCTTAACTGGCTGCTCATATTTCATCTATTAACAACATTTTAAAAATTAATATTAATTTGTAGTCTCATTTTCTGTGGATACATTTGAAACACAAATAAACAATTCATGGCACTTCAATTTCTTAACCGCGAGCAACCCTTCAAAAATTGTTGGATCATGTGGTCCACTTATGTCCTACTGGAGTACTTACCATTCTACTCCACTGTAATGCAGCAATGGACCAACTCATGTTTCTACACGAACATATTATAAGCCGATCATTGATCTTTTTTAACGATTTTAATTACTACACGATGTTTATTGGACTGTGGGTACTCCAGGATTACTCTGCTGTAATGCTGAGCTGGAGTATATGGGCCAGTCCTAGGACATGTTATGGTAACGCATCTTTAATGGAGCAGCAAGGAAGGCAGTCGGCATGATCTGGTCGTGCACTGTGGCTAGTCATGCCGGCTGGGCGGGGTTCTTGCCAACCTTGCTGTCCTGCGCCATAAACAGAAAAAAATCTATCATGCCTTTCAAAAAAAAAAAAAACTGACAAAAGCGCAGAGCCGATTCAAAACGCTTATATTTAAAATTAAACCAACATCCGGTCGAACCGGATGCCACGGAAAGACCGTTAAAAATTCAAAATTAAAAAAAAAAATCTAACGCAAAAATTTAACCGAACCGGAAACGACCGGTTATCAAACGCAGAAACGAAAAAAAGGCTGAAAATTAGAACAACAAGAAAAAAGAACCAGAAATGGGCCGAATATATATAGGGGGCGCCGCGGGTGTTGTTGCGACGCCCGGTGCTTGACATACCCTCATCGATGGCCATCGACGCACCTAATTCTCGATGGCCCCTTACCTGTATTACCTATGCCTTCTAAATAACAAGGAAAATCAGCATTCCCATTTATAATACTGTGACGAATATTAGTGACACTAATGTGACACATCACTAGTCTGATGCTAAGTAAATGAAGCCACAACAACAATAAAGCAGGCAGTTACTTGTATCTACATAAACGAATCAATCATTATGTCTACACATATGTACGTACACGCAGCGCAGAAGAGACGCACAAACACATGCATATATCTTATCTGATATGCGCTCAAAAGTAGGCAATAATTTGTACAAGTATCACTCACATATACACACGCATATGAGAAGCTATACACGTGCATCTGTAGTTACAATTTTATAGCTGGTAACTAAGTAAATTCTGGAATCGCCTAGAAGTATGGAACGAGGAAATCGAAGAGTATAAAAGAGCGCAAGTTGAGGCACGACAAATCAGTTTTATTTAAGCACGCTATCTGTCGAGCAATAGAAGGGTTATTGTGAAGTACTTTAATAAAGGCCATTTTGCATTATTGAATAGTGGAGTTATTTATTCAACAGTTTAGTTATTCGAACGTTAGTATAAGGTTGCAAATAAGAGTAATTGCAGTAAATTCGTTACAATTGGTGTCAGAAGAAGAATTATTGAATAAATTCCGAAGATTTTGAATACAACTTGGACATTGCAAAGTTGAGTGAATTAAAGATCCAGCAACTGAAAAAGGAGCTGGAGAACCGTAGATTGAATACAACCGGCAATAAGACCGAACTTCAAGCAGGGCTACGAGAGGTAATGGAGTCGGAAGGAATTGATGTGGACGAGTATGTCTTTTATCCTGATATGGAAGAATCAACAACAAAAATTGAAGAGAAAAACGAAACATGCAATCCACAAGTAAAAACACCATCCCTTGACGGTTCTGTTCCTTTCAAGGTCTTTAAGCTACAGTTTGAGTAGACCGCAGCAGGGAACAACTGGAATGCTGAAGATAAAGTTGCAGCTCTATTCGTAGCATTGAAGGAGCTCGCAACAGAAATCCTACAGACGATTCCCGAAGGAGAGCGGAACAACTATGAAGCATTGATGGCCGCTGTCGAGAGACGTTATGGAAGCGAGCATAGAAAACAGATATACCAAATTGAGTTGCAAAACCGTCACCAAAGAGCGAATGAGACTTTGCAGGAGTTTGCCTCGGATGTTGAAAGGCTGGCACATTTAGCGAATGCGGACGCACCCGTAGAATATAGCGAAAGGGTAAAAATTCAGAGCTTTATTAATGGAATACGGGACATCGAAACGAAGCGAGCGACATACGCAAACCCAAAACCTACATTCACAGAAACAGCACCACATGCTCTGATTCAGGAAATAGCATCGCTTCTGTGTAAGCCAGCGTTCAAATCACGCCGTGTGGAGGTAGAAAGGCCAGACTGGGTGAACACAATATTGGAGGCGCTGAAAGGATCGCAAAAGCGGAGTGAAAGAGTTATCAATTGCTCAAATGCGGGAAGCCCGGTCACATTGCACGTCATTGCGATCTTGATCCTAGTGGTTGCAACAGCATGGGTGGTCTTAATAACAAAGCTGGAGGGGATGAGCAAGGGCGAGTAAGATGTAGAGATCGAGGGCTATCTCCAGCTATTGAATGTCCTGTGATATCTGTGTCGAAAATTGGAAGGAAATCAAGCAGTCTTACCGTCAGAGGGAATGTGGATAGCAAAGAACGTGTACTGACTGTAGATTCGGGCGCATCTCATTCCTTAATCCGATCTGATTTGGCCAACAGGAGAGTAAAGCCATTACCTGGAGCAAGGTTGCGTACGGTCACTGGCGAGTATAACCAAGTCCGGGGAGAAGTGATCTGTGAAGTCTTAATTGGGAAGGTCATGGTTCTACACAAATTCGTTGTGGCGGAGATTGTTGATGAAGTCATATTGGGAATGGATTTCTTGGTTGACCATGAGATCAAGATCGATATGCAGAGAAGGGTGATGCGTTATGAGAACCAGAATGTGCCACTTAACTGCAGTTTGGAGAAAGGGTTCAGCAGTAAGCGAGTGCTGGTGGAGAAGACTCGACAAAGACCACGAAAGTCATAGGTAAAGGTTCATGGAACGAATGGGCCAAATAAAGCGAAATCAAAAGTACCTGCGAGAGAAACACTGGTATTGACAAAATCAAATGGACGCACAAAAACAAAGGAAAGAATTTCCCAGAAGGAATGCGACGGTAGTTTCAACCCAAGGCGCACTACTATTGTGAAATGTGGGAACGATACTGATTATGCGAAGCCAATCCGTCAAGCGCAAGCTCTGCGAAGTAGTTCAATGCTAAGTAAATGAAGCCACAACAACAACAAAGCAGGCAGTCACTTGTATCTACATAAACGAATCAATCATTATGTCTACACATATGTACGTATACGCAGCGGAGAAGAGACGCAAAAACACATGCATATATCTTATCTGAGATGCGCTCAAAAGTAGGCAATAATTTGTGCAAGTATCACTCACATATACACGTGCATCTGTAGTTATAATTTTATAGCTGGTAACTAATTAAATTCTGGAATCGCCGAGAAGTATGGAACGAGGAAATCGAAGAGTATAAAAGAGCGCAAGTTGAAGCACGACAAATCAAATTGATTTGTGAAGTACTTTAGCAAAGGCCATTTTGTATTATTGGATAGTGGAGTTATTTATTCAACAGTTTAGTTATTCGAACGTTAGTAGAAGGTTGCAAATAAGAGGAATTTCAGTAAATTCGTTACAACACAATATTTATTTAAAATACATTATGCAAGTAACTTATAATTAAGCGCAATTGTTATATAGTATGCCTAACTTAAAAACAAAAAAAAAATGTTTATTGACGAAACAAAATTTGATAAAGGGTTTGAAGTTTTTATAAATTTAGGCAGTATACCTTTTTATGTTCTTATTTTCTAAGTGAAATAAATTGTTTATGGAGAACTACAGTTATTTTCAAATTTCCCAGCCTGCAAACTAACAATTCATAAAAAAAAAATTATGCGAGAAATTCATCTTTTGAAAATTTCCCTTCATATGTGATACTTTAAAAGTTCTCAAAATAACATAAGGTATAACGGCGTTTTCAGTTAAATTTTTACGCCGTACTTCTACTATCACAAACAAACGCAGTAGAAATTTTACTGATTGTTTTGTCATTTAACATTGTGTCAAAGCAAAGTAGGACGTAAAGTTTATCTAAGTTTTATCTACTTCAGGAATGAATTTTATAAGTTATTTGTTGCGTTTGATGTAGCTAGTATTTTATTTCTTTGTGGTATTTATTTAGTTTATTTGTTTATTTATTTCTTTTATTGGCTTTTTTGGTCTTGTTAATTTATTCGTTAGATTTATTTACTTTAAGGTAATTTTATCTTAATTTACTTTTAATTTAACTTTTATTTCATTTAGTTTAATTGTAATGTTATTTAGTTTAATAGTAATTTTAATTTTCTATATCTTCCCTTTCCCTTTTTCCTACCTCCAATTTAGGTAAATGTTAATTTCTCCTTATTATACCTTTCATGAAAATGAAATGGTATATTAATTTCGTCACGAAACCGAAAATTGTAAGTCCTTAAAGGAAAATAGATAGACCCACCATTAAGTATACCGAAATAATCAGGTTGAAGAGCTGAGTTTTTTTAGCCATGTCCGTCTGTCCGTCTGTCTGTTTGTATGCAAACTAGTCCCTCAATTTTTGAGGTATCGTGATAAAATTTGGTGAGCAGGTGTATTTGGGTGTCCGATTAGACATTTGTCGGAACCGACCGGATCGGACCACTATAGCATATATCCTCCATACAACCGATTTTTCAGAAAAAGAGGATTTTTGTAATATCTTACCCAATTTAACAGATTGAAGCTTCAAACTTCACCATATACTTTCGTATATTGAACATATTGTTGCCTGAAAAAATTTATGAGATCGGTCGTATATATAGTATATATCCCCCACAACCGATTGTTCAGATAAGGAACTTTTCGTAATTACTGCCCTATTTTAAGAGCTAGAGGCTTCAAATTTCAGCGAATGCTTACGTATATAGCATATATTGTTGTCTGAAAAAATCATAAAGATCGGTGGTATATATAGTATATATATGGTGGTATATATAGTATATATATATAGTATATATATATATATTTTCGCAAATTTTAGCCCTATTTTAACAGCTAGAAGCTTCAAATTTCACCGAATATTTACTTATATAGCATATATTGTTGTCTGAAAAAATCATAGAGATCGGTTGTATATATAGTATATATCTCATACAACCGATTGTTCAGATAAGAAACTTTTCGCAATTTCTACCCCATTTTAACAGCTATAAGCTTCAAATTTCACCGATTGCTTACGTATATAGCATATATTGTTGTCTGAAAAAATCATAGAGATCGGTTGTATATATAGTATATATCTCATACAACCGATTGTTCAGATAAGAAACTTTTCGCAATTTCTACCCCATTTTAACAGCTATAAGCTTCAAATTTCACTGATTGCTTACGTATATAGCATATATTGTTGTCTGAAAAAATCATAGAGATCGGTTCTATATATAGTATATATCTCATACAACCGATTGTTCAGATAAGAAACTTTTCGCAATTTCTACCCCATTTTAACAGCTAGAAGCTTCAAATTTCACCAACTGCTTACGTGTATAGCATATATTGATGTCTGAAAAAATCATTGAGATCGGTGATATACATAGTATATATCTCATACAACCGATTGTTCAGATAAGAAACTTTGCGCAATTTCTGCCCCGTTTTAACAGTTAGAAGCTTCAAATTTCACAAAATGCTTTCGTATATAGCATATATTGTTGTCTGAAAAAATCATAGAGATCGGTGGTATATATATTATATACTTCATATAAACTGTCATATTGACCCCTTTTTTACGGCTAGAAGCTTCAAGATTCATCAAATTTCATCAAATAGTTACGTTTACGTCATATATTTTTGAAATACGTGATTCGTAGCCATAGTTTTTACATGCTGACCACAAAAAACGTGAAGCTTTGCATCCTCACACAGATTACCTACCTATTTTTTATTTTATATTTATCTTAAAAATCGTTTAGATATGTTCAAATTTCACCAAGTGCTTACGTGTATAGCATATATTGTTGTCTGAGAAAATCATAGATACCGGTGGTATATATAGTATATATCCCATACAACCGATTGTTCAGATAAGAAACTTTGCGCAATTTCTTCCCCATTTTAACAGTTATAAGCTTCAAATTTCACCGATTGCTTACGTATATAGTATGTATTGTTGTGTCAAAAAATCATAGAGATCGGTGATATATATAATATATATATGATGGTATATATAGTATATATATATAGTATATATATATTTTTTTTACGATTTCGGCCCCATTTTAACAGCTAGAAGCTTCAAATTTCACCAACTGCTTACGTGTATAGCATATATTGATGTCTGAAAAAATCATTGAGATCGGTGGTACACATAGTATATATCTCATACAACCGATTGTTCAGATAAGAAACTTTGCGCAATTTCTGCCCCATTTTAACAGTTAGAAGCTTCAAATTTCACAAAATGCTTACGTATATAGCATATATTGTTGTCTGAAAAAATCATAGAGATCGGTCGTATATATATTATATACTTCATATAAACTGTCATTTTGACCCCTTTTTTACGGCTAGAATCTTCAAAATTCATCAAATTTCATCAAATAGTTACGTTTTCGGCATATATTTTTGAAATACGTGATTCGTAGTCATAGTTTTTACACGCAGACCACAAAAAACCTGAAACTTTGCATCCTCACACAAAGTACCTACCCGTTTTTTATTTTATATTTATCTTAAAAATCGTTAAGGTATGTAGATCTGTTCACTATATATTTCTTATCTTATACATCCGATTATTCGGAGATTACGAACGGGATAAGATTATTGTTCAGCCCCATGCATGAAAGGTATGAAGTCTTCGGCACAGCCGAAGACAGTCCCGTTCTTACTTGTTTTTCTTTTGAATACGCTTCACAATAACTAGACCTATAACTTATTCATTACGAATTAAAATATTACACAATGTGAAATTCTTTTCTTATAAACCAAATTATAGGTGACACCTGCATTACTTAATGCTACTGCTAAATACATCAAACCATAAAATTGGATAAGTGCTATGGAAATATTTTAAATTTTAATTAATTTTAGTATGCTAATATTGTCGCGTTATAGAAACGCGGCGAGCGTATTGTACATAGGACATAGTTATACTGTTATGGATTCGCATTTTCGGTGGAAGCAGTAAGGAAGGCGGTCGGCATGATGTTGTGGTGCACAGTGGCTAGCCATTGTCGGCTGGGAGGGTCCTTGCCAACCTTACTGTTCCTGCACCATAAACAGAAAAAAGTTCCTATCATGCCTATTAAATGGTCACACAGCGCAGAACTAATTCAAAACGCTGGAAATTCAAAAGAAACGACATCCGGTCGAACCGGATGCCACGGACAGACCGTTAAATTCAATTCAAAATACAAAAAAAACTAACCGCAAAAGAAAATTTACCGAACCGGAAATGACCGGTTACTATTATCGACATTCAAAAAAAGCTGAAAGTTAAATTTACAAAAAAGAGCTGAAAAGGGAAAAGGGGAAAAACAAGAAGGGCCGAATATACAGAGGGGCGCCGCGGGTGTTGTTGCGACGCCCGGTGCTTAGTCCCACCCTCAAAAACCATGGCCACTTTTCAGCTCATAAGGCAATACATAAGGCAATAAAAGTTAATTTGTTTTTTGAAGTCTAAATTTGCATTTTGTTGGAATTACATAAAATATAGTATAAATTCATAAATATATGTATGTTTACGCATATAAGTATAATAAATTGATTATATTAACGTGTATTGGTATTTTCGGTTCTTAAATAGTTTATTTAAATGCTATTCTGCTTTACATATGTACATGCAATATATTATCTGTTTAACAGCAAGTTTGGTTATGTTAACTTACTATTTATGCATTCATGCATACAAAGCAGCTTAATTCAAATATATTTCATATGCTATGTACATGTATGTTTATAGGTAGATACGTTAGAAATGAAGAAATCAGAATATCTGCCGCACGTAAAAAAAAGGGAGATTCACTAGTAGGAGTGATTAGTGAAAAAAAACATATATATATATATATAGTTCTTTCTTTTGGGGTAAAACTTGTTTGAATCAGGGTAATATTTGCTTTTGTATTAAGTTCAAGACTGATTGGGCAAGCAGTTAAGGTATTTATACAATTTACATGTATGCCTATATGTATGTGTACTAAGACTAGGAACTTATTGTATAAATAAAATGTCATGAAATCACATACTAGACTACACGAACGCTAAATGCACTATTAAATAAGTTTAGATCTAGTACTAAGTAGGGATGGCTGCAATAGTATGAAGCTCGCTTATATAAACGTGCGTCATAGATCGCCATTAGAAACCAATATGTCAGTAATTTACACGTGAAACAGAAACAGAAATTGTAATATAGTTTTCCTTAACTTACAAAAATTTTGTTCAAAATTTTTCAAATGGCACTAATGACAGCGCAGTTAAATTTCTGTATGTTTGATATTAAACCAGGGATGCACCTTAACGTTAAGCTAATCGTTTATCAAAAAATTTCCACCGTTTCCGTTGAAACACTTCGAAATATTATCGATAAAGAAATTATCAAGATAAATTGTATCTCGTTTTTAACCGAAACGAAAAGCTTTCGTTAACGTTAAAAACGTTAACGAAAACTTGATACTTTATGTTTGAATTATGCTGGCAATGCTATAGCCATGGTGAAGCCGTAAGGTGGCAACAACGAGCGCACATACACACACAAACTCTATGTAATTTGTTTGTGTAATTCGTTGGTGGTAATGTCAAAAATACTCTGAGAAATGTTCGTACTGTCAAAATTCATGAGAAAAGTTGCTATCAGCTTGGATAATGCTTTCACCTTTAATGACTCCGCCATCAATCAGCTTTGCCAGCATAGTTTGAAATTAATAATCAACATAAACGATTTGATTTCGTTTTGATATGGCAGAAAACGAAACGAAATCATTTCGTTAATTTGACGATCTTAACGTTAATAAACGAAACGAAATTACTTCGTTTCGTTTATTAACGTTGATTATCGTAACGAAATGATATCGTTTCGTTGGTTAAGCATGCCTGTATTAAACACATATGCATGTATATGTACTACATATTAAGTGGGTCTTTGTTGTTCCAGAACGATGAGTTGCATTATACCTGCTAAACTTGGGTTTTTTTTGTTTTTTTACATGACAAAACCAAACTGTAGAACATAACTAATAAAATCTTTCTTTTGCTGCTCTTTTCTTTCTCGCAGGTGTATTATATAACATTGAAAAGTATAAAAGTATATACGTATACAAACATCGGAATTTAGAGCGGCAGGTATACAAAAATACTGAAAAGGGTATATTTTGTTATGTAGGTATTAAATGTGGCTATTGTTTTCGAGTTTTAGCACATCAAAACCTTTAATACCCAACACAAAATATACTCTTTGTGGTTTAGCGAATTGGAACAGACTCACCGGGTTTTCTAAATTTTGTTTGATTGCCGGTAAATGAGGTTCTTTCCGGTAATCGATATTGCTGGTAAGTGCTCTTGCCGGTTATGGTTGCGCTAGCTGGTGGTTAAGCATTGATGCCGGCTACCGGTGTTGGCTGATGATGTGGATGGCTTTTGCAGTTGCCGTTAATTGTTGCTCCCTGTTTCCTACTGTTGACCATATATTGAAAGGTTTTCTGGTTTAGCATCACGATAAACTACACCCGCATTGTGTAGTTAATAAGACTCAGAATGTTTGATGCTAAGATTATCATCCATTACCTGGTAGTGATAATACTCCAGTAGCTCGTATATTTGCTTGGGTTTTTGTTGATTTCTCGCTGGTTTTAGAAAATATATCCACCCGAAACTATGGGATTTGTATGTGCACTCCTTTGCCTCACAAATGATTAAAGGCACACCTGTATGGCATAAGCTATGCATTAGAGGTCATACCATAGTGGGTACATATGTAGCTATATGTATAAGTAATTTGGTTACTGCAGGAAGTACATGCGTAGTGCGTAGTTTTGGGGACGGCGGCGATACTTTAACACATTTTTAATGAATTTGCATCTCGAGTACGCATTACTTACAACGACAAAAGTAATCCCACTCAATGCCACATGATTCCAACACTTAATATTCCATTTTAAAAATTCTTTCAAATTTTCATTTCTTTCCACTCTTACTCAATTTGAAGCAGTTTTTAGGGCTTTCAGCAAGTTAATTGGAAAATCAATAGCCAGTGCGGTTTCCGGCAAGATCCAAAGAGAAAAATGTGTTCGTTTTTCAGCAACTAAAGAACAAGGAAAAAACCCATCTCTTTTTCTTCCGGAAACTCGTGGTTTTTTTTCTTCGCGATCGCCCTTTTTCGATTCCTTCGCCTCGATACATTTCATCGCAACTTTTAGGTCCCATCACTAGTCACTAGGCGTGTTCGCACGCCGACTCTCTCAAGTAGATCGTAACAGTAGACCATAACAGTATACCGTAACAATACTTTAATATACTCATTATAATTATGTACTAGTTTGGATACGATCTCTAAATACCAGTTTTTCAGTCACGATTTCAATACGTTGTGTAAATTATATATCAAGTTATAAAATAGAGTTAATTTTGCTTTTTAAAGCAATAATGAACAGCTTTTTACCTAACCGCTAGGAATCCTTTGATGAAAGAAAGTCAGTTCTGGAAAAGTTCCGAAAATAATTACGCAATAGTCACCAGGTTAACACTTTTGAATTTAATTGGAGGTCGGAAATCCGATAATAAAAAAAAAATACTAAAATTGAACTTCTTACCAATTTTTTTAAGTATTTCGTACTTAAACGACCGTATATTATAGAAATATTATAAAAATATTGCTCTGGTTATTCGAATATTTTGGTAAATAATATCTGTGAAATCAATTGTTACTTAAATAAGTTAAGATAGGGTTTGTTTCCCTGAGTGAGCGATAGATTGGTTTTGAAATGATTCGGTGGTATTTAAATTCAAACACATGGCAACCAATGAAAACTAAACTAAAATAATTCGAAGTGTGTTCTTTTTCTTGAAAGGTTCTAAAATTTAATGGTCTGCCATGTAAGATTCTAAAATGACAAATGTATCCCAGGCGTATACTGAAATGTGCTTGTCTTCCTTTTTACATACAATAAAATGCTAAAGTCAGCCTAAAAAACTGGCGCCGAATATCTAAAATTAAATGCTAGACACTATTCACTGCGCACGTAAAGGTTTACAATTTAGATTGTGCTATTTGTAATCTCGAACTTTATGTAGATTAGTTTTCAGAATTTCTAGGTTTAGGCCAATGTAACTACAGGAGAGCTCAGAATTGTATATAAAAAAAAAATTGGCTTTCCGTTTCACGGAACGAACTCACCCCGTTTTAAATGTAGTTATTGTTGTAGTTGGTGGCTGTATCAGCAGGCCTATGTTCGCCGGCCCTGCTGTTATAGTTGTAGCTGGTAATTGTTCCTGTTGTGCCGCCTGTTGTTGCTGTTGGTGGTAGTATCAGCAGGCCTATGCTCGGCAACCCTGCTGTGTTTGTTGCAACTGGTGGTGGTGGTAAGTCTGTATGTTATCAACAATGATTGTATCGCATTGATTTTGATAGCCAACGTGAGGATTGGTTCTACGTCCCAGATCCCAATTAACACCTACTGTTTTTGGGCGATGGTGTAGATTTAGAGCATCTGGATTTCTGACATGGCTTCCATAAGCGACAAGGGGTCTGAAGTTCTTTCATATTTACAAACGCAACATCTTGGTTTATTGTGGCGATGTTATTGGAATGCATAAGCTTGTGTTAAACGTATCTATATGAAAAATGTCATTGTGCCGCGGCCTTAACACAAGCTTATGCATAATGAGTAGATTGCACGTATTTTTATGGAGAACGGTAGAATGAGCGACACTGGCGCCATCTGATATTGAAAAATAGCCAACTCCCAAATTTATATAACAGTGCTTCGCGAAATTCTGTATGTGAATGGGGAAGGCGAAATAAACTTTAATTGCCAAGTCTGAAGTTCCTTCATATTTACAAACGCAACATCTTGGTTGATTGTAGCGATATTATTGGAATGCATAAGCTTGTATTAAGCGCATCTATATGAAAAATGTCATTGTGCCGCCGCCTTAACTATGAATAAAATAAAAATAAATGTAAGGCGCGATAACCTCCGAAGAAATCTAAGGCCGAGCTTCTCTTCCAATTTTCGTCGTGCTCCTCTTTATTTTCCCTACAAATTGGCCGGACGGGACCTACATGTTTTATGCTGACCCCGAACGGCATCTGCAAGGCAGATGTGTTTTCACTGAGAGCTTTTCATTGCAGAAATACACCCGGAGCGCTTGCCAAACACTGCCGAGGGGCGACCCCGCTTAGAAAAATTTTCTTCTAATTGAAAAACCTTGTTTCTAAAATTTTGATGTTGCTTTACCCGGGGTGTGAACCCAGGGCATACGGTGTGGTAGGCGGAGCACGTTACCATCACACCACGGTGGCCGCCAACTATAAATACAATCAAACATAACTATAAATACAATCAAAATAAAATGCATGCGCAACTACATAGCAACCATAGATGTTGCACCTAACCAAATATGTGCCTATTTTCGAATCAGCCATATTATCTTATGCAGCATATGCAGCGAAAATTAAATTTTAAATTTTTTCGTGTTTTTCTATTTTTCGTAAATTATTGAAAATAATTTATTTTTGATTGTCATTTGTTACATTGACAACAAGATTCGAAGTACCAAGCAAAACCTACTGGATTTTTCACTCTATTACGCGTTCAATAAAGCAATAATGAGATAATTAAGAATTTGTATTGTGTATGTAAGATTGAATTCAATTAGGGCTTTAATGTAGAAAACTTGACTAATTATTTCATTAAGCCTCTGTGTGAAATTGGCATTACTAAATATATTGAAAATTTAAATCGTTGCATCTCTTTTTCATTTCGTATAACATCTTTCTTGATTTTTTTGTTTACGTATATATGTATGAAAGATGACGCTCCGGTCAAGAAAGGACCATGTGGAAAACAATTTATACTCCTTTGGTGTGACCATTAGGGGCCGGTTGGCAGAGAGAAGAAGCGACTGGCGTGCCTTGTTGGAGGACCACAACCGTTTAAACGGTTAAGCGCCACTTAAGTAAGTAATATATGTATACAAAAGATTACTTTAGGAAAATCTTACATCAGTTCTGATTCCTACAAGATACAATTTTTAAAGATTAATTTAGGTTGGTGTATTCAACGGTTTCATATGCAGACATAAAAGAAAGAAGAGCAAACTATCTAGCATTTTTCTTTTGAATTGTATCTGGTTTTGAAATCGTTCGTTAAAGTACAAATATTTGTCGATTTGTGACAAGCAAAATAGTAAATAAAACGGTTATTCAAAATGTAAAAATTCAAAGATTTGGTTTATTTAGTACTGTTTCTCAAATATTTCTGTCAATAACATTTACATTTTTACATCGTTAGAGGCACAAAACTGTACTCATTTGAAAGACATAAATTACATCGAAGAATAAACAAATGGATATTTATATGCCAGTTGATGTCTCCGCTTATGAAAAAGGGGTTTCGAAATTCCAAATATGCAGATTTTGTATACTTGAGGTATGGCTCGCAAAGAATATGGCGCATAATCATAGTCAAAATAAAATAGATTTTAAATTTAGTTACAGCTTTTTGACATAATTTTTTATGAGCTATCTTTCAAAAAAGCTGAAAATAAATTTAAAACCTATTTTATTTTGACTATGATTATGCGCCTATATGTTTAATGTCATATAGTGCTATTCATTTAGGAAAAAGCGTCCTTTACCGTACTTTAACTAATGGCCTCAGTTTTAAAAATTACTTATAACTGATATATAAGTACATAAACCATGGCTCAATTATATGGTTGGCTCATCACATCAGCTGATTTTATTTTTATCATTGCATGGTCGATGGGATTGTCAAAAGGAGATGGCAAACTCAAAAATGAAACCAACACATTGACAACATTTTCTTACCACACACAAAAAGTGCTATGTTTTATGTTTTCATTTCATTCCATTCGCCTTATACCAACCCACAGATTTTGACAATTTGAACAGACATAATTTGTTGATGAGCCAACCATATAGTTGAACCATGTACTTAAACGTTCATAGTCCCCAAAAATTTTGTAGGAAAGAATCATTCTATTAGTGCTATCCAAACACTACCATATCAATTCAGTACGCTGCTTATGCTCCGTTTTATGCATGTTTAAATGCATAAGAATTTCGCGTCAGTAACCCAGGGCTGTCCCCAAAATTCAACTGTATTTATATGTTTCTGATGATGAAACACACAATCGAATCGAATGGCATACACCCAGAGCGAAAATGATATTACGTTGATTTTTCTTTAACAAAATTACTACGCCTCGATTTCTATATTCCATAACGCTAACTTTATCTTTTCTTAAGCCATTTAAATTTTCACCTTATCTAGATTTTCCCAAATTTTTCAAAAAAGCTAAAGACAGCTAAAAAATTTCTTTAAAAAGCTTAAAGCTAAATCGAAATTTTTCAAGCTAAACGGAGAATAAAGCTAAATCTAGCTCGAAAAAAGCTAAAATGGTAAAACTGGTTAGTGCATTTCAGAAACTTTGAAGTCCAGTGCATTGTGAATTCATACAAGTGGCGAATATTTGAAAAAAACGTTCACAATAGTAAATAGCCTGGATTACCTGTTAAATCGCTGTTCGATTACTTAAAGCCGGAGTCATTGGTGCCGTATGTCGTATCGCTTTATCCGTATCCCTAACGTAATCAGCTGTTTATCGTTACGACGGTAAACCAAAACCCAATTGGTTGGCTACGATACGGTTACGACCTTAGCGGCACCAATAATCGATTGCATTGATTCTCATAAGATAGGTCGAATCAGCTGTTATAATGCTACCCATACGGTTACCGATAAAGCACCAATGTCTCCAGCTTTAATAATTTGCTCTAGTGTTTTTCAAAAAAAATTTAAGACGACTGGTACATTGCGTTATTTACATATTTTAAAATGGTTGCTTAACTGGCTGCTCATATTTCATCTATTAACAACATTTTAAAAACAAGTAAGAACGGGACTGTCTTCGGCTGTGCCGAAGACTTCATACCTTTCATGCATGGGGCTGAACAATAATCTTATCCCGTTCGTAATCTCCGAATAATCGGATGTATAAGATAAGAAATATATAGTGAACAGATCTACATACCTTAACGATTTTTAAGATAAATATAAAATAAAAAACGGGTAGGTACTTTGTGTGAGGATGCAAAGTTTCAGGTTTTTTGTGGTCTGCGTGTAAAAACTATGCCTACGAATCACGTATTTCAAAAATATATGACGAAAACGTAACTATTTGATGGAATTTGATGAATTTTGAAGATTCTAGCCGTAAAAAAGGGGTCAAAATGACAGTTTATATGAAGTATATAATATATATACGACCGATCTCTATGATTTTTTCAGACAACAATATATGCTATATACGTAAGCATTTTGTGAAATTTGAAGCTTCTAACTGTTAAAATGGGGCAGAAATTGCGCAAAGTTTCTTATCTGAACAATCGGTTGTATGAGATATATACTATGTGTACCACCGATCTCAATGATTTTTTCAGACATCAATATATGCTATACACGTAAGCAGTTGGTGAAATTTGAAGCTTCTAGCTGTTAAAATGGGACCCAAATCGTAAAAAAAATATATATATACCAGGCATGCTTAACCAACGAACCGATATCATTTCGTTACGATAATTAACGTTAATAAACGAAACAAAGTCATTTCGTTTCGTTTATTAACGTTAAGAACGTCAAATTAACGAAATGATTTCGTTTCGGATTCTGCCATATCAAAACGAAATCAAATCGTTTATGTTGATTATTAATTTCAAACTATGCTGGCAAAGCTGATTGATGGCGGAGTCATTAAAGGTGAAAGCATTAGCCAAGCTGATTGCAACTTTTCTCATGAATTTTGACAGTACGAACATTTCTCAGAGTATTTTTGACATTACCACCAACGAATTACACAAACAAATTACATGGAGTTTGTGTGTGTATGTGCGCTCGTTGTTAGCACCTTACGGCTTCACCATGGATATAGCATTGCCAGCACAATTCAAACATAAAGTATCACGTTTTTGTTAGCGTTTTTAACGTTAACGAAAGCTTTTCGTTTTGGTTAAAAACGAGATACAATTTACCTTGATAATTTCTTTATCAATAATATTTCGAAGTGTTTCAACGGAAACGGTGGAAATTTTTTGATAAACGATTAGCTTAACGTTAAGGTGCATCCCTGATATATACTATATATATATACTATATATACCATCATATATATATTATATATATCACCGATCTCTATGATTTTTTGACACAACAATACATACTATATACGTAAGCAATCGGTGAAATTTGAAGCTTATAACTGTTAAAATGGGGAAGAAATTGCGCAAAGTTTCTTATCTGAACAATCGGTTGTATGGGATATATACTATATATACCACCGGTATCTATGATTTTCTCAGACAACAATATATGCTATACACGTAAGCATTTGGTGAAATTTGAACATATCTAAACGATTTTTAAGATAAATATAAAATAAAAAATAGGTAGGTAATCTGTGTGAGGATGCAAAGCTTCACGTTTTTTGTGGTCTGCATGTAAAAACTATGGCTACGAATCACGTATTTCAAAAATATATGACGTAAACGTAACTATTTGATGAAATTTGATGATTCTTGAAGCTTCTAGCCGTAAAAAGGGGGTCAATATGACAGTTTATATGAAGTATATAATATATATACCACCGATCTCTATGATTTTTTCAGAGAACAATATATGCTATATACGAAAGCATTTTGTGAAATTTGAAGCTTCTAACTGTTAAAACGGGGCAGAAATTGCGCAAAGTTTCTTATCTGAACAATCGGTTGTATGAGATATATACTATGTATATCACCGATCTCAATGATATTTTCAGACATCAATATATGCTATACACGTAAGCAGTTGGTGAAATTTGAAGCTTCTAGCTGTTAAAATGGGGTAGAAATTGCGAAAAGTTTCTTATCTGAACAATCGGTTGTATGAGATATATACTATATATAGAACCGATCTCTATGATTTTTTCAGACAACAATATATGCTATATACGTAAGCAATCAGTGAAATTTGAAGCTTATAGCTGTTAAAATGGGGTAGAAATTGCGAAAAGTTTCTTATCTGAACAATCGGTTGTATGAGATATATACTATATATACAACCGATCTCTATGATTTTTTCAGACAACAATATATGCTATATACGTAAGCAATCGGTGAAATTTGAAGCTTATAGCTGTTAAAATGGGGTAGAAATTGCGAAAAGTTTCTTATCTGAACAATCGGTTGTATGAGATATATACTATATATACAACCGATCTCTATGATTTTTTCAGACAACAATATATGCTATATAAGTAAATATTCGGTGAAATTTGAAGCTTCTAGCTGTTAAAATAGGGCTAAAATTTGCGAAAATATATATATATATACTATATATACCACCATATATATACTATATATACCACCGATCTTTATGATTTTTCCAGACAACAATATATGCTATATACGTAAGCATTCGCTGAAATTTGAAGCCTCTAGCTCTTAAAATAGGGCAGTAATTACGAAAAGTTCCTTATCTGAACAATCGGTTGTGGGGGATATATACTATATATACGACCGATCTCATAAATTTTTTCAGGCAACAATATGTTCAATATACGAAAGTATATGGTGAAGTTTGAAGCTTCAATCTGTTAAATTGGGAAAGATATTACAAAAATCCTCTTTTTCTGAAAAATCGGTTGTATGGTGGATATATGCTATAGTGGTCCGATCCGGTCGGTTCCGACAAATGTCTAATCGGACACCCAAATACAGCTGCTCACCAAATTTTATCACGATATCTCAAAAATTGAGGGACTAGTTTGCATACAAACAGACAGACGGACAGACGGACATGGCTAAAAAAACTCAGCTCTTCAACCTGATTATTTCGGTATACTTAATGGTGGGTCTATCTATTTTCCTTTAAGGACTTACAATTTTCGGTTTCGTGACGAAATTAATATACCATTTCATTTTCATGAAAGGTATAAAAATAGGTAGGTAATCTGTGTGAGGATGCAATGCTTCACGTTTTTTGTGGTCTGCATGTAAAAACTATGGCTACGAATCACGTATTTCAAAAATATATGACGTAAACGTAACTATTTGATGAAATTTGATGAATCTTGAAGCTTCTAGCCGTAAAAAAGGGGTCAATATGACAGTTTATATGAAGTATATAATATATATACCACCGATCTCTATGACTTTTTCAGACAACAATATATGCTATATACGAAAGCATTTTGTGAAATTTGAAGCTTCTAACTGTTAAAACGGGGCAGAAATTGCGCAAAGTTTCTTATCTGAACAATCGGTTGTATGAGATATATACTATTTATACCACCGATCTCAATGATTTTTTCAGACATCAATGTATGCTATATACGTAAGCAATCAGTGAAATTTGAAGCTTATAGCTGTTAAAATGGGGTAGAAATTGCGAAAAGTTTCTTATCTGAACAATCGGTTGTATGAGATATATACTATATATACAACCGATCTCTATGATTTTTTCAGACAACAATACATGCTATATAAGTAAATATTCGGTGAAATTTGAAGCTTCTAGCTGTTAAAATGGGGCTGAAATTTGCGAAAATATATATATATATACTATATATATATACTATATATACCACCATATATATGCTATATATACCACCGATCTTTATGATTTTTTCAGACAACAATATATGCTATATACGTAAGCATTCGCTGAAATTTGAAGCCTCTAGCTCTTAAAATAGGGCAGTAATTACGAAAAGTTCCTTATCTGAACAATCGGTTGTGGGGGATATATACTATATATACGACCGATCTCATAAATTTTTTCAGGCAACAATATGTGCAATATACGAAAGTATATGGTGAAGTTTGAAGCTTCAATCTGTTAAATTGGGTAAGATATTACAAAAATCCTCTTTTTCTGAAAAATCGGTTGTATGGAGGATATATGCTATAGTGGTCCGATCCGGTCGGTTCCGACAAATGTCTAATCGGACACCCAAATACACCTGCTCACCAAATTTTATCAAGATATCTCAAAAATTGAGGGACTAGTTTGCATACAAACAGACAGACGGACAGACGGACAGACGGACATGGCTAAATCAACTCAGCTCTTCAACCTGATTATTTCGGTATACTTAATGGTGGGTCTATCTATTTTCCTTTAAGGACTTACAATTTTCGGTTTCGTGACGAAATTAATATACCATTTCATTTTCATGAAAGGTATAATTAATATTATTGTAGTCTCATTTTCTGTGGATACATTTGAAACACAAATAAGCAATTCATGACACTTCAATTTCTTAACCGCGGGCAAAAAACAAACGTTTCTTCCATTCTCTAGTCATTCGCGCAAGCCGTTCTCCCTGTGAGCAATTATTTGACAAGTAGGTATGGCAATGGAGGAATCATTGTTAATTCATACAAGTGCCTATGGCGAATGTTTGACAAACGCGTTCACAATATTAAGCAGCGTCGATCACCTGTTCAATTGCTGTTCGATTACTTAAATCATTTGCTCAATAGTGTTTTTCAAACATTTTAGTAGACGACTAGTATATTGCATTATTTACATAATTTCAAATGTTTGCTTAAGTTACTGTTTACATTTAGTCTGATTTTCTGTATACGCATTTAAAAGAAAAGCCGATTTGAAACCCAAATGAGCAATACATGGCACTTCAAATTAATAACCGCGAGCAAAAAACAGACCGTTCTTCCATTCTCTGGCCCATTGTGAATTCATACAAGTGGCGAATGTTTGACAAAAACATTCACAAAAGTAAACAGCCTCGATCACCTGTTCAATCGCTGTTCGATTACTTAAATTATTTGCTCAATAGTGTTTCTCAAAATTTTTTGTAGACGACTGGTTTATTGCATTAATTATATATTTTAAAATGTTTGCTTAACTGGCTGCTCAGATTTTATCTGTTAACTAGATTTTAGAAATAAATAGAAATATGTAGTCTGATTTTCAGTATACACATTTAAAAGAAAAGCTGATTTGAGACACAAATGAGCTACTCATGGCAGTTCAATTTAATAACCGCGAGCAAAAAACAAACTTATCTTCCATTCTCTGGCCATTCGCGACAGCCATTCTCTCTGTCAGCTATTATTTGACAGGTAGGTATGGCAATAGAAGAATAGAAAGATTTTTTACTTGCATGAATTCGCAATGCTCTGGCCATTCGCGACAGCCGTTCTCCCTGTCAGCTATTATTTGACAGGTAGGTATGGCAATAGAGGAATATAAAGATTTTTCACTTGTATGAATTCACAATGGTCCAGTGATAGCTATTAATAATTTAAAAAATAAAAAAGCTATTGAGTTACATTGTGATGCAAGTTCATGAATGCTCGTATTGCAAGATGGGCATTAGAACTTGAAAGGTTTCATTATACTAGCCGTTTTTTTTACACGCGTATACGTTTCTTTTGCACGTGAAAAAACGCCTATCTCGCTTAGATAATGCTTAGGAGACCCATCTAGTGGCAGTAATTAAATAACTAGCTACAGCACAGGGTGTATCGAAAAGCGGAGACACAACCCTCTGTTGTATTTCTGTGTATAACATATAGCTGAATCAGTCGTGATAAATAGTGGACGCGCATAAAATACACAGAGATAGTGCAGAGCAGGGATGCACCTTAACGTTAAGCTAATCGTTTATCAAAAAATTTCCACCGTTTCCGTTGAAACACTTCGAAATATTATTGATAAAGAAATTATCAAGGTAAATTGTATCTCGTTTTTAACCAAAACGAAAAGCTTTCGTTAACGTTAAAAACGCTAACAAAAACGTGATACTTTATGTTTGAATTGTGCTGGCAATGCTATATCCATGGTGAAGCCGTAAGGTGCTAACAACGAGCGCACATACACACACAAACTCCATGTAATTTGTTTGTGTAATTCGTTGGTGGTAATGTCAAAAATACTCTGAGAAATGTTCGTACTGTCAAAATTCATGAGAAAAGTTGCAATCAGCTTGGCTAATGCTTTCACCTTTAATGACTCCGCCATCAATCAGCTTTGCCAGCATAGTTTGAAATTAATAATCAACATAAACGATTTGATTTCGTTTTGATATGGCAGAATCCGAAACGAAATCATTTCGTTAATTTGACGTTCTTAACGTTAATAAACGAAACGAAATGACTTTGTTTCGTTTATTAACGTTAATTATCGTAACGAAATGATATCGGTTCGTTGGTTAAGCATGCCTGGTGCAGAGGGTGAAACATAGACACATATTTCAGTTACATCTGAGTATAATGCGTATTGAAATTTAGTAGTATTAATTTTATGCGTAGCAATTTCAGAGGTGCATTTAAAGTTTTTCGCTTAGCAGTCCAAATCTTTACGAAGCTATGTTCACATTATTGGTTTCCGAAAATGAAACAAAACGTAAAAAAAATGTGTACAAAACTGTCTGAAGTGTATTATTTTTGTAGAACCCATTCCGGTAAATGAACGAAATTTGTTTCATATACCTAAAAGACCTGCAACACTTAACACAATTCATATCGACCACTTTGGTCCCTTACCTTCAATACAATCCAAATGAAAACATTTGTTAATTGTGATTGATGCTTTTACGCAAATCGTTAAACTTTATCCGACAAATTCAACGAGTACCAAACAAGTTAATGCGGCGTTAAATAAATATTTTAGCTATTATAGTCATCCGAGACGCATTGTAAGCGACAAAGGTATATGTTTTAGTCATTGGACTTTGAAAACTTTTTATTAAAGAGAAATATATTACATACTAAAGGACTTCCGCCTCTCCACAGCAAAGAGGCAAGTGGAAAGGGTAAATAGAGTTTTGAATATTATGTTAGGAAAACATAATCATCCACTGAACCATGCAGATAGGTCCAACAAACTTCTCCAAGTGGAATAAGATATTAATAATTCGGTTCACAGTACTATGGGAAATTCTCAAGTAAGATTTAATTCAGCGTACAGAAGAGGGATGAGATAGTGGACGAGTTCAAAGAGTACCTAGAAAATAGAATAAATGTTGGTAATAGTGCAGTTTACGGTACCCACCGAAATCAGGTAAATGAGGTATCAAAAGACGCGTATTCACGTCTAGATCAAGAATCCGAAAGCAGAAGTTAACTTTTTTTACCCGTTCAAAAGATATTAACGAAAAACCGAAAAAAGACCCGCGGGTATCTCCGAAACCGGGGGCGGGATCCATAGTATTTTTGCGCAGAACACCTTTCAGCGTTGGCGGCCTTCGGCCGCGCTTATAAAAAATAACCCTGGGCTACGCCATGCCAAGTCCGGGTGTGTGGTATAACCGTGGCTACCGCCACAGTGATGCACAATTTTTTTTGTGGGAAACACAACAACAACCACATTAAAATCGCCAACTTCAACTGCGAATATCTCCGGACAGAGATAAAAAAATGCACTCGAAAATGGCCCAACTTTAGGGTGGGTACCGTAAACTGCACTACTACCTAAATGTTAAATAAACACGTGATCTTGAGCAAATAACAGTAAAAAGTCCTAAAAAGTGAGAAAAACAATTTTACTTGCAAAATGTAAACACACACATAACCTAAGCAAGTTTCGAATACTTCTTCTTGTGCATTGCTTTCCAAGTTGGATACTTTTTGGATGACGCAAGTGGCGTCTTACCTGCCATTCTCCAGAATATGACTTGCAATCTACTCATCGTGAATTATTGTTACGTTCAGATACGGATAGAAATTTAGTATACAAATGCAACAACAATTTTATCAATATGGGTCACATTGTTATTGCATTTGCATGTTAAATCTCTATCCGTATCTTGATCACGTTTCATTGGAACACGAGGAATAGCGAAACTCAGCTTTGGTAAGATTTTATAATAAAATTCGGTATACGCATATATCTTTAAAAAGTAAATATTCACACGAAAAAATCGCAAAATACACCACAAATGAAAAATTTATAATTTTCAAGTTGGCTGCTGCATTCATGTTAACGCATTAATAGCCGTGTTTTTTAACACGCGCGTATACGTTTCGTTTGCGCGTGTTAAAAAACGCCTATCTTCGCTTAGATAATGCTTAGGAGACCCATCTAGCGGCTGTGGTAAAACAACTAGCTACAGCAACAGGGTGTACCGAAAAGCGGAGACGCAACGCTCTGATGGCCATAGGGTATAACATATAGCTGAATCAGTTGCGATGAATTGTGGACACACATATAATACATAGAATTAGTGTACAGGGTGAAACAAAGACACATATTTCAGTTACATCTGAGTATAATGCGTATTGAAATTTAGTAGGACAAAATTTATGCGCAACAATTTCAGAGGTGTATTTATAGTTTGTCTCTTAGCAGTCAATATAAAGTTTAAGCGTAAACGGATATACGCGTGTTAAAAAACACGGCTAATGTGGAAAAATGCCATTTTGAGGAGTTCGAACGTGTTTTCGGAGTTTCATTTTATTGTGCTTAACGCATCTACACGAAAACTTCTTCTGACGTAGCCATTAATACATTTGTTCGATAGGTTTTGATGTGTGGCAAATGGCAGCATTGGCGGAAAGCTAAATGATCCAACAGCACTATTTTCCGTACGTCTCCGATTTGCAAAATAGTCTCCAAATACTTTCGGAAAAATTGCGCGTTTGTAAAGTGCGAGATAAGAATTTTCACCACCAAAATAAAACTACCGTGTAATTAGTTGAATTTAATAAACTAAAAACAGTTGAAAATATTCAAAACATCCGTAAATTCCTTTTATATCAAAAATAGCATTTACCGAAATATTAGGCTAAAGTGGCGTACCAATTTTGCTCTTGATTGGTATACTCTTCACTTCGGATTTTTCCATCTGTATTTTCTTTCGGGCATTCGTGTTTTTTTTTTGTTTTTTATTCCACTTAATTAAGTGATTCGGTGTTGTAACCGGTCTAAAAGCGGAAATATGAATAGTCAATTGATGAGAATTAGTTAAAAACAGTTTCATAATAACAAAACATGTCCAGCTCGGTGTTCATTGAAAGCTGCCCAAAACCTGGCAAAGGTGCTTTAGGAGCGGATGAGCCTGTAATTTCAGGGTCCCCTGATTCTAATTTAGTGGTAGTGTATGGCAAGAGTGGAGTCAACTTCGATCAAAGGGGAATAGAAAATCTCATTGGTAAAGTACATTTTATTTACAGGACATGCACTGTCTAACATTTGTTGAAAAATGTCGATGGGTGTTTAAAATACGCATTTTGACGTCGGTGTTAGTACTGCAAAATCACGCACATTGTGTTTCGGCGTATAACACCATTTTACATTGGAAAATGTCTTACGCGCTGTACAAATATGAACCCTGTGCCGATCCAGCTCTCAGCATTCTTGCTCAGAACGGTTCTGGTATAGGCGCTGACAATAAGTGTGTGTGCTTACAAAACATTAATCCCCAATCGACTTTTGATATTTACTTAACCTTAATTATTTTTCAATTTGATTTAAAAAGAATGACTCCATTTCAGAGGAAAAAACTCTTTCATCGATAAGCGTTATACGGCTGACTTCACCAACACCCAGTATGATAGACGAGGAAAAAGAAGCCGAAAAAACAGAGGAACTGTTGCGTAGACAGGCAGAAGGTATATTTGATGACGACTCAAATGATAGTAGAAGTGCGAATAGTTCGAGCGCAGACGAATGTGAAGAGCATACGGAAAGTGAAGAACTGCCTACTGGGGATGATGAAAAGAGCGATGGCGATGAAAACTCGGCTGATAATGTGAAGCTACAAAATCGCAAACAAAAACGGAGGAATAGAAAAAAATCTCTTATATCAACCAAAATACAAAATATGCAAAATAAATTACAAAAAGAACGTCCAGATATTGTTGGCCTCACTATTGAGGAGTTTTATCCCCCTGAAACAGCAAAGGAAGTTGTTAAGGAAGCTTTAAGTATTGTTTTTCTTTAAATTTTATTATTTAAATTTTGATAATTTATTATGTTGCTTTTAGAGCTTGCAGGCGTGTCTACAATCAAACATACTGCAGATTATGAATTTCAGTTATTCGTTATAAAGAGTGATCACTGCTATACTCCGTTTACGTCTCCCTCGCAAATGAGAGCTAAACTGGCCGAAAAATATAAGGCCGAGAAGCATGCTATAATCGGACGTAAAATCATTCCCATACCACATAGCGCCATAACCATGAAGCAAATACAATTGAAAAAGAAAGTTCTACAAGATATGAATGATGGTGTCGAACCGTCACCAAATCATTCTGGTAAGGAGCAGCATTTTAAAGTATTAAACAAAAACTCTGAACTATCCAATAAAACCGAAATGTATGAACATTTAGAAGATGATGCTGAAGTGCGAAGTTCAACAGCAGAGTCAGACTTGGACATAATAAGTGAGGAATCCGGAGATACTGACAACGATCGCGATAGTGACTTAGACTTTGATCTTAACAACAGAAAAGGTCGGAAGAAAAAAGATCTTGTTACAAAAGCAAAGCGTTTGTCTGCTGGTAAAGTATATGTAAAACGTCAGTTGCAAACTCATGATGAATCAGATGACCAACGCAATAAAACTATACGACCAGTTCAAAGCGCCGTGGCAAATCGGTCAAATAAAGCTGGAGTACCATCTAGGGCTGCCGGTTGCGCTCCCATCGCGGTACAAAAACTTCTTTCAGAAGCTGTTGCTGCTTTACCACCAATTCCAAGGCGTTCTGCTACTACCAACCTGAAAGATGCGACTACAAATCCTGTAGCACGGCAACAATCTATACCCGGTACTATGCGAAGAGGTCCAGTTATAGAGGTTGGTGGAGAAAATACACCAAGCTCCCGCACACAATTAAAATCATCACCACAACCTGTTAAGGAAATTGCTATTAATAAGGTACTGTAAAAAACTTTTACAAATATTTTGTAATGCATTTTTGTATTTTAGGTAATGGCTAGTCCAAAAGGAGGATTTACCGAAATAGGTGAATTACTTTCTCAAGTTGAAAAGCAAACACCAACAAAAGGTTTTCCTACTACTCCAACTAGCAGTATAAAATCACCTGGGTTTCAGTTTGGTATCAGCCCATCACGTTCCAAAGGATTCATGCCCCTTGGAATTGAAACTGCTGCTAAGAATAAGCTTCCCGCTCAAATTTCAATTCAGACTCATCAGAGTTCATCTGAATTGGCTGCGAAAAATAAAGTTTCTTTGGAACCACATAATATGACGTCAATTGACAATGCATCAAATAAACCGGAAATACAACTGCCGCAAAAGGAACAAATTTCTCCAGAATTTGCAGCCGAACATTTTGATCTCATTGTTTCTATTGTCAAAGACGAAATGCAAAAAACTGACTTAATGAAAGTGACATCACAACCAAATGATAAAATACCAAAATTAGTAAAGATGCTGGAAAACGCGGAACAAACTCTGGAATCAAATAATGCCCTTAGGCAAATAGACAATAGTCTTTCTAATTTTGGTCCTTCCGCGGATAACACAGTTGATGATATTGATATATCTAATGCACCACTTTTAGATGCCACTGAGGGTGATGAAATCCCCGACGATTTACTGCAGCATGTCGTTGACCTTATAGAAGATGACGAAACATTACAGGACGCTGTTCAAAATCAAGTTTTTGGTGGCGCAAATAACGAAGGAGCCTTATGCCTCAGTAATGCTGATGATGGGAAGGCAAATATATCTTCAACGATAACTGTGTCCATTCCACCAACCGTAGCACAAACTCATGTAACTCAACCGGTGTGTTGTTATTGGTATTTTATTAGTAATGTTTCTATTATAACTTTTTGATTTGTTCCAGGAACCTAATCAACCAAAGAGTATTATAGAAATGGCTATATCCAATATACCATCTACACCGAATAGGGGAGGCAGCTCTGGTAGTAATACACCAAGTCGCGTCAATAATGTACAAACATCAAGATCACCACTGGTTCGCAAGGAACCTATTCAGATCATCCGAGGAAATGGGCGAGTTATTACTTTACCGCCAATCGAAGCACCAACTACACGCGCAAAGCGAAGAGCGCAAAATCAACCAATTACTGGTGTTCAAGGTGCCACTGCTAATTCCAGTACACTCCTTAACGAGTCGTCTATGGATAGTTCACTTCAATCGAATTCCTCAATTAACGTTGTTGAGCAGCCCGTACATCAACTTACAGTTGTCGCTGAAAATAAAAAAGAACAGTCTAATAAAAGACAAGTTTCCAAAGAATCAGCGACTTCTGGCGCATCTGCAAAAGCAAAACGGTCCACAGTTAAAAAGAGCAATGCAGCTAAAAATGTCAATAAAAATGTAATTGAAGAAAATGGTGCTGGGTCCCAGGAGGACGATGACGATCCAAATAAGTATGTGCAGCTGCATGAAATGTCATGGTATTTAAAACATTAACATTATTTTATTTTGTAGACTTTGGTGTATATGTCGACAGCCGCATAACAACCGATTTATGATTTGTTGTGATGTATGTGAAGATTGGTTTCATGGTACTTGTGTAAGTATCACAAAGGCGATGGGAATAGAAATGGAACAAAAAGGCATTGATTGGACTTGCCCCAAGTGTATAAAACTACAAGAAGAAAAGGTACTAACATCTTTAGTTTCAAAACTACGTATTTTTGAAAAGTTACACGATTTGAATATATATATAAATGTTAAGTATTTCTCTCGAACATGTTGGCAGGGATGAAACAAAAATGCATTGTATATAATGAAACCGGCGATATTACATAGATTCATTATTTTTATTAATTATTTCAGACACAAAGAAAAATTACAGACATGCTTATGCCAAAGGACCCTACATTTACCACTTCTTTTGAAAGAAACAAAAAATTTGAGTTACAAACATCAGATGCATCTAGATTAGAGGCTATAAGGGAGAGCGTTGTTGATGTATTAAAAAATAGGAACTCTTTACAGAAATCTGATGGGTTAGACATAAAGCAAGCTATAGAGCCAAGTAAAGCTCAGTCTGGTACAATACCGCCTATAAAGCCACCATTAAAAAAATCAATTGGCGGAGTGAAAGTAGCCAAAACTGCACAGAAAAAGAAATCTGCGATTGCGAGAAATAAAACTTTAAATAATAGTCTCTCACAAACTAAACAACGAATTCCCATTCAGCAGCAAGAACAAAAAATTCAAATGGACCACGGTAAGCAATCAGCAACAATTGTATCTATGCCTGAATCTCAGGAAAAAGTTAAGGACTTGCAAAAACCTCTTGGATCAGAATTGGTACCAACCGTAGAACGTACATTATGTATTGTTTGCAAAAAAGTTGCGCGACAAAATTCGATTTATTGCAGTGATGATTGTATTCGGAAACATGCACAGAACGCTCTTAATTTGTTTGCAGCTGCTTCCGCCGCTAAACCCCCAGAGCCACCAATTATAATATCAGCTAATGAAGAAATTGCGGCGAAAAAAAAGAAAGCAAAGGGTCTTTTTGAGGATCTACTCTTAATGGCTGATAGAAAGCCAAAAGTTGAAAGGGTAAGCATAATGTTTTGAATTTTTTAGCTTACAATCTTGTTATTGTTTAATTCTGCATAAGAATATTGATATTTTATGAAGTTAGGTTGGGAGTTGCTTCCCTTTTTGGTTGATTCTTCCTGTCCAAACAACGTCAACAACAAAATTTAAAAAATAACGTTAAAATGTTTGAAAAACAAGTGAAAATTAAAATATTTTAATCTTTTTTGATGAAAATAACATTATACAGCCTTGATATAATTTGAATGTCCAATAAATATGAGCTGGATATCAGCACTGTGGCAACACCTGGGGCCGAATTGTAACATACGATCACGGATCAAATACGAAAGAACTACGTGATACGTGAGCCGTATACGTTAAATGGGATTTATAACATAATGTAACGAATTTAGGGAAAATCCGCTTATTTGAAACCTTGTGCTAACGTTCGAATCCGTAAACTGTTGAATAAATCACTCCAATATTCTGTATTGCAAAATGGTCTTTATTAGACTACTTGGGGAGTAGTACAACTATACTTCACTTCGCAACTGATAGCGTGTTTAAATCAAACTGATTACTGACTACTCAGCTTGGGCTGCTTTTATACTCTCCGTTGCTTCATTCGCATATTTCTACTAAAGTCTAGAGGTTTCGCCTTCTAGAACTGCTGTATCTACTGCGTGGTAATTGAGCTACATATGTGTTGTTGTGCCTTTATTTACTAATAACATGGTGATGCTAAACTCGCCACAATAAGATAGCAATCAAATCTCGATTTATGTTGAATGAATTACTCGTTAAGAACCAAAAGTAAAAAAAAAAAAAAAAAAAATTGGTTGTAAAAATACCAAAAAAAAATTAAGAATTCCAGGTTCGATTCGAGCTCAAGGCCAGAACAATAATTTTTATGACAATTATTGTTTTTTTTATTATTGTTATTGGCCTTGAGCTCGGATCGAATCTGGAATACTTTATTAATAGGCCGCTAAAACAAAAACAAATGTAAAAATAATAAATTCAGCGAGGAGTTCAATTACTCGTTCACGTATATCACCAGTCGAATACGAAACAAGTAGTACGATCACTTCTTTTATAATCCGAAAAACATGTTTTTACGTGACGAGTTATACGATCACGGATGTTAGGATTCCATAGCAGGTTGACTAGTAGCTATAAATAACATTAAAAGTGCTATAACTTCTTAGTTTTTTGACATAGGGAATGGTTCAAAAGGAAAACGGCCATTAATTTGAAAATACTTACGTCCGGTAAAACAAAAAGCATACTTAGTGGGGATAAAACCCTATTAAGTGACCTTATCAAGTGAAAACGACACTGTATGTCTGGAAGTTAATTTTTTAAAGATTACTGCGCTCAGGGGTCGAATTTAACCACAACGAGGTAACTTAACCAGAAACAAATAGCTTCGCCCTTTTTGTTAAGAGCTTCGTCGGCTTCTTATCGGGAACAAACGATACGGACAAGGATCGAGACATGGATTTGTTATTAGCTTGCTATAAACAAGCCATTGTCTTATTGGTTTCTTAACGGCTTGCTATCGAAGGGTTATAGGTTCGTAAACGATTTTATATGGAAGTCTTGAAGGTATGTGTTTCATAATAAACTCATAAGTCGACGTTAAAAAATCGATAATCCACTGGTAACAAATCGATACATTTTTGATAATAAAATCGATAATTCGCCGATAACAAATCTAAAATTTTCCGAAATTTAACTAAATTAAATTTAACTTAATTTAATTTAATCTAATTTTCCTTGGTTAATTTATTTTTATTTACTTTAATTTAATTTAATTTTGTTTGGTTTGATTTTTTATTTCGTTTATTTTAATTTTATTTATTTTTAATTATTTAATTTTTTCTTTGTGCAATTATTATTTCATATAAATCCAACCAAACAATATACAAAAATGTGCAACCAACAAAACCCTAAGAAAGGAACAAATTTCAACTTATACCTAACCACGTGCTTTATTTTTGCAAACACTTTATTTCTAACAAAACAACAGCGCATCCATCTCTTGCTCATGCATGCACAACGTATATATTCCCAGAGACTTAAATATATATGTAAGGAGCGTGTTTGCTTCCTGTATGACAGCGCTCATATCAACATACCTTGCTCCCACATTACGCTAGAGTACTCGAATATCTCCGCATGAAACTGGGGCATGAAAGAAAAGAAAAGAGAAAACAGGGAAATGGGAAGAAAAAGTAAATAAAATTGGAGGAACGTCGGAAAAGTAAAAAAAACAAGAGGAAGATGGAGAGTGAGTGTAAAAATAAGAATAAGGTTTATGGTTTAAGGCAAAGTAGAAAAAAGAGGTTTGCAGTAAGATTAAGAAAAAGGATAAGACTAGGAGTGATATTGAGAGTTAGACTTGGTCGAGAACAAAAGCGGGGAGAGTAAGAGCAAGAGCGGGAAGATTTAAGGAAGAATGAAAATGATAGGTAAATTGAATGAGCCGATTAAGGCAAACCAGAAAATACATACTGGAGAGGAAAAAGGGATGAACAGGGTTAGATAGAGGAGAGGCAGATGCATAGAGAAAGTCAGCACATTGTCTTTTGGGTTTGATAAAAGGGCTGGGAGTATCCTGTTTGTCTAAACTTTCAATCCCGAGTTTTCGTATTACAAGCAACTTCATGATATTGTTCCAGATCGTCAATCATCTCATTGACGTCAGCGGTATGTTTCCATATTCCTTATTTGTGGAAAACGTGATACTCTGAAGACCTAGCCATTCATTTCTGTTGACTGGAACATTTCCATCTCCTCCCGGGAAAATGTAATAATCCCTCCCACAAAATGAAATACAGACAACAGGTTTTTTTCCTGTACGTTCATATTTCAGAAAGGCATTAATGAAGTATGTTTTTATGATACTTAAATCTAAGGCGAATCCATGCCAGGTGGCAAAGCGAATTCAACCAATTCGCCGTGCAGAAAAATGTCAAGTCAAAAGAAAATGTTCATTGATTTCGATTAACTGACATGTTGTAGTACAAGGTGTTGTATGGAAAATAATCAAGAAGAAGCAATCAGCTGTTGGGATAACAACACTTGCCCTTTAAAAAACGCGAGTACTCCATAAATAGTGTAAGGAATACTCCTTTAGGAGTATAGAAGTGTTCTAATCTGTATTCATAAAAAAAATTTGCTCTAATTAACATTGCGATGTCCTAGGACAGGAGTAGGTGATCCCACTCTCGCTTTGTTTGTGAGTATTCCATAGAGTACATACGTGAGAGTACTTTCCAAAGTACTTTCACTGTAGTACTCCATGGAGCACCCACAGAGGATCATATGCCAAAGCACTAAAGAGGAATTGTTTCGGAAAGAATTATCGGATGGAATTTAATTTAAAACAAGTAAAGAAGGCTAAGTTCGGGTGTAACCGAACATTACATACTCAGCTGAGGGCTCTGGAGACCCTGGAATGTGTTTGTATGACATTGGTATCAAATGGAAGGTATTAAAGAGTATTTTAAAAGGTAGTGGACCTTAGTTCTATAGTTCGACGCCTTTTCGAGATATCGCCATAAATGAGGACCAGGGGTGACTCTAGAATTTGTTTGTACCAGGGATGCACCTTAACGTTAAGCTAATCGTTTATCAAAAAATTTCCACCGTTTCCGTTGAAACACTTTGAAATATTATCGATAAAGAAATTATCAAGATAAATTGTATCTCGTTTTTAACCTAAACGAAAAGATTTCGTTTACGTTAAAAACGTTAACAAAAACGTGATACTTTATGTTTGAATTGTGCTGGCAATGCTATAGCCATGGTGAAGCCGTAAGGTAGTAACAGCGAGCGGACATACACACAAACTCCATGTAATTTGTTTGTGTAATTCGTTGGTGGTAATGTCAGAAATACTCTGAGAAATGTTCGTACTGTCAAAATTCATGGAAAAGTTGCAATCAGCTTGGCTAATGCTTTCAACTTTAATGACTCCGCCAACAATCAGCTTTGCCAGCATAGTTTGAAATTAATAATCAACATAAACGATTTGATTTCGTTTTGATATGGCAGAAAACGAAACAAAATCATTTCGTTAATTTGACGTTCTTAACGTTAATAAACGAAACGAAATGACTTGGTTTCGTTTATTAACGTTAATTATCGTAACGAAATGATATCGGTTCGTTGGTTAAGCATGCCTGGTTTATACGATATGGGTATCAAATGAAAGGTGTTAATGAGTATTTTTAAAGCGAGTGGGCCTTAGTTCTATAGGTGGACGCCTTTTCGAGATATCGCCATAAAGGTGGACCAGGGGTGACTCTAGAATGTGTTTGTACGATATGGGTATCAAACGAAAGGCGTTAATGAGTATTTTAAATGGGAGTGGTCCTTAGTTCTATAGGTTTTTTCGAGATATCGCCATAAAGGTGGACCAGGTGTGGCTCTAGAATGTGTATGTACGATATGGGTATCAAATTAAAGGTATTAATGAGGGTTTTAAAAGGGAGCGACCCTTAGTTATACATGTGAAAGCGTTTTCGAGATATCGATCAAAATGTGGACCAAGTTGACCCAGAATATCTGTCGGGTACCGCTAATTTATTTATATATGTAATACCACGAACAGTATTCCTACCAAGATTTCAAGGGCTTTTGATTTCGCCCTGCAGAACTTTTTCATTTTATTCTACTTAATATGGGAGGTGTCACACCCATTTTACAAAGTTTTTTCTAAAGTTATATTTTGCGTCAATAAACCAATCGAATTACAATGTTTCATCCCTTTTTTAATATTCGGTATAGAACTATGGCATCATACTCGGATTTCGGCCATTTTTTATGCCAAGACAAAGTGAGTTCAGATATGTACGTGAACTAAGTTTAGTAAAGATATATCGATTTTTGCTCAAGTTATCGTGCTAAGGGCCGAGAGGAAGGACAGACGGTCGACTGTGTATAAAAACTGGGCGTGGCTTCAACCAATTTCGCCCATTTTCACAGGAAACAATTATCGTTATAGAATCTATGCTCCTACAAAATTTCACAAGGATTGGTTAATTTTTGTTCGACTTATGACATTAATCGTATTCTAGACAAATTAAATGAAAAAGGGCGGAGCCACGCCCATTTTGAAGATTTCTTTTATTTTTGTATTTTGTTGCACCGTATAATTACTGGAGTTGAATGTTGACATAATTTACTTATATACTGTAAAGATAATCAATTTTTTGTTAAAATTTGACTAAAAATTTTTTTTTATATAAAGTGGGCGTGTTCTTCATTTGATTTTGCTAATTTTTATTTAGTACAAATATAGTAATAGTGGTAACGTTCCTGCCAAATTTCATCATGTTATCTTCAACGACTGCCAAATTACGGCTTGCAAAACTTTCAAATTACCTTCTTTCAAAAGTGGGCGGTGCCACGCCCATTGTCCAAAACTTTACTAGTTTTCTATTCTATGTCATAAGGTCAACCCACCTACCAAGTTTCATCGCCCTATCCGTCTTTGGTAATGAATTATCGCACTTTTTGGATTTTTCGAAATTTTCGATATCGAAAAAGTGGGCGTGGTTATAGTCCGATTTTGTTCATTTTAAATAGCGATCTGAGATGAGTGCCCAGGAACCTACATACCAAAAACGGATTGCCGTTATGCGAACAAAGTTAATATACTCTGTGAGCTCTGCTCAGCTGAGTATAATGAAGGTAAATGATGAGGGGCAATACAACTTTTATATTTTATACTACGAATATTCTTATGTTATTTAGCATTTGCGTGAATAAAGAAACTAATATTTCTCTATACTATAGTATGTATACATAGAAGCAGTGCGCGGTTGCATTTTATCAGAGTTGGCATAGTAAAATTTTATTATCAGTTATTTGTATGCAATATTTTACTTTTGGCAACTCTGTTCGATCGTCACCGTGTCGTGACCACGGTCGTTAAGCTGATGGTGGTCCGCAAACGCATTGCAGAAGAGTATTGTTAGAGTACTCCAACATGAAGAAAATGGAACACGTAATCCAACAATTTTTGCAGGGTGGTACTGAATTCGCCTTGTTTAAACCAATTTATGAGGGCGAGTATTGTCAAATGAGACTCCATTTTGTAATATTGACTTCACCTGTCTGGTTTATTTGCATCTTGGAGTTGCCCAACAAAAAATTCGAATATTATTTGTCACATTTTTTGATTTATCGTAAATTTGTTTATTTGATAAAAATTTTTATAAATAGGTGGAGCTACATCCAAACTAATGTACAGTTTTATATGGCACTAGAGAAATGACACTGCCTCAGTGAAAGTGATTACCGTCCGATACCTAAAGCGCCTTCAAAAGTATGTACATTAATAAGTGAATTTTGGGGACATGTTGTTGTTGTAGCATTGGGGGAGATAACTACCTACAGTGATCTATCACCTGAGCGATTTTTGTTACGTATTTTCTTCAGGTGACAGTTTCGAAAAACTGTTGTTGTTGTCGTAGCGTTAAGGACACTCCCCGAAGGCTTTGGGGAGTGTTACCTATGTTGATGGTCCTTTGCCGGATGCAGTTCCGGTAACAAGCACAATACAGGTACTAGCCCGAGCACCTCGGGAACGATTTGGTATGACCACATGCAAGCTATATATTGCGCAAGCAACCCCTTGAGAGGTTGTGCTTGGTATTTTAGTCGCCTCTTACGACAGGCGGGTATACTCTAGGCCCCCTAACCCGCTGGGACAGAAAGAAGATTCTCTAGATTTTTCAATATTATTGGTATTTTGAGGTACCGATTCAACAGAACCAATATTGGATTTATTAACAACTTCTCATAATTCATCATCCAGTTTAACCATTTCAAGTATATTGGTAGTTCTTGAAGATGTAAGGGCAATAATAAATTTTTTTGACAGTTTTTTAAGCCAAAATTGCTTATGAAGTTCTGTATCGAAACCAGAACCTGCAAGAAGTAATAATGAACGATATACATAACTCTCAAGTTTTCAAGTATAAATATTCATATTGTAACGACTTTTGGGAAATTCCGCTTATTTGCAACCTTCTGCTTACGTTCGTATCGCTAAACTGTTAAATAAAACACTCCAATATTCTGTATTACAAAATGGTCTTTATTAGACTCACTTCGCAACTGATAGCGTGCTTAAATCAAACTTATTACTGACTACTCAGCTTTCGCTGCTTTTATACTCTTGTGAGGACCAAATATAACACCATTAATTTGGCCCACACAAAGCGACCCCACATCATATTCGATACAGCACTAACACAACAGCCAGTCACAAAAGGCTATAGCAACAGACCAACCAACAAGTTCAATACAGCATACATCATATTCGATACAACACTAACACAACAGCCAGTCACAAAAGGCTATAGCAATAGACCAACCAACAAGTTCAATATAGCATTGACACAACAGCCAGTCACAAAAGGCTATAGTAGCAGACCAACCAACAAGTCTCAGCAACACAACGGGCAAGCACAACACTTTAATGCCAACACAACAAACTAACAAATCTCAGCAACGCAACCATTTGAGCCAGCAGGACAGAAGTTAGTTAGCACGGAGCTGTGGCCGTGACCAGAGCTACTTGTGGAGCGTCCCTTGAAGTTATCGGTTCTACCATGCGGACAGGTCGTTTCACAGGAGTAAGTCGTGGGCTCAAGTGGTGAATGTGTCGGTTATACCACCAAACACCGCTTGAGACTTCGCCAGCAACGGCACTACCACAGTAACGCGCACCCGCGAACAGGCAGCGTCCGCCCGCCTGCGCCGACAGTAACAGCGCCACAAACAGCGCTACGCAAGCATATACGTTGGCCGCAGCAACACTACGCAAACATACAACGCTAGCCGCAACAGCATCATAGCTAATATATACGCTGGCCATACCATTACGCCAATCTACTACGCTGGCCGCAACAGCACCATATCTAATACACTACGTTGGCTTCAGTACTGCGCCGATCTACTACGCTGACCACGACAGCGCCCCTATAATATACTGCGTTGACACAGCAAAGTTACGCAAACCTGCTACGTCAACTGTACCAGAGTTACCCTCGTGCCGAAGCACGGAGCTGTGGTCGTGACCAGAGCTACTTGTGGAGCGTACCTTGAAGTTGTCGGTTCTACCATGCGGACAGGTCGCTTCACAGGAGTAAGTCGTGGCCTCAAGTGGTGAATGTGTCGGTTATACCACCAAACACCGCTTGAGACCTCGTGAGCAACGGCACCACCACAGTGACACGCCCCGCGAGCAGGTGACATTCGCCAGCCAGACTACCACGCTGGTCACAATCACAAACATACTGCGTTGGCCATATCATTACGCCAATCCACTACACCGGCTACAATCGCACACACACTACGTCGGCCACAGCATTACGCCAGCCACTACGCTGACCCCGACCGCACCACGCTAACATATGTGGACCACATCACTCCGCAAACATACGACGTTGGCCACAGCATTGCGCCAACCCACTACGCTGACCGCAAGCGCCAACATACAACGCGGGCCACAACAGCGCTACGCAAGCACATTACGTTGGTCACCGCACCACGCTGGCCACAACAGCACTACGCACACATACTACGGTGACCACAGCAGAGTCACGCAAATACACGACGTCAACCACACTAGGGTTGCGTACATACACGCCAACGCAAGGCGTCACCGAAACACGTTTTACACGCACTCAGGCAACGACCAGCCGGGCGTCCTAACGGGACACGCACGCCGACGCATCGAGGCGTCATAACGGAACACGAGTACCGTTGGCCCACCACGCAGTATAGAGCAAGCATACAGTGATACGAAAACAACAAATATTTCTTCTTTTGATTACGTAAAATTTTTCATTTTAATTATAGTGTACATACATATATAGAATTAGAGAAATAAAGTGAATTTATATGAAAACGATTTGCACGGTGTCCCAAATTTACAAATCTATTGTAAGCGAACCTTGGACACGGCGAGTATAGCCCTAGCACTTATTGAAGAAGCGCCGGGACGGAAAAAGCTTCGTTACAATTGGCGCCCGAGCAGGGACCCTGCAAATCGTTACCACGTCAGAAGGAACATCCCTGACGAGAAACCTAACCACAAAATGGTCGACCAGATCGATACCACGTGGTTAGACACAATTTCAAAGGAGCAGCTGATATCCATCACACAGGAATTGGGTATTGAGAAGACAGGTACCACCCGAGAAATCCGAAAGCGCATAGCAGCACTGGCCTCAAAGGCAAATGCGGACTCGGAAATCCACGAAAAATTTTTATCCCTACAAACCACCTACAAGGAAACTACGCACATGAGCGACGTAAATGAGGTTAAGACACCGACTCCGTCGAACAGAGGAGGCACACCGAAGGTCGCCGTTACAACAGTAGAACAAACTCAATTCGCGTTTCCTCCCAGGAATACAGTACCCACACAACAGTACTTACCACCAGGAATAGCGGTACCACCCAACGGTACATCTCAGGCACCTCCCAGGAGTACAGTACCCACACAACAGCACGTACCATCAGAAATTACGGCATTATCAACCGGTAACCCAGGTAACCCAAGCACCGACCGTGGTGTTCGCGCCCATCATCGACCAGGTAAGAAAGTGGTCCGTAAAGTATGAAGGTGGACGGGACCCGTTAGCGTTCATCGAACGGTTAGAGGAGTTAGCCGAAGTATACGCGCTAAACGTGGACCTCCTGCCAAAAACCATGCCCGAGCTACTAGGGGGCGCCGCGCTACAATGGTACCGCAATAACAATGCGCACTGGGGAGAGTGGACAAGCTTCAAAAAGGATTTTTTACGTTTCTTCCTACCAGTCAGGTACTTCGAGCGGCTCGACGACGACATACGCCAACGAAGGCAACACAACAAGGAGAGGTATAAGGACTACGTACTAGGAATCCAGAGCTTGATGAGACACGCAGGGTACACCAGCGAACAGCGGCTGGAACGAATCTTCCGTAACACCCACCCCGATTACCAACTTTACATCCGTCGGAGGGACTTCACTAATCTCGCAGAGCTCCTGACACTTGCCGAAGAATACGAGAACATACGCGAGCACTATCGAAGATCATCAGGCGGACATCACCGCGAAGTTACGCGACACATCGCCAGTGACACAACCCGGGTGTCACCATCAAAACCTGCAACACAACCACCACCGAACCTAACGAACCGCACGCCTCCAGGCAATCAGAGATACGACCCCAACGGCGTATGCAGGAGATGCGGCGAACGAGGACATGACACCAATAGGTGCCGAAACCCACATCAATTTTTTGCTGGGAATGTGGCCGCAACGATATACGAATCATCGAATGCTGCCGCCGACGTCAGGGAAACGACAGAGGGCTCCACGAAGAAGAAGGCGCCGTGAGCCCAAGGGACCTAGCGCCGAAACGGCAGTAACGATACCCAAGGAACCCAGCGCTGAAACGGCAGTAACAATGTACAAAGAGCATGGTCGCCTCTACGCCGTAGCCAAGCTCGGCGCGGAATCAGCCGAGGCGGTCATCGACACAGGGGCATCAAGAAGTTTCGTCTCGAGCAGCTTAGCAGAACGTGTGGTGAACTCGGGAAGCGGAGAAATGGTGAGAGTGGCCATCAAAATAACGATGGCAAACGGGACTAGCACTACCACCTTCGACGCCATAAGGACTGATGTACGCCTCGTAGAAGCGTCACTCCACACAGTTTTACACGTCATGCCCGGAGCGATCGACGACATCATACTGGGCCTAGATACGCTAGGAAGCATGGGAGCCACCATATCATGTGGAGAAGGCCACCTCGTGCTAACCAGACCCCTTGCCCAGCACACACCGAATCCTGGAGCCGCGCCAGAAACTATTCAGAGAACAACATCAGCAAGAACGAATATCGCCAGGTACGACAGCCCTGGGACTATTCCAAGTTCAATATCATCAAGAAAGGATATCGCCAGGTCGACAGCCCTGGGACTATTCAAAGTACACCATCAGCCAGAACGGATATCGCCAGGTACGACAGCCCTGGGACTATTCAAAATTCAACATCCTCAAGAACGGATATCGCCAGGTACGACACCCCGGGGACTAATCAGAGTATAACACGAGCGAGAAAGGGTAACGCCGGATACGACACCCCTGGAGCCCCATCTGGAACCATTCAGAGTGTAACAGCACCGAGCAGTAGTAACTTCAAGCACGACGGCATTATGCAAAACAACGACGACGACATACAAGAAGAAGCGGAACGAGTGCGCGGTTTTCTGGCAAAGGAACTCCGAAAATTCGAGAGCATGAGTGGAGTGACGTCAAACAACGTTACTTCCCACGCAACCCAGCCATGCAGACAATCATCAACAGCGAAGTTGACGAATTGCTCCAGAAAGGATGCATCGAGCCATCCTGTAGCCCACACAGCGCACCGATCGTACTGCCCAAGAAGAAAAACGGGAAGTGGAGGTTATGCGTGGACTATCGGCAGCTCAACGCCCGATCCGTACCCGACGCATACCCCTTACCCAGAATACAATACATCCTGGACAAACTACGACGAGCGAAGTACATCAGCAGCTTAGACTTGAAGAACGGCTACTGGCAAATACAACTGGAGCCCAAGAGCCGGCCCTACACAGCTTTCACAGTACCGGGACGCGGATTATTCCAGTGGCGCGTTATGCCTTTCGGCCTACACTCTGCACCCGCAACGTTTCAAAGAGCACTAGATCAGGTTATTGGGCCTGAAATGGAACCCCACGCCTTCGCATACATCGATGACATAATCGTCATAGGATTCACTGTGGAGGAGCACAATCGCAATCTGAGGGAAGTAATGCTACGACTACAGCGCGCCAACCTCAGAATAAATCCGGAGAAATGCAAATTCTTCAAGAAGGAAATCCGATACCTAGGACACCTAGTAAGCGACAAGGGAATTCACACCGACCCCGAGAAAGTCACAGCCATCAAAGACTTGAAGCCACCAACGGACGTGAAAGAGGTACGCCAATATCTCGGTATAGCATCCTGGTACCGACGTTTCGTACCCGACCGCCACGATCAGCCAACCACTCACAACCCTACTGAAAAAGGGCAAACACTGGAAGTGGGGGGCGAACAACAGGAGGCCTTCGAGGCCTTAAAGCAAAAGCTCACGGAAGCACCGATACTTGCTTGCCCGGACTTCACCAAGACCTTCACCTTACAAACGGACGCCAGCAATTTCGGGCTGGGTGCCGTATTGACACAGGACCTGGAAGGCGGAGAACGCGTGATCGCCTACGCCAGCAGGAAACTCAACAAGGCGGAAACCAACTACTCGCCCACCGAGAAGGAGTGCCTCGCGATAGTCTGGGGAATACGCAAGATGAGACCATACTTGGAAGGATACCGATTCAAGGTAATCACGGACCATATGTCTCTAAAGTGGTTAAACTCCATCGAAAGCCCTTCAGGCCGTATAGCACGATGGGTATTGGAGCTTCAACAACACACTTTCGACATCGAGTACAGGAAAGGGAAGCTGAACCTGGTAGCGGACGCACTATCACGGCAGCCACTGGAGACCCTACCCCTAGCAACGACAACAGAGCCACAATGCAAGTGGTGGCACAAGCGCGTCGGCGAAGTACGCACTAACCCCGAGAAATTTTCTGACTACATGATACAAGATGGGCAACTGTACCGCCATATTCCCTGCCGGTCACACGATGAGGAAACGGTCCCTTGGAAATTTTGTGTACCAACACCACTGCGACAACGAGTGTTAGAAGAAAACCACAACATCCCAAGCGCTGGACACATTGGCATCCGCCGGACGGTAGCACGGATTGCCAACCGCTATTACTGGCCCGGCATGTTTCGGGACATCAGTCGATATGTACGGCAGTGCGAGTCTTGCCAGAAATACAAGGAGGCACAGCAAAAACCAGCAGGAAAAATGCTCACACAGGTGGCCCAAGAACCATTCGCCACGGTATGCGTCGATTTCGTCGGACCACTCCCACGATCCACACACGGGAACACGATGTTATTAGTATTTTTCGACCGCTTCAGCAAATGGGTGGAATTGGCCCCCATGAGGCGTGCGACAGCAGAGGGCCTTCGCCGCGCGTTCAGAAAACGCATCCTAGCAAGATTTGGTGTTCCCAAGATACTGATATCGGACAACGGCGTTCAGTTCACCAGCACAATGTGGCAGCGTTACCTCAAGGAAATGGGGATACGACAACAATTCACGGCGCCCTACACACCGGAAGAAAACCCGACGGAACGGGCGAATAGAACGGTAAAGAGGATCATAGCGCAACTCACCAAATCACAACACAACAAATGGGACGACTTTATCCCCGAGATCGAGCTGGCCGTCAACACCAGTGTAACCGCGTCCACTGGGTACAGTCCAGCCTTCCTCGTACAAGGACGGGAACCGCGATTACCAGGGGCATTGTTTGACGAGGTCAACCTGGGGACGGGCACAGCCACCACCACGGCAGAAGAAAAATCCGACAGAATGCAAGAGGCATTCAGAATAGTGAGGCAGAACATGGAACGAGCAGCGGCAGACCAAGCACGGCATTACAATCTACGGCGGAGAAAATGGACCCCCGTAGTCGGCAAACTAGTGCTCGCAAAGGAACACCATCTCTCCAAGGCCGGGGAAAATTTCGCGGCAAAGTTGGCCCCCAACTATGACGGGCCCTACCAAATCCTAGGATATGTATGTGAGAAGGGATCTGGCATCTCTGTTAGTCAACACCAAACGTGGCAACAGCGAAGAGAGTTGAACAAAAGCGAGAGGAGTTGAGTTGTATTTTGACCGGCGAATAAAACAGACGAAAACGACGCGAGCTGTAAAATTCTAAATCAAATTCATTTTATTAACTTTGTACTTTCTTTTAAATATTTAAATTCATTTGAAATCATTAAATTAACATTATAATTTCAATACACTAAAACATTCTATCAATAAATTGATCAAATAGTGATACATTCATATGTACATCACCACATATGGGGGCTCAACCTAAGAATTTTCAATAAAGAAATCAACCTAAGAATTTTCAATAAAGTAATCAACCTAAGAATTTTCAATAGTGAAATCAGCCTAAGAATTTGCAATAGTGAACTTAACAAAAGAATTTGTAATCGTGTGCTCAACATATACAAAAGTGCGCATTCAACAGTGAAAAATTGCGTGTTGTATTTTGGCACAGAAACTTGCACGTACAAGAAGTTTGCACGCACATAGTTCTTATACATACATACAAACAGTCGGTTGGAATTAAAAAAAAAAAAGTTGTCAGTATGTCGCGTCTGGTGGAATTCGAGAAAATTCGAGATGCGCTTAAGAATGAGTGTAAGCAAAAAATTGTGCTGCTGCACAAATATGTTTTTGAAAGCGACGGTAACCGCAACAATCGAAAACGTCTACGCGAATTTGAAGGCTTCGATTTTAATACAGACGGCGAAAAATACAATAAAAAAATCGAATACATAGCCGAAAACCTATCTAGTAACGATTTAGTGGTAATATGCAGTATATTACATTTGCAACATAATACCAGTGATTTAGCTGCGCATATATTCATGAATTTGCGCAAGGGGAATTTGTTAGCTGATGCTGTTTTTGTAGCTGAAGACGACGACGACGACGACGATGGGCACGAAGGCAGCGTTAACAGAGGCAACGAAGGGTGTGAAAAGAGCAGCAAAGTAAACGACGATATGGTAGGCAATAACGTGTATACAACAGCAACGAGCATACAAACAACGAGTGAAAATAACATTGCAAATTCAACAACAATGATTAGAAGTGGTGAAAATACAACTGCACACAGATTTGTATTGAGTTTTAGAGACTTGGAAGATTCCATTAGATCTTTCACAGGCAACAATGAATTTCCTATTGAAATTTGGATTCAAGAATTTGAAGAAATGGCATGTGTTATGGGGTGGGATGAATTGCAAATGTTTATCTTTGCAAAACGTTCGCTTAAAGGCCTTGCAAAATGTTTATTATGAGTGAGCGCGGTATTACTTGTTGGAATTCGTTAAAAGTCGCATTATTAACAGAATTTCAATCAGACGTTAACAGTGCTCAAATACATAAACTAATGTCAGAGACAAAAATGAAGAGTAAAGAGAGTGTACAAGAATATTTGTTACGAATGAAAGAATTGGCAATACGAGGTGGTGTAGAGAATAAAGCGTTGATGCAATATGTCATTGTTGGCATAAACGATCTAATACGGCCCATACATGACACAAAAACCTTGCGCAAATATAAAACGACGAAATTTGTGCAAATGAAAATTTTTACATACACGGCTCAAAAACACTGCGCAATATTCATTTTTAAAGTAGCGCAACAAATGAAACATGTATTTTAATTGTATAAAAAAGGCATTAATTTTATAAAAATTCACTATTTATTTTCCACAGTGCTGGTAATTCACGGTATTAGTCGAAAAACTCGCACAGAAGCATTTATTTTCCATTGTATTTATAAAATATATATTTTAATTGCAAGACCAGCTCAACTCATTGCAGCACTGCGCAATATTCATTTTTCAACTACCGCAACAAATGAAACATGTGTTCTAATTGTATAAAAAATTATTATTTATTATTGAATTTGTGTGAATTCCTGTTACAAGCTAGAGATGGTCCTTGCGCCTTCGATATTAACATTTTAAAGCAATAATTACTGATGTTATATTATCAGGAACCACAGGTAAACTGTGTAAGATTCACCACACACGAAGAAAAAAGCATGTGCAATATTTGCAGACATGCGTAAATATCAAAATCGTTTTGATTTTAGCGCAGTTTTCTGCGCAAATAGCGCAACCAGTGCACACACCGTGTAATTGGCGTATAAGTGTAAATAAGTCTATTCTGTACAATGCAAGAGATTTGAAAGAGTTTAAAGATAAGCTGAAATGCTACGAAAAAATACGTGAACGATCGGATAATGTCAGAGCTGCGTTCGATAATATGAAACACAATGAAAACAAAAATAAAAATGCAGTAGGTGAAAAAAGCCAAAAGACAAATTATGATAAGAAAGAGGTGAAATGTTTTAACTGTGGCAACAAAGGACACATATCGGTGCATTGTGATAATAAAAATAAAGGCAGAAAATGTTTCAATTGCAATGATTTTGGCCACATAGGAAAAGATTGCCCAACAAAGAAGAGTGGTAGTGACAAAAAACCAAGCAATGTATGTAAAGTGACAAATAAGTATATGTCCATGTGCAAAAACGTTCTTATGAATAAACATAATTTTATTGCATTGATAGACACGGGTAGTAAATACAACATTGTAAGTGAAGAAACTTATAAAAACTTGAATAAACCAGCGCTGAGTGTATGTAACTTTTATTTAATCGGATTTGGAAATGAAAATAAAGTGAAACCTATTGGTGCTTTTGAACATAGTTTCGAAGTAGATGAAATGCAATTTACAAGTAAATTTGTAGTAGTGCCTTCACAATTTCTAGATGTTGAAGTGGTGCTAGGAGCAGAATTTTGTAAACAAGCTGAAATTAAAATAAATCGTGATGGCATACAAGTGAACAAACCAGAAAATGAAGATGAGTTGACAAATTTAATGAAAATTGATATTTTGACCTATAACGATATTAACAGTGACATTGAAATAAGTGCAAGTGAGGCAGCTAAGAAGCAAGTGTACGAATTAATTAAAAATTATCAACCAAAAAAGGGTAAATCAACTAATGTAGAAATGCGAATAGTAGTTAAAGATGACGTTCCAATTTTTTCGCGACCTCGAAGATTTGCTTACTCTGAACGTTGCATAATTGAAAATCAAATTGAAGAATGGTTAGAAAATAAAATTATAGAACCATCAGAATCAGAATACAGTAGTCCAGTAGTATTGGCAAAAAAACGTGATGGTACGCCGCGATTGTGTGTTAGATCGACTGCAAGAAGCAAAATTTTTCAGTACAATCGACCTAAAAAATGGATTTTTCCATGTTGGCGTAGAAAAACAAAGCCGTAAGTACACTTCTTTTATTACTCACAATGGGCAGTATCAATTTTTAAGAGTTCCATTTGGTTTGACGAATTCGCCGAGTGTATTTCAACGTCACATTAATGCTATTTTTCGAGATTTGGCTAGCAAGGGCATAGCTCTGCCATACGTAGATGATATTATCATACCAGGGAAATCAGAAGACGAGGCAATATCAAGGTTGAAGCAAGTAATGAAACAATGCGAAGATTACGGTTTAATAATTAATTTTAAAAAATGCTGTTTTTTGAAGAAAAAAATTGATTTTTTGGGGCACGTCATAGAAAACAATAAAATAAGTATATCTCAAGCGAAAACGCAAGCCGTTACAAAATTTTAAATCCCTAATAATCAAAAACAACTACAAAGCTTTTTGGGACTAGTGGGTTATTTTCGGAAATTCATTCCAAAATTTTCGATAATTGCCAAACCCTTAACCGACTTATTGAAAAAAGATGCGAAATTTATTTTGAACAATGATGCAATGGTTGCATTTAATACTTTAAAGAAGTTGATTACACAAAAACCTGTTTTAAAAATTTTTCATCAGCTACACGAAACTGAGCTGCATACAGACGCTTCCATAGATGGTTTTGGAGCGGTTCTGTTGCAAAAATCACCCGACGATGGTCTTTTACATCCAGTTTATTACATGAGTAAAAAAACAACTGAGGCAGAAAGAAAATATACTAGATACGAGTTGGAAATTCTAGCAGTAATAGAAGCGTTACATAAATTTCGATTCTATTTGTTAGGCATACATTTCAAGCTTATCACTGAATGTAATGCTTTTGCCAAGACAACAGAAAAAAAAGACGTTAGTACCAGAGTTGCGCGTTGGATTATGATGCTACAAGAGTTAGACTACACAATTGAACATAGAGCTGGAACTCGTATACGACATGCAGATGCTTTAAGTAGATATCCAGTAATGACGATCAACGACACTAGTATGCATAGTAAATTGAAGTATGCACAAGCAGGAGATGACGAATTAAAAGCGATTATTGACACTCTAGCAGAAAAAGCAATACATAACAATTATTTTATGAAAAACGGTTTATTATACAAATTAATTAACGACAACGAACTTCTAGTAGTACCTTTAAATTTACAACGTGAAATCATTAGACAAGCGCATGAGAAGGGTCATTTCTCGGTCAAGAAGACAAGAGAGGTAATTGGTGGAGAGTATTACATTCCAAATTTAGAAGAAAAAATTCGAAAACACATTAGTTGTTGCATATCATGTATTGTGTCGAACCGAAAGAAGGGCAAACAAGAGGGAGAATTGAATCCAATTGTTCGAGAAGAAGAACCGTTACAAACTTTACATATAGATTTTTTGGGACCGCTGGAATCGACGCACAAACAATAACACATATTAGCAGTAATCGACGGCTTTACTAAATTTTGCTGGCTTTACCCAACGAAAACTACAGCAGCAAAAGCAGTTACAACAAGATTGCAGGCGCAGAGTACAATTTTTGGTAATCCGGTACGGATTATATCTGACAAAGGTTCCGCTTTCACGTCCGAGGAATTCAAACAATACTGCGAAGACGAAAAAATCATTCATCACAAAATCACAACAGGTCTTCCGAGAGCTAATGGACAAGTCGAAAGACTCAATGCGATAATTATACCAGTTTTGTCTAAGCTATCTATCGACGATCCGAGCAAGTGGTATAAACATGTTAGCAAAGTTCAACAAATAATAAATTCTACATACTGCAGAAGTACCAAAATGACACCATTCGAGTTACTTGTTGGTATCAAGATGCGTACACAATACGACGTAAAATTGAAGGAGATGATCGATAACGAGATAATTCAGATATTTAACGACGATCGCAATGAAATGCGTAAACAGGCTAAAAAACAAATTATACAAATACAGAATGAGAACAAACGATCATACAATCTTCGACGGAAACCAGCGACAGTTTACAAAGTGGGCGACATAGTTGCAATAAAACGTACGCAACTAAGCGGCGGTTTGAAGTTAAAACCAAAATACATGGGACCGTATAAAGTCATTAAAGCAAAAAACAACAATACCTACGACGTAATAAAAGACGCAATTATATATGATGGTCCAAACAAAACATCTACATGTGCTGAGTTTATGAAACCTTGGCATTTCAACGAAATTAACAACGATACATTCGAGGCAAATGTGCAGTAGGATGGCCGAGATGTGAGAAGGGATCTGGCATCTCTGTTAGTCAACACCAAACGTGGCAACAGCGAAGAGAGATGAACAAAAGCGAGAGGAGTTGAGTTGTATTTTGACCGGCGAATAAAAAAGACGAAAACGACGCGAGGTGTAAAATTCTAAATCAAATTCATTTTATTAACTTTGTACTTTCTTTTAAATATTTAAATTCATTTGAAATCATTAAATTAACATTATAATTTCATTACACTAAAACATTCTATCAATAAATTGATCAAATAGTGATACATTCATATGTACATCACCACATGTATCCCCAGCGATACTCAAAATACGAAAACCCAACGGAGGAAAGGAAAAAACTGTCAACATCGCGGAACTAAAAGCATATCATACAGCAGAGATCATCTCGTGAAACCAAACAAATTCAGGGAGAACAATTTTTTTATATTATTAATTAATATCAAGGACAATCAAGCGCCGGTCATTCCAACGCAAACCTCCGAGGTGACAACATCGTTTCCTTTTGCTACGAATTTTTTTCACAAACCAATAATCTACAATGCAGAGCTATAACGCTGGACTAACCAACAGCGTCAAGCGTATGCGCCAGCGCTACGAGGAGGAGGAAGCAAAACGCCCGAGGGCCGTATTGCTGGAAGGAGTTACAGGCGCCACGGCATTACACCATTAAATACTACAGGCGGCGACGTCAACAACACGCGTGGAACTACACGCGCAAAGAGGTACGCTGACGTCGCACGAATCATTAAACTACCACACATCACGGGCACCAATGACAACACCACGAACACCGAACCAGTCACGGCCAAGGCCCACAATAAGACCGGAGCATCGCCGATAACATTCACACTCGGTAGGATAGAAGTGAAGGCAGGGTAGTTGCCGGCAGCTATCGAGTTCCCCTCCAATGAGGACACAGCTCCACCGGAAAAGCCACAGTCGCCGAAAATTATCGAGCTCTCGGATGAGGACACAGCCCCACCGCCGAGAGACACGCCTAAAATAATATTCCCGGCAGGACCAGGCGGCATACCCCTCTATACGACTGACCTCGACACTCTCAGAGAATCGAAATGGTTGACCGACACCGTCATTGACGCTTGGGCAAAGGGACTGGAAGAGCAACATGGGCAACAAAATACGACTCTCAGCCCGTTCGTGATCTGGCAGCTGACCCAGAAGAGTAACACGGAGGAAGACTACCAACGCATACGCCAATGGGTCCGGAACGTCGACCTGTTTGGCAAGAGTGCGGTCCTAGCACCCCACAACACAGCTAACCACTGGTACCTGCTCGGTCTGGCAAACGCAGTAGTCACCCACTACGTCACCGACACGGAATGCTGGCAGGAACGATATATATGGGTAGCAGACTCAATGCACAGGGCCAGAGTCCCCCACGCAACCCAGGTTTGGGCAGATTTCCTCCGGTGGGAATACATACAGCGGTACGGACACGACGGTTTTAAAGCGCAGGAACTAATACTCGAGGTGCCCCAACAACTCAACAACAACGACTGTGGCATCTACGTAGCCGTATGGAGATGGTTTTACGATACACAGGGAGCGGAGAAGGAATGCCCGAACTGTGTAAAAAGCCGTTCAGGGAGGAAATGGCGAGCAAGAAGCGCACAGAAATGCTGGCACGGTTCCTACGAGACGGCCGAAAGCCCAAGGAAACCATACAAAACAGTATCACCACATACCACTCTCACGCAGCTCCACAACTAAGCACCGAGGACAACACCCACCCCATAATACCGGACACCAAAACGAAGCCACACACGACAACAGAAGACCTCCAAGTAATAACCATCGAAGCTAAAGACGCAGATGGACCAATGCTGGACCGATTCCCGGAGATAGCAGGGGAGGTACGGGACAAACTCCGACGCATCGCCGAAGGTAGAACCTACTCCCGAACACGATTCGTGACAGAGACATACCGGGTCATCATAATGAAAAGCAAGGCGCGCATTCGACTACTGAATACCGGGGGCTCACTCTCCGAAGTGGGGGGGGGGGGGGGGGGGGGGGGAGGACCAAATATAACACCATTAACCCACACAAAGCGACCCCACATCATATTCGATACAGCACTAACACAACAGCCAGTCACAAAAGGTTATAGCAACAGACCAACCAACAAGTTCAATACAGCATACATCATATTCGATACAACACTAAGACAACAGCCAGCCACAAAAGGCTATAGCAACAGACCAACCAACAAGTTCAATACAGCATTGACACAACAGCCAGTCACAAAAGGCTATAGCAGCAGACCAACCAACAAGTCTCAGCAACACAACGGGCAAGCACAATACTTTAATGCCAACACAACAAACTAACAAATCTCAGCAACGCAACCATTTGAGCCAGCAATACCAAACAAAGCAATAAAAGGAGCAACACAGCAGGACAGAAGTTAGTTAGCACGGAGCTGTGGCCGTGACCAGAGCTACTTGTGGAGCGTCCCTTGAAGTTGTCGGTTCTACCATGCGGACAGGTCGTTTCACAGGAGTAAGTCGTGACCTCAAGTGGTGAATGTCTTGGTTATACCACGAAACACCGCTTGAGACTTCGCCAGCAACGGCACTACCACAGTAACGCGCACCCGCGAACAGGCAGCGTCCGTCCGCCTGCGCCGACAGTACCAGCGCTACGCAAGCATATACGTTGGCCGCAGCAACACTACGCAAACATACAACGCTAGCCGCAACAGCATCATAGCTAATATATACGCTGGCCATACCATTACGCCAATCTACTACGCTGGCCGCAACAGCACCATAGCTAATACACTACGTTGGCTTCAGTACTGCGCCGATCTACTACGCTGACCACGACAGCGCCCCGATAATATACTGCGTTGACACAGCAAAGTTACGCAAACCTACTACTTCAACTGTACCAGAGTTACCCTCGTGCCGAAGCACGGAGCTGTGGTCGTGACCAGAGCTACTTGTGGAGCGTCCCTTGAAGTTGTCGGTTCTACCATGCGGACAGGTCGTTTCACAGGAGTAAGTCGTGGCCTCAAGTGGTGAATGTCTTGGTTATACCACGAAACACCGCTTGAGACTTCGCCAGCAACGGCACTACCACAGTAACGCGCACCCGCGAACAGGCAGCGTCCGCCCGCCTGCGCCGACAGTAACAGCGCTACGCAAGCATATACGTTGGCCGCAGCAACACTACGCAAACATACAACGCTAGCCGCAACAGCATCATAGCTAATATATACGCTGGCCATACCATTACGCCAATCTACTACGCTGGCCGCAACAGCACCATAGCTAATACACTACGTTGGCTTCAGTACTGCGCCGATCTACTACGCTGACCACGACAGCGCCCCGATAATATACTGCGTTGACACAGCAAAGTTACGCAAACCTACTACGTCAACTGTACCAGAGTTACCCTCGTGCCGAAGCACGGAGCTGTGGTCGTGACCAGAGCTACTTGTGGAGCGTCCCTTGAAGTTGTCGGTTCTACCATGCGGACAGGTCGCTTCACAGGAGTGAGTCGTGGCCTCAAGTGGTGAATGTGTCAGTTATACCACCAAACACCGCTTGAGACCTCGTGAGCAACGGCACCACCACAGTGACGCGCCCCGCGAGCAGGTGACATTCGCCAGCCAGACTACCACGCTGGTCACAATCGCAAACATACTACGTTGGCCATAGCATTACGCCAATCTACTACCCCGGCCACAATCGCACACACACTACGTCGGCCACAGCTTTACGCCAGCCACTACGCTGACCCCGACCGGACCACACTAACATATTACGTGGACCACATCACTCCGCAAACATACGACGTTGGCCACAGCATTGCGCCAACCCACTACGCTGACCGCAAGCGCCAACATACGACGCGGGCCACAACAGCGCTACGCAAGCACATTACGTTGGTCACCGCACCACGCTGGCCACATCAGCACTACGTGCACATACTACGGTGACCACAGCAGAGTCACGCAAATACACGACGTCAACCACACTAGGGTTGCGTACATACACGCCAACGCAAGGCGTCACCGAAACACGTTTTACACGCACTCAGGCAACGACCAGCCGGGCGTCCTAACGGGACGTTCCTAACGGGACACGCACGCCGACGCAGGGCGTCACAAAACACATTTACACACACACAAGCAACGACCATCGAGGCGTCATAACGGGACACGAGTACCGTTGGCCCACCACGCAGTATAGAGCAAGCATACAGTGAAACGAAAACAACAAATATTTCTTCTTTTGATTACGTAAAATTTTTCATTTTAATTATAGTGTACATACATATATAGAATTAGAGAAATAAAGTGAATTTATATGAAAACGATTTGCACGGTGTCCCAAATTTACAAATCTATTGTAAGCGAACCTTGGACACGGCGAGTATAGCCCTAGCACTTATTGAAGAAGCGCCGGGACAGAAAAAGCTTCGTTACACTCTCTGTTGCCTCGTTCACCCATATCTCCTAAGGTCTAGTAACTTCGCGAACTCCATGCCTGGTTACCAGCCTATATGTACATGTATATTTGTAGTTTATAGTCTCTCGCATAGCCATATGCGTATGTATATGTGAGTACTACTTCGGCTGATGATTACATCTGTGGTTGAGTTATATCTTCGTTGCCTTGTATGTGTGTGGGTAAATGATGATTAATGTGTTTATGTAGCTTGCTTTAATGTTGTTGTGACTTTATTTAATAACCTTAGGTATGTAAGTATCAGTGATGCTAATATTCGTCACAATATTTAGTATTGTCTGTTATAATATTTTTTGAAACAAACTGACTTTCCAAATGTATTTAATTTAATCGATGAAGTGGAAATTTCCAAATTAGATTGTGTATGTGTTGTTCGTTGCACTTGGATTTATGGGAGTATTTAAACTATAATCAGCCCTAGTTGTGCGAGGTGGCGAATGAGTTATGATTTTGTATATCAATTAAAGAATCAATACAATAATAATATATATAAATATCTAGCTATTACCCGGCTTACGTTGTTATGCCGCAAAACTAAACCTATTGTATTTTTCTGTTTGGGTAGATATTTTCTTCATTAATTAGGAACTTCCGTTAATGCAACACTCTCTTGTTTAATTGGTATTTCCAGGAATGAAAAAAGTTTGGTTCTGTGGTGACCCAGTTCGTCATAGAGCGACATATCGCTCGTTTTATTGTAGATGTAGTTCTAAATTTTCATTTGTTAGGAAAACGTAAACAAAGTTAAATTTTTTCATACAAGATTACAAAATTTAAATTTAAAGAAAACAGGTCCCGTCATTTTTGCCCCTAGCAATATTCTATGTATGTCAGCATAATTTTACCAGGAAGTTCTTTCGAGATAGCATAAAATCTCGGAAATTTAAAATTATCAATTCACGTCTTTATTTCGGTTTCGCATGCATATTTATCCGTTTTGCCAGGTTGATGCTACTAAACCGAATATCAATCAAAATTACTTCACTAAAAGCTTTCATCAACAACTTTCATTTGATACCCATATTGTATAAACACATTCTACGGGCATCCGGATCCACGTTTGGCTATATCTCGAGACCCGAGTCATCCAGGGGTACGAAAAATCACCCTGTAATAAAGCACTCATCAACAACTATCATTTGATATCCATAGTGTATAAACACATTCTTGTGGTATCCGGTCCACACTTTGGCCGAGACCCTACAGACCCAGGGGTACAAAAAATACTCCGTATTAAAGTACTTATCAGCAGCTTTCAGTAGATACCCATATTGTGCAAACACATCCTTGGGTTACCCGGGTCCACGTTTTGGTCTATATCCCAAGACCATAGCCACCTAGCGAGATAAAAGTATGCCTAGGGACTTCAGTGGGGGAAACTACATAAGCATGCGAAAAATAATCCTGTTAAGACCTGGTTGAAGTCCCTTCTGTTGATAATGGAGTTTTTTTTTAATATCTGGGCCACAACTTATTAAAATTCAAAATTATGCAATTATTTTTCAAAAGAATTGATTTAATTTTATTGGATGATTCGTCGATCATGTTTGAATATTGACTATTGCATAGGTTTCTATGGCCCCTATTTTGAAAATTATCTTTTGTAACCATGAAAGTGGACTGGCAAAAAATAAGTGGGGATACCGAGGGTCAAATAACGGGAAAGATCAACATCACATACTATCGTTTTATATCCCACTGATACTCATAGTTCAGACACATTTCCAAATTGTGCGATGAAATGGCAAAGGATTGGCTGTGGCCATCTCCCTTTCGTCGCGTCCCGTATCGAGTAAAAAGGAATTTGCTGCCGGCAATTTGGACATGTGTCTGAACTGGGACTATTAGTTCGATATTAAGAAATTCGCCACGTGCTAAGAATATTTCTCATATAAAACGGTATGGTGAATTCTTTCTCCTACTTGCGAAAGATGAATCTACTTGTTCAACATTATTTGGCACAAAACATCGGTTTTTAAAAGGGCACAAGTCCAGGGAATGAGCATCGCCTATAAAATTGTATAGGGTAAATGTGGAAATGTGAAGTTTTGCCAATAAAAAGGCCCTGATTAAAAGAATACATTATATACCCCATATAAACTGTAATTTCTGCCCCCTTTTTAACGGCTAGGAGCTTCGAATTTCATCAAATACTTACGTTTACGGCATATATTTTTGAGATAAGTGATTCAAGGTCAAAGCTATTTCAAGCGGACCACAAAAAACGTGAAACTTTGCATCCTCACACAAAGTACCTACCCAATTTTTATTTTATTTTGGAACAAATTTAGGAAAATCCTGGTTATTATTATTCCGCTATCGTTTGTTTCGCTGAACTGTCGAATAAATAACTCCAATATTCAGTATTGCAAACTTGGCTTTATTTAGATTACTGTGGGAGTACTTCACAGCTGATAGCGTGTTTAAATCAAAACTGATTCTGATTCCTCAGCTTGCGCTGCTTTTATACTCTCGTTTTTCTCGCTCACACAGTTCTCCTAAGGTCTAGTCATTTCGCGAAAATGTGTTCGAGAACAGTTGTATCTCATGCTTGGTTAGCAGCTATATACATGTATATTTGTACTCTATGCTTTTCTACTAGCCATATACGTGTGTATGCGTAAGGATCAACTTCTGCTTTTAGCTGATGACCACATATGTGTATATGAGATATTCTTCGTCGGCTTCTATGGATGTATGTGTGTAAATGATGATTGACGTGTTCAAGTACAAGTGTGGCTTGCTTGAATGTTTATGTTTTTGTGATTATTTACTAACATAGTGCATAGCATAGTGATGCTAATATTCGTCACAATATTTATCTTAAAAATCGCTTAGGTATTGTAACGAATTTTGGGGATTTCCTGATAATTATGCACCTTCTACTAACGTTCGAATCGCTGAACTGTCGAATAAATAACTCCAATAATCAGGGGCCGAATCGTAACATACGATCCGTGATCGAAGGCCGTTTTTTAAATCACAATAGCTCCGAAATGGTGTATCGGATTAATGAAATATGGGAACTAGGGACAACGGGTACTCACTAGATCCATCATATACTATTATTTTTTTAAATAGTTCCATAGCCACATTTTTTTCGCTTGAGTGAAACCAGTTTTTGTTCCGCAGTCGTATGTTACGATTCCATAATAGTATTGCAAAATAGTCTTTATTTAGACTACTTTGGGAGTAGTACTTCACAATTATACTTCACAACTAATAGCGTGTTTAAATCAAACTGATTAGTTATTCCCAGCTTGCGCTAATTTTATACTCTCTGTAGCCTCGCTTCGCATATTTATCTTAAGGTCTAGACTTTTCACGAACATGGAACAGTTGTATCGCAACAACAGTTGTACATGGTTGTTTAGCTATTATGCGTGTGTATGTGTGAGTAACAACTTCTTAGCTGATGACTACATATGTGTATGTGAGACAATCTCTTTGGTTTAAGCCGCTGGTTATGTGTGTGGAATAGTCTTCATCGCCTTCTATGTAAGTGTGGTTACTTGGTTTAATGTGTACATGTACATAAGTGTGGCTGCTTGCTGTTTTTGTTGCTGTTATTATTTACTAACAGCACAGTGATGCTGATATTCGCCACACTGCTCCCCACCTAAGTCGTATCGTCCCGATCAGACAAATTTTCCGATCTAAACGCTGCCAGCCTTTCCAATTAAACCACTTCCATTTTGTTTCGTGGTGGTTTGACAGTGGTTTGTATGCGGTAAACTATATCGTTGATCCGTTTTACAATTTTGTATGGGCCTTCCCAGTTACAAACCTTTCTTTCATTGTGGGTTGTATAATAACATCTAAGACACCAGTGGATTTCTTCGCATTTCTCTCCGCATCGGCATTTATCCCAAACTCAAATCTGCTGGCAGTCGAAGGTTAAAATTACCTTTGCGGGAGTTTGGCCCGTTGTCTCATGCACTGCCTATCGGTAAGCCATCTAGAATAATGATATGAGTGTATCCCACTCTTTATGGAACTTGTCTACTACTTTCCTTAAATGCTCTATTGAAACGTTCCACCATACCACCGGACTGAGGATGCAATGCAGTTGTACGTGTTTTTCGAATGCCCAATGATTTACACATTTCCTGGAACACAGCTGATTAGAAATTCCCGCCTTGGTCAGAATGTAACTCTATTGGTACACCATACCTTGCAAACCATTGTTTGTAAACACTTTTGCTACTGTTTCCACTTCTTGATTTGGGATTGGTTATACCCCTGGCCATTTGCTTAAATAATCCATAACCACCAGTACATATTTGTTTCCGCGGTTGGAAATGGACCTGCGACATCCATAGCGATCCTTTCAAATTGTGTACCTGAGTTATATTGCTTCATCTGGCCATGACTTCGGGTTTCGGGCCCTTTCGCTCTGTTGCAAACCTCGCAATTGGCAATCCACTCAGTGACCGACTGACGGCAACCAACCCAATGGAATCTCTGCTTAATTTTCTGGAGCGTCTTCGTGATTCCAAGATGACCGCCACTTGGACCATTATGTAGCTCGATGAGAACATCAGGAATCCTTTTCCTGGGAACAACGTATCAGCTTCTTCTTACATTGACCATTCTCACTCTCCCATATTCGATGCAAGCAACCGGATATCAATTCTAAACTGTGCCCAATATGACTTGGAAATAGGACTCTCTGCTGACATCTCCTCTCTGTTTGGTCTTTCGTTTCGTTCGAGCCCTTGCATAACATGTGACATATCTGTATCTTCTAGCTGACACTTCCTTAATTGTTGCTTATCCCATTCATCCGTACACGTTATAGTCACTAGCCGGACATCTATAATGTCTTCCTTAGTCTCAGCTCTTGAACAGTGTTTGCATTCCAAACTACATGGTCTTCGTGACATTGCATCGGCATTCCCATGGGTACTACCTTTACGATGCTCAATGGAAAAGTTATAGCTTTGTAGTCACTCGATCCACCGTGCCAATTGACCTTCTGGATTACGGAAATGTAGGAGCCATTTCAACGCTGCGTGATCTGTCCTGACGCGGAATCGCTGCCCGTAGAGGTACTTGTGAAAATGTTTAATGCACTCTACCAATGCCAACAGCTCTCTCCGTGTAACGCAATAGTTCCTTTCTGGTTTTCCAATTGATCGGCTGTAATAGGCAACTACCTTCTCCTGTCCATCGACCAGTTGTGATAAAACGCCTCCTATAGCATATCCGCTCGCATCTGTATCTAGAATAAACATTGCTCCTGGAATCGGATATGCCAACATTGGGGCAGTGCACAAACGTTCTTTCAATGTTTGGAATGCCACTTCTTGCTCCTTCTTCCATTCAAAAACTTTATTTTTTCTTGTAAGTTCGTGGAGGCTATGTGCTACGCTGGCAAAGTTTGGTACAAACCGGCGGTAATATGTGCACAGCCCAAGGAAACTTCTTAATTCATGCAAGTTCTGTGGTCTTGGCCAATCCTTTACAGCTTTTATCTTTTCATTCGCAGTGCAGATGCCCTCTGTCGTTACCTTGTGACCCAAATAATTTAGCAGTGCTCCGCCCCACCTAATAGCTGCGACCGATCACAGATTGTCATCAATATTCTCTAACGGGAGTCCAAGGAAACTTGCTGTTTCAACAGGGGTGGACCATAATTAAAGGGGTATTAGAGGCGTTGGTTCCACATTACAATTAAAGAGATGGTTGGTGTCATGTGGGACACATTGCAAGCGGGGCATACATGTTGTATGTCGGGGTTGATTCTGGATAAGTAAGAGTTTAGCCTGTTACAGTATCTAGAACGAAGTTGAGCTAGCGTGACTCGCGTTTCCCTGGGGAGTATGCGTTCCTCTTCCGCAAGTTTTGGGTACTGGATTCACCGGGCATTTCCTGGCATAAAGGTCCGACGCCTGTTTGTGGAGTTCACTGAGGACCTGCCTGTGTTTTTTTGCTTCATACGGCTGAGTTCTCAGGTGCCGTATTTCCTCATAATGTTTACGGAGATAACTCCTTAAGCCCCTAGGCGGTGTTGGCTCATCAATCCGATGTCTGCTGGGATGCCCAGGTTTTTGGGTATTCAACAGGAACTGTTTGGTTAGCATCTCATTTCTCCCTAATGGGGAGTATTCTCGCCTCATTATGTAGATGGTGTTGAACATAAGAATACAGCCCGTGGCGGTTCTGAGAGCAGTATTTTGGCAGGCCTGCAGCTTCTTCCAGTGAGTAGTTTTTAGACTTGGCGACCATATAGGGGACGCGTAGCATGTAATCGGCTGGCCAATTGCTTTGTATGTGGTAATGAGCGTTTCTTTGCTCTTTCTACTACCAGCAAGGGATTTGAGGATTTTATTACGGCTCTGGATCTTCGGTACAATTGCGGCTGCATGTTCGCCAAAATGTAGATCCTGATCAAACGTCACACCCAAGATTTTGGGGTGTATGACAGTCGGTAGCGTAGTGCCATCGACGTGGATGTTCAAAATGGTCGACATTTGGGACGTCCATGTTGTAAATAAGGTCGCGGAGGATTTAGTCGGTGATAATGCCAGGCTTCGCGAGGCGAAAAAACTGGAGAGATTGGGGAGGTATTCTGTTGCAAAGCTCATCGATCTGTGGGCCTGGGCCTATGACCATTATTGTGCAGTCATCGGCGTAGGAAACGATAGTAACTCCTTCTGGTGGCGAAGGTAGCTTAGATATGTAAAAATTAAACAAAAGTGGGGATAGGACACCACCCTGTGGCACCCCTTGTTTAATTCTTCTTGGTTTTGATATTTCCTTTCTAAATTGCACCGATGCCTGCCGACCACCCAGATAATTTGCGGCCCACCTTTTAAGACATGGGGAAGGGTAGACCCTTCCAGGTCTTGCAGTAACGTGCCATGGTTGACCGTATCAAAAGCTTTTGATAGGTCTAGCGCAACGAGTACCGTTCTATGACGCGCGGTGGTGGTGCTATGGAGTTTTCTGAAGCCATGCTGATTACAGGCTAGCTGCAAATTTGTTTTGAAGTAGGGGAGGAAAATGGGTTCAAGCGTCTTGGCTACTGGCAATAGGAGAGATATCGGGTGATATGATTCTTCTATGTTAGCTGGTTTCCCAGGCTTTAGTAGCGGGACCACCTTGGCCATTTTCCATTTTTCGGGAATGACAAAGGTGGAAAGAGACAGGTTGAAGACATGCGCTAAATATTTGAAACCCTCTTTCCCTAGGCTTTTAAGCATCGGCATGGCTATGCCGTCTGGGCCCACTGCTTTGGATGGTTTAGCATGACCGGTGGCTTCCTCAACCACTTTGGCGGTGATGGTGATTGGTGACGCGCTGAATTTATGTTTATGTGCGTGTCTGTTGGCCCTCCGCCTAACTTTGTCGACCGTAGAATGCATTATATATTGTCGGCAGAAAGCGCTCGCGCATTTTTTCGCATCCGACAACACTTTATCTCCAAAGGCGATGAAAACTTTGTCATTGTGCCTAGACGGATTCGATAGGGACTTTACGGTGGACCAAAGTTTACCTACACCGGCAGGCAGGTTACAACCGCTTAGGCGTTCCTCCCATTTCTCCCGCTTATGTTCATCCACAAGAAGTGTTGTTGTTGTTGTTGTTGTAGCGATAAGGTTGCTCCCCGAAGGCTTTGGGGAGTGTTATCGATCTGATGGTCCTTTGCCGGATACAGATCCGGTACGCTCCGGTACCATAGCACCATTAAGGCGCTAGCCCGACCATCTCGGGAACGATTTATGTGACCACATTAAACCTTCAGGGCATTCCCTCCCTCCCCACCCCCAAGTTCCATGAGGAGCTTGGGGTGCCAGAGCCTCGTCTGTTAGTGAAACAGGATTCGCCGCGGATAGGTGAAGCTATATATTGCGCTGGAAACCTGAAGGGTTGCGCTACACAGCCCCTTGAATCTGGTATTTTAGTTGCCTCTTACGACAGGCATACCGACCGCGGGTATATTCTGATCCCCTGACCCGTTGGGGGGTCCATCCACAAGCAATCTGATGCGTTGGATTATATCCCTTATTTGGGGGTCGGCGGGATCGAGCTGTCTTATAAGGTCACGTTCTCTCGCTAAATTTGGGGCCTCCGCGGGAAAGAGGGCCGAATTTCGGAAATTCTACCGGCGGGAATGAAGTGAGCCGAGGCGGATTCAATGAACTTGCGGAAAGCACGCTCCCCTTGGCGGGCATCAGTCGGGATAGGGAGGGCAGCAAAGCGGTTGTCTGTAAAGGATTTGTATTCGTCCCACTTTCCTTTTTTGAAGTTAATGAAAGTGCGTTTTTCTGGGACGATGAAGTCGGCGGTACGCTCGAGCGAAATAAGTATAGGCAGGTAGTCGGATGCCAATGTTACCATCGGCTGCCAGTTGACGCAGTTTACGAGTTCTGCGCTCACGATTGATATATCCGGCGAACTGTGACAGCTTCCTGCCATACGTGTGGGGGCGTCTCCGTTTATTGTGCAGAACGTCGTTTCTTCTATTTGATCCGCCAACATCTCACCCCTACTGTCCGCCCGCAAGTTTGAATGCCATAGATCGTGAAGGGCATTGAAATCGCCTAAGATAATGCGATTGTTGCCTGTGAGTAAGGCGCTAAATTTAGGGCGGTATCCACTGGGGCAACAGGTGGCAGGAGGCATATAGATGTTGATGATTTCTAGGTTTGCATCGCCTGACCCGACAGATAAGCCTTGACGTTCTTGCTGTGAGTTTAGTCTCTTGAATCGCAGCAATGCAGATGTTGTGACGTGATGTGGGAGACGTCGCCACTCTGGGAGTAAGTGACGGGTGAATACGCCTGGGTTGTGGAAGGCTAGGACGCAACTTCTGTTGTGGCCCTGGGACTGGACATCCTTGGGTAAGCATTGGGGTACCCTTTGTATTTGGGTATGCGGCGTGGCAACATGGCGCAATGAAACTCGTCGGGGGGTTCACATTGGGGACGAACTTTTTAAAACCACCAACATATCACATATGTATATTAACCAATTTTAATCATTTTTGTACAGAAATTTTTGTAATTGAATTCTGAAGAAACTCAATCGCCCGATTTTTAAAATTAATTAGAAAAAAAAATTTTGAAAAAAATTAATTTTGCAAAATGGTCTTTAAAAAATTGTTTAAACAAATTAATTTTGCAAAACGATTAGCAATACCTACTATCTCTTAAAGTGTATATCATTCTCTTAAGTATTGAGCAAAAATTGTATGTCATGAAAGTGATACATAAATACGTATTATAATATAAAGTTCTGCAAAGAATTGGCTATTTTGCAACAAATTGTTTATTAAACAAATTATTTTGAAGAATCAAACGATGTGAGTCTCTTCAGAATTCAATTACGAAAATTTCTGTGTAAACATTGTTGCAATCGGTTGATTTTTCGAACCTGTAAGTGGTTTTGAATGAAATTAGTGCTTAATCCCCAATGTGGGGTTGCCGTCGCGGAGACCAGAACATCTAAGAAAGTGACACCGTCCATGGCAGGAGCTGCATTGGGCGGATGTCGCAAACATATATATTCTGTGCTGGCAAACGGTGCAAAGGGGGTAGGGACTAAGAGCCTGTTTCCCTGACCTACGCAATTGCTGCCGGAAAAGAGGGGGGGGGGGGGGCGAAGACGGGGGCAGGGGCTGATGCTCGGCATTGCTCCCGACTCTACTACTGATATTGTAGGTATGAGTGGGAGCAGCCCTATGAGTTGGTGACGCCGAGGGGCGCGAGCAGCAGCGGGTACTTGTTGTGGCTTGATGGGCAGCAGGGCTGCTGGAAGGGAGTGGAGGGGGGGGGGGGGGGGGGGGGGGGGGGGGGGGGGTGGAGGCGCTGAGGCGTAGACTACGGGACGCCCTAGGGCGTGAACAGCAAGGAGCCACAAAAGATTTTTAGAAGTTACATGGACGTCTGGTTTTGGGATCTAGCCCAGAACAACCTGTCCGATGCAACCATCCCTTACACGAGACCGTCCTAAAAAGATTCTTTTCCGGCAGATGCAGCAAAACCATTTCTCAGGACCGGGGTCAGGAGACGGACCCGGATTGGGTTCGATACCTTCCCGGAGCAAGAGAATATGGAGCAGTCCCGCTGCAAGGAGTTGCTGGGAGGATGACACTTTGTGGGAGGGACGCAACAAATTAACTGGGGTTACACTGAAATGACAGTTCTTGGTCGGGAAAAACCCCGAGTCGCTCCGGTACATAGAACCGACTGATTTGGGAAGCGAACCGACTGCCTTGGGAAGCGTCAATGCAATGGTCTTATATTCTTGTTGGGCCTATGTAGACCAACGCGGACGGCAGCCACTTGAACCTAACCTTGAAATGTGATCGAATTTTGGAATGAGATGCGCCCGTATCTTCCTTTCTATCCACATGTCCTCCGACAGTAAGGCTGGTCGACCTTCTTCCAATCTGCGAGATAGAGATTATGGGATATTGAATTGCGGGAGCCAGCTGTCTCCCATTGTGGCTGACTCGATTTAGTTTAACGATTGAGTGGTCTTGGAGATTTGCTAATCTCTTTCAGCTTTGCGTTTACGACCACCCACATTATTCTTCTTCTGCGTTCCTTTCAATGCTTCCAAAATTGCGTCTACGTACCCTGGCCTTTCTACTTCCACACGATGGGCTTTGTATTTGGTTTACTCAATGACAGTTTCCTGAGTCAATTCATGTGATACGGTTTCTGTGAATGTAAGCTTTGGTTTTGCGCTCGTTTCGTTTCAACATCCCGTATTCCATGGATAAAGCTCTGAATATTTACCCTTTCGGTGTATTCCACGGGTGCCTCCGCATTTGCCAAATGAGCCAACCTTTCAACATCCGAAGCAAACTCCTGCAGAGTCTCATTAGTTGTTTGGTAACGGTTTTACAATTCTATTTGGTGTATCTGCTTCCTGTGTTCGCTTCCGTATCACCTTTCTAGAGCTCCCATCAATGTTTCGTAGTTGTTTCGTTCTCCCTCTGGAATGGTCTGTAAGATCTCAGCAGCTGGTCCTTTTAACGCCACGAACAATGCAGCAACTTTATCTTCGGCATTCCAGTTGTTCGCTGCTGACATCTTCTCAAATTGGAGCTTGAATACCTGGAAACGAACAGAACCATCAAACGTTGGGGAGTTTACCTTCAGAGTAGACGTTGAAGTGATTAGACGGTTCAGTTGTAACTCCTAAAGCCGATCTTTCAAAGCATCCATCTCGGCCTCCATTTTATCTTGTCATTCACTAAAAGCCTCCAGCTGCGATGAGACTTTTGTTTCCTGTGCCTCCAGCTTTGTTGAGATACGCTCTTGGATGTTAAACGTGTCTCTTGTGATTCCAGTTTAGATGCCATTGTCGATGTTTGTGCAGATATTGCAGCCAATATCACGTTCAAATCTGTGTTCGCCGCTGTCTGCGGTGTTTCATTTTTTTCTTCCATTTTTGCTGTTGACTTTTCCACATCAGGATGAAAAGTGTGTTCATCAACGTCGATTCCTTCTAATTCCATAGCTTCCCTTAGTAGTGTTTGTAGCTCTGATTTATAGCCAGTAGTATTCAATTCACGGGCTTTAAACTCCTTTTTCAGTTGCTGGATCTTCAATTTACCCAACTTGGCCATGTCCTTGTTGTTGTTGTTGTATTAACAGTGCTTCGCCCCATTCAATGGGCGCGACCACTTACAAATTGTCATCAAAGTCCTCTAACGGGAGTCCAAGGAAACTAGCTGTTTCAACAGGGGCGGGCCATAGGGAGATAGGTGTTAGAGGCGTAGGTTCCACATAACAGTTGGAAAGATGGTTGGTGTTGTGTGGTGACACATCACATGCAGGGCATATATTACGTATGTCGGGGTTGATTCTGGACAGGTAAGAGTTTAACCTGTTACAGTAACCAGAACGAAGTTGGGCCAGGCTGACTCGTGTCTCCCTTGGTAGTGTGCTTTCTTCTTCTGCAAGGGTGAGATATTGCATATTAATAACGGGGTTCACCGGGCGCGTCCTGACAAAGGCGTTTACCGATTCAGTGTGGATTTGGCTAAGGGTCTGCTTATGCTTGCCTGGATCAAACGGCTGTGTTGGCAGGTGCCCGATCTCGTCATAGTGATTTAGGAGATGTTCCCTTAATCCCCGTGGAGGCGGGTCTAAATCAAGCAATTGTTTTCTAGGATGTCCTGGTTTGTGACAATTAAGCAAGAACTGCTTGTTCAGCATTTCGTTGTGCTCTTTAATATTGAGCTCTTTGGCCTCACTATGTAGATGGTGTAATGATTGTCCAATAAGTAATTTAATAAAACTTTTGAAATAATTCTATAACAGTCAATGTCTTTGTATTTAATGAAAATTTTTAAAATATAAAATTGATAATAAATATTTAAATAACTTGATAAATATTAAAAAAATTCAAAGTAAAAACAGAAGTAAATTTGTATTAAGGTTAAAACATTAAAACTAATACAATAAAAGTGCCCTACAATACTCCCCCTTCTGCTGGTTTTAAACGATCAACAGCAATATTTTTTATTTCATCATTTATTTCAACCTTGAAATTTTTTATGACTTTTTCGATAACCTTATAAGGACCCTCATATGGATGTTGTAAAGCATGTTTGTTTACAACACGCACAAAAACAAACTTACAATCTTTTAACGCCTTTGGAATAAAAATATTAGAAGAACTTTTGATGATGGACTAATTTTGATCTAAAAATTTTAAAGTGTTCACGCAAACTGTTTAAGACATCTGATGAACTTAAGTTTTCATTAACCGATATAAAAAGCTCACCAGGTAACCGTCAATTTTGACCATAAACCATTTCTGCAGGTGTAGCCGAAACACCTTTTAACGTTGATCGGAAACCTAGAAGTATTATCGCCAACTCTTGATACCAATCTCTGAGTCCATTTCTAGCCATAATTGATGATTTTAACTGTCTATGAAAACGTTCCAACGTTCCAACATTCCATTTGCTTGAGGATGGTAGGCAGATGTTGTTATATGATGACTCCCAAGTAATTTAGTCAGTTCCGAGAACAAATATGACGTGAACTGAGTGCCCTGATCTGTTGTTATTTTTAAAGGAACGCCAAAACGAGAAACATATTCTTAAAAAATTTCTTCGCAGTAGTTGCAGCAGAAATATCTTTTAATGGATATGCCTTCGGCCAACGAGTAAATCTATCAATTAAAGTAAAAATATATAGATGTCCTTTCGATATTAGTAAAGGGCCTACAATATCCAAATGGATATGCTCAAATCTACTTTTTGGTATTGGAATTTAGAAAATAGGTGTTTTTGTATGACGATAAACCTTCGACTTTTGGCAACTGATACATTCTAGAGACCATAGATTAATTTGTTTGTTCATATTTAGCCAAAAGTATTTTTTAATTATAAGTCTACGAATAGCCTTTGTACCTGGATGTGATATTTCATGTAACATTTCAAAGATCGGTTTTCTTAAATTGTATAGAATATGCGGTCGGGGATGTTCACCCGAAATTTGACACCAAATATTAAAATTTAGTACAATAAAAGTATCCTACAATGGTGTTCGGGGGTCATAAGGAGACATCCGGTGGCAGTTCTGATTGCAGCATTTTTACAGGTCTGTAGCCTTTTCCAGTGTGTATTTTTAAGACCAGGCGACCAGACTGGTGACGCGTAGGTCATGAGTGGCCGGCCAATTGCTTTGAACGTGGTTAGCAACGTTTCTTTATCTTTTCTCCATGTGCTGCCGGCTAGCGACTTGAGGATTTTGTTGCGACTTTGTACTTTAATCTCGGTGGCATGAGCCTTCAAGGTTAGAGTATTATCGAATGTTATCCCTAAGATGTTTGGGTGACTGACAGTCGATAGTGTGACACCATCGACGCGTACGTTCAATATTTGCGACATCTGTTCCTTCCACGTCGTAAACAGGGTGGCCGTGGATTTTGTCGGTGATAATGCCAAGTCGCGCGAGGTGAAGAAACCGGAAAGATCGGGGAGATAGCTGTTTATTTTAGAAACTAATTGATGAATTGAAGGGCCAGGTCCATCCAGCCATAATCGTGCAGTTTTCAGCATAGGAAATGATTGTAACTCCTTCTGGTGGGGAAGGGAGTTTTGATATTTAAAAATTAAACAGAAGCGGGGATAGGGCACCACCCTGTGGAGCCCCCTGTTAAATTTTTCTAGGTTTAGAAATTTCGTTCCTCAATTGAACCGACGCACAGTGGGGGCACTTCATACAAAAGTTGGCCATAAATAGTAAAAATCGACCTACATACTTCAAAGTTGACACACATGTTCCTTTGATTAATAATAGTAAATCCTGCTAAAATGAGCTTAATCCGTCCACAAATACTCCCCCTCCCCATATAACGGTAATTTTGAAAAACGTTCAAATTGCAATATTTTCAAAACCATTGAAGTTAGAATGCTCAAAATTGATATATAAGCACATATAGTATATGAAATTAAAGAAGTTTTATTATCATATTTTGAAAGGGGTTACACCCTTTTCATAATTTTTTTTTTTTTTTTTCAAAATGTCCTTTACAGAAATTACCGAAATTTGGTTATCTGCACCATTACTTACATATATAAGTTAGTTTCATTCATACATATTTTTTAAAATATGCTTAAAACTCCATATTCAATTTATAAACATTTCCAGCGCTTCTGGTTCCAGTTCTTTAGATGGCTTATCTCTTTTAATGCGTAAGCTACTAATAAGCGGGTCTGATGAAATCAAAAGATAATGAAATACATCTTCATTATTTTCGACTCTAGACCAGCATCTATCGTAATCATGCCGGGCATTTTTAAATACTTTATTCGACGCTCCCTGGCCTCTTCAGATATTCGCCTAATTGCAATTGTCATAGCTTCTATTATTTGCCTTCCATGTAGTAAAACTTTATGGACACATGGAGGCATATTATACCAGCCATAAAGTTGAACAAACATCTCTGCCGTTTCTTTGGTGTAGGATTCAAACTTTTCCGTATCAATTCTCTTCCCGCAACATAAAACTTGTAAAATATTCCTAAATCGTTTAATGAGGTTTACATCCAATATCCGTGCATTGCGAAACAATTTCCGCTTCTGAAAAAAAAAACGTCGGGCAGTGTTGCCAACATTTGTGCTTCCATAACCAGGCTTTACAAAATCTACACAAATCGATAGATTTTGTTTAAGTTTATTCTGAATCTGTCGCTTTCGTTCCTCTTTTTTGACTTTGTTTTCTCCTGATGCAAATCCCTTTTTAAATTCCAGATTATAGGATATATTCAAAACGCACTCCATAAAACGTATCCAACAATGTAAAGTTGAAAGACCAAATTGAAAACTTGCAGTGTTTATCTTTAAAAATTTAATTAACCAAAATATTTAAACTGGATTGTTTTAATTTTTTTAATAACCTTTAACTGCCCACATAGCATATGGAAGATTGATTAAAGTATAAATCACCACAATGAGACATTTTCGACTCCTTTTGACGACTAAAAACTGTTTAATCCATTCTGCGATCAAAAGAAGACTCGAAATCGACTCCCTCTTATGAGTGAAATATGATTTATTGAAAAAGCAGCAACAAAATGTAAAGCGATCACAAATTGATCACATTGGGGATCGAAATTTGATTGAGTATATTTTTGTGTGCTTTACATTTTGTTGTTGCTTTTTCAATAAATCATATTTCACTCATAAGAGGGATTCGATTTCGAGTCTTCTTTTGATCGCAAAAGCTTTAAAATACACTTAAAAATTATTCCCACAAGACTCATAAATGATGGTAAATATGACTCGAAAAAGACTAAATACTGATTAGAAATATGGGTTAAAAGAGGCTCACCAAGTGTAGTCGCGCGTAAGGTACCATTTTCTCCCGACGAGGGAGTCTTTTCTGATCAGAAAATGAGGGCATATATATATGCTTATTTTGATCATGCTGGAGACTCGAAAAAGACTAATATGATTAATAATTTCAAAAAATGCTGGGTGGATGTTTAATTTTTTCTAAATTATTCATTTCAGATGGCTTTGCTCCACAAATGTTGCATGATGCTTTGACTTTCTATAATTCTTTCTATATTTCTCTAAGTAAGGCATTGTGCTTACTGGGATGTTGTTTTGTTTTCTTATACATCTACATAGAAAGTTAGTATGAATATATGTATGCACATATTCTATTAAATATTTCATTAGTTAATACGTAAGCTGTTAAAAAAAACAAACAATTGCACATGAAATGTCTCTTTCCTAAAGCTATTCCTAATGAATACACTCGCTAATACACCATTCGAAAAAAATCTACCAAAATCAATCGGGCAAGTGAATGCTAAAACTTACTTTAATTTCTTATAAACCATACTTGGGGCTATCAAATATCAAAAAATTGGAGAGGTGTTTTTTTGTTATTTTTTTTTTATTTGATGGCAAAACTTTAAAATTTTTTCGCAATTTTTTTTAATCCATAAAAAAAATATAATAAAATTAAAAGGGTAAAATTATATACAATTTCGTTTCTGAACTTCATAAAACATGCTATTTTCTATAATATACGGAAATATTGAAGTACACACTTTTATTTTATATTTAAATTTTTTTATGACAAATAATGCATAAAAAATGGGTTTACACAAATGCAATTTAAGTCTAATAGGAGAGAACTTATTACAGCAAGTCGGGCAAGTGGATTTCCTTGCTGATTATGGAATTTTATAAAGATGTTGTTTCAAAACATAAAAAAAAAATTTTTTTGTTTGAATTTTTAAGTTTTAAAAAAAATTGTTTTTCATCATTTTTTTATCAATTTTTGAAAAATCATAGAAATTCAGATTGAATTGATAACAACAAGAATCCTTTTTCTAATAGAAAGAGTCAAAATCTATCTTCTGGTATAAAAAGAAAATGTATACGTTAACAAACAAATTAGATAGAGCATTTCGAAGGGGGTTATATATAAATAAAACGGCATCATTTTTGCCCAACTTTGAGATCCTCGTGGCGCTTATCCTTAAGCAATTTGAAATGCCCTATAATTTTTTTTTCTTATCCTATAGTATGCCTGTAGGCGGCCACCGTGGTGTGATGGTAGCGTGCTCCGCCTATCACACCGTATGCCCTGGGTTCAACTCCCGGGCAAAGCAACATCAAAATTTTAGAAATAAGATTTTTCAATTAGAAGAAAATTTTTCTAAGCGGGGTCGCCCCTCGGCAGTGTCTGGCAAGCGCTCCGATTGTATTTCTGCCATGAAAAGCTCTCAGTGAAAACTCATCTGCCTTGCAGATGCCGTTCGGAGTCGGCATAAAACATGTAGGTCCCGTCCGGCCAATTTGTAGGGAAAAATCAAGAGGAGCACGACGCAAATTGGAAGAGAAGCTCGGCCTTAGATCTCTTCGGAGGTTATCGCGCCTTACATTTATTTTTTATTTTTATAGTATGCCTGTCGATCACTGTAAAAAAATTTAGATTTACTAACACTTTAATTTTAAATTTATTTATGGCCAAAATCCCCCACTGTGCGACGCCTGCCGACCACTCAGATAATTGGCGGTCCATCTTTTTAGACAAGCGTGAAGGTGAGAGCCTTCTATGTCTTGGAGTAGCGTGCCGTGGTTGACTGTGTCAAAAGCTTTTTACAGGTCAAGTGCCACGAGCACCGTCCTATGATGGGGTTTTTGTTGATTTAATCCGTAATTAATCTGAGTGTTAATGGCATTGAGCGCCGTAGTGGTGCTGTGCATTTTACGGAAGCCATGTTGGTGCGTGGGTAGTCGAAGATTTGCCGTGAAATGAGGGAGCAGAACGGTTTCCAATGTCTTAGCTACTGGAGAAAGGAGTGATATCGCCTTCGTTAGCTGGTTTGCCCGGCTTTAGTAGCGGGATTATCCTTGCCATTTTCCATTTTTCGGGAATAACGAAGTATTCCAGTGACAGGTTGAAAACATGTGAAAGTATTTTATTCCCTCATCGCCAAGGTGTTTAAGCATTGGCATGGCTATTCCGTCGGGGCCTATCGACTTGGAGGGCTTGGCCTTGCGGATGGCTACTTCAACCTTTGTGGGGGTGATGGTAATGGGTGGAACGTCGTGTTTTCTTAGAATCAGATAAAGTTTTGTCACCAATGGCAATAGATACTTTATCGTTGTGTTTAGTTGGATTAGACAAGGATTTGACGGTTGACCACAATTTACCAACACCCGCAGAGAGGTTGCAATTCTTTAGAAGCTCCTCCTATTTAGTACGTTTATGTTCATTTACCAGCTGCATGATATCCAAGTTAAGACTCCTAATAAGGGCGTCTATAGGGTTGAGGTGTCTCGCAAGGTCACGTTCTCTTGCTAAATTTGCGGCTTCGGCCGGGAAATGCGGTATGATTTCAGGTATTCTACCGGTCGGGATGAAGCGTGCAGAAGCTGAAGCGATGACCTTGCGGAACGCACGCTCGCCTTGCTGGACATCAGTCGGAACGGGAAGAGCAGCAAAAGATTGATTTGTAAAGGTTTTGTAGTCTTCCCAATTGTTTTTTTTTTAAGTAATGAAAGTCGGCTTTTCAGATATATTGGCAGGTCGCTAAATTGAAAGGAGTATGGGCAGGTGATCAAAAGCTACAATAAGGATCGGTTGCCATTCAACGCAATTTATGATCCCTGACTGATGATTGAGATGTCAGGCGAGCTGTGGCAATTACCTGCAATTCTGGTGGGGGCATCGGCGTTTATCGTGCAGAAAGTCGTATTGTCTATTTGCTCTGCTAGCTTCCTGCCTCTGCTGTCGACTGACAAGCTGGGATGCCAGAGATCGTGGTGAGCGTTGAAATCGCCAAGGACAAGACGGTTTTCGTCACAGAGTAGCGGACTGATATCAGGGCGATAGCCACTTGGCCAGCAGGTGGCAGGGGGAATATAGATGTTGTGGCAGTCGTCACTCTGGAAGTCAGAGATGGATGAAGATACCTTGAAGGATATAGGCTTTGTGGAGTGTGCTGTCCGATTGCTGCTGGTGTACCTGGTGTCAATGAGTTGGTACTAGTGTTTTGGCAGCAAGGTGCAACGAATGTACCGGTCGGACGGTTGCCGTTTGTAGGCCCAGAGTATCCATGAAGGTGGCATAGGCCAAGGCATGAACTGCATTGGACCGATGCCGCGATCGTAAATACTCTGACCTGGCACACGAAACACACGGTGTGGGGGACAAGGAGTTGATGACTCCTTACGCGAGTACGAGTGTCGGAAAGGGAGGGGAGGTACGGGGGTAAAAGCTGGTGCTCGGCATTGCTACTATCCATGCTATGTAGATTGTAGTGATGGGTTATAGCGGCCGCGTTAGGTGGAAGCGCCATTTGGCGCGAGCAACACCGGACGGTTGATGTGGACTGCTGAGCAGCGTCGCTGCTAGAAGATGGCGGAGATACGTTAGAGAGTGAACCGCGGACATCCTAGGGCGTGAACAGCAGGGAGCCACAAAGGTTTTATAGAAATTTCGGGGGGCGACGAACGTTGGGTTCTAACCCAGAACAGCCCGAACGATGCAACCATCTTTTACACGTGACACACTGGCAAGAGTATGACCGTCTAAGATAAATCCTTTTCCAACATGTGCAGCAGAACCACAGCGTGGGACCGGGTTAGGTTCAATACCTTCCCGGAGCAAGAGAGTATGGAGCAGTCCAGCTTCAAGGAGCTGGTCCGAGGATGCCAATTTGTGGGAGGGACGCAACAAATTAAATGGGGTTACACTGAAATGACAGCCCTTGGTCGGGAAAAAATCCCGAGTCGCTCCGGTACGAAGAATCGGCTGCCGTAGGAGTCCTCCGCTATTCTGGAATTTATTCAACAATTCCACTTTTGACACCAAATGTAACGAATTTTGGGGATTTCCTTCTACAAACGTTCGAATCGCTGAACTTTCGAATAAATAACTCCAATATTCAGTATTGCAAAATGGACTTTATTTAGACTACTTAGGGAGTAGTACTTCACAAATGATTAGTTGTTCCTCAGCTTGCGCTGGTTTTATACCCTGTTGCCTCGTTCGCATATTTCTCCTAAGGTATAGACTCTTCACGAACATGGAACAGTTGTATCGCATACTTGGTTATTTAGCTATATGCGTGTGTGTGTGAGTAACAACATCTGCTCTTAGCTGATGACCACATATGTGTATGTGGAAATGTGTGTGGAATATTCTTCGTCGCCTTCTATGTAAGTGCGGCTACTTGGTTTAATGTGTACATGTACATAAGTGTGGCTGCTTGCTATTTTTGTTCTTGTGATTATTTACTAACAGCATAGTGATGCTAATATTCGCCACTGTATGTACATCTGTCCACTATATATTTCATATCTTATACAGCCGATTATTTGGATATTACGATTAGGATAAGATTTATGAAAGGTGTGAAGTCCCGTACTTACTTGTTTCTCTTACAATCATGTGCAAACTTCGTCCCCATTCCATCTGTGTCGAACGACCGTCTAAATTTTTGCATTTTTCATTGAAATTATGACGCAGATAACAAAGTGGTTCGTGCATTTCAAAGTTCAATATGTATGCAATTAAATATTCATTTCTTCTTCATCTTATTACTTTTGCAATTCCTTTTATTTTTTAAACTATTTTTCAAGGTACATGTTATTGAAAGAAAAACTGGCCGTGTTTTAACTGGAAGCAATGCTCCTACAACTCTTAATCTGAAGAAATGGCTGCAAGACAATCAAACATTTGAAGTAGTCCAACCGGGAAGTTTTCAAGCTCAAGAAATCGAGGTAAAAAGATTAATATACTATTTTCGCAATATTAGTTTAAACGTTATCATACCGTATTATAGAAAAGGCAAAAACAACGCCATCCACAATCACTTTCTCCTGTGGTTGTTTCTAATGCGGCTAAGCTTATTCCGCAAACACCACAAAATGCGCAATCAACAACACAGTCCCTACAAGTTACACCCATCACCAAAGCAACAATCCAGGCACAAAAAGGATATGATGTCAGCCCACAAGTGCCGAAGCCGGTAAAGCAATTGGTTGAACAGGTAGTAAAAACAGCTTCCAACAGTCCTCGACCTGGAACTCCAAAACAATTACAAAAATACGCCCAACAAGTTTCTATTAAACCAGACAAAGCTACCCGCAATGAGTTAAAAGAAGATACAAAAGAGAAAAAAGAAAAATCATCAAAGCAACGGCCGTCTCTGGAAAGTGCTCCTAAAAAGCATCCTGATTCTGTTACACCTACCAACTCGAATTCTGAACCAATACGATTAAATGTACGACGAACTTTAAAGGAGCAATTGCTTCAACGTATGAATGAGCCTGATTCAGGAAGTAAAAATGACATTCCTAAGTTAAGTGTAGAAGAGATAGAGAAATTTGCTTCGGAAACAGAAGGCGAAATGTACGAGTACTTCAGTCGAGACACTGGTTCTCGGTACAGGGCGAAATACCGTTCATTGATGTTCAACATTAAGGATAGAAAAAACCATACGCTTTTTGCAAAAATATGCGCTAAACAAATACAGCCAAAACAATTAGTACGAATGTCACCAGAAGAACTAGCAAGTCAAGAATTGGCGAAATGGCGCGAAAACGAAACAAAACATCAATTGGAAATGATTAAAAAGTCAGAATTAGACTTGCTTTCATGTACTAAGAACTACGTTTTAAAGACTCATAAAGGAGAGGAGGTAATTGAAGGCAAATCAGAAAATTGCGTTAATTTGGATGTCACCATACCAGTTGAAGATGTTGTATCTGTATTGAATAGCGCGGTTGTAAGTAGTAGTAGTACAGAAGATGATAAGGTTAAAAGCAATTTGATAACGAGCGCTGTATCTGTGGATCATTTACAAAATATTGAGCACTCTGAAATACAATCAACTAAAATTACGAATCGTTCGGATGAAATCAAACAAAAAATTTACCCGAAGGAAAAAGATAAGGAGCCTGAACGCGAGATTGAAAGGGATCGAAATCGAGATCATGGCCGAGACCGTGATCGCGATCGTGAACACTCTCACATTCGTGCGCGTTCTCCTGACAGTGACCGAAGTCGGGAAAAGCAGAAAAAGAGCAGAGACAAGGATCGTCATAGAGATAAATCTAGATCAAGAAAACGTAGTCGAAGTCATTCTCGAAGTCGCAGTCGCAGTAGAGAAAAACGACATAAAAGTCACCACAGAGAAGAAAAGCGAGAAAAAGAAGAGCGAGATCGCGAAAAAGATAGGTATAAAGAAAAAGAACGTGAGCGTGACCGCGAATCTCGTCCATTAAAGGATGAATCCGATAAAAAAATAGTTGAGAAATTCGCACATGAAAACTCGAATAAGAGTAACATCTCAAATGTCAGTAGTAAAGAAAAAAATTGTTTAAAGAAACCCATTACTACGAAAACAATAGAATCTTTTAGCTTAATAGATCAAATACTAGAGTCTAGCAAAACGGTTGAGGAGGCTGCAAATCTAATAAGCGAAAAAGATAAAGTAAGAGATAAAGAGAGAGATAAAGAAAAGCAAAAGCAAGATGTGTCCAGACAAGCTAACACCCCGCCTCTCCCTTCTTCCTCATTAATTAAATATACACCGGAAACAAATTTTTCAATTTCTAGCATGGGGTCTAGCGATGATCAGGAACCTTCTAGTACTGTTTCAATCGCGACACCACCACAAGATCCATACATACGTTACGCTGAAGCTGACTCTCCAACTATGGGTGGGAACGTATCATCAATTGCCATTTGGAATGGCAACATCAATATGGTCGACGTTGCATCATTCCAGATTGTGTTGCAACCAGTTGTGGGAAATTTCGTAAATATAGGATCATTGTTACCCGATGAATTAGATGTTGTGGGACGAATTGGGCCAGATACAGTATGGGAATATATATCGAAAATTAAGCGAAGTCCTAACAAAGAAATCGTCATAATACGCTTAATTCCTGCTTCAGAGTCGGAAACTGCTGCTTATACGGTTTTGTTTCAATACCTGGAAAATAGGAATCGTTTGGGAGTTATAAGTACTGTCTCTCCTCAGATAAAAGATTTTTATATATACCCACTGGGGGCTGGAAAAGAAATGCCCACAGTATTACTGCCAACAGAAAAAGTTGACTTCTATGAGGATCCTTACAGACCTGATATACTGGTAGGTGTTCTGGTAAGAATTATTGGAAAACGTCACTCAACCGCCGCACCATCATCCACATCTTCAAAGCAAAAAGTGAGTAAACATTTTATTATTTAAATATGCATAAGTTATAATATATCGCACACTAACTACAAAAGAGTCACAACTTGAAAAATGTAAATGTTCAGAAGAGAAGAAAACGGTTTATATAGTATTTGTTTAACCGCGCTTAGGTCCAATTTTTTTAGTATTAAAACACCAAAAATTGTTTCTCCTTCAGTTTACCAATATATTTCGGTTACACGTGGTAACCGTCTTCAGGGCTTTCAAGTATAAACAAATTACATAAACATAATATATTAAAGTAAAAGGTCGCCAAAGAATTTAAAAACGGTGTATATGAAAACGTCTGTAATATTATACTGAAATCATGTTTTACAAAGAAGGAGAACTTCATTATAAAATGAATTGACGAAATTTTGTTCTAATTATTTGTTTACGGAGAAAATATATATCAATTTTGAATTATGACTATTTATGACAATTAAATATGACAATTATTTCATCAAAAAAGGCACATTTCACAATAATGCAAGCAAATTTACTTACTCTTTACGTATAAAAAGGTACAATTTTAATTAATACACAACAAAGTTAAAACTTTTTTTGCAAAAAGATAGTATTTAAAATAATAAGCTTTATGTGTAAAAAAAACTGTTCACTTGTTCTTAAGCACATTGACACAACTAAAAATAGACTCATTAGTTGATACAGCGCAAGCGATGCAATCAACACCAAAACTGGCATAACGGTAATTTTCCAGTTAAAGAAGAAAATAATGACAACGAAATTTACGGGGCAGTTAGAGATGTGTACTGTGAATTGGTTTATGGAAAAAACCTATTTTGAAAAATTTTGAGTTATGACTCTTTTGTAGTTAGTGTACGATATGTTTGGTTTTCATATTTTATCTTTGTATTTTGTATTATGAAGTATTGTTGAGCTAACTAACCTAATGTCTCCGATAATGTTATTGATGGCTACAGGTCTTTTATGTCAAAAGTATAGTTGGAAAATATCCGTGTACCTGTGGTTTTGTCACAGCTACTGAAATATCACATTACATTTCAGCAACAGCTTAGAAGGAATAACCGTGACAGATTGCCTATGACAGCATTTATTTCCCGTTACCAATCACGCTTACCAATAAACTCAATTGTAGACTAAAATAAAGCTATGATAACAGGAACAAATCGCTTCTATGCTATGAACCAATACAATGAGCGTTTTATTTAAGTTGCGACTGAATAACAGTACATGTCCCAGAAAATGATACAGAGGCCTCCTCGCTAACAGAATATATCCACTGTTAAATCCATGGTCGCAGTAATAGTAATGTTATCTATAATAATTGTTTTTGTTTTTATCGGCCTATTGATAAATGATTCAAGGTTCGATTAGAGCTCAAGGCCAGAACAATAATTTTTTTCTAATGATAATTATTGTTATTTTTTAATTTTTCTAAATTTGAAAAATTGTATTTTGTTTTTGGAATAGTAAGTAGAAAATTTTTCAGACCACCTGCCATAGCTGCGCAGATAAATCCATTTCGAAGGGTGCTAAGCCTTCATCATCAGTTCGCTTTAGGCACGCTGCGCTAACCATTTAGCTATACAGCGGTGGTTTGTTTGACTGGCAAATTTGCTATTTCTATTCCTTTTACCAACTATATTTATTCAGTGTAGCGTCATCTGGTACAAATCACTGATAATGCTGGATTTTTGTTTATTGTCAATTACTTTGCTTGACATTCCCAAGTGCTCATGGTTTATTAACAATTGTTTTTGTTTTTATCGGCCTATTGATAAATGATTCAAGGTTCGATTCGAGCTCAAGGCCAGAACAATAATTTTTTTCCTAATGATAATTATTGTTATTTTTTAATTTTTCTAAATTTGAAAAATTGTATTTTGTTTTTGGAATAGTAAGTAGAAAATTTTTCAGACAACCTGCCATAGCTGCGCAGATAGATCCATTTCGAAGGGTGCTAAGCCTTCATCATCAGTACGCTTTAGGCACGCTGCGCTAACCATTTAGCTATACAGCGGTGGTTTGTTTGACTGGCAAATTTGCTACTTCTTTTCCTTTTACCAACTATATTTATTCAGTGTTGCGCCATCTGGTGCAAATCACTGATAATGCTGGATTTTTGTTTATTGTCAATTACTTTGCTTGACATTCCCAAGTGCTCATGGTTTATTAACAATTGTTTTTGTTTTTATCGGCCTATTGATAAATGATTCAAGGTTCGATTCGAGCTCAAGGCCAGAACAATAATTTTTTTTCTAATGATAATTATTGTTATTTTATAATTTTTCTAAATTTGAAAAATTTTATTTTGTTTTTGGAATAGTAAGTAGAAAATTTTTCAGACAAAATTATTGTTCTGGCCTTGAGCTCGAATCGAACCTTGAATCATTTATCAATAGGCCGATAAAAACAAAAACAATTGTTAATAAACCATTAGCACTTGGGAATGTCAAGCAAAGTAATTGACAATAAACAAAAATCCAGCATTACCAGTGATTTGCACCAGATGGCGCAACACTGAATAAATATAGTTGGTAAAAGGAATAGAAGTAGCAAATTTGCCAGTCAAACAAACCACCGCTGTATAGCTAAATGGTTAGCGCAGCGTGCCTAAAGCGTACTGATGCGCACTGTGCAGCTATGGCAGGTTGTGTGAAAAATTTTCTACTTACTATTCCAAAAACAAAATGCAATTTTTCAAATTTAGAAAAATTAAAAAATAACAAGAATTATCATTAAAAACAAAAACAATTGTTAAAAAACCATGAGCACTTGGGAATGTCAAGCAAAGTAATTGACAATAAACAAAAATCCAGCATTATCAGTGATTTGCACCAGATGGCGCAACACTGAATAAATATAGTTGGTAAAAGGAATAGAAGTAGCAAATTTGCCAGTCAAGCAAACCACCGCTGTATAGCTAAATGGTAACGCAGCGTGCCTAAAGCGTACTGATGATGAAGGCTTAGCATCCTTCGAAATGGATCTATCTGCGCAGCTATGGCAGGTTGTCTGAAAAGTTATCTATAATATAAAAATAAGTCTCGTTTTCTTTCCTGACGCTATAACTCCAGAACGCACGAACCGATTTCCACGGTTTCGCATTCGTTGGAATGTGTTTATAGAATATGAATATCAAATGAAAGCTGTTGATGAGTTCTTTAGTAGAGGGTAATTTTCATGCCCCTGGGTGACTAGGGTCTCGAGATATAGGCCAAAACGTGGACCCGGGTACCCCTGGAATGTGTTTATAGAATATGGATAACAAATGAAAGCTGTTGATGAGTGCTTTAGTAGAGGGTAATTTTCATACCCCTGTGTGACTACGGTCTCCAGATATAGGCCAAAAAGTGGACCCGGGTACCCCTAGAATGTGTTTATAGGATATGGATATCAAATGAAAGCTATTGATGAGTGCTTTAGTAGAGGGTAATTTTCATACCCCTGGGGGACTAGGGTCTCGAGATATAGGCCAAAACGTGGGCCCGTGAACGCCTAGATAATGTTTTTACATTATGGGTATCAAATTGAAGCTGTTGACGAGTGCTTTAGTACATGGTAGTTTTCATACCTATTGGTGACTAGGGTCTCGAGATATAGGCCAAACATGGACCCGGATACCCCTAGAATGTGTGTGTATTATGGGTATCAAATAAAAGCTGTTGCTGAGAGCTTTGAAGTAATTTTCATTGTGATATTCGATTAAGGTGCATCAACCTGGCAAAACTGATAAATATGCATGCGAAGCCGAAATAAATACATGAATTAATAATACCCACATACCTATTTACATACGTCCTATTCGATTTACCTGAAATTTGGTATATAAATTTGCCTATATTAGTATTTACGATGCTTTTTCCGGGAAGTAGACCAGGGACGGACTGGGACTGGGACTGGGATTAGGACTAGGACTGGAACAAAATACATACCACCCTCTGGGACTGGCAATAAGATATGAAGAAGAATGAGAAAAACTTGAGAGAAGAGAAAAGCGAGAAGGAGAAGGAGACTGAGAAAGAGATAGAATTAGACGAAGATGGAGATAGATGAAGCGAAAAATACGGAGGGAGGAGTGAATACAAATATTGGGAAAACGTGTAGAGGGGCGAGGGCAGAGTTAGACGGAAACAGCTTATTAAAATGTATGCAGATAGACCAAATTTAGGGCAGAACAACGTCTGCCGGGTCTGCTAGTGTATGTATATGCTACTAGTGGGTGCGTTAGTAGAGGCTGATCCTTAGAGTTTTTCTGCGACATCTGCTACTTATTCGCAACACAATCCGTAGGGAAAAATATAAATTAATTTTCCTTTGTTGTTTTTGTTTTGTTTCAGTCACAGTCACAAGTAAAAACCGCTGTGACTAAGAGGTCACAATCACATATAACGTTGTTCCTCAAGAATCACGGGATCGGCCAACATTAGTCAAAAGAAACCAATTTACTGTTCTTTGTAAGCTCAACGGTCGCAAGTTACTCTATTAGTTCTGTACAATCTAAAGTTTTACATAAGTGTCGCGGCCGTAACAATAAAGCGAACCCACAAGCACTGTTTCTGACACAATATTTGAATCTTTAAAACTTGTTAACAAAAAACAAAGAATCACACAAATCAACAAACACGTAAAAAAGGTCAAACGACTAAAGTTACTGACTTCTACCTGCCTCAGCTAACCAGCATATGTTCATATGTCCTGCCTTGACATTTATTTTAGTTAATTTCAAGAAGTTTCTAACGTACACTTCTAATCTTCTCCATATTTTATTTTTTACTCCACTTCATCCCCTTATCCCTTCCCTTATTTGATCCTTTTACCACACTCTTCTGATTCCCCCATTTCGCTGTCTCCCTCTCCCTCCCGGCCCTTCGTCTATATCTCCCTTTCTGTATCCCCTACCCAGTAATAGCCCATCTCCGCGTCGCCCATCTCCATTTTTCTTCACTTCCCCTCTATGTTCTGTTCCCTACTCTACTATTTCTATTCCTCTCTCACTCTCCTGGACCCATAAATACGATTTTTTTGAAAAGGTTGGTCTAAAATGTATGCAGATAGGCCATTCCCTTAAATGAAGGAATCACATTCGTTAAGTGTGTTGAATGCATTTGTACATACAGATGTACTTTATTAACACATTAAGTATCTCTTAATTTTAATATTTATTTTATTCACTTAATGTATTCAGGCCTATCGTCGAGCAACGGATGCAGATGCCTTTACACCGCCCGGTAGTCCTAAAAGGAAACGTCGAATTCATACGTCCACTCCAAAGGTTGATGAAATCGATTTGGATGCTATAATAAAAGCACCAATAACTATAAAATCACACAAAAGTATGTTAATAATTATAAAATTTCTTAATGTAATGTACTTTTATAATTTCGCAGCACCTACTGTCCCACCAACATCCAATGATGCTGATGAACCATACTCGCCTGGAGGAAGTTCTGATGACGATGTGCTTTTGGTCCCTAAAACGACTGGTAGATCAGATGAGGATGAGTTAAAGCGTAAAATGGATGAACTAAATCGGCAAATTGCAGCACAGGAAAAGGAAATTGCTGGACTGTTAAACGTCGAATCGTCGGTAAGAAATGAATCATCAAACAATCAAAAACTTTTTTTAATTTTTAAATGAATTTTTATTTAATAACTAGCAAGTACCCGGCTTACTTCGTTACTCCGCAAAAAGTAAATCTATTGAGTTTTTGTTATTTGGGTATAGCTTAAAAGAAGAGATACACATACATATGTCATGTACGGTAGAATCGCGAAAAAGTTACCAAAATGTCCCAAGGGTAGTTTACTTATCGGAAATATTAACTTTTCCAAGCGGTTTTCAAATTTGAAAAAATGCCGTAATAAACATAGTCTACTCCCTTTCTGTTGTTGCATATCTTGCTCGATAGCTGATTATTCGTTATCATTATCGATTTGCAATCTTCGTCATCTTGCGTAATTTGAACGTCGTTCCAATTTTTAATGTCGTCAATGCTGACGTCAACACCACCCACCTTTGACAATAACACAGAAATAGAGGAATACCCGCACTTGTTTTTATTGCCAAAAAAACTTGAATTTAAAAAAGCTCAGAAAAGTTAACAATAGTTAGTGTAATATTTTAACTTTCTAGAGAGTTAACTTTTTCGCGATTCTACTGTATTTTTTCTGCTACAAAGGTAATAGTGTACTACCCTCTGTTGTATGAAATGCAAACACTTTTAAATTCGTTAACGTTATAAACGATTTATTAATGAACAACTTTGTGAGAAAACAAAACGCAAAAAGATAATTCAAATAACATAAGATACGTAAGTAAATCGACTGCTGAGTCTAATATCACTCTATTTCAAAATGCTTTTCAAAAACGCCCCACCTCAAAACTCTTCAAAAACACCCTACATCAGAATTTTTTTTTCGAAAACGCCCTATCTCAGAATTTGATTGAAGAACGCCATCTCAGAATTTATCTCAGCTCAAAATGTATTGAATTTATACCGAGATGAAACAAATTTTCTTCAATCAAATTTTGCGGTAGGACGTTTGCTTTTGGCGTGTCTTAAGGATTATTTTACAAAATGATAAACATCTAATTAACTATTTAATTTAAAACTTTGCCTTTTAATTTAATTTAATTTAAGAACAATATTCAATAACTTCTAGGCAATGTTTTGCAGCATACAATCATAAATACAATGAAGTTTGAAAAAGAGATACGTTCTTGGATTTGCGCGCGCTAACATCCATATGTATGTACAATATACATACATCACATATACTTCGCTAATAAATATCAGAATTGAAAATAAGGTAAAGGGAGGAAGAGACAGAAAGAGCGAGTTTATTAGTTTCTTAAGCTACATACATATGTGTTGCTTTGTAAGCTTTGTTTGTAGCAAATCAGTATCAAAGCAAAACACATTTTGGTTTTGCATATGTGTTTCATATTACAAAAACAAAGCAATGCAAACGGTATTTGCCAAGAGCGAACTGATGTACTCCTTTTAGTGCAAATACACTTGCTGCAGATTTTTTTGTTGGCCTGCTGTAGCTTGTGTTGGGTCATCGAAGTTTTATGCTTGCATTATTTGAGGTTTTCATCAACTTTATCCTAAAAATAAAGGGCTTTAGTTTGTGAAAATAGAAAAGATAAAAAGCACAGCGTATTTATTTGCGCCAATACTTTCTTAAAAAAAAATGTATAAAAAACGGTTTGGTAGTTCTTGAGATTAGCCGTTCCAAACATTGCCCATATAAGCATTTTTAAACGGTTTTATTTAGCTTGACTTGACAGGCTGGCATGAATTTTGTAATTGAAATTTAAGTAACTTCCCGATAAGATACAAGCTTGATACTTGGAATATAGTTCAGAACCCGATGACAATGCAATAATAAGAAAAAAGGTGGAGCGTGGATCGAAAACTTTCAAAAAAAAAAAATGTTTTTGTGGGCCGAATTGGTTCATATTTGGAACACCTAACAAATACATGAATAGAAAGCGACCTATGAAAAAAATCGCCGCTAGGTGGCGCAAGGATCGAGATATTCAAAAATATCGTATTTGTGGTCGGATTTGGCTCATATCTGGAACACATAATACATACAAGAATAAAAGAGAACTATGGAAAAATCGCCGCTAGGTGGCGCAAGGATCGAGATATTCAACAAAATCGTATTTGTGGTCCGATTTGGCTCATACTTGGAACACGTAATACATACATGAATAGAAAACGACCTATAAAAAAATCCGCGCTAGGTGGCGCAAGGATCGAGATATTCAAAAAAATAGTATTTGTGGTCCGATTTGGTCCATATGTAGAACACATAATACATACATGAATAGAAAGCGACCTATGATGTCCGATTTGGCTCATATTTGGAACAAATATTACATATAGTCCGGTAGAAGTGACATCAAAATATTTTGGAGTTCGAGGAGGGGTAAGCATACGTAGCGCAGAATCGAGTAAAGTCTTTGGGAGGATTATGTATTGAGGACTTAGATTGTAACAAATTGTCAGGAAAGATTCCTTGTAATAATGAGTCACTAAATGAACTAGGTTAGGTTAGGTTTAAGTGGCCGGTCCATGAGGACCTCACATAGACTGATTGAGTCCGTAGTGTTACCAGAAGTTTGTTTTAACGACCAAACTGAAAAAACCCTATCAAAAACCAGGACCTATATTATAAAATAACTCCGTCCTCTTGGCAAATACCAGAAGCTTCCTAAGACTTTAGCCACTTGCTGCTTCTAGATCTGACAGCTGTATCAATCCTAATAGCAGGAGTCCTAGCCTGGCAAGTGCAGGGCACGAGCACAGAACCTGCTCGATCGTTTCCTCCTCCAACCCGCACTTCCTACAGTCCTCTCTTTTGAATGATAGAAGCAACTTTGTTAGTCTAAGGTTGTAAGACCTACACATAATCTTCGACACTTTACAGCCCCGCGCTTGAACCCACGCCTTTCTCGCTTGTTCGATCATGTGTACCTCTCGACTTCGCTTAATCTCGCCCAATCTAATTGGGACGTCTACGCAGCAAGCTTCAAGGGATGCACCCTTTTTAGCTAGTTCGTCCGCTTTTTCATTCCCATCTATTCCCATATGCCCTGGGACCCAATATTGATGTATGCTTCTCCCTGTCCCGATTCTCCCCAGAGACTGCTTACACTCTAACACGCATTTAGATGCTGTGCTATGCGAGATTATTGCCCTAATTGCTGCTTGACTGTCAATATAAAAATTAACACGGTTGCAGCTTAAGCTATTCTCTTCCAGGGTTCCTACTGCTTTGCTTACGACTAATATTTCCGCTTGGAAAACGCTACAGTAATCCGACAGCCTGTAGGATCTGCTTATTTCCGGATCAGCACAGTATACCGCAGACCCTACTCCTTCCACTACTTTGGAACCATCTGTGTACACATGTATCGCCTCGTCCGCCATTTTCGCACCCTTGCGCCAACCGTTCACCTCTATTGTCGCCTTAAGATCTCCCTCGAAGCGCAGATAGGGAATCAGGTAGTCTGTTCGTCTTGTGATTGATGACGCTATACTACTATGGCCATATGGTCGGCGCTCAAGCTGCCCCGAGGGCCGAGCCTGGTTGCGGTCGTTAATTCTTTGTTCTTTGCTACCAGGTCTACAGGTGGAATGTGCTGTAAAATCCCAATGAGAAAGAGAGAGCGATAGGCCCCACGTACACCCCAGCATTCTTTTACATGCATAGAGTGCCGTTGAAGCCTTCTTGACCCTCTCCTCCACGTTGAGCTCCATGACAGCTTACTGTCTAGGATGATTCCTATATATTTTGTGCAAGGTTTCTCCTGTAAAGTCACCCCTCCTAACATAGGCCTGGTCCAATTTGGGACCTTGTACCTCTTTGTAAACAAGACTATATCCGTCTTCTCCGCATTCACTTTCAACCCGACTTTAGATGCCCAGGTATGTATATCCCGAAGCGCCCGATCCATCAAAGAACTAATCGTTGGAAGGCACTTTCCACTTATGACAATTGCAACGTCATCTGCGTAAGCCGTAAGTTTTCGGGTCCCTCATCGAATCGCCTGAGCAGTTGGTTGATGACCAGCGTCCACAGCAGAGGTGATAGCACCCCTCCCTGCGGCGTGCCCCTGTCCACTGATTTTGTGGCCTCGTACAATCCCCATTGTGATGTAACCTTTCTGCAATTTAACATGCAGCCTATCCATCTGATTAAGGCAGGATGTACTTTAATGTAATTAAGACCATCCATAATCGCCAATTTAGCAACATTATTGAAAGCCCCGGCAATGTCCAAGAAGACTCCTAGAGCATACTCCTTATATTCCAGGGATTTCTCTATGCTTATTACCACCCTATGTAATGCGGTGTCTACCGACTTGCCTTTGGTGTACGCATGCTGTGTTGTGGAGAGCAGCTTTTCATCCACACTGGACTTTATGAACACATCTATCAGCCTCTCAAAGGTTTTGAGCAGAAATGATGTTAAGCTAATGGGTCTATAGTCTTTGGGATACACGTGACCGATCTTCCCCGCCTTTGGTAGAAAAGCTACACGAGCAGTTCTCCAAGAGTGCGGTACATGATTCAGTCTTATGCACCCATCGAATATTATTTTAGGCCATTCCACGACCGCCCTACTTGAGACTTGTAGCATGGCCGGGAATATACCATCTGGGCCCGGCGATTTAAACTTAGAAAACGTCTTTACTGCCCACTCGATCTTGGTATCGGTCACCAACCCCGGCACTACTAGCTCCGTGATCGAAGTGTGAGTGATGTCTGTTGGCTCTTCTAAACCGTCTCCCGATGGGAAATGTGTGTCGAGAAGCACCTCAAGGGATTCCTCACTATTACGTGACCATTCCCCTTTCACTTTCTTTATTAGTCCCTGGTTTATGTTTCCCTTTGCTAGGACTTTTTTCAACCGTGCTGTTTCGCTGGAGCACTCTATGTCCGTACAGAAAATTTTCCACGAGTTTCTCTTCGCCCTGGGATGTTGGACCAATGTATGTAGGGACATTTCCCCTGTTGGCTATCTGCAAATTGGTTTGCAGGATGTAACAAAATAGAGATTCGCCTCTCTCGTTCGTATCTGCTCTTCCCCACGCATTGTGGTGCGCATTTGCATCTGCGCCTATGACCAAACGCCCTTTGCGCCCTTCCTCCTGTACTAGCCTTTTGCACTCCATCGGTGAAACCTCCGCAGCATGGGCCATGTAGCAGGACGCCAGGATAAATGCCTGCTTATTCTTTTGCGCAACGGCCACCGCTACGAGATCCTCAGTGGTGTAATTAGGCAGCATATATGAATGCAACTGTTTCCTTACCATTACTACCGCTCGCACCCATCCTTCCGTTTGCGCGAAATAAACGCCAAACCCGCGAGCGCTAAGTCCAGAAACCTTTCCTCCGATGAGAGCCACGGCTCCTGGATCAGCGCCACGTCAAACGAACCCTCCTCAAGGGTTAGGAGGAGTTCGCTCGACGCCACTTTGCTGTTGGAGGCTTATCTGTAGGACTCGCAGCACCATTGGGCTGTTTGTCCCCCTTCAGCACCTTCGTCTTGACGTCGTCGTCCTCCCCTTGCCCTTTTGGTTTAGAGTATTCGAGGCCCCCTTCAGCCTCTCGTGACTGTTGTGCCGGGTGTTCCTCTGTGCGAGTCACAGCACCATTTAGCGGTTGATCCTCTTCTAACACCTTCGTGGTGACGTCGGGGAGCTCCACCTGTCTCTTTTCCCTTAGGCTTTTGAGGTCCTCTTCGACTTCGCCCACCTCTAGCGTGTTAGGGTTTCTATCCTCGGGACTTCTTTTCCTGAGTCGCATGTAAATTTTGCCATTGCCAAAGAAAATTTTGCCAAGCTGCGTGTACAAAATATCCTCCGCCTGCTTGTTTATTCTGAAGAGTAGAAGGGAAGAGAGAAGGAAGTAGAACTGACCATCCTCGGTAGGCCGAGATACAGTAAGTACCTTCCAATCCTGTGTCGGTATGTTCGGATTCTGATTCTGCAGAAGTCGCAGTGTATCCTCCGACTTCATCACGCATGGTTTCCATACCTTAACTTTTGGTACCGTGGGGATTTGCGCTTTATCCACCACCTCAAACCGCGCGTTCGTGCCTTGCCTTTGGAGGTTTGGAACCACTTCCTCCAGCCACCGCAAGCTCGCGATGTTGTCGCACGCTATCATCTTCACACCATTATACCATCCCCCCGAATCAAAGGTTGGAAGGGGCTTACTTGATTGTTCCGGCATCATCTTAAGCATTAAGCTAATAAGCTCCCTTTCCACAGATCTCCACCTTTCAGTAGTCATTTGTCCGAAAGGACTGCTACGATCAACCAGCGCCACAGTCAGTGAATGCTTTGCCACATCACTCATCTTCTCGGGAAAAGCCGGAGTCTTAGTGTTATCTCCCTTTGGCACCTCCGAGAAAGCCGGAGTCTTAGCGTTAACTCCCTTTAGCACCTCCGAGAAAGCCGGAGTCTTAGCGTTATCTCCCTTTGGCTTATCTCCTACTTCCGTAGTTGGAACTTCCCTCTGACTCGCAGCTTTCGAGGTAGTTGCTACCTCGCTATTAGAGCCCATCTGTCTTACAGCTTTGGGCCTACTTGTCTTGTCTATGCGACTGCCCTGCCTCGTGGTTTCTAGGACTGGGTCCTTTCTACCTCTTGAAAGCAGGCTTGCCGCTTGCCGCCTTCCGCCGAACGTTGCCTCTTCATTCTACCATTCGACGCTCTTCCTCGTACCGGTTGCAAAACCGAGGGTTTCTCACAGCAAACGTTTTGAACTGCCTTCGACCTACTTCTACCGCTTCAAGGGCCCATTCCAAGCGCTCGATCTTCACCTCTGTTGGGTCGACCACTGCTCCCAAGCGTTGTACAATTCTTAGTGCTGCACGGTACTCCGAGAGAGCTCTTTTACTTCCTCTGCTCCGTACCCTTCTCCACTCTTCTACTCCGTTTTCATTTGTGTGCTTCTCCAACACGGAGTTCATTGAATCAGCACTACTCTCGCTTCCCGAGTCCGACGCATCGCTTAATTCGTATTTGTCGTCCTTGGATTGCGACTCAGTCCTCCTCTTTACATCGTCCTTATTACAATCAGGTAATGAGTCGTTCATCTTGGTCGTACGACCACCTTCCTGACAAGACGGGCTCAGCGGTCCAGTATTATATACGGGGAAAGAACCGTCCGCCACAGCAGCGCCCCTTACTGTGGTAAGGCCATAAATACTTCCCGAGGTGGCCCGGTATCGGGAAGGATCCGTTCGAATACAGCCAAATTTATCCCCTGGCTGCAAATCGTCCAATAGGCACGGCCCGCATAACACCCTGGATTAGGGGGTTGGCAGTTCTTGGTCACCGACATCCCGCCGCCCTCCTATGAGGCGAAACGGCGTAGATGTCAGTCCTAAACAGCTCCGCCTCATAGTCGGGCGAGCTCGGCTAAGCCCTCACACCAACGACAAGGTGCCTGTAGGGATTTACTACACGTTTTTATGAAATACTTATTGTTGTTGATTGTTGAATAATATAGTTGTTAACATATACTTATAATTGAATTGTGCGTGTTCATTATATCTGGAAATTCATGAAAGTGCCTACCCTAGTGAGGGACTAAATGAACTAAATAGAATGAGAAATAATAGGCAAATAAATAAAGACTAAAAACTTGAAAATAAAAAAATTTAAAAAAAAATTTTAAGTTAAACGGTTTTATTGAAAACAATATTTACATGAAGTAATAATACTAATTATGTAGGTCGTAGGTACTAGTCATCATACTCCTCATCAATTGATAGGGCGTTGATCAGACAATTAAATAAAAGCGTTGGACGTGTCAAATTTCTATTGATAGTCATAAGTAAGACCAACTGAACCTTAATAAGGTTATGCTACGCCTCACATTTTTAGAATAATATATAATAGATAATTTGTTTGTCGAACGTTTATTTTTCACGTAGCTTAATATTCATTATTATCAATACATTTTTTTTGTTGGCAATAAAAGTTAAAATCTGAATGCTGGTAGACACAACCTTATCCATCCCCAACAAAGAACGTCAGCAACCTCTTTCTAGCAAAAGCTTATTGAAAAGCTCAAAGGAAACCAAACTTTTGTTAACATGTATTCACCCAATGCAGTGGACCGGAGTGTATCAAAATTACCCATCTAAGGAAGCTAAAAGAGGAATCGGAAACGAGGCTCTCCGCAAAGAAGGTAAGCTGGCGAGGTCAAGGATCTTCTGTGGGCGAAGCTCCTGCCTCTTGATTTTAAAACATGGCATGGGTGAAAAAATAAATGCCAGTTCTAAGCAGAGGTAATCCCGCAAGCCAAGTCGCTAAACAATGGCTTTTGGATTATAAGCGAAATAAATTAGAAGAAATCGGAGAGGTCCAAATATCGACTGGAACGATCATCTTAGGCATCATGATTTCAAAAAAAGCTTTTGCATAATTTAAAATTAGAACAAACGAAAAATTCAAATTATTGATTATATTACCAACGAAAATAAAATGTTTTGTTCATTAAATTTATTAACAAAGTTGAAAAATAAACGTTGACTTATTATTATTATTCAAAAAATATGCTTGTTTTTTCGCTTGAAAATTATAGATAAATTTTTGAATTCAAGCAACGTTTTCAATTTGAAAATTTTAAATACTTACATTTGGTCTCTGTATTTTATTTGTAGTGTTATGCAGCCACATCTTCTTCAAAGACATCAGCAGTTTTGGCAAACATATCCATTCCTTCCAATCTTTCTCAAATACTGGCCAGTATAAAGAGTAAACCGGAAGGTAATCAAAGACGAAATTCTACAATTCAGGTACATTCACATCAAACCGTGATTAAAACAGTAACCAAAACTCGAAGTAGCATAGCAGTGGATGAAGAATATAACCCTGAAATGACTTCATTTGGATCAAACGGTAAGAAAATGTCCAGTATGTATAAATTAAATATAAGTCGATTATTAGAGCCATGTTTTGTTATCAACCTGTCTAATAATTGAAGGGTAATCGCGAAAAACATTTTAAGCACCAATCATAATTTTTCCAAAAAACAAGAATTACTTTTCTTAAATAGATCAAAATTTAGCTATTCACGTAGGCGTACTAGTCAGGTTATCTGCTCATGTGCTTATTATATTTACTCTATTACAAAAGCAAAAACCACAAACAATTTTTAAACAGAAAAACTTATAATTTATTTAATAATTTGGGAAAAATTTAAACAACGTGACATCAGGACGGACAAGGCGACAGCTGTTTCGATTATACCTTGTAAATCTCTTCAAAGCCTTTTCTCCCGGGAGTGGGAGTCGAACTCGCACTCCTACGATAGTTGAAATGGTTATAAACGCATTCAGCTACGTCATGCCTGTTGTAAAGTTTTTCCCAATTGCCTTCTTTTTTGCATATTTTAACTTATGTTTTGGTAGTAACATCGCTTCAGTTCTTGAAATTTTATAAAATTCTTAAAATATCTAGTAATTATTGACAATTTACAAATTTTTCAGTTTTCTTTTCTTGTTTTAATGTTCATCATGGTGTAATCATGGTGGAATAACCAGGTGAAGTAAGCCGTCAATTGTCTCGCTCTAAATTCTTTTTTGTTCTGTCTTTCGGCTGTCTGAGAATTTTTCACCAATGTGTCCCCGAAAAAGTGTTACTTTTTGCATTTTTCAGGAGTAAATTATGCAACTTGTAGTACTTTTTTCACATAAACTATTAGGTGAATATCGATTGACTTTTACTGGATTTTATCCAGCTCCGGCCAGCTACATAAATCGTTTTTAATAGCTAAATATTCCATAATTTTTTCTGGTATTTGTTTTTCCCTTCATTTACCCACGGGTTTTGTTGTAACTTAAATAAATATTTTGTACCCTTATTATAATAATATTAATTGTATTTTAATCTCTTTATTTAACAGTCCACCCCACTGTATTTTTATATTTCATAGAAATGACATTTGCCTTAGCATAAAATTGTCTTAACTTTTCCTATATCTACATGTATATATGTATATCCCATATAAGATTAAATTGCTGTTTATATTAATTTAAAATGTACATTCATAGATATAAGGAAAATGCTCATTAAATGAATGAATGAATGAATTACAGATATGCATCATTTGGTGTTGGCTTCCATTAGTAAGGCCGTGCTAAACTAATATGTCCATATTTTTGATATTTTCATTATATATGTTTAATTTGTTCCCAAAAAAATTGAAACAGGTCTTTGTTGAAACAAGCTATTTGCATTCACGTCGTAATCAACCAAGGATCTCCCCTGTACAGTGCTAGTGGAGACTTTCAAAGAATGTTTTTCTCATTCCTACAAGAATACCACAATTGTCGTATTATACCTTATTTTAAAAATACTTCGCTAAAATAGTAGTCTTCTAAATATACAAAAAATTTTAACTCACTGTTGCTGTTTTGCCCTAAAAATCAGACCACTAAGATGAGATGAATGTTACACTTAAGGATTGTAATTTAAAATATATGAATCCAGCTCGCTTCGAATCAGCATCTTCTGGTCCTGGGATTTGTCACGGATGACTTTGAATAGTTTATTTAATAATAAATAATTGAATTATAACGAAATTGATATACAAACAGTTTTAATGCAAATGATTGTCACGCATACTCTACACATCACTGACTAAAACTATTAAAATACAACTCTACTGACCAAAGCTATTAAAATACAACTCTGCTAACAAAAACCTAAAACCCTATATACGCCAAGTAATGCGGCAGTTACTCACGAACGTACGTACCAAAAACGTGTCAGCTGACACGACCTATCTTATGAGTGTGCAATGTAAACGAAAACTCACCGACGTGCAACGCCCGTACGTACGTAGCCCGGAACGTAGAAATCAAAACAATTTTGATTTTTTCCGTAAGAACGTGTCAGCTGATCGCTCTCTCACTAGACAGAGTTGCCTACTAAACTTTTGTACGCTAATTTTTGACCGTTTGCAATTTTATGCAAAAACGCCTAATTAAAGTTTGAAAAATTGTGAAAATAATTCGAAATAATTATGTAAAAGTGCTGATTATAAATATTTTATCTATTTATACTTATTTAATATGTATTCAGGCCTTTTACAATATCAAAAATTAAATTGGAAAAAGTTGATGTTTCCATAAGCATGCATGCAAAATGGTCAATGGCAACAGTGCTTATCTGTAAACAATACACACACAAATATGTTATGTACATGTACACAGACGCACACATTGATTCCTACGGGCTTGAGAGTTCGGTCAAACGTGCTTCGTACGACAAACGTCCTTACTGCATTATGTGGCAGTTACCCACCGACGTGTGCCGTACGTAAGAACGTTTGTCGTACGAAGCACGTTTGACCGAACTCTCAAGCCCGTAGGAATCAATGTGTGCGTCTGTGTACATGTACATAACATATTTGTGTGTGTATTGTTTACAGATAAGCACTGTTGCCATTGACCATTTTGCATGCATGCTTATGGAAACATCAACTTTTTCCAATTTAATTTTTGATATTGTAAAAGGCCGGAATACATATTAAATAAGTATAAATAGATTAAATATTTATAATCAGCACTTTTACATAATTATTTCGAATTATTTCCACAATTTTTCAAACTTTAATTAGGCGTTTTTGCATAAAATTGCAAACGGTCAAAAATTAGCGCACAAAAGTTTACTAGGCAACTCTGTATAGTGAGAGAGCGATCAGCTGACACGTTCTTACGGAAAAAATCAAAATTGTTTTGATTTCTACGTTCCGGGCTACGTACGTACGTGCGTTGCACGTCGGTGAGTTTTCGTTTACATTGCACACTCATAAGATAGGTCGTGTCAGCTGACACGTTTTTGGTACGTACGTTCGTGAGTAACTGCCGCAGTAGTTGAAGAAAGAACAGTTAAGTCATCAACTCGCGCTCGTGAAACACTCTGGACTAATTTCGTAACTCTGCTAAATATTAAAATATAAACTCTGTAAATCATCATTAAAATCATATAATTTTAATTTAGTAATTACAAAAGGCTATCCTGTCTAATAAATTCTAAAGAATACTAAAATACGGGTAAGTGTATCGGTTCCCCCTTGCCAACGAAAATACATGTGTGACAATTCAGAAGTAGGGACGGAACTCTACCTACTACGCGAAAATTAACAAAAATCGTAATAAAATCTAAAATAACATCATAAACGATGAAATGATGGTGAAAATATATTTATTAAATGCATAACCCATTTATGTGAATATACATATGTGCGCGCTTATATATATATATATGTGTACATATTCGTTTGGGACTACCAAAAACGTTTGTATGTGTGTAGCTGTTGTGGACATACGTTTTGTCCATCGTGATTGCAGTTGTCACGCATAATTCGAAATAACGTCGTTCAGTCTATAGCTAAGCTGTTGTGGACATACGTTTTGTCCATCGTGATTGCAGTCTCGTCAGAATTTGAATTAACGTCGTCCAGCTGTCGCTAAGCTGAGAAAGTAGCATTGTTTAAGCTACAACAGAACTTCGAATTATTTTAAAAAACTTCATTACACACCAATTCGTGTATAAGAAACTGTGTGTTAAAGAAAGACGAACGTATAACTGGTACAGAAGTGAGAGTGATACCACAATTCTCATACAATCCAATACGAATACTATCAATAAAAATATAACAAGGCAAAAGTGTCTTTGTTACAACAGTGCGATAGTTGGTTGGTTGCATGGTTCAACTATATACAGGTTGGCTCATCTGTAAAGCAACAAAATATGTCTGTTCAAATTGTCAAAATCTGTGTATTGGTGTTGGTGCGAATGGTATGGAATGGAAACATAAAACTTAGCAGTTTTTGTATGTGTAGGTAAAATGTTCCCAATGTGTTGGTTTTATTTTGAGTTTGCCATCTCCTTTTGACAATCCCTTCGACCATGCAATGACATAAATAAAATCAGCTGATGAGATGAGCCAACCTGTACATAATTGAACCATGGTTGGTTGTTAATAAAATCCAACTAGCACCATACGAATAATCGTTATCAAAATAAAAGTGTCGAAATGTCGTTCCACAAAAAGAATTTGCAAGACTTACGAAAAGAATGTAAACAATTAGGTTTGCCTACATCGGGGTCGGAAAAATGAACTTGTTGAGCGGTTAAAGGAGCATATGAATGCAGTAATTAATGGAAGTGAGGAAACAACATTAACGCGAAATAATGTTTCGGTAATACAACGAGTTTCGGAGTTAGAAAGAACAATTGCTGAATTGCACGAGCAATTTTCCACTCCTCGACAGTCGCCTGTCATATCAACCAATTTCGAACATTTAATACCGTCGTCTCCGGTACCCGCAGTGTACACTACCGCGTCAAATAATATAAATAATAGTACATCGTTTTATGTCACAAGGTATTCCTTTGCAATGGGAATCAGCTCAGACGGGGCATGTAACAAATGGTTTACCTAATCAAAATTTTCAAAACATTACGATTTATACGAGTGTGCCAATAACCTACGGTAACGGGCATAATACTATACCACAACCAAATATTCAGTACACTTATGGTCACTATCCTCCGATTTTAAATTATAACAATTCGCCTTATCAAAGTCATGTACGTGATATAATTGAGCTGTTGCCAATATTTGATCCGGCTTCAGACAAATCGTTAAATTCGCGGCAATTCGGTAAGCGTATAGAACTTTTAAGAGATACGTATAGATGGAATGAAAGTTTATTGCTGTTTGCATTGCAACAGAAAATGCGTAAAATTTGTAAATAAATTTTTATACGATTTTCCTTGTATGGACAATGAAGCCGACGTGCATTTAAAAATGTCTCAAACCAAACATCAAAACGCGGAGACACCGACAGAATATTACTATACTATAATAATACTAATGTTAGCGATAGGAACAAAAGGTGGACTACCGGAGTCCAGTATTGTGCGTCATATTGTTAATGGAATAAACGATATTGACTTGAAAAGAAAAATATCAAACGAATACAGATGTTGTCAGGACTTACTGCGGGATATAGTAAGCTATTGTGTTTATAATGACCCAAAACCCAGTGTTCAAAAATTACAAGACTACGTACAACCGTCGCGTAATTACAAAAGTACGAGAGAATCGAACTCAAATAATAAACAACAAACAGAAACATCACGTCCAAAGGTAGCATTGGAAAATATTAAGTGCTATAATTGTGGAAAGTTAGGGCATTATTCGACAAATTGCCCAGAACCACAGAAAAGCCCACGTTGTGCAAACTGTAATCGTACGTCTCATACGACAGAAAAGTGTACATCCACAGCAAAAGATGTAAATAAAATTACAGATAATACTCAATACAAAAATACTGAAAGTATTGTGAAAATGTTTGTAGTGAACGGGCATGAAACGAAATCCATCGTCGATCCAGGTAGTACATGTACGCTTGTAAGAAAATCATTCGCGGAAAAAGTAGGAAAGTGTGAAGAATGTCACACCATTCTACACGGATTCGCAGGTGGTGAATACGTTTGCACGGAAAAAGTAAATGTTCCACTCGTAATCGATAATAACAAAATAGTTTCGAACTTATTAATAATCGACGATAATTTAATTAAAGAAAATGTACTTTTGGGTAAAAATGTATTGTGTCGCGCCGATAAAAGATTGGTTATCGAAGGTGAAAAATGTATAATCGAACGAATACAGTCGATTAACGCGTCCGCCGATTTAAACGAAAATGAACGTAGTAAACTTGAAGAACTAATAAACAATTATAATGACGTATTCTCTAATAATATTTTCGAAATCGGAAAATGTTCTATTGCTAAAATGAGTATTAAAGTTAATACTGAGGTCCCCATTTGCCTCAAACCGTATCGCGTGCCGTTCGCGAAAAGACCAATTATTTCGAAAATAGTTTCTGAACTATTCGAAAATGACATAAGACGACCAAGTGAATCGCCATACTCTTCGACACTCATACTCGTTGATAAAAAAAAAGTGGCGGTCATAGATTATGTGTCGATTATAGATGCTTAAACAAAATAACATTAAAACAACCTTACCCCATGCCTAACATGGAAGAGGAGTTTGCTCAGTTAGCCGGAAATACGTATTTTACGACCCTTGATTTAAGAATGGGTTATCACCAGATCGAAATTGACGAAAACTCTAAAAAATTTACCGCGTTCGTAACCACAGAAGGACACTATGAATTTAATAGAATGCCTTTTGGTCTCGTTAATGCATCAGCCGTGTTTCAGTGCGTAATGAATAACATTGTGTCGAAAATGCCACATAACGAAGTGCTTGTGTATTTAGACGATGTGATTATACCCAGTAAAACTGTTGACGAAGGACTAAGTCGATTAAAAAAATTTTTAATGTTACTAAAAGACGCAAACCTCACATTACACATCGATAAATGTAAATTCTTAGAAAAGAAAATCGACCATTTAGGTGACGCTATAGACAAAAATGGAATTACGCCTGGTAAGTCAAAAATTAACGCAATATTAAATTTTCCTACACCGAAAAATATTACCGAGGTAAGAAGATTCCTTGGTCTCACAGGATTCTTCCGGAAATTTGTTGAAAATTATTTGCTAATCGCTAAACCGTTAACGAAGCTTTTACACAAAGAAAATGTCGAAAATTTTGTTTGGGCCGAAGACCAGCAAAACGCGTTTACAAGCTCATTAAAGCATTAACAGCCGAGCCTATTCTCACTTTATACGACCCTGATGCGCAACATGAAGTCCACACTGATGCAAGCAGCGTAGGTCTTGCCGGTGTGCTATTGCAGTCATCAGACGGTAAAAATTGGAAGCCTGTTTTTTATTATAGGTGTCACTGTACGAGCAGCGAAAATAAATATCATAGTTATGAACTTGAAGTTCTAGCCGTTGTGGAAACTTTGGAACGATTTCGAATATACCTATTAGGCAAGCGTTTTCGTGTGGTAACAGATTGCTCTGCTATTGCACAGGTTAAGGAAAACAAGGAACTTAAGCCAAAAATTGCTCGCTAGTGGCTTAAGTTACTTGAATACGATTTTGAATGTATGCATCGTGAAGGTTCTAGTCTCCAACATGTGGATGCGTTAAGTCGTATGCCAAACGAACCCAGTAGGGAGGTTGAACCAGCAGGTTTAGTTCTTAAGGTAACGGCGAACGTAGACGACTGGTTACTAACAATGCAGTTGCAGAATGGAAAACTCCACGAAATAATATCAATTTTAAATGGTTCAGTGAAATCTGCTGAAGAGAAGAATATAAAACAAGAATATCAAATTCAAAATCATCGTTTATACCGTAAACAGCCAGAAGGACTCAGGTTTGTTGTCCCAAAAGCTGTACGTTGGCGAATACTCCAATACTGTCACGATAAAACAGGTCATCAAGGAATAGAAAAAACTTTAGAGCGTCTTAGACAAACGTATTGGTTTCCACAAATGCGTAAATACGTAAAACATTATATAACAGCGTCCGTCGAGTGCTGTTATAAAAAGCAACGTTCGGGAAAAACTGAGGGTAGTCTTCACTACAGCGAAGTAAAACCAATACCATTTTACCGTATACATATCGACCACATGGGTTTGTACGAAGAAAACGCGGAAATTGCTACGTCCTCGCATTTCTGATGCATTTAGCAAATTTCTTATTGTGAAAGCTATTCGAGATACCAAAACTGTTAATGTACTAAAAACACTGAACGAGATAACGAGTTACTTTGGACTTCCATCACAGATTGTATCTGATCGAGGTACGGCGTTTACGTCCAAGGCTTTCGAATCTTATTGCGACGATAACAACATCCAGCATATTAAAACCGCAGTGCGTACTCCAAGATCTAATGGTCAGGTGGAGCGCGCCAATCAAATAATACTTTCCTTTATACGAAAAACGACCGAAGAACCGAAAGATTGGGATTTAACGCTTCGAGGCTTACAATGGACCGTTAATTCCCAGAAGAACTCAACGACAGATTTTGACTTCAATCTCAGGGATGTTATTCAAAACCAAGTCATAGCTGCAATTCATGATGATATTGAACACGAATCAACAACGAGCATCGCCGATAAACGTCAACAAGCAACAATCAACAACACAACGAACAAGAAAAATGGAAACAACGGTTTGATCGTAAATATGCAACACCAAAGGTCTATGCTGAAAATGACATTGTGGTTATAGAAAACGAGCCTGCATCTGTAGGCGAATCTAGAAAACTTGAGTCGAAGTATCGTGATCCATATATTATTCGAAAAACGTTGGGCAACGATAGATACCTCATCGAAGATATACCTGGTTATCAAGTCACATCGAAAAAGTTTTGCTCAGTTTACACCGTGGATAAAATGAAACCGTGGTCCTGAATTAGATATCGAGGAATCAACCGACGAAGACACCTAGGCCGATCTCTAATCAGGAAAGGCCGAGTTGTCACGCATACTCTACACATCACTGACTAAAAATATTAAAATACAACTCTACTGACCAAAGCTATTAAAATACAACTCTGCTAACAAAAACCTAAAACCCTACATACGCCAAGTTAGTTGAAAAAACAGTTCAGTCATCAACTCGCGCTCGTGAAACACTCTGGACAAATTTCGTAACTCTGCTAAAATATTAAAATATAAACTCTGTAAATCATCATTAAAATCATATAATTAAAACCGCTACAATTTAGTAATTACAAAAAGCTATCCTGTCTAATAAATTCTAAAGAATACTAAAATACGGGTAAGTGTGTCGGTTCCCCCTTGTCAAACGAAAATACATGTGTGACATGATATTTAATGTTCTTTGTTGTCCGCTCGTGATCACGTTCGCCTTGTTCAACCGTTCAACACCAACTAACTAGCGATGACATTTCTCACTCGTTGGCGATGACAACTCGGCCGGTCCTGACATATCGTCACTCCCGGACGATTCGTCACCCTCGTCGTTTTCATCGACATCCAAACCTGGTGCCAGCATGCACCATGGTTTCATATGGTCAGTACTCATCACACCACAGTATCGTCGGCTGGATACAGTTGTATCTGGCAAATCTTCGACGATGTACCGGTCGTAGTCCAAAACTTTGGTAACAATTTATGGACCCTTGAACACTGGGTCTAGCTTATGTGAATCTCCCGTTGCTGTTGGCACATGTTCAATCACAACCAAATCTGCCACCTGGTATTTATGCGGCTTACGATGTTTTTTATCATATCTTTCTTTCCATTTCTGTCTTTCCGCTAAAATGTTCTTAACTGCTTCTTCTTGTTTGCTCTCACAATCTATCCCAACATCGACTTCGTCATGGAGCGCTTGAATCATTCGGTTTTGGGTTACATCTCTGGGATCGAAGTTGAAGACCAGCTCGTTAGGACTGAACTTGGTCACTTCATGTCGTTGCGAATTAAGGTTCCACTGTATTTTTGGCAACGCTGTTTCCCAATCCTTCGGTTCCTTCACAGTGCAGCGTACGCAATTGAGCACAGTCTTATTGACACGTTCCGCTTGACCGTTAGCCCTGGGTGTACGAACAGCTGTCTTAACGTGTTGTATTTCTAACCTGTTGACGAACTCTTGCAATGACTGTGAAGTGAATGCTGTCCCTCTGTCGGACGTTATCCGAAGTGGTTGACCAAAGATGACCATCACCTCCTCCAAAGCTTTAATCACAGGCTCTGTCTTGGTATTCCGGAGAGCTTTAAGGATGGAGTATTTAGTAAAGCTGCAAACAACTACTAAAATATAAAACTTGCCTCTCTTATTTCACGCTTCTAAATGGGATTGGCAGCACCTCCATGATGTGCATCTGGCCCTCTGCCTTGCCACCTCTAGCTTTGTTCAAGCAACACTCCCCAGTTTCGTAAATTGTCTTCAACTGTGCAATTTTATTCGCCTTTGTTCCTGTTATTGGTAAATTATGTTTTTCCAAAAGAGCATTCAATTGCTCCACCTTTAAATCATTTAATGTTACCATTTCCCTTTTTTCCGAACGTTCTTGCTTATGCATCTATCGCTGTTGAATTTTTCTCACGAATCACGCCAGCCAATTTCTGCCGTTTTTTAATTTAAAAATCCACCCTTCTCGCTATCACTTTTCGTATTGTTCGTTTCACCCTTTGTGGTTTAACGTGTGCGCTGCTTCTATATTGACACTATCTGTCTCTTTTATATCTTTTAACTCGTTATTATTTTGTCCCCAAATGTCTATCACTCGTTTCCTTGCGTCAATCGCTCGATCAATTTTCCTATGAATTTTCCCTTGCCTCTGCATCTATCGCTTTTTTTCCTTTAATCAAATGTCTATCACTTAAACTATCCTTTTGCGTCTATCGTTCGATGTATTTCCTTGAAGTACTTTTTACTCGTATTCCTGTGTATGTGTGTGTTCTCTTTAACTATTTTCCTCTGTGTGGGCTTAAGTTAAATCCCACTCTGACACTGTCACGGATGACTTTGAATATTTTATTTAATAATAAATAATGGAATTATAATGAAATTGATATACAAATAGTTTTAATGCAAATGATATTTAATGTTCTTTGTTGTCCGCTCGTGATCACGTTCGCCTTGTTCAACCGTTCAACACCAACTAACTAGCTATGACATTTCTCACTCGTTGGCGATGACAGATTCAAGGGGTTGATAAGCGCAATACAAAGATTTAAAGCTTCTGCAAACCAATTGTCAACCTCACCTACGCGAGACAATATGAATGAATCATACACATATTTATCAGGCGAGACCCTGGCGACCCCAAGTTTCTTATGTGGGGTGGGGTGCGGGATAGCCTAGAAGGTTTAATGTGGTCATATCAGGCCCGACGAGAGGGGTGAATGGGGGATTCCCCCCGGGCCCGAAGTTTCTTAGGTGGCCCGCGATTCAGAGGTACTAAGATTTTTTTTTAATTCAGGAGAGTCTTTAGTTGTTCCATGTGCAAATTTTAAGCCGAATTTCAAAAGCAACGAATATTGATAATGATCTTTTGCCTGGGCCTGAGGAGGCAATAAAAACATCAAACAAAAATGTATGTTTACATTTCTCCGAAATAGTAAAGTTTTCATGGTGACACTGATGAAGGTTCATCTTCAAAAAGTCTTCCAACAATACCACCAACTGTATCAAAGTCCAGATTATTTAAACGACTTCGATATCGGTACCGTGAATAATGAAAGAGGCCTAGCTTTCAAAGGCGAAAATATATATCTTGGTGAACGAAAGGATGGACTTTTTTGGGCATTTAAGATCTCATAAGCCATTATCATCCGATACTTAGAGATCATTTGGAGGAAGTTAGGATTTCACAACAGCAGCACAAACGTTTACAAGTTCACTATCTTTCCCCAGATATTCAGGACGAGTTTATAGAAATTTGTGCAAAACACGTCAGGGAAACTATATTAGATCAACGCCGGAGGCCAAGAATTTTGCTAATATCGTTGATGCTATGCCTGATGCTAGTCACGTTGACTACGTTCATTTTGCGCTAACTCCATTTCAATTCGAAAGCAACAAATTTTACAATTAACGAACGGTTTTTGGCTTTCGTGAATTTTAACCACGAAATCGCTGATTTAATTTGCCATACTCTATATAAACATGAAATCCCTTTAAAAGATTGTCGTGCAGACGGGTACGATAACGGCGCCAATATGAAAGGAGCTTACAACGGAGCACAACGTCACATTCTGGACAAAAACTCGAATGCTGATTACTCGCGTTGTGCAACCCACAGTCTGAATTTTTGTGGTATTGATGCTGCAGAATGTTGTACGGCTGCATTACTTTCTTCGGAGTTGTATAAAAATGTTTTACTATTTTCAGCAACAGTCCACAACGATGGGAGATCCTTAAAAAAATGTACCGAGCTCTCTTCATAGTCTTTCAGACGAAAGCCAAATTTGACTGCGTAAGCATACGGAGATATTACCGGCATTCTCAAATACATCAACAAGTTCGAATGTATCTTGCTGTCCTCAATTTTGTTCAAAATGCTGACTACCATTAATGAAACAAACGTGGTCCTCCAAGCTAGAGAAGCCACCATAGATGTTGAGGTCCGACATCTAGATGCCTTATGCCAATGGGAAACAACTTTAAACGAATGCAAAACAGTTGCTATTCAATTGAACATCTCGCCAATATTTTCCTTTTTGTGGCGAGCGCAGCAAAATTTGTCGCAAAATACAAGTCGAACATTTCTCAAAGCTTAAAATGGGAATTGCTAAATGCCATCTACATTAACCTGGGTCGATTTCTATGGACGAAAGTTAACCGATATCGCGCCATCGATTTTTCGATAGGATTTGGGCTCAGGAAAAGAAGTTCCACTACGCATACCCAAAAAAATTATTTTCGAGCCTGCGAAAATAAAATGGCGAAATGGTCAATTTTTCGACCAAAACACTCCCCAAAACCCAAAAAATATATATATTTTTTTTTTTTTCAAAAAACTGTTATCACCAATGTTTTTACAACAGTTTTTTGAGAAAAAAAAATATTTTTTGGGTTTTGGGGAGTGTTTTGGTCGAAAAATTTACCCTTTCGCCATTTTTTTTTGCAGGCTCGATAATTATTTTTTTGGGTATGCGTAGTGGAACTTCTTTTCCTGAGCCCAAATACTTACTTACTTACTTACTTACTTAATTGGCGCTTAACCGTCTAAACGGTTATGGCCGTCCAACAAGGCGCGCCAGTCGCTCCTTCGCTCCGCCAACCGGCGCCAATTGGTCACACCAAGGGAGTTTAAATCATTTTCCACCTGGTCCTTCCAACGGAGTGGGAGCCGCCCTCTACCTCTGCTTCCATAGGCGGGTTCCGATAGAAACACTTTCTTGGCCGGAGCATCATCTTTCATTCGCATAACATGGCCTAGCCAGCGCAGCCGCTGCGTTTTAATTCGCTGGACTATGTTGATGTCTGCGTATAGCTCGTACAGCTCATCATTAAATCTTCTTCGGTACTCGCCATCGCCAACGCGTAGAGGTCCATAAATCTTTCGAAGAACTTTTCTCTCGAACACTCCCAAAGCCGCTTCATCTGCTGTTGTCATGGTCCATGCTTCTGCCCCATATAGCAGGACGGGTACGATAAGTGACTTGTAGAGTATGATTTTCGTTCGCCGAGAGAGGACTTTACTTTTCAATTGCCTACCTAGTCCAAAGTAGCATTTATTGGCAAGATTGATTCTTCGCTGGATTTCAGTGCTGATGTTGTTGCTAATGTTGATGCTGGTTCCCAAATAAACGAAGTCTTTTACTATTTCGAAATTATGGCTGCCAACAGTAGCGTGGTTGCCAAGGCGCATATGCGCTGACTCTTTGCTCGATGACAGCAGGTACTTCGTTTTGTCCTCATTCACCATCAAACCCATCTTTACCGCTTCTTTTTCCAGCTTGGAGTAAGCAGAACTAACAGCGCGGGTGTTTAGGCCGATGATATCAATGTCATCAGCATATGCCAGTAATTGCACGCTTTTATAGTATATTGTTCCAGTGCGGTTAAGTTCTGCAGCTAGTATAATTTTCTCCAGCATTAAATTAAAGAAATCGCACGATAGGGGGTCACCCTGTCTGAAACCTCGTTTAGTTTCGAACGGCTCGGAGAGGTCCTTCCCAATTCTGACTGAGCTGATGGTGTTGCTCAACGTCATTTTGCACAGCCGTATAAGTTTTGCGGGGAAACCAAATTCAGACATAGCGGCATATAGGCAGCTCCTTTTCGTGCTGTCGAAGGCGGCTTTAAAGTCGACGAAGAGGTGATGTGTGTCGATTCTCTTTTCACGGGTTTTTTCCAAGATTTGGCGCATTGTGAAAATCTGGTCGATGGTAGATTTACCAGGTCTGAAGCCGCACTGATAAGGTCCAATCAGCCGGTTCACGGTGGGCTTCAATCTTTCGCACAATACACTTGAAAGGACCTTATATGCGATATTAAGAAGGCTGATTCCACGATAGTTGGTGCATTTTGCAGTATCCCCCTTCTTGTGGACTGGGCAAAGAACACTTAGATTCCAACCGTCGGGCATGCTTTCGTCCGCCCATATTTTGCTAAGAAGCTGCTGCATGCGCCTTACCAACTCCTCGCCGCCGAACTTGAATAGCTCCGCAGGCAATCCATCAGCGTCCACGGCCTTGTTGTTTTTCAATCTGGTTATTGCTATTCTAACTTCGTCATAATCGGGCGGGGGGACATATATTCCATCATCATCGATTGTGGGATCGGGTTCTTCATCTCTGCGCGGTGAATTGCTGCCTCCATTTAGGAGAGCAGAGAAGTGTTCCCTCCATAATCTAAGCACTCTCTGGACATCAGTTACAAGGTCGCCGTTTTCATTCCTACAGGAGTTTGCCCCGGTCTTAAAACGTTCCGTCTGTCGCCGTATTTTTTGGTAGAATTTTCGGGCGTTATTCCTGGTGGCTAGCAGCTCAAGCTCCTCGCACTCACGCCTTTCTGCTTCTGCTTTTTTCTTCCTGAAAAGGCGTCTCGCTTCCCTTTTCAACTCACGATAGCGTTCACACACTCCTCTTGTCGCGCTCGCTTTTAACGTAGCCCTGTAGGCAGCGTCTTTTCTTTCGGTTGCAACGCGGCATTCTTCATCATACCAGTTGTTTTTTCGTGGCCGCCGGTAACCAATTTTTTCCTCGGCGGCAGTATGAAGTGCTTTGGAGATATGCTCCCACTGCTCCTGTATTCCTTCAGGATGAGTTGTGCCCTCAGAGAGCAGGTGTGAGAGTCGAGTTGCGAAATCATTGGCAGTCTGTTGTGATTGAAGCTTTTCGACGTCTAGCTTTCCTTGTGTTTTTTGTTCCTTGTTTTTAGCCTGAGCCCAAATCCTATAGAAAAATCGATGGCGCGATATCGGTTAATAATCGACCCAGTCTAATCTACAAAATCTGTATAAAATTTTCCTCAACATTTGTGTTCCTTTACGTATCTTTTGTACTATACCTTTCACTGTAGCTAGTGCAGAACGTTCCTTCAGCGGCCTTTCAAGAATCAAAACTTTCATCGATCTTGTTCATCTCAAGAGCGAATTTCAGGACTTGCTACGCTTTGTTTTGAATCCGTTTTGGCAAGCCATTTAAATCATATTATTATAACAAATTTTGCAGCGGAAAAAGCAATAACCTTCTATATTGAATAATTAAAATTTATAATCATCATTAAATTTATCAGAAATGTATTAAAATGTTACCAAATAACTAGAGAAGATTATTTGAAACAATATGTGGCTGTTAAAAGAGAATTTTATTTCTACGTTACACTAAAATAGTATAAATACTTATTAAATATTCTGTGTTAATTTTATTTTCAGCTTTTAGTCCAAAAACATTTAGTTGATGTAGCAAAATTTTTTTTGATGTAATCCATTAATGATTTATTTTGTTTTTTTGGCCGTTAGTATATACCGTTGTTGTTATTGTTGAGCTCAAGGCCGGATTAAATAAAACGCTTTTATTTTGTTTTTATTTAATTTAATGTCAATATTTCGACTTCAGACTGAGGTTGAAATATTGACATTAAATTAAATAAAAACAAAATAAAAGCGTTTTATTTAATCCGGCCTTGAGCTCAACAATAACAACAACGGTAATCCATTAATAATGATTCATGAATGAGACGTCATTAATTCAAATTAATCAAATGTATTAGTGGATTTTTTATAGGGGGCCCGTAAATTTTTTAGTCCCGGGCCCGGATTTTCTCTCTACGTCCCTGGGTCATGCTAATCGTTCCCGAGATGGTCGGGCTAGTACCTCAATGGTGCTTTGTTACCAGAACGTACCGGATCTATATCCGGCAAAGGCCCATCAACATCGATAACACTCCCCAAAACCTTCGGGGAGTGTCTTTATCGTTAATGCAACAACAACAACATCTTCTGGTTCTAAGCCGACTGCCCTGCTAGTATATGCCCTGACTTATTTTGGTAAATAATAACTTAGTAGCATTAGTAATACATCATGAATTTAATTGTCAAGAAATTTTGGGACATCTTCTGATTAAGTTTGTTATTTTTATTTGGAAGAGCATATGTTTTACTCCCGAGTCTCAACGACAAATCAACAAAGCAGATGAACATGTAAAAGAATTTTAAGGGATAATACATTTAAGAGTATCACGATTTTAAGAGATGGAAATACATTTAAGAGTATCACGATCACTTTCAAGTGTGACTGTAAAACTTTTCATCGAACACGAAACCCATTTAAGTTCCGAAAAAGGCAGAAAAACTGTCGAAAATAACTGACGTACATACCTACAATATATGACTAACACATGCTTCTTTTATGTCCGGTTTTTCAATGAAAGTTTCAACTGCAGTTGAAGTTGAGGCCAGCTTGCTAAAGTAAAAGTAAAGTAATGTAAACTCGCACTGGTCCTTTGTATTCAATTTTGCATTTGCGGTAGGTGGCACTGATATGCTGAAAAAAGCAGTTCCTGTAATAGTTTCCGTAGCAGGGTATTTATCTTTCTACACCTATTTTTTCAAAGCAGGTAAACATTTTACTCTCTTCTGACCGTCGAAAATACATCCCTACCGTTTCAGATAGCGTACATCTTCTGTCTTTTTTCATTTACTTCACCTGGTGATTCCACCATGGGTGTAATAACCAGTGAAGTAAGCCGTCAGCTTTCTTGCTCGAAATTCTTAGTTCTGTCATTCGGCTATCACAAAATTGTTCAGCAATGTTGTTCTCGAAAAATATTTGTTGTTTTTTGCATATTTTATGAATAAAATATGCCACTTTTAGTACTTCTTCACACAAACGTATTAGCCGAATATCAGCGTATCTTTACTGGATTTAATTACAGATATTTATCATTTGGGTATTTTCGTTGTTGGCTTCCATAAGTTAAGTTGTGTTAAACTGTTAAGTTCATATTGTTGATGTTTCGATTAAATATGATTAATTTGCTCTCAAAAAAAAAAATAAATTGGTCTTTGACTCACGTCATAATGTGAATTGATTGCTGCAGTTTTTGTCATTTCTACAGCAGGAACACCCAAACTTTCGTATTGTACCAAATATCTACAAAAACTTCTCCAAAACAATCGTATTCTAAATCAGACCTGTTAAATTTGAATTAGCATTAGTAATCAATTAATTAGGTGCCTATTTTAATGGCCAATGATTATTTCAATTGTTTTCTGAGAAAAGCAGTTACTAATTGATTACCATTAGAAAAAAATCCAAAAAAATCATGATTTTTTTCGATTATTGAATTTTTCTACATACAAGTACATTTTAGGATGCAATAGTAAATCGTAAGCGCTTATCAAGGCGAATATATACATCCAAATTATTGGGCGAATGGTATATGAGCGTTGATTTAAACATATTCACCGGTAAGTATACACAAATGTGCATTTTTTACTACACTCATTATATAAAATAATGACGGATCGAAAACTACGGTTTTTGTAATTGCCTAGACAATATGCAAACAAATTTTGGATTCATAGGTTGGCGTCAAAAAGCTTTCATTTAGCAACGATCCTTTATGGTTTCATCCTTAAGTCTAGCCAATTTGTTATATCCAAAATAAATATATCCACTATTTTGGATTACGGTATGGCTATTCACTGATTATTTTGTACATACAAGTACATTGGTGGATGTAACGGTACATCGTAAGCGCTTATCTAGGCATATGGGTACATACATACCCACCTACAAATTATCGTGCCTATAGATGCATCCGACGAATACCTTGCGGGGGAGTGCGTATTGTTTTACGACGAAACAATAAGCTTAAACAATATGTATGAGTAATACTACTTAGGTTATAGCTTCACTTCCAACTGGAGCGATCCTTTAAGTTGTCATTCATCATCATGATCAGTTGTCTAACCAAAGGTTGTTATATCCCAGATAAATTTATTAACATATATCCGTGTACATTCGATTGAAACGTATTTTTATTTCCTTATGATTACGTCTAGGATATTTCCTATAAAATTTTAAGTTTTGCATAGTGAGCCATATTTTTATTACTAGCAATGGAAATTCCAAACACATTTGTTTGCCTATCATACATTATTTTTTCGAGATGGTTGGATATTTTTCAAGAATATATATATATACATTGTGAAAGTCTACCCTGCAAAAATCGTTGGATCATGTGGTCCACTGGAGTATTTACCATTATACTCCACTGTAATGCAGCAATGGACCAACTCATGTTTCTACACGAACATATTGTAAGCCGATCATTGCTCGTTTTTTACGATTGTCATCACTACACAATGTTTATTGGACTGTGGGTACTCCATGGATTACTCTGATGTAATGCGGAGCTGGAGTATATGGCCCGGTCCTAGGACATCGCAGTGTTAATTGGACCATATTTTTTGTATGAATTGTGATAAATTTTGGAGCACTCGGTTGGTCCATAGCGAGTACTCCATACATGCATGCATGGAGTACTCGCGATTTTTGCAGGGTATAACAGCGGTCGACTGCTAATACGTGTCCTAAAAGACTTGGCTTGACCTCAGTATTAATAATCCGAAGGCGGAAACAAAAATTTTGAGTCGTTCAGAAGATATTAACGAAAAAAATTCTTAGTTATGATAAAGCTCTTTAAATGGGATGAAGAATAACTCACATAGTGGCGATGATATGAAACCAATATTACTAAAATCAAGTCAACAATATGATAAACTTTGATTAAAAAACAATCAGTGCATAGCGATAACGTAATCCAAAATAGTGGATATATTAATTTTGGATCAAAACAAAATTGGCTTGACTTAAGGATGAAACCATTATTATTTTATATAATGAGTGTAACAAATAATGCACATGTGTATATAGGTACTTGAGAATATGTTTGAATCAACGCTCATATACTATTCGCCCTAAATATTGCATGTATCTATGTAAACGCCTCGATAAGCGATTACGATTTACTATTTCATCCTAAAATGTACGTATATGCATGCAACAAAGCGGAAAAATAGTCAAAAAAATCAAAAATAATCAATTACTCTTGATTATTTGTGATTTTTTTCTTTTGATTTTTGATTACTTTTCATTATTTTTAATTTTTTCAATAATCGTAAAAAGTTTTGTTTTTTTTTGTTTATTTTTTTTAATTAATTGAAAAGTAATCATTAAAACTAGAAAATAATGGCAAGTAATCATTAAATGACGTTTAAAGAAAATAATCAATGGAACGGCTAATCATTTCCATTAGTAATCATTATTTAACAGGTCTGTTCTAAATATAATAATCTTTTTTATTCACCGTTGCTGTTTTTACATAAAAGTCAACCCCCCTAAGATTTAGAGAAATGTTACCGTTATCGATTGTCATTTGCAATATATAATTCCAGCTCAGTTCGGTACATATTAAAAGTACATGTCAGTTACATATTAAAAGTACATGTTTTACTTCCGACTTCCAACTGCTAACCAAAAAAGCTGTTGGAATTTCGTAAGGTTTTTTAGGGATGAAAGGACACTTGAGAGTATAACGATAACTTCCATAGGGTTTTGTAAAACTTTTCTCTCATCACGGCACCAGTAGTCGAACACGAAACCCATTTAAATTTCGCAAAAGGCCGTAAAAAACAACTCAATAGCTGACGTGCATACGTTATATGTATTAAATCCTTTTTAAATCGTTTTTTTCAGCGAAGGTTTCAACTGCAGTTTAAGTTTGGTCTCGTAAAGTGCATTTAATTTTACTGCTCACCACAGTCGTAAGTAGCCAAATCTGAATTTTTAATTTTTCTAAAGCACTCGCACTAGGTCTCAGGAACGCCTTTCGTACTGGCGTTTGGTGGCACTCTTAAGCTGCAAAATACAGTTTCTGTAATGCTTGCGTAGACAGATACCTATTTTTTTAAATGGGTAAACATTTTACCCACTTCTTCCCTTTATATTTACTTCACCTGGATATTCCTCCATGATGCTCATTTAAAATTTCAGTGTGATTTGTGTTTCAGTAAATTTTTAAGTTTTTCAAAATTTACCAATGAAATAAACAAAACAAAAAAAGCTAGGCAAATTTATTTTACTTTCCATAAAAAGCGAAAACAAAATATTTATAATGTGCTAAAATGTTGTATATTGGAACGATTTTCCGTCATCCCTTGTCAAATGTGTGGAGCCGTGTGTAGGGGTCCGCGCAAGTGGGGAAAGCTTCTGACCGCCATTCACCGGGGAATGGACAGATCGATTCTTTTGCATGCGGTTTAAGCAGCTGACTACTTCCGGTCGCTTGCGGGCTAGTATCCACTAGGTAGCCACTGAATATCCGTTTAGTAGTGAGCTATTGTGAAAAGGCGACAACCTGGCTAGGCCACTCCGACATACTCGGTTTAAGGGGATTTTCATCGGCCGCGCCTGTCTACCAAGCTGCGGCTGCAAGCGGGCGTCTGTTTTGTCTCAAGCAGCTCGCTATATAAACGTGCAAATAATATTTTCATCCCCGCTAAGCGGGTTGTGCGATGGGCTTAGAACCCGCCACCTTAAACACACTCCAGTGAAAACAAACCTCAGATAAGATAACCCATAACTGATGACGACCCTGGAAAACGTTTAAAGGACAATGATTTGAGGGCATGCACCTGGAGGGTTCTTTCCCTAAATGAGATTGGTGCAGATACCCGGCCGGTTGATGTCCTCGTTAAAACAAAATCCCACATCACCGCCATCCAAGAAATTCGATGGACGAAGCAAGGAAGGAAGAAGATGCAGAATTGTGACATCTACTGTGGTGGCCATGCAAGTAAACGCAGTTTCGGCGTCGGATTCGTGGTGCACGTCTCGCCGCTATCCTAATAAAAGCAACATTTTTCAATATATCATGCTTCTGCTCCCTTGCACCTACAGAGGAGAAAGACGATGAGGTGAAACACGCTTTAGAACGCACATATGGGCGTTGCCCCCGCCCCACAGTCGGAAAATCAAGACGCTGTTCCTCGATCGAAATACACGCAATCAGATGAACCACGTTGTGATGGACGGCATGCATCCAGTGTTTTAGATGTGCGCACAATCCGAGGACCTAACATCGATTCGGACCATTATCCCGTCGCAGCCAAAATACGCGCCCGCTTTTGCGCGGCTAAAACCAAGAACAAAAAAAGACTGCCAATGATTTCGCAACTCGACTCTCACACCTGCTCTCTGAGAGCACAAGTCAACCCGACGGAATGCTAGAACAGTTGGAGCATTCTTTAAAACACTTTGAACCGCCGCCGAGGAAAAAACAGGTTACCGGCTACCACGGAAAAACAACTGGTGCGATGAAGAATGCCGCGAGCTCAACAAGAAGAGTGTGTGAACGCTACCACGGGTTGAATAGGGAAGCAAGACGCCTTTTCAGGAATAAAAAAGCAGAGGCAGAAAGGCGTGGGTGGGAGGAGCTTGAGCTGATACCCACCAGGAATAACTCGCAAATTTTACCAAAAAAACCGCGAAAAAAGAATTTACACACATCACCTCTTAGTCAATTTTAAAGCCGCCTTTTGGAACTGAGTTGGGGAACAGCATAAGCTCAGTCAGAATTGAGAAGGACCCCTCCGAACCGTTCGAAACTAAACGAGGTTCCAGACAGGCTGACCCACTTACGATTTATTTAATTTGAAATAGAAAATTAAACTAGCTGCAAAGCTTAACCGCTTTTAAACAATATTCTATACAAGCGTGCAATTACTGGCGTGTGAGAAAAGTTTATTGAAATATTTGTGGATGTCTTTGCGTTGGAGATGGCGAAGATAGAAAAATTATTGATGAGCTGTACGAGCTTTACGCAGACATCAACATAGTTCAGCGAATTAAGAAGCAACGGCTACGCTGGCTATGCCATGTTATGCGAATGAAGGAAGACGCTCCGGCTAAGAAAGTATTTTTATCGGAACCTGGAAGCAGGGGAAGAGGGTAGAGCGTCCCCCACTCCGCTGGAAGGGCCAGGTGGAAAATGAGCAGAGCGTAAAAGCGACTGGCGCGCCTTGTTGGCCGGTCATGACCGTTTAAACGGTTAAGCGCTAATTAAGTAAGGAACTAAGACGAAATTAATTCACGACATTGTTGCTTCCGAACCATTTCCCTATGTCAATAAACAAAGATGTTATTTATGGCTACTAATCAACCTGACTCTTATTACGTGCTATTCAGTACGTGCGTATAAAAACATTAGGCTTATTTGTAGCATTCATAAGGCCAAAAAATTACTTCAGAAACTAGTAAGCGGTCTTCAACATAAAATTGTTGGGATAAAACTTGACGCTGTGGTGTGGTGGTAGCGTGCTCCGCCTACGACACCGAAGATCCTGGTTCAAGTCCCGGGCAAAGCAACATCAAAAAGGGGTGTTCCATCGTCACGGGTGGGACAATTGTACGCAAAATTTCAATTTCATTGAAGCATTCTGATAAAACCAGCTGGGTATTTCTGGTTCTAATAGATAAGCTGAGACACTCAATTATTTCTGGTATATAAAAAACACACACACAATAAATTATTATATATCAAATTATAATTAATAATAAAAAAGACGTTATTCAATAGCGAAGTTACATACATATTGTGACGAGTATTGACATCACTAAGTGATACTAGCATCCCTAATCCGATACTAAGCAGCCACGCGTATGTACGTAAACAAATCAATCATCATCTACACACATACATACAAGGCAAGGGAGAGATACTCATAAACACATGTAGCCATCAGCCGAAGTAGTAATCACATATACAGACGCATATGGCTACAAACTACAAATATACATGTAGGTGGCTGGTAACCAAGCATGAAGTTCACGAAATTACTAGACCTTAGTAGAAATAAGCGAATGAAGCAACGGAGAGTATAAAAGCAGCACAAGCTGAGTAGTCAGTAATCAGTTTGATTTAAACACGCTAGCAGTTGCGAAGTGAAGTATAATTGTGAATTGTGATTGTACTAGTCCCAAAGTAGTCAAATAAAGACCATTTTGCAATTCAGAATATTGGAGTGATTTATTAAACAGTTTAGCGATTCGAAAGTTAGCAGAAGGTTTCTGTTGTTTGTACTTATTTTTTATATACTTGTAATTTTATGTTATAGCAATCACATATCAGTTTGTTAAATATGTCGACATTTTGTGAAAATTATTTTATTCATTTTCTGAACTTTGTATCGAACACAATTATAACTATATAAATTTCACTGCGATTTTATATAATTACAAAAGGTTATGGGCGATAGCAAGAAAGACTCGTCTCATGGAATCTTGCAATTTCATGGTAAAAATTTTGAAAACTGGAGTTTTCGCGTGCAACTACATTTAGATGCACTGGACCTTTTTGAAGTCATAAAGGAGGCTCCTCCGGCAGAGCAGAACTTGGCAGAGCAGTTCAGCAAAAAGGATAAGAAAGCGAAATCAGTTTTGGTCAGCTTAATTGCTGATGAATACCTGCAGTATATTCGAGAGAAGGAAACATCCAAAGAGATGTGGGCAGCGTTGGAATGCACTTTTGCGAAGAAGTCTGTTTCGAGTCAGACATTGGTACGTAAACAGTTTGCCAATTTAAAAATGAAGAAAAGTGATGATTTACGCAAACATTTTCTGGTTTTTGATGAGCTTATACGTAAACTCAAATCGTCCGGAGCAACTGTTACAGAGAATGATGTTGTTGCGCAATTATTTGCAACCTTACCCGAGGTTTATGATCCTGTTACAGCTCTTGAGAATATGAGCGAAGCAGAACTTAATGTTGATCTGGTGAAGCAGCGGCTTTTAGCAGAGGAAGCTAAACGTATAGATCGGGAAGATGGGCAATGTGATGTTGATAAAGTTACAGCATTTTCTGGAGAATATAAGAAATTCACTGGGGTTTGCCATAGATGCAAGAAGCGGGGCCATATGAAAAAGGACTGACGTGTTAAATTGCGGCAAAGCAAAGCCAGCGCGGCATCGAGCTTCAAATCAGTATGTTTTATGACTTTACTTCTATCATCTACTAAGCGGGAATCTTTGAGAAATACTGTTGTTTTTAAGATTGACTCTGGGGCGACTGATCATATGTGCAATTCTAAGTCGTGTTTTTCTACATTGGAAGATTTACAGAATCCGGTTATTATTAGTGTAGCAAAAGAGAAGCAATGTATCCAAGCTAGTTCGGTGGGTTGTATTAGTGGTTGGTCAAACGGTGTTTTTGTTACCATTAAGGAAGTTTTATTTGTCCCAAATCTTCGAGATAGCTTACTGTCAGTTCCAAAACTGACGTCTGTAGGAATAACAATAACATTTTCTGGTGATGTTGCGTTTTTTCAAAAAGGAGGCGTAACAATACTGAAGGCATATAAAAATGGAAATCTCTATGAAATGCATCTGGATTGTAAAAGGGAGTCTCATTTGAGTAAAATTGATGAAAGTAGCTTGTGGCATAAACGAATGGGTCACGCAGTGATAGTTCTTCAAGATCTTGTTCAAAATCAAATGGTTCGTGGCTTGGAAACATATATGCCCGTTGGTTTCTGTGATGTATGTATTCAAGGAAAGCAGTGCCGAAGTCCATTTAACGGTAGTCATCCAACATCATCACGTTTGCTAGAAAGGATTCATACAGATATATGTGGTCCTTTTGATTCGATGACATGGGATGGGTACAAATATTTTGTAAGTTTCATAGACGATTTTAGTCATTTCGCGGTTATATATTTAATTAAAAAGAAATCGGAAGTTTATGAAAAGCTAGTTGAGTACGAAGCTGTGGTATCGTCAATGCATAATATCTCTATTGCAATGATAACTGTCGACGAAGGGCGTGAGTATATGTCTAAACAAGCTATATCCTTCTTGAAACAGAAGGGTATTCAAATTCAATGAACTATAGCTTATTCGCCACAGCAAAATGGGGTCGCTGAACGATTCAATAGAACACTTGTTGAAAGAATAAGGGCCATGCTAATCGAAAGCGGTATTCCAAAGATGTTTTGGGGCGAAGCAGCGCTTGCCGCAAATTATATTCTAAATAGGAATCCTTGTCGAAGTCTTAATTTAAAAAAAACCCCCAGCTGAATTATGGTATAATCAAAAGCCTGATGTATCCAAACTAAGGGTTTTCGGTTGCAAGGCATTTGCATGGATCCCTCAACAAAAACGGAAGCAACTCGATGTTAAATCCATTAAGGTTCCTATGATGAGGTATGCTCCTAACGGTTATAGACTGTGGGATATAAATAAAGAAAAAATTGTAATAGCAAGGGACGTTCGTTTTAACGAACTCATGTATCCATTCAAACTACCAAACAAATAATCTGATGAGGATAGGAACTATTTGCGCATTGACGTACGTCCTCAGCAAGAGGGGGAGGAAGGTGAAATTTATGCTGATTCCTCTCCTGACAAAATTAACGAAAATCACGATAGAGATGACGGGAGTGGCTGTCCTGAAGATGATGTGGAAGATTCTGATGTTGGTGAATCTTATTATTATAGTGAAAATGGTATTTCCCATATCACAACCTCGCCGAAGTGAGAGAATCAAAAATAGATTTATGCAATATATTTCTGGGTATTCAGCAATTTTGGATGCAACATGTGAACCACTTACATACGCAGATATCGAAAATAGGTCTGACAAAGAATTGTGGATGAAGGCTATCAATGAAGAACTAAACTCAATGAACGAAAACCGTGTTTGGGAATTAGTTCCACATCCACCTAATGTTAAGATACTAAAATCAAAATGGATCTTTCGTGTGAAGGAGGATGCTGATGGAAATCCAGTGCGTCACAAAGCGAGATTGGTTGCGAAAGGTTTCTTACAAAAGGCTGGTGTTGATTACGAGGAAACATACGCTCCTGTGGCAAAGTTGACAACTGTCCGCATTGTGTCGGCGATCAGTGTGCAAAAAGGTTACTATTTATACCAACTAGATGTAAAAACAGCATTTTTGTACGGCACTTTAAAAGAAGACATATTTATGGCAGTTCCCGAAGGATTGGAAGCATCGGAGGGATTGGTATGTAAACTTCGAAAATCTCTTTATGGTTTAAAGCAAAGTCCTAAATGCTGGAATGAGAAATTTAATTAATTTTTGTTGGCAAATGGTTTCGAACGTTCTAAGCATGATTACTGTTTGTATTTTAAAATTTCTGCTACTAACGTATTATATCTAATTTTATATGTTGATGGCATACTCATTTCTGGAAGTAATTTGGAAGTAATTGAACAACTGAAAAAAGAGCTTGGCAAAATTTTTAAGATGTCTGATTGTGGTCCCTTACGATATTATCTTGGGACAAAAATTGATTATGAGCAGAAGGGCGGTGTTCTCAAGATGAGTCAAAGAAGCCATATTGATAGAATATTAGAAAAATTTGGAATGACAGATTGTAATCCTGCAAAAACACCAATGGAGAAAGGTTTGCAAATGTCGCTAGATAATGGAAAACGAACTGAAAAACCATATCGTGAACTCTTAGGCAGTTTAATGTATCTGATGTTAAGTGTACGTCCAGACATATGCTATCATGTAGGTTACATGGGTAGATTCCAACAACAACCTAGTGAAACCCATTGGCAGGTATTGAAACGAATTGTCAGATATCTCAAGGGAACAAAGAACTTAGACTTGGTTTACAAGAAAGCTAATTGTTCAGAACTTACAGGATATGCAGATGCTGATTGGGCATGAGACACATTAGACAGAAAATTAGTAAGTGGTTTTGTATTTTTCGTATATGGCTGTCCGATATCTTGGGGAAGCCGAAAGCAAGCACAGTTGCAACATCATCAAGTGAAGCTGAATACATTGCCTTAAGTCAAGCAATTGTGGAAGAGTTATGGATTCGAGGTGTTTTGATCGATTTAAATATTATAACTGCGCAATCACCAGTACTGATGTATGAAGATAGCGCAGGCTGTATTGCGATGGCTAAAAATTCAGAAAGTAAAAGATCAAAGCATATTGACATAAAACATCATTTCATTCGTGACCACATTACCAAAGGAAATGTCAAATTAGAATATACTAACACTCAAAATCAAATAGCTGAAGTATTTACGAAGTCTTTGGATTACAGAAGATTTACACAATTGTGTAAAAGTCTAAACTTATGTGATTGAGAGGGGGTGTTGTTTGTACTTGTTTTTTATATACTTGTAATTTTATGTTATAGCAATCACATATCAGTTTTTTAAATATGTCAGACATTTTGTGAAAATTATTTTATTCATTTTCTGAACTTTGTATCGAACACAATTATAAGTATATAAATTTCATTGCGATTTTATATAATTACAAAAGTTTCAAATAAGCGGAATTTCCCAAAACTCGTTACAGTATTATAGCTTCTTTTGTTTAAATAATTAAGATATACGAACATTTGGGGAATCCAATAGCGTAAAAGTAATTTTTCTCACGGACTTTATTGCTTTAATGTAATAAATATAGTTTAAAAAAACACCTTTTTAAATAATATCAAACTAGAAAGTTAAAAATAATTTTCAAAATAAGTTTAAAACAATAATGAACGAAAAATACTAGTGTTATTGTGAAAAAAGCGTCGGGCGTTCTAGTAGGAAAAATATGGCACAAAGCGACTGACGAGTGACCGTGAATTTGTTCGGTGATAATACTAGAAAGACGATGAAGAAACAGAAAGACTGGGAAGATAGATTTTTATTCTAGAAACTAGTTCATCTTTTGAAGGGCCAGGTCCTGTTGCCATTATCGTGCAATTGTCGCTTCAGCTGTATCACTCCCAATAGCTGAAGTCTTAGCCTGGAAAGCGCAGGGCAAGAGGACAGAACGTGTTCGAGCGTTTCCTCCTCCATCCCGCACTTCCTACATCTGTTATCACTGTCCAAGCCTAATTTGAAGGCATGTGACATCAGAAGGCAGTGTCCAGTCAGAATACCCGTCATGAGTCTACAGTCCTCTCTTTTTAATGATAGCAGCAACTTTGTTAGTCTGAGGTTGTAAGACCTGCACATAATCTTCGACGCTTTACAGCCCCGCGCTTGAACCCACGCCTTTCCTGTTGGTCGATCATGTACACCTCTCGCCTTCGCTTAATTTCGCCCAGTCTAATTGGGACGTTTACGGAGCAAACTTCAAGGGATGCGCCCTTTTTAGCTAGTTCATCCGCTTTTTTCATTCCTATCTATTCCCATATACCCTGGGACCCAATATAGATGTATGCTTCTCCCTGTTCCGCTTCTCTCCAGGGACTGCTTACACTCTAACACGCATTTAGATGCTGTGGTATGCGAGATTATTGCCTTAATTGCTGCTTGACTGTCAATATAAAAGTTAACACGATTGCAGCTTGGGCTATTTTCTTCCAGGGTTTCTACTGCTTTGGTTACGGCTACTATTTCCGCTTGGAAAACGCTACAGTAATCCGGCAGTTTGTAGGATCTGTTTATTTCCGGATCAGCACAGTAAACCGCAGACCCTACTCCTTCCACTACTTTGGAACCATCTGTGTACACATGTAGCGCCTCGTCCGCCATTTGAGCACCATTGTGCCAACCGTCCACCTCTATTGTGGTCTTAAAATAGGGAATCAGGTAGTCTGTTCGTCTTGGGCTGCTAAAAAACTGAACAAATTTTTATTTAAGAATAATTAGTTATTGATTGTAGCCTCCAAAGCACAACAAAATACTCAATTTTTTTCTGCTGACGCCAGCTTGTATCAATTCAAATTACATCTGAAGTAATATAAAAAAATTTGTTTACTTTGCTCATTTCCTTCTGCTGAATTTGTTTTCGAATATAAGTGTGGATTTTAAAAAAAATGTTCATGCTGACAAAAAGTTAATTGGTAGTAAAGCAAAAAACTTATAAATTTTACTATTTTTCAGTAAGTAATTCAAACCCATTCTGGAATAACCAGGTGAAGTAAGCCGTCAATTGTCTTGCTCAAAATTCTTCTTTGTTCTGTCATTCGTCTATCTGAAAATTTTTCACCAATGTCCCCGCAAAAGTGTTGCTTTGTGCATTTTTCAGAAGTAAAACATGCCACTTTTAGTGCTTTTTTCACATAAACTACATATTGTGTGAATATCGATGTACCTTTACTGAATTTAATTACAGAGATTCATCATTTGGATATATTTGACGTTGGCTTCCATAAGTAAGGCCGTGCTAAACGAATACGTCCATATTTTTTGATGTTTCCATAATATATGTTTAATTTGTTCCTAAAAAATTGATACAGGTCTTTGGTAAAAAAATGCAACCTCACTGTTGCTGTTTTGCCCTAAAAATCAGACGACTAAGATTAGACTAATGTTACACTTAAGGATTGTAATTTAGAATATATGAATCCGGCTCGCTTCGGGTCAGCATATTGTGGTTCTAGGCCGACTGCCGCTGGTCTAGTCTATCCCCTGACATATTTTGGTAAATAATAACTTGGTAACATTAGTAACACATCATGAATTCAACTGTCAAGAGTTTTTGGGAGATCTTCCAAGTTTTTATTATATGCTAGATGGGACTTCCGACTCTCAACGACAAATCAAGAGAGCATATGAACATTTCAATGAACCTTTAGGGATGGAAACACATTTAAGAGTATAACGATTACTTCTAAAAGCCCCGTCACATAAGTAGTTTTTCATAGAGATGCGTTTAACTCAATCTTATGCATTATGAGTAGATTACATCTTTACGGAGAACGGTGGATTGAGTGATATTGGCGCCATCTGACATGAAAAAGTAACCAACTTGCAACTTTTGTTGCAAGCAAAGAATAATAAGAAGCATTTGACATTTGCTTTGGCTAAGGATGCTGGCACATCTCGCAAGTGAAATTATTTTTCCCTCTCGTTGGTAACTTTTCTAACATTTTTCACAGTTAAAAACTTCAATGTAATAGATGAGTAGGACACAAAATATGCTAAAAAGTATATTTCTTGTATAGTGAAAATGTTTATAACAGTGATTCGCAAAATTTTGTATGTGAATGGCCAAGACGAAATAAACTTCAATTGCCAAGTCTGAAGTTCCTTCATATTTACAAACGCAACAACGCAGCGTGATTGTGGCGATGTTACTGGAATGCATAAGATTGCGTTCAACGCATCTACATCTATGAAAAACTTCATTGTGTATCGGCCATGAGTGTGACTGTAAAACTTTTCACCAACCCGAAACCAGTATAAGTTCCGCAAAAGGCATAAACGTTCAACTAAATACAGTTATATATGAATAACACATATTTCTTTTATGTCCAGTTTTTCAATGAAAGTTTCACCTGTAGTTGAAGTTGAGGTCAGTTTACTTTTTCCGCATCCATTCAACTGCTAATCACAGTTGGCCAGGAAAAGTAATGTAAACTCGCTTTGGTCCTTTGTATTGCCTTTTGCATTGGCGTTAGGTGGTACTGAAATGCCGAAAACAGCAGTTTCTGTAATGGCTTTCGTAGCAAGGTATTTATTTTTCTACTCCTATTTTTTCAAAGCGGGTAAAAATCTTACCAGGCATGCTTAACGAACGAAACGATATCATTTCGTTACGATAATCAACGCTAATAAACGAAACGAAGTCACTTCGTTTCGTTTATTAACGTTAAGAACGTCAAATTAACGTTAACGAAATGATATCGTTTCGTTCGTTAAGCATGCCTGAATCTTACCCTCTTCTGACCGTCAAAAATGCATCCCTATAGTTTCAGATAGCGTAAATCTTCTGTCTTTTTTTATTTACTTCATCTGGCAATTCCACCATGATTCAAACCCTGGCATAAACGCTATTAAAGTCGTCAAAGATATTGCAGAAAGAGAGATCCCTTTAGTTAAGCATTAGTTAGACAAGAAAAACTAAAGCAGTATTGGCTGCGTGTAGTCGAATATCAATGAACAGTTTCATAACCCTGCCAACCAAAATTGCGTAAAAAACTGGATAATGCACGAGTAAAAAAGTGGCTAAAAAGTGGATAATTTTGTATAGGCAGTGTGCGGATTTTATCCATGGTAAAATGGGATATTTCGTATACGTGTGAGCTGCTAGTCGGCAACTATTGCACACTTATAGGTGCTAATGACACCTTTTAACGTCAATGTGTAGGGTTGCCAGCCCGTCCTTTAAAATATCCCAAAATTCCACATGCGGTATGAAAAATACTCCAAATGATATAAAACAGAAAAAAATTAACTGAAACGAAAAAATACGAAACCATATGAAATTAAACGAAATGGAATGAAATGAAATTAAATTTAGGAAATCAAACAAAATTTCATGAAACGGAATAAAATTAAATTAAATTAAATGGAATGCAATGAAAACAAATTTAGGAAACTAAATTAAATTAAACGAAAAATATAAAACTATATGAAATAAAATGCAATGAAATAAAAAATGGAATGGTATGGAAATGAATCGAAAGAATATGAGAGTACATGACAAGAAACGGAATTAAATGAAATGAGATAGAAAAAAAGAAATGATATTGAAATGAAAAACAATGATAAAGATCTATATGAAATGAAACAAAATAAAATGGAATATGAGGTGAAATGAAATTAAATAAAATGAAATAGGATTAAACGAAATTACACAGAACGAAATAAAATGGAATGAACTAAAATATAATTTAATAAAATGACATGGAATGAAATGGAAGGAAACGGAATGAAATCAAGCGAAATAAAATAAAATTCAATTAAATGGAATCAAATAGAATGAAGTGAGATGAATCAAAATAAAATGAAATGGAAAGAAGTGAAATGAAACAGAAAAAAATTTACTGAAACGAAAGAATATGAAACTGTATGAAATTAAACGTAATGAAATGATATGGAAAAGAAACCAAAATGAAACTATGAAATGAAACGGAATGATATAAAATTAAATGAAAAAAAAAAGTATAAATCATATGGAAGTGAAAAGAAATAAAACGAAATGATATTACGCTATATGAAATGCAACTGAATAAAATAGAATATTATGGAGTAAAACGAAATGAAATGAAAGAAATTAGTTGAAATCAAATAATATAAAATGAAATGACATGGAATAATGAAATCAAACGAAATGAAACGAAATAAAATGAAATAAAGTTCAATTAAATGGAATGTAATGAATTAAAATAGAACAAAACCAAGGAAAATGCTATGTAGTAAATGAAATGAAGAATGAAATTATATGGAATGAAATTAAGGAAAGTGAAATGGAACAACGCGAAACGATACTGAAATGACATGAATCGAAAGAAATTAAACGAAACGAAATGGAGCAAAATGAAACGGAATGAAATGAAATAAAACTAGATGATTAAAAAATATAATGAAATGAAATGCAACAAAATTAAATTAAATAAAAAAAAAGGAGTAATGAAAGGAAGCGAAACAAGATTCAATGAAATTAATATAGAAATTAAATGAAATGAATTGAATAAAACGAACGAAATAGAAATTTTATAAAACAAAACAAAAATAAAATATTATAACATAAAATGTAATTGAATGGTATAAAATTATAATGAAACAAAAAAAACTTAAAAAATAAATAAAATGGAACGAAAAGAAATGAAATGAAGCATAATGGAATGAAATATTATGAAACAAAATGAAATGGAAATCAATGAAACGATATGAAATACAATGAAATTAAAAAAATAAAATGAAAGTAAACGGAATGAAATTAAACGAATGAAATGAAACGAAATAAAATGAAACGAAAATAAATAAAACAGAATGAAATAAAATGAAAAGATATGAAATAAGGTAAAAACTAAATAAAGTAAACACGAAATGGAATAAAATGGAAGGGAATGAAATGAAACGCAATGTCATGAAATGAAACGAAATAAAATGACATGAAATGGAATAAAATAAAACCAAATCAAATGGAATAAATTGAAATGAAACGAAATAATAGGTATAAAATTAAATAGCATGCATTACATATTTGAAGCTTCTGAGTCCACCCATATTCCGGAATCCTTTCGTACAAAGATGGGCCAAAGTCCTATTATGAATAAAGAAGGAATTTGAATATATATATATATACATATGGGGTATTCCATCCCATTTCGACCAATTTTGAACCCGACCCCTTTAGAATTGGCTGAAAGTTCTTCTTCTTTTTCTAGCTTACGAAAGACGTTTTTCAGAAGTTTTTCAAATTTTTTCATCCAACTCAAAAAAAGTTATGAATTTTTAAAAAAACACCGTTTTTGTTTTCAAAATGCTATAACTTTTTCAAAAATTGAAAAACTGAAAAATTACAAAAAAAAAAACCTTAAAAATTTTTTTGAATTTGTTCCGAAAAGTACATTTAAAAACAAATTAAAAAAAAAAAAAACCCAAACGGTCAATTTTTGAAAAAGTGATAGCAATTTGAAAACAAAAACGGTGTTTTTTTTTAAAATTCATAACTTTTTTGAGTTGAATGAAAAAATTTGAAAATCTTCTGAAAAACGTCTTTCGTAAGCTAGAAAAAGAAGAAAAACTTTCAGCCAATTCTAAAGGGGTCGGGTTCAAAATTTGTCGAAATGGGATGGAATACCCCATATATATTATATAGATGCATTGTCACTAGTCAATACCCAAGCCAGCATTTTTTGAAAATTTTGATCAAAAAATATTCAAATATCATACCCCAAGATGATTAAAAACGTTCAAATTTAAAAGCATTTTCTGTTTGAAAATTAACGTATCGTCGGGAGCAAAATGTACCATAAACGTGATTATTCTTGAATAATCATTTATGATTCATATTTCGAAGCGCTTTTTATTCATATTTGATATCATTGGAAAATTGAGCTTTAATTGTTTTAGAGTAATATTTGACTGCTTTTCACAGTCATTTTCTGATCATATTCGTGAACATATTTCAATCGTTTTGGTTAAGATTTTTGAATCATTTTTGAATGCGATTATGATGCATTAATTTTTCATATCTCATTCCAAATAGATACTACATAATAATCTTATTTTATTAGGGGAAGAAATCATGCGGAAGTGAGCTATTTGAACCACAGGTCACTCGCAAACAAACTTGACCTATATACACCTGCGACTACAACATCCAGCATCAGGTATGATCGTCAATATCTTAAAATACGATACGGCACGGGATGTTGAAGACATATCCAGGTACATATGTCAAAAGAGTTTCACTTACCTGGTCGAATAGCTCACAACTTTTGTATTGTCCAGCTATTATGTATTTTCTGGGAAGCCGAAGGTGGAGAAATGGTTGGGGAAATCTTCGGGCACGAGCAGCATTTGCATTACATTGTCTTGAAGAATGTCTTAATAATAAAAATTTTATATATGTACATATTTTTTCAGAACTTCATGATTGAAAAAATGTGTGTATGTGAAAAAAAATAAGATTTTCAATGAAAAGTAAAGTTTTAACAAGTATAAAACTCATTACTCAGTCAACAAATATAGTCAGAAAACATTCAGAAAGCTGATTGAAAAATTATTATAAATTTTTGATCACCTAAAGTAATCACATTTGATTCAAATATTATTCCAAAATGTGATTGAAAAACTATATTCAGTTTTTGATCATCAAAGGTAAAGCATATATGACACTACTTTATTTTTGCTTAGATTCCAAACTAAAAAAACTGACGAAACTATCGGAACTTCAAAACACAAAAACAAATTCTATCATGAAAAAGCGAGACCACTATTCCCCCAAAATTAGTGAGTTTGACATGTTTTTGTTTATGTTTTACATTTTATTTTTACATTAACACTTTTAACAATTAAAACAATACAAATAACACGCGAAAATTATTTCGGTCTCTGATGGTTCACTTTTTTCACAAGAAAGTTGATTTGAGTTGTGTTTTATGCACCAAATTTTCAAACTAAAAACAAAATTTTTATGTGTCAGAAAAAAATAAAGAAAAAACGGCCGAATGTCAAAAAAACCTATCGAAATACAAACTGGCTCGTTTGTTTTTAATGAACTAGATTGTATTTTCCTTGTATTTCTTTAGTTTTTTTCAAATATAGTTTACACACTTACACCAGTACTGAAGCCGTATTAGGAGGGAGTGCGACAAAAAATTGAAGATAAAATACAAGAAAAAATACACGAAAATAAAGTAGTGTCATATAGGTATTATTATTAAACGGTTTTATTTAGCTTGAGTTGACAGGCCGGCCGTTGTGAACGAATCTTGTAATTGAAATTTAAGTAACTTCCCGATAAGCTACACGCTTGAAACTTGGAATATAGTTCAGAACCCGATGACAATGCAATAATAAGAAAAAAATCGCCGCTAGGTGGCGCAAGGATCGAGATATTCGCAAAATTCGCATTTGTGGTCCGATTTGGCTCATATTTGGAACACATAATACATGCAAGAATAGAAATCGACCTGTGAAATAAAATCGCCGCTAGGTGGCGCATGGATCGAGATATTCGCAAAATTCGCATTTGTGGTCCGATTTGGCTCATATTTGGAACACATAATACATGCAAGAATAGAAATCGACATGTGAAAAAAATCGCCGCTAGGTGGCGCATGGATCGAGATATTCACAAAAATCGTATTTGTGGTCCGATTTGGCTCATATTTGGAACACATAATACATGCAAGAATAGAAATCGACCTGTGAAAAAAAATCGCCGCTAGGTGGCGCAAGGATCGAGATATTCGCAAAATTCGCATTTGTGGTCCGATTTGTCTCATATTTGGAACACATAATACATGCAAGAATAGAAATCGACCTGTGAAATAAAATCGCCGCTAGGTGGCGCATGGATCGATATATTCGCAAAATTCGCATTTGTGGTCCGATTTGGCTCATATTTGAAACACATAATACATGCAAGAATAGAAATCGACATGTGAAAAAAATCGCCGCTAGGTGGCGCATGGATCGAGGTATTCACAAAAATCGCGTTTGTGGACCGATTTGATTTGGTCCATATTTGGAACACATAATACATACCTGAATAGAAAGCGACCTATGATGCCCGATTTGGCTCATATTTGGAACAAATATTGCATACAGTCCAGTAGAAGTGACATCAAAATATTTTGGAGTTGGAGAAGGGACAAGCATACGTGGCGCAGTCGAGTAAAGTCTTTGGAAGGATTATGTATTGAGGACTTAGGTTGTAACAAAATGTCAGGAAAGAGTCCTTGTAATAATGAGTCACTAAATGAACTAAATAACAGGCAATTAAATAAAGACTAAAAACTTGAAAATAAAATAATTAAAAAAAAAATGTTTAAGTTAAACGGTTTTATTGAAAACAATACTTAGATGAAATAATAATTATACGAAAAGAAAATAATTAGGTAGGTCCTAGGTACTAGTCATCACACTCCTTATCAATCTAGGGCGTTGATCAGACAATTAAATAAAAGCGTTGGACGCGTCATATTTCTATTGATAGTCATAAGTAAAACCAACTGAACCTTAATCAGGTTATGCTACGCCTCACATTTTTAGAAATTTCACGCGACAACGCTTTTATTTAATTGTCTGATCAATGCCCTAGATTGATAAGGAGTGTGATGACTAGTACCTAGGACCTACCTAATTATTTTCTAGTTTTTCGCTTTTATTTAATTGTCTGATCAACGCCCTAGATTGATAAGGAGTGTGATGACTAGTACCTAGGACCTACCTAATTATTTTCTAGTTTTTCGTATTATTATTATTTCATCTAAGTATTGTTTTCAATAAAACCGTTTAACTTAAACATTTTTTTTTTAATTATTTTTTTTATATTTCTACTTCTAGAGCAGTACGTTTTTGACACTCAACGAGAAATTTACAAAAACAAAAAATACTTGAGTTGCGTGTGTTTGTTTGTATGTATGTCACCCTGCCGCCACGATGTTGTTATTTTGGTTTATCTGCACATTCGTTTCATTCGCTGGTTCACAATTGTGACCTTTTTAGGTCGACTGTTGCTTAAGCGATTTCATCCCAAAGCGCTTAGCCAATTGAACTAGCTTACTTTGTGTTGTTGCTTTCAATGCAATTCGCTAATCTATCTAGCGTTTTATTTCCACTACCTTGCAAAAAAGTGGCTTATATTAGTAATTTTAGTTACTTATAGTAAATATATGAAATAAATTATAATTCATAAAAGAAAACTGTATCATAATAAAAAAGTTTTGTTATACTCAGTTGAGCAGAGCTCACAGAGTATATTAACTTTGATTGGATAACGGTTGGTTGTACAGGTATAAAGGAATCGAGATAGATATAGACTTCCATATATCAAAATCATCAGTATCGAAAAAAAATTTGATTGAGCCCTGTCCGTCCGTCCGTCTGTCCGTTAACACGATAACTTAAGTAAATTATGAGGTATCTTGATGAAATTTGGTATGTAGATTCCTGGGCACTCATCTCAGATCGCTATTTAAAATGAACGATATCGGACTATAACCACGCCCACTTTTTCGATATCGAAAATTTCGAAAAACCGAAAAAATGCGATAATTCATTGCCACAGGCGGTTAAAGCGATGAAACTTGGTAGATGGGTTGACGTTATGACGCAGAATAGAAAATTAGTAAGATTTTGGACAATGGGCGTGGCACCGCCCACTTTTACAAGAAGGTAATTTAAAAGTTTTGCAAGCTGTAATTTGGCAGTCGTTGAAGATATCATGATGAAATTTGGCAGGAACGTTACTACTATTACTATATATGTGCTAAATAAAAATTAGCAAAATTGGATGAAGAACACGCCCACTTTTTAAAAAAATTTTTTTTTAAATTCAAATTTTAACAAAAAATTTAATATCTTTACTGTATATAAGTAAATTAAGTCAAAATTCAACTCCAGTAATGATATGATGCAACAAAATACGAAAATAAAAGAAAATTTCAAAATGGGCGTGGCTCCGCCCATTTTCATTTAGTTTGTCTAGAATACTTTTAATGCCATAAGTCGAACAAAAATTTACCAATCCTTCTCAAATTTGGTAGGGGCATAGATTCTATGACGGTAACTGTTCTCTGTGAAAATGGGCGAAATCGGTGGAAGCCACGCCCAGTTTTTATACACAGTCCACCGTCTGTCCTTCCGCTCGGCCGTTAACACAATAACTTGAGCAAAAACCGATATATCTTTACTAAACTTAGCCGACGTACTTATCTGAACTCCGACCATAACCACGCCCACTTTATCGATATCGAAAATTACGAAAAATGAAAACAAATGCCATAATTCTATACCAAATACGAAAAAAGGGATGAAACATGGTAACTGGATTGGTTTATTGACGCAAAATATAACTTTGGAAATAACTTTGTAAAATGGGTGTGACACCTACCATATTAAGTAGAAGAAAATGAAAAAGTTCTACAAGCCGAAATCAACAGCCCTTGGAATCTTGGCAGGAATACTGTTAGTGGTATTGCATATATAAATAAATTAGCAGTACCCGACAGATGATTTTCTGGATCACCTGGTCCACATTTTGGTCGATATCGCGAGAACGCCTTCACATATACATCTAAGGGCCACTCGCTTTTAAAACCCTCATTAATACCTTTAATTTGATATCCATATCGTACAAACACATTCTAGAGTCACCCCTGGCCCACCCTAATGGCGATATCTCGAAAAGGCGTCCACCTATAGACCTAATGCCCGCTCCCTCTTAAAATGCTCAGTAACACCTTTCGTTTGATACCCATATCGTACAAACATTCTAGAGTCACCCCTGGCCCACCCTAATGGCGATATCTCGAAAAGGCGTCCACCTATAGACCTAATGTCCACTCCCTCTTAAAATGCTCAGTAACACCTTTCGTTTGATACCCATATCGTACAAACATTCTAGAGTCACCCCTGGCCCACCCTAATGGCGATATCTCGAAAAGGCGTCCACCTATAGACCTAATGCCCACTCCCTCTTAAAATGCTCAGTAATACCTTACGTTTGATACCCATATCGTACAAACATTCTAGCGTCACCCCTGACCCACCCTAATGGCGATATCTCGAAAAGGCGTCCACCTATAGACCTAATGCCCACTCCCTCTTAAAATGCTCAGTAACACCTTTCGTTTGATACCCATATCGTACAAACATTCTAGAGTCACCCTTGGTCCACCTTTATGGCGATATCTCGAAAAGGCGTCCACCTATAGAACTAAGGATTACTCCCTTTTAAAATACTCATTACCACCTTTCATTTGATACCCATATCGTACAAACACATTCTAGAGTCACCCTGGCCCACCCTAATGGCGATATCTCTAAAAGGCGTCCACCTATAGACCTAATGCCCACTCCCTCTTAAAATGTTCAGTAACACCTTTCGTTTGATACCCATATCGTACAAACATTCTAGAGTCACCCTTGGTCCACCTTTATGGCGATATCTCGAAAAGTCGTCCACCTATAGAACTAAGGATTACTCCCTTTTAAAATACTCATTACCACCTTTCATTTGATACCCATATCATACAAACACATTCTAGAGTCACCCCTGGCCCACCCTAATGGCGACATTTCGAAAAGGCGTCCACCTATAGACCTAATGCCCACTCCCTCTTAAAATGCTCAGTAACACTTTTCGTTTGATACCCATATCGTACAAACATTCTAGAGTCACCCCTGGCCCACCCTAATGGCGATATCTCGAAAAGGCGTCCACCTATAGACCTAATGCCCACTCCCTCTTAAAATGCTCAGTAACACCTTTCCTTTGATTCCCATATCGTACAAACACATTCTAGAGACACCCCTGGTCCACCTTTATGGCGATATCTCGAAACGGCGTCCACCTATGGAAATAAGGATCACTCCTTTTCAAAATACTCATTAACAGCTTTCATTTGATACCCATATCGTACAATAATATTCTAGAGTCACCCCTGGTCCACCTTTATGGCGATTTCTCGAAAAGGCGTTCACCTATAGAACTAAAGCCCATTCCCTTTTAAAATACTCATTACCACCTTTCATTTGATACCCATATCGTACAAGCACATTCTAGAGTCACCCCTGGTCCACCTTAATGGCGATATCTCGAAAAGGCGTCCACCGATAGACCTAAGGCCCACTCCCTCTTAAAATGCTCAGTAACACCTTTCATTTGATACCCATATCGTACAAACAAATTCTAGAATCAGCCCTGGTCCACCTTTATGGCGATGTCCCTAAATGGCGTCCATCCATAGAACTATGGCCTACTCTCTCTTAAAATACTCTTTAATACCTTCCATTTGATACACATGTCATACAACCACATTCCAGGGTTACCCTAGGTTCATTTTCCTATATGGTGATTTTCCTTATTTTGTCTCCATAGCTCTCAACTGAGTATGTAATGTTCGGTTACACCCGAACTTAGCCTTCCTTACTTGTTTTTTTTTACAACGCAACTTTAGTTTCAATTTACCTTGTTTAAGGAGATTTCGAGAATATCCTTCTATATAAAGTTGTATTGTTCTTCATATGTGGCTAGACGCCATGCTTTTTTATCCAATTATGATAAATCTTTTAGTTTTTAAATGTTTTTAATTTACTTTTTCTCATTTCGATTCCCGCACTATCCGCCATTTTTTCTCAACCACATGAATAGCGTCATTTTATAGCACGCGGTTGAGTTGTGAGGAAAAACGAACTTGACGCGACGACGTTACAAAACGAAGTGATAAAAAAGTTTCGTTGGTCAAAATAATAGGTGTATGAAACTTTTCTTAGAAATCAAATTAAACCATTCAATTATAATTCCTTACTCCATTCTTTTTAAAATCCCTCTTTGTTTTGAAATGAAAAGGATGCCTAGAAGTATTTTTTGTACTGTTATCTTGGTGATAACTCCATCTGAGTGGGGTGTTTTTCTCCGCATATGGCATTATACAGTTTTGCAAAATATCCCTGTACTCCTCATGGATGCCGGTTTTAAGAATCTTGAGAGGCATGGCAGAACACTGAGAAACAAGTTGATTTAAAGGAAATGTGTCTCCAATTTCGTCGTGTTTGTAGGGAGAGTGAAAGTAGGACGGGTAGGGAGAAGGTGAGGGATAGAGAGAGGGAAAATGAGATGGGTAGGAAGATAGAGAGGGTGGTAGTGAGGGTGAGAGAGAGGGCGAGGGAAAGAAAAGGGCTAAAAAAGCGATAGTTACACGTAGGCCCGGTTTCACCAACTCTTAGCTTAGTTAAGTCATATTTTTTAATTTTTCTGTTTCACCACCAATGCTTAGCTAAGTCGCAAATTAGCCTACCTGCCAGCTGGCTTATTCTCGACTTTCAACAGTGTTGCTGTAGTACAAATTTTGAGTCGAATTAAATGGCAGTATTGATACATACTTATTTCATTATGCAAATATGCAACCCCGCTATTGTATGAATTCACTGGGTGGTGTGTGATTAAAACGTAGCTAAAAATACTACTATGAATAAAACAGCTGATAGGGTTTTTGTATGTCAAATGGGTTTAGTGGCTAAGTTGGTGAAACCGAAAAAAAACTTAGCCACAAATCTGGGCTAACTTAAGTTGCAACTAAGTTTTAGCCTAATTCGAGTTGGTCAAATCGGCCCATAGTCTCCAGTTTTTTAACATTGGGCACATCCATATTAGACTTGACAATGGTCTTTATTTTAGATCATATTGCTTTTACTGGGTTCAACATTGCGGAATATTGTCCCAAATGCAGTACACTTGCTAGTCCATTGAAATATTCACTTACAGCAGCTTCAACGATATTTATAATAATTTTTTTGCATACATACATACATACATATGTCTTTACATTCTTATATGGTATTGCGTGGTTTTATTTAAATTTTTTACAATGAATGTGGAACGTATAAAAAATACAGAAAGAAGTTACCTTTAAAAAAAAATAACTGGTGAAAGAATTGCTTCTATTAAAAAAAATACCTGTCGCAATTTAACTCCGAGGTAATTTAGGCCGAGCTTTTCCAATTTGCTTCGTGCTCTATTTTTAATTTTTCTAACAAATTGACAAACGGTTACTGAGAAGCTTTTTTTCGGAAGAAGTACACTCGGAGTGTTCCCCAAACCCCTTCCGAGGGGCGACTCCGCTTAGAAAAACATTTTTTTTTTTTTTATTGAAAATTCTTTTTTCACAATTTTCTATGTTGCTTTGCTTGGGGCTTGAACCCAGAACCTTCGGTGTGGTAGGCGAAACACGATATCACTACACCACAGCGCACGTCTGGCTTCTATGCATGCATCATAAAATTTAAAAATTCTAATTTTCTGAATTTTAATTATAAGCTTCTGAATATCAATTGAAACATTCTTATTGATATATATTTACAAACGGCGATGGTTACTAGGACATGTTTCTGAATTTCACTTCTTTAACACTCAGCCATATGAATGCCACGCTGCTCGCTTTGCAATTGGTCTCTAAGAATTGCCTTTTTTATTCACTATTAGGTGCATACACTCTGTATTTTGTTTAATCCTAAATGTGTGGAATGTAAGTAACGGCATAAACTAATCGAGATAGATATAGACTTCTATATATCAAAATGATCTGGGCGAAAAAAGAAATTAATTTAGCCATGTCCATCCGTCCGTCTGTCCGTAAACACGATAACTTGAGTAAATTTTGAGGTATCTTAATGAAATTTGGTATGTAAGTCCCCGGGCACTCATCTCAGATCGCTTTTTTAAATGAACGAAATCGGACTATAACCACGCCCACTTTTTCGATATCGAAAATTTCGGAAAACCGAAAAAGTGCGATAATTCATTACCAAAGACGGATAAAGCGATGAAACTTGGTAGGTGGGTTGACCTTATGACGCAGAATAGAAAATTAGTAAAATTGTGGACAATGGGCGTGATACCGCCCACTTTTCAAAGAAGGTAATTTAAAAGTTTTGCAAGCTGTAATTTGGCAGCTGAGTAAGTAATGTTCGGTTACACCCGAACTTAGCTTTCCTTACTTGTTCGCCCTTAAGTTTGATCCAATTGATATATTGGCTTGAAATTCGATGCACTGCTTTCTGTTGAAACCAGCTGGATTCTGTATGTGAAAAAATCGGGTGATTTGGATGAGCCGTTCCATAGTTATAGGGCCGGACTTTTATTCTGTCCTTAAAAAATAAAAGTCCAGATTTAATAATTTCTCTCGGACTGAATAATTAAACGAATCCGGAAAGATTTTTTTCTGAAGGATTTTAATATGAAAGGAATAACTTTGGGTCGCTGTCTGAATATGAATTGTAACCTTCTGAATATGTATTTTTACTTTCTGAACATAAATTGTAAGTTTTTTAATATTAAATTAAAATGTTGATTATTTGTTGTAACTTTCTGAATATAAATAGAAAAAGGTGTAGACAGAATCGTATATGCTATATTAAGAGCAGGCTGATTCCCCCTCAATTAGGCCACGTCCCACCAATTGGTTGGATAAATAAAAAGGGGCAAGACGCAAATTGGAAGAGATACTCGTTCTACAATCTGTTCGGAGGCTATCGCGCCTTGCATTTAATTATTTTATTTAAATTGAAATTCCACTGTGGGGACACGTGCTCCGACCAAATTTTGCATAAGAGAGATCGCCAAAATCAAAACATTGCCATCTCCAATACTTACTTAGTATTTTCTGAGTATAAATTGACACATTAGTCTACTGAACTCTTTTAAATGTTATGTTATCCACTGCTGTGTTTATATTTTTTACAGCTGATCCAATAGGAAAAGCATCCAGCCGCTTAGCGCAGTTAAGCGAGGCAGAACTATTGAGCATGGTTCCAGATGGTATGATGGATAGCACTCATATACCAAAAATCACAGAAACTAAACAACGTTTTGAGGAGCCACCACCACCTGGCGTTTAAACAATATAAATACAACATGCCACCGCGCATGTTCAGGAATTGTTATTTTTAAATTGTAAATGTACACTTATTCAAGTTATCACATAAGTATAGTTATTAGAATATATGGGTTATCAAATTGGTATGTCAGCCGCTCATTGGATATTTCTGAAATTCACTTTAGTCTCAATTTGGCAACATTTGTCCTTAAATTTTAAAGCTCATTAGTTGTTATTTTGCTAAGCAAAATTAATAAATGTGCGAAAAACATAATGGAGTTGTTAAATATGACCTTAGGTCCAATTTTGCATACGGTAAATGCTCCTCTTAGCATAGTTTTAGAGTTCTCGTTAAAGATTTATATAAAAAGTATTGGTCACAAAATGTCCAAAATCCAGGCACTTTAAATATGTATATGTATGACACAAGGTAAATATTTAACATTTTATAGGTATGTTCTATCTATATATCTAAAATATGCTCTAACACAGATATATATGGCCCCTATTTGAGACAGATTCGATCTTCGCCTGTGGTCGAAAGAGCTGATCAAACGAAATTTCGTTGTCTATTTCTGGCTAATTCCAGTAAAGAATGCGGTTTGACGATTCGTTAGATGAAGAGGAAAGCTTACTGGAATTAGCCACAAGTTGAAAACAGTTGGGGGATGCTTCCAATACTTTGGAAATTATTTTCATCGTGTTAGTGTACCTTTCTGAACAAGTTGTGAAATGTGTTAAAAGTATAAATTTTGCTTATAGATTTATTCAAAACTTCAGACTGTCCATAGAAGCGTTTGCTGTCCTGTTCAGAGCCAGTCTCTTCCAAAAATGTTAAAATTGGCAACAGTTCCCAGATTTTGAGCTCAGTGATCCTATCAACTGGGAATTTTCAACGACAATGCACTTGGGAGGATTTTGTTCCATTATTGAAAACAGTCTTTCCAGTTGGATCCTTGTACTTACGACCTCGAACCCATATAAAAATAATACAAATATCTTAAAACTACTATTAGGCAGTAAAAAGAGTAGAAGATAAACAAATAGCCTAAATTTTCTTCCAATTTTCTTTCAATTCGCTACAGCGTCGACAACAAACTTCTAATTCACTTCAAAATTAGATACACAACAAAAATTTCGACAACGATGAGTCATAAAACGAATTTGACATTCGATGTTCGAGAGTCAGCGAAGATCGAAAGATGATCATAAAAAGGGCCTATATGTACTTATGTAAATGTATATTAAAACAATGTTTGTGGAATGTAAATAAAGTAAATACAAAAGCTCAAAAAACTCTAATAACTTGTTTTAGATGAAAAATGTAAGTGCATTTAGGTACTAATCTTTAGACTTTCCGTACAACAAAATGTATCCACCATCACCAATAATTGGCTTAGGGAAGGTTTTTCAGTTCCAGTTTAAACTTAAGTTAAAGTTGACTTAAGTTTAACTTTGCCACTTTTTTCGATAACATAAGAAGAGACAGGGTTAAATCTAGTCCACTTTACCGGGGTTTAACTCGCACTGAAAAATCAAACCTTAAACGCAAATGCCACTAGTTTTTAAACTGCAGTTACCCTGTAGCAGAATCAAGTACAATTGCTATTACCATTCCAAATTCTCAGTAATTAAAAATACCAATTACCAAGTATAAGTCCATTTTATTAAAATAAATACAAGGCGCGATAACCTTTGAAGAGATTTTAGACCCAGCTGGCGGGACGCGACCTAAATGTTTCACACCGACTCCGAACGGCATCTGCAAGGCAGATGAGTTTTCACTAAAAAGATGTTCATGGCAGAAATGCACTCAGAGTGTTTGCCAAATAACTACCGAGGGACGATTCCGCTTAGAAAAACTTGAAAAAACTTGCTTCTAAATTTTTAATGCTCCTTTGGCCGGAACATGATTCCAGGATCTTCAGTGTGGTAGGCGGAGCACGCTGGCCCCACACCACGGCCACTTTTGTTGCTGTAGTGATAAGGACACTCTCCGGAAAACTTGAGGAGTGTTATCGATGTTGATGGTGCCTTGCCAGATGCAGATCCCGTACGTTCCGGTAACAAGCACCATTAAGGACTAGCCCGATCATCTCTGGAACGATTTGGTATGACCACCTGAAACCTTCTAAGTCATATCGCCCTCCCACCCCCTAAATCCATGAGGAACTTGGGGTCGCCAGACCTTCGGCTGTTGAAGAAACGGCATTCGCCACGGGTAGGTGAGGTTGGCGGCGGCCGCCGTACATTTTATTGGTACTTGATATTCGATAAACGCATTTTCATTTTTTATTCCAATTACAATTATTTGATATAATAAAATCTTATTCCTCTTTAAATGACAAGAACTGTACACCATATTACCGCCATATTCATAAATTTTTTTGTTAACGGTAGCCATGATTCAATTACTGGACCTACGTGACTTAAACAGTATCTGCAAGGTAGATAAATCTTCGTCGAGGAGTTAAGTGTGCGAAAAATCGAGCTCTAATATTATTAAATCTTTCCCAGTTACGGTCGCGACACTATTTCATTTCAAGTTTAGATATTTACCGTGAGACGTACATTCTTCAAGAGATCATGAGACTTGTTCCAAGTTATGGAAAAAGTTTGTCAAATTCATCGCAGCTTGATTTGATGTTTGTGAAAGAAGGGCGATTTCATTTAAAATCTTTGCAACTACGATTACGATTTTAAAGACTTTTTTATCACGATATGCAATGGAAAAAATTTTAAATCATAATGGAGTAGCCTTACTTTAACGCATGTAAACGTTTTTGCACAGTCCAAGTTGGAATTTGTATATTAGCTCAGGGGGGTCTGCGTTGATGGAAACTCCCATTTGTTAACAGCACTGCTTCGACTGACCATCAAACAAAAGCTCAGGCGGTTCATCATGTGACGGGGCACTGATGACGTTTCAGCTGCTTTGACCAGCCAATCGGCCATGTAGAAAAGACAGATGTAGCCTTGTTTACTAGAAACACAAGACCGCGAATTTAACTATGCCTAAGCTGGAGGTGTAATCCTACAAAGGAAACAGCGCTATATATATAGGAATGAAAGTAAATTGTGGAAACTTCTTGTGGAGGAGAGGGCGAAATAGTCCTCCACGGCACTGTTTGTATGCGGGAGAGTGCTGGAATGGTCGTGGGCTCCATTTCGTCACACTTTCTCATTAGATATTTGCGTTCCAAGGAAGTGCGTCTGCCGGAAAAGCATACATTTAGACAGTCATACTTCTATTAGTGTGTTTCGTGCATGATCGCGATGTTTATGGTTGGATCTCAACATTCGTGGACCTTTGTTTGCGGCCAGGAACGCCCCGCGGCTCACGCTTAAGCGTACCTCTGCCACTTCTGCCAGGTCATACCCTGCAAAAATCGTTGGATCATGTGGTCCACTGGAGTACTTACCATTGTAGTCCACTGTAATGCAGCAATGGACCAACTCATGTTTATACACGAACATATTGTAAGCCGATCATTTCTCGTTTTTAGCGATTGTAATCACTACACGATGTTTATTGGTCTGTGGGTACTCCATGGATTACTCTGATGTAATGCGGAGCTGGAGCATATGGTCCTGTCCTAGGACATCGCAATATTAATTGGACCATATTTTTTATATGAATTGTGGTTAATTTTGGAGCACTCGGTTGGTCCATAGCGAGTACTCCATACATGCATGCATGGAGTACTCGCGATTTTTGCAGGGTACCTTGGCCGAAGCTTCCCTCATAGATGTTCTGGGATTAGCAACATTAACCTTTCGACGAATGCATTTATTCCACCGTGCTGCTAAAACATGAACCCAACAAAAGTGGGTACGGCGGCATTAGCCGGACTACACATTATTTAAGCCTTTATTCACCCAGGCGTTCTCACTCGTCCTTGACCTCCAGTGTTACGACTACCTCTCCGTCGCACTTCAGAGTCCTTCAACTTAATTGTAACGGCTTCACCGTTCAACATCCATTCAAAAGATGAAGATAACCGCAAGATGGGATCTCTGAACTTTCGATAGCTCTAACATCCAGAGAAAATATCGAATGTGGGGAAATATAGTATACAGTAAAATCTATTTTACCTAAACACCCGTAGGTCTCACTATAGCAGGCACCTTGTCGTTGGTGTGAGGGCTTAGCCGAACTCCATAGCGCCAAGAACGCTATGGGGCTGAGCGGTTTAGGGCCTGCATCTACGCCGTTACGCTGCATAGGAGGGCGGCGGGATGTCGGTGACCAAGAATTGCCAACCCCCTAATCCAGGGTGTTATGCGGACCGTGCCTATTTGACGATTTGCAACCAGTGGGTATATTTGGCTGTATTCGAACGGAGCCTTCCCGACACCGGACCGCCTCGGGAAGTAATGATGGCACAGAAAGAGGAGCTGTTATGGCGGACGGTTTTTATCCCCATTTTTAACATTAGACCGCTGAGCCCGCCTTGTGGGCAGGTGGTCGTATGACCAAGATGAACTCAAAAACTTTAAGAGAAAGTAAGGAAATCGCTATCAGCGATGACGCGTCTGTGCGCTCGGTAAAGGAACGGCATACTAGCCCGGACAAAGAATAAATGTCAGAACGGGAACAACGACATAGGGAGCTTAAGAGAACCCTCTCAAAATATCGGGCTGCATTAAGAATTATGCCATGGTCCCACGAGGCAGTAGAATAATGTCGAAGACAATTCACAGACGAAAGCTTTTCTGCCCCAGTCCAAGGAGGCGAATTAGCTGAATGACAGGAACCAAACCTCAAAGTCTGCAAAGCGGATCGAAGAGGGGAATATAAGCTTGGGAAAATGTCCTGGGCTCAGGTAGTATATTTATGCGTCTTAAAAAGAGGAGTCCTCAGGACAATAACCACAATACGCTAAAATCAGGGGAGGTGGAAAGGGCCCTCGATAACCTGAAAGTAGCGGCAAATGATGGGGGAAAGGCGCAGTGGCAGAGATTCACGAGCAAATCAAAGGTGCTGAAAACCTTAAGAAAAACCAAAACATGCTAAAAGCAGGAGAGGTGGAAAAGGACCACGATTGCCTGGAAGTAGCAGAAAAGACAGGGGTACAAGCGTATAGGCAGAGGTATTGGATGTGGACAAACAGCTCAATGATGCTGCGAGTCTAACAAAGACGTTTCGAACAGGGGAGGGCCTGAAGACTCGGAAAACAGCGGGAAAAATGCATTGCGTGAGCGCAGTGGCGGATAATTTGGAGGGAGACAAACAGCTCAATGGCGCTGCGAGACTTACAGATAAACCTCCAACACGAGCGAGCTCCTCCTAACTCTTGAGGAGGGTTCTTTCGATGTGGCGCTGGTACAGGAGCCATGGCTTTCATCTGGAGGAAAGGTTTCTGGACCCAGCGCTAGCGGATTCAGCGTTTATTACGCAAAGACCGGAAGCAGGGTTAGAGCTGCAGTCATGGTAAGGAAACACGTATAATGGTGCATGCAATTTAACTTTAGCACCGAATACCTAGAGGTAGTCGCAATAGAGGGAAAGAAAGAACCATCCCTTGTCCTGGCATCCTGCTACATGGCCCATGACGTGGAAGCCCCACCAGAGGAGTTCAAAAGCCTGGTGGATCAATAAGGGTGCAGAGGACGGCTTGTCATCGGCGCGGATGTGAATGCGCATCACAGCTTACGGGGAGGGCACGATGTTAATGGCAGAGGTAAGTCCCTTTTTAGTTACATACTACAGAGTAGTCTACAGGTGGGCAGCAAGGGTAGCGTGCCTACATATGCTGGTCCTACGTCAAGAAATGTGCTTGATATCACATTGAGTTCTGAACATGATATATCGGGGTGTGAATGGAGGGTCCTTGACAGGCCATCATTCTCAGACCATGCATATGTCAGCTTCAGAATCCCCCTAAAGGGGGTAGAGAAGGCTAAAACCTTTAGAAACCCTAGGGCAACGGACTGGTACAAATTTCAGAAAGGTGTATCAGGAAGACTGGGGAGCCTAAAGATGTTGCCACCGTAGAGGAGTTGGAGGAGTGCAACAACTTCTTATCAAAAGCGCTGACAACTGCGTACAACAGAGCTTGTTCTCTGAGAAGATTCAAGGGTAAAGCAAAGCCACCATGGTGGCGTAAAGAGCTAAGTCTTTTTAGAGGGCAGGTAAAAAAGATTTTTAAGCTGGCAAAAGTTGCGGAAAGCGAGGAATGTTGGGACGAATACAGAGATCTGTTGAGGATCTATAAGCGTGAAATCAACAGGTCAAAGCGGCTTTCATGGAAGAATTTTTGTGCCGACATAGAATGCTCCAGCGAAACTGCGAGACTGAGGAAAGTGCTATCTAAAGGAGATGCAGTCCAGGGACTGATAAAAAAGGAAGACGGGGAATGGTCACACAGTAGTGAAGAGTCCATCGAGGCGCTAGTTAACACACACTTCACTTCCCATCAGGAGACGATGCGGAAGAGTTATGTAACCACGTCTAATACGGAGCGATAGGTAGCAGGATTGGTGACAAAGACCAAAATTGAATGGGTAATAAAAACGTTTGCTATGTTCAAATCGCCAGGCCCCGATGGGATATTCCCTGCTATGCTGCAGATGGCTGGTGGAGCGATTATAGAATGGCTAAGAATAATCTTTGAGGGTTGCATAAAACTGAACCACGTCCCGCAATCTTGGAGAACGGATCGAGTAGTCCATACCGAAAGCGGGAAAAGCCAGTCATCTGCACCCGAAACACTACAGGGCTATTAGTTTGACATCTTTTCTACTCAAAACCCTAGAGAGATTAATAGATGTGTATTTAATATCAAAAATGAGCGAGGAATTATTCTCTTCAGCATAACATGCTTACACCAAAGGCAATTCAGTCGATACTGTATTGCATAGGGTTGTTATGAATATAGAAAAGGCCTTGGAACACCAGGAATACGCCATAGGTGTTTTTCTGGACATTGCCGGAGCTTTCAACAATGTTTCCAAGAGAGAATCATGGACAGTCTCAACTCGATTGAAGTTCATCCAGCTTTAGCAAATTTGATCGGTTTCATGTTAAGCTGCAGAATGATCACATCGCAAAGGGGTCTGTGCGAAGCAACGAAATCTGTAAACAGAGGAACGCCACAGGGTGGGGTTTTATCACCAATGCAGTGGAAGCTGGTTATAAATTAATTACTTAGGCGGTTCGCGGAGGACCAGTCAAACTGACGGCATATGCAGATGACGTTACTGTCATCATAAGCGACAGATGCCTGCCAACACTCAGCTCTCTGATGGACTTTACTTCGGGATGTACATGCCTGGGCATCTGGCTAACCGCCAACGCGGAAAAACCCGATCTAGTATTATTTACTAGGAAGTATAAGGTCCCTAATTTCATATTTCATATAGCACAAAGTATCTAGGAGTTATACTAGATAGTAAGTTGTCGTGGAAACTCCATGTGGAAGAGAGCGAAGAAAGCCTCCGCGGCACTCTATGCATTCAAGAGGATGCTAGGATGCACGTGGGGCCTATCACCCAAACCCTCTCATTGGGTATTTACGGCAATTGTCAAACCCATACTGCATTATAAGGTTCTTGTTTGGTGAACAGCCACACAAAAAAGTACGTATACAAAAAACTTGTGAGAGTATGCAGAGTATCAATGATGAGCATACCGGGAGCCTTAAAAACTACCCCGACAGCAGCATTGCATGACATTCTACACATGCCGCCTGCAGACCTAACGGCCAAAAACATCGCGTTAGCAACGACAACAAGGCTTAAAGCCTCGGGGCAGCTTGAGTGCAGGCCTTATGGCCACAGCAGTATAACGCCATCTAATATCGGGCAAACTGAATATATGGTCCCGTGCCTGAGCTTCGAAAGAAATATTTGCGCCACAATTGAGCCGGAGGGTTGGTGCATAAATGGCAGAACATGCTATACACGTGTATACGGATGGTTCCAAATTAATGGAAGGGGTTGGGTCTGCTGTTTACTGTGTCGACCCAGAAATAAGTAGATCCGACATGCTGCCAGATTACTTACTTACTTAATTGGCGCTTAACCGTCTAAACGGTTATGGCCGTCCAACAAGGCGCGCCAGTCGCTCCTTCGTTCCGCCAACCGGCGCCAATTGGTCACACCAAGGGAGTTTAAATCGTTTTCCACCTGGTCCTTCCAACGGAGTGGGGGCCGCCCTCTACCTCTGCTTCCATAGGCGTGTTCCGATAGAAACACTCTTGGCCGGAGCATCATCTTTCATTCGCATAACATGGCCTGGCCAGCGCAGCCACTGCGTTTTAATTCGCTGGACTATGTTGATGTCTGCGTATAGCTCGTACAGCTCATCATTAAATCTTCTTCGGTACTCGCGATCGCTAACGCGTAGAGGTCCATAAATCTTTCGAAGAACTTTTCTCTCGAACACTCCCAAAGCCGCTTCATCTGGTGTTGTCATGGTCCATGCTTCTGCCCCATATAGCAGGACGGGTACGATAAGTGACTTGTAGAATATGATTTTCGTTCGCCGAGAGAGGACTTTACTTTTCAATTTCCTACCTAGTCCCAAGTAGCATTTATTGGCAAGATTGATTCTTCGCTGGATTTCAGTGCTGATGTTGTTGCTAATGTTGATGCTGGTTCCCAAATAAACGAAGTCTTTTACTATATCCAAGTTATGGCTGCCAACAGTAGCGTGGTTGCCAAGGCGCGTATGCGCTGACTCTTTGCTCGATGGACTGGTATCGTGGAATCAGCCGAAGCGTTAAAGATGGGTTTGATGGTGAATGAGGACAAAACGAAGTACCTGCTGTCATCGAGCAAAGAGTCAGCGCATACGCGCCTTGGCAACCACGCTACTGTTGGCAGCCATAAATTGGAAATAGTAAAAGACTTCGTTTATTTGGGAACCAGCATCAACACTAGCAACAACATCAGCACTGAAATCCAGCGAAGAATTAATCTTGCTAATACATGCTACTTTGGACTAGGTAGGCAAATGAAAAGTAAAGTCCTCTCTCGGCGAACGAACATCATACTCTACAAGTCACTTATCGTATCCGTCCTGCTATATGGGGCAGAAGCATGGACCATGACAACAGCAGATGAAGCGGCTTTAGGAGTGTTCGAGAGAAAAGTTCTTCGAAAGATTTATGGACCTCTACGCGTTGGCGATGGCGAGTTCCGAAGAAGATTTAATGATGAGGTGTACGGGCTATACGCAGACATCAACATATTCCAGCGAATTAAAACGCAGCGGCTGCGCTGGCTAGGCCATGTTATGCGAATGAAAGATGATGCTGCGGCCAATAAAGTGTTTCTATCGGAACACGCCTATGGAAGCAGAGGTAGAGGGCGGCCCCCACTCCGTTGGAAGGACCAGGTGGAAAACGATTTAAACTCCCTTGGTGTGACCAATTGGCGCCGATTGGAGGAGCGAAGGAGCGACTTTAAGCGCAAATTAAGTAAGTAAGTATTCCACGATAGTTGGTGCATTTTGCAGTATCCCCTTTCTTGTGGAATGGGCAAAGAACCCTTAGATTCCAATCGTCGGACATGCACTCGTCCGCCCATATTTTGCTAAGAAGCTGCTGCATGTGCCTTACCAACTCCTCGCCGCCGTACTTGAATAGCTCCGCAGGCAATCCATCAGCGCCCACGGCCTTGTTGTTTTTCAATCTGGTTATTGCTATTCTAACTTCGTCATAATCGGCCGGGATCGGGTTCGTCATCTCTGCGTGGTGAATCGCTGCCTCCATTTTGGAGAGCAGAGAAGTGTTCTCTCCATAATCTAAGCACTCTCTGGACATCAGTTACAAGGTCGCCGTTTTCGTTCCTACAGGAGTTTGCCCCGGTCTTAAAACCTTCCGTCTCTCGCCGTATTTTTTGGTAAAATTTTCGGGCGTTATTCCTGGTGGCCAGCAGCTCAAGCTCCTCGCACTCACGCCTTTCTTCTTCTGCTTCTGCTTTTTTCTTCCTGAAAAGGCGTCTCGCTTCCCTTTTCAACTCACGATAGCGTTCACATACTCCTCTTGTTGCGCTTGCTTTTAACGTAGCCCTGTAGGCAGCGTCTTTTCTTTCGGTTGCAACGCGGCATTCTTCATCGTACCAGTTGTTTTTTCGTGGCCACCAGTAACCAATTTTTTCCTCGGCGGCAGTACGAAGTGCTTTGGAGATATGCTCCCACTGCTCCTGTATTCCTTCAGGATGAGTTGTGCTCTCAGAGAGCAGGTGTTAGAGTCGAGTTGCGAAATCATTGGCAGTCTGTTGTGATTGAAGCTTTTCAACGTCTAGCTTTCCTTGTGTTTTTTGTTCTTTGGTTTTAGCCGCGCTGAGGCGGGTGCGTATTTTAGCTGCAACGAGATAATGGTGCGAGTCGATGTTAGGTCCTCAGATCGTGCGCACATCTAAAACACTGGATGCATGCCGTCCGTCTATCACAACGCGTTCGATCTGATTGCTAGTATTTCGTTCAGGAGACAGCCATATAGCTTGGTGTATCTTTTTATGCATGAACCTCGTGCTGGATATGACCATGTTTCGAGCACCGGCAAAGTCAATCAGCATCAGTCCGTTAGGAGAAGTTTCATTGTGTAGGCTGAACTTTCCGACTGTAAGGCCAAAAATACCTTCGCCCACCCTGGCGTTAAAGTCGCCAAACACGACTTTTATATCATGACGGCGCTCGTATGTGCGTTCTAATTGTTCATAAAAAGTGTCTTTCACCTCATCGTCTTTCTCCTCTATCGGCGCATGGGCGCAGATGAATGATATATTCAAAAATTTTGCTTTTATTCGGATAGCGGCAAGACGCTCGTCCACAGGTTTGAACTCCAGAACTTGGCGACAAAGTCTCTCTCCCACAACTAATCCGACGCCGAAACTGCACTTATTCTTATGGCCACTCCAATAGATGTCACAATTTTTGATCTTCTTTCTTCCTTGCTTCGTCCAACGCATTTCTTGGATGGCGGTGATGTCAGATTTTGCTTTGACGAGGACATCAACCAGCCGGGCATCTGCACCAATCCCATTCAGGGAGCGGACGTTCCAGGTGCATGCCCTCAATTCATTGTCCTTCAAACGTTTGCCATGGTCGTCATCAATAGAGAGTGTATTTATCTGAGGCTTGTTCTTATATTTCATTGGAGTATGGTTTTACGTCGCTGGTCCCAGGCCCAGCGCACAACCCGCTCAGCGGGGGTGAAAATATTACTTGCACGTTTATATAGCGAGTCGCTTGCTCCAAGACAGATGCCCGCTTCCAGTCGCACCTCGAGGTGTACAGACGCTGCCGATGAAATCTTCCCGGCTAGCCCTTAAACCGATTATGTCAGAGTGGCCTAGCCAGGTTGTCGCCTTCTCACATTACCTCACCGCTAAACGGATGACGGCTCCACCCTGGACTTCTACACACGGCTCCATCCAGATTACTGCAGCGTTTTCCAAGCGGAAATTATAGCAGTGAAGAAAGCAGCAGAAATTCTGGAGGAGGCGTGCTTAAGCGGCATTCGCGTCAATTTATATATTGATAGACTGTGATTAAGGCAATAATCTCACACAGTACTTCATCAAGAAGTGTTCTGGGATGCAAAGAAGCATTGAAAAAACTTCACTCAGGCCGGACCATACATCTTTACTGGGTTCCCGGTCACAAAGGGATAGAAGGTTACGAAAAGGCCGCTGAGTTGGCAAAGGAGACAGGAGTTGCATATGATCCATTAAGCAGGAAAAGCGTGGAAAACAGCGAGGTGCTGCAAAATTTCTAAGATCATGTGCAAAGTCTACGATATTAGACTCACAAAGTGGCTCATATCTCTGTAGAGAGAAGACTTAGGGCTCACGATGATCATACTGACTGGACACTGCCTTCTGGCGTCACATGCTTACAAGTTGGCCCTCGTCAGTAACGGAAAGTGCAGAAAAAAAGGTTGAGCACGTTCTGTGCCAGATCTTGAGGCAGCAATTAAGCCGGTTCGTAGAAAACTGTTAGTATTTACCTAGAGGACGGAGTTATTCTATAACATATATCCTGGCACCTGAATAGAGTTCTTCCGTTTGGTCGTCAAACAAATTCTGGTAACACTATGGACACAGTCAGACTATGTGAGGTCTTTATTGACCGGCCAGCTCAACCTAACCTAACACCCGTAGCAGGAGCAAAACCTTAGAATGTCAAGGCATAACTGTCCGGTCAGGCGATTTCAATCTTGAAATCATAATCGTCTACATTCCTCCTGAGACTAATTCACCAAATGCAAATATCGTCTTCCGTCAGAAGCTTTAAAACAGTTACTGTGATGGAAACAATGTTCTTACTAAATCAAGTTACATTTTGTCGCTTATTTTGGACTTTGAAATTAAAAGTTTTATAAAAAGCTTAATTAAAAGAAGCGGACCAGGGCTATTTACATTCTTTTTTTTCGTACTTTGCACTAATACATATATACTAATATAACTAATAAAAGGCTGAGCTGCTCTTCCAATTTGCATCGTGCTTCTTCGAGCGGCAGCTGAAGCTTGAACCCATAACCTTCGGTGAGGTTGGCGGAGCACGCTATCACCACACCATGGTGACCGCCAATGGTAATGGTAATGTAGTTACGTGTCATTAATATATTGCTAATGAAATTGATGAGCAACTTCTTTTAAAAAAAGGCGTGGTCATTAACGAATTTTTCTCAGATCTAAATACCAATAACCGTATTTCTGCAAAATTACAAAGTGACACTAACTCTAACGGTTTCTGATGTACGGCTTGCAAAACTTTTAAATTTTCTCCTCCTAAATGTAGACGGTGCCACGTCCATTTTCAAAAATTTTGCTAAATTTATATTTCGTGTTATAAAGTTAGTTTCCCCACTGCCAGAACTTTTTTACGCATTCACACATTATTTAACGGACTGACGGAAGGAAAAACGTACGTCCGGGATTAAATAGAGACCACCTAAAAAGGGCTGGGTCACGCCCCATTTCGAATATTTTTAAATTTTTTACTTTGCCACATCACATCACTATTGAGGTAAAATGTTGGTATAATTTAGTTGTATACCGCAAAGGTGTTGAACTTCTTGTTACCATAACACTGCACTTTTTTTAAGTGGGCGTGCTCGCCAAAGAATTTTTTAAATTTTCCCTAGAAAAAAAAAATAAAAAATTTTCCCTAGGTGTTTATATAATAGCAACCCTACACATATTCATGATATGTTCAATGGCTTTTGATTTACGTATTGTAAAACTTTTAAATTCTATTCTTCTAAATGTGGGCGGTGCCATACGTCATTAAGTGGACACACATATCAAGTTTCATCATTTAATCTATAATTGATATTGAAGTATTGCATTTTTCGAAATTTCGAAACCGGTTATTTTTTAATTTTATTGTCTCGTGTTTGGCCGTTAGTATCTAGAATAACTAAAATTTTTTAGATTGAGCTCAAGGACGGGTTTTATTATATAAAACATTTGGATGTGTATTTTATTTGGTTTTATTTTTCAATATGAAGCGCACCTTAAGATTCCTGAGGATGCCTTCAGACTGAAGTCGAATTATAGAAAAACGAGCCGGACCCGTGCGTATCTTGCGCAACAAATATAAAAGTCTCTTATCAAATATCAACCGAAATCAGTTGTTCTATCAATCAATTAAAAATGGTAGCAACTGCCGGTAATGCAGTGTTAGTTCTAATCAAATATTCACAATAGTGCCATAGTACAAATAGATTTATTTGTGTGCTCACAATCGTTTATTTTTAACAACTTATTGTAATAAAATATCTACATCTTCACAACCAAAACTTTATTTATAGATTTGGATTCCAAATAAAAGGGAAAAAGGGACCTGCACATAGAAACAGCAATTAGAAATAATATATCTATATATATAAAAATGAATTGCTGTTCGTTAATCTCGCTAAAACTCGAGAACGGCTGAACGGATTTATCTTATCTTGGTCTTGAATTATTCGTGGAGGTCTAGGGAAGGTTTAAAAGGTGAGAAAAATTCTAATACTTGCCGGGAAAATACTCAAAACAGCATATTTCCTCGAGATATAGGCCAAAACGTGGACCCGGGTACCCCTAGAGTGTGTTTATAGAATATGGATATCATATGAAAGCTGTTGATGAGTGCTTTAGTAGAGGGTAATTTTCATACCCCTGGGTGACTAGGGTCTCGAGATATAGGCCAAAACGTGGACCCTGGTACCCCTAGGGTGTGTTTGTAGAATATGGATATCAAATAAAAGCTGTTGATGAGTGCTTTAGTAGAGGGTAATTTTCATACCCCTGGGTGACTAGGGTCTCGAGATATAGGCCAAAACGTGGACCCGGGTACCCCTAGGATGTGTTTATACAATATGGATATCAAATGAAAGCTGCTGATGAGTGCTTTAGTACAGGGTAGTTTTCATACCTATTGGTGACTAGGGTCTCGAGACATAGGCCAAAACGTGGACCCGGGCACCCCTAGAATGTGTTTATACAATATGGATATCAAATGAAAGCTGCTGATGAGTGCTTTAGTACAGGGTAGTTTTCATATCTATTGGTGACTAGGGTCTCGAGATATAGGCCAAAGCGTGGACCCGGGTACCCCTAGAATGTGTTTATACAATATGGATATCAAATGAAAGCTGCTGATGAGTGCTTTAGTACAGGGTAGTTTTATACCTATTGGTGACTAGGGTCTCGAGATATAGGCCAAAACGTGGGCCCGGGCACCCCAATGAATGTGCACCCCTAGAAAGCTGGGGATGAGTGCTTTAGTACAGGGTAGTTTTCATACCTATTGGTGACTAGGGTCTCGAGATATAGGCCAAGACATGGAACCGGATACCCCTAGAATGTGTGTGTATTTTGGATATCAAATGAAAGCTGTTGCTGAGAGCTTTTAAGTAATTTTTATTGTGATATTCGATTTAGTCGCATCAATCTGGCGGCCACCGTGGTGTGATGGTAGCGTTCTCCGCCTATCACACCGTATGCCCTGGGTTCAACTCTCGGGCAAAGCAACATCAAAATTTTAGAAATAAGATTTTTCAATTAGAAGAAAATTTTTCTAAGCGGGGTCGCCCCTCGGCAGTGTCTGGCAAGCGCTCCGATTGTATTTCTGCCATGAAAAGCTCTCAGTGAAAACTCATCTGCCTTGCAGATGCCGTTCGGAGTCGGCATAAAACATGTAGGTCCCGTCCGGCCAATTTGTAGGGAAAAATCAAGAGGAGCACGACGCAAATTGGAAGAGAAGCTCGGCCTTAGATCTCTTCGGAGGTTATCGCGCCTTACATTTATTTATTTTTAATCTGGCAAAACTGATAAATATGCATGCGAATCCGAAATAAAGTCATGAATTAATAATACCCACATACCTATTTACATACGTCCTATTCGATTTGCCTGAAATTTGGTATATAAATTTGCCTATATTAGTATTTACGATGCTTTTTTCCGGGAAGTAGACCAGAGACGGACTGGGACTGGGATTAGGACTGAGACTGAGACTCGGAGTGGGACTGAGACTCGGAATGGGACTGGAACAAAATACATACCACCCTCTGGGGCTGGCAATAAGATATGAAGAAGAATGAGAAAAACTTGCGAGAAGAGAAAAGAGAGAAGGAGACTGAGAAAGAGATAGAATGAGACGAAGATGGAGATAGATGAAGCGAAAAATACGGAGGGAGGAGTGAATACAAAGATTAGGAAAAAGTGTAGAGGGGCGAGGGCAGATTTGGACGGAAAAAGCTTATTAAAATGTATGCAGATATACCAAATTTAGGGCAGAACAACGTCTGCCGGGTCTGCTAGTATATGATAAAAACCAAAATAAAATACATATCGAAGTATTTTATTTAAGAAAACCCGGCCTTGAACTCAATCAAAAAAATAAAAATGTAGTGATTATTTTTTAAGTAGGCGTTTTTTGTTGATTTTCACAAAGTGTACGTATTTATTACAGCAAGGATAGCTCCCATGCCACATTTAAACAAGATATCTTCAATGGCGTTTGATTTACGGATAGCAAAACTTTGAAATTTACATACAACCATCTTTCAATGATTATTTAATATGTACAAATTTGTGTACCTGTATTATTTTGTTTTGTTGCTAAGCCCCAGTTTTTCAGTGCGAGTTTAAATTCCAGTCAAATTTGAATAAAGTTTAACCTTGCCACTATGTTCGATAACATAAAATTTTGCTGCTCATCTCAACTTAAGCGGCGGAAGTGGCAGGGTTAAACTCTAGTCAACTTTGACTGCAGTTTAAACTCGCACTGAAAAACCGAACTTAAAGCAATAATTTTATTTTTAAATAACAAATATTTTAAAAATATTTTTGTTTATTCATTATTTTGTAGTTTCCCAGTTTCACAAGCAGTATTGGCTCTCCTTTTTCAAGTTAAATTGTTGCAAAATAATGCATATCCAAATCCCGAGATGACGGGATCATGGGATAGCATATAGAGATATACGTCGCCGATGAACGCCGCTGCCGCTGCCGATTTTCGTCGTGTTTCGCACGCCCCCGCCGAATGTCAAAAATATCGGCGCGGCGGCGTTCGGCGCGTTGCTATATTTTCTACTCATTTAAGACTGTCTAGGCCATTTACTGTTCATGTCGAATATGGATACGGATATAGTCGAAAGTGGTATCAACGGATGCACATCATTGCCAGTTATAAGAAACTAATTGTGAAATTTATCTCTTTCCACCCATTCAAAAGTGATTTAAAAAAAAAACACTCGCTTTCAATGCCAGCTTAACACGGATTTTGCATCACAAATCACACCCAATTCACCAAGTTATGAAAACAAAGCACTAAAAGAAACGTTATATAAAAAATGTAAATGCTCACTTTGCATAATTTTTTCAAAAAATTAATAAGAAACAATGAATTCAAATAAAATGACGCAAGTCGAGCAAGTTTTCAAATTGTCCTTAACTTGATAAAAAGCATATATGTAATACTCCTATATTGCTAATAGAAAATGCTTGCAATGTGTTTTGAATTCGAAATCAAAACAAGACAGCCTATAAAATTTTTGTGATTGTAGCAGCATAAGTGTGACAAGAAAAATTTTAAATTTAGGTACATTCGATTATTGAACACGAAAACAAAAACGTTTAAACAGCAATATATCGGCACTCTGATGCTTGGGAATGTACTTAGCTTTTTGTAGCAATATAGGAGTATTACATATATGTTAAAAAGCAAGTTACCCGAAAAAAGTTCCGATTTTTTCAAAAATTCTATATTCCGATTGGCGAAATCAGTGATGCAAGATCCGTTAGTAGGTTCCAGGGGTTTAAACACTCCTTTGAAATGATTCCCACCTCATAATGAAGTTGAAGATATACATATGTACGTATGAGAAGGGTTTGAAAAATCACTTGGCCTTATACTCAAACATCTGTTATTTATTTGCGAAACTTTAAAATATCGTCTGAAATGTTAATTTTGATTTTCACGCTTCATCATTCAATACCCAAGTCTATTGGCTTGACACTTCTTAAAGCTGGCGACCATATCCCCAACTAGCCCAATGGAGTGAATCACATTGTTTATAGCCTACGAATCAAGTTTAAATATAACCTACGCTTCACGGCTCCTGTTACATATGTGAATACGTAGGCACATATATTTACCAGCTGAGGCTTCGTCCTTCGCAAGAACACGCAAAGTGGTGAAGCAAAAGCTTCCCAAGACAGTCGAACAAATACCGGCTGTGCTACTGCCCTAACGTAGTCTGAAAACTGAAGCTACGCGATCATCCATAATGTACTCTTATATCATAAGGCCGGAAAACAGCAGTTAACATCTTTCAACTTAAAATCGGTCGACTTTCATTCTAAAATATCGTTTTGGTTTAACGAAGACTACTGAAATCAATGTTTCGAGCACAAACATCTGCAAATTTTGGTCTACATTAAAAAAAAATTATTCAGGGTCTTTGTAAAATTTATTCACCCTTATAGCGAGTTTTGTTGTCACCCGAAAATATTCACAGTTTTTGTTCACCCTATCGCAGAGAATTGCGAAAAAATTTTTCGTGTTCGAAAAAGATTTCACCTTATCGGCAACTCTTTGTACGGGCGAAATGAACAGCGGGGAAGCCCAAATTTGTTCACTTATATTTTACAGGCGAACGAGAGGAAAAAAAATGTTAAGTAATTTTTAGTTTTGAAATTTGATACTCTTATGATTATATGTACTTTTATTATTAGAAATACATCAATAAATAATGCACAATCGGAAGCTGAGCGGAAAAAAGTGTAATTCCTGTATTCCTAAGTATGAAAATTCTATTTTTTATGACAACGTATCAGTCGGCCAAGTTATCCATTGTGGACAAAGCGACGGTTCCAAAATGTTGAACACCTCACTGGAACAAGATTGACTAATACCCATTTCGTCCTTTCCAACGCCTTTTCCCTCGAATCGAATATATGTACTCAACTTTACAATTGGTGGAACTCCAAATTTTTGCTTCAATGGTGGCAAGGAGTTGGTAAGAATATCTAGCCAATATTAGAATGCCGGCTTGTTTAGCCTGTAATATTGGCGAAAGCTAATTGAATAAAAATTAACTTGTTATTCAAAAGTGCTGACAATAGTAATTTTTAGCTTACAGTGAATCAATTAGCTCCAAATGGTTAGAACCGTCCCTTTATTGTTCCGCATCGCTTTCGCATTTATATTCTCCTCGCGGGCAATCAATACCAACCTAATTGCAATACTAAACATTAATTTATAAATTTTTTATTTCTTTTTTTGTTGTATTTTAAGGAAATATATACATACTTTGTTACAAAATTTACACAATTGTAAGTAAATTATTTGTTCACTGCTAATTCACAATAGAGCATCAGCTGTTTTGAAGTGAACTTTTGTTCGCCCGAAATTGCCGATAGGCGGAAAAAGTTCACCCGAACAAAAGAAGTGAAGGCGAACACTTTTCCGCGTGAATTTCGCGATAAGGGTGATTATGTAGGATTATACTATTTTCACCTATAAGTTACGCAATAATATCCACTTGGACTGCTTATGATTTCGAGGGCGGTATCCTTGGCCGAATAGTCACTCCCTAATGTTTTAAGGTGTTTCTCTGGTAGTGCTCGGCAGCATAAATAAATAAATGTAAGGCGCGATGACCTGAGCAGAGATTTTAGGCCAATTTGCGTCGTGCTCCTTATAATTTTTCTTACAAATTGGCGGGACGGGGCCTACTTGTTTTATGCCGACTCCGAACGGCCTCTGTTGTGCCTGGCTCGTGAACCCAGGATCTTCGGTGTGGTAGGCGGAGCACGCTACCATCGCACCACCACGGCAGCATAGCGCGACAAAAAAAATCAGTTAGAAAATCTTCGGTGTTACATCAAGAGCTTCTAGGAAAGTGAGGTCGACGAAGTATGAGTTCGAAGTCGCAGTCCTGTAGCTTCTGTGCTGGCATGTGGTGTGAGGGCCAGGAGGCGTGGTAGTGACTGGTGGTGGACAGGATTACTACTGTTCGCACAACGGGAATTATAGCTCTTAAAACAACAGAAAAAACTTGGGACCCCTTTGCCGCGATCAACAATAGGCCAGCGTTGGTGTTAATCGTTTAAACTGTGCCACGAGAGCCATGAGTGTTAAAAGGCCATTAATAGCAACCGTAAGTCGCCTTTGTGCGTGACCAGCAAGGGGAGGGTGTTAGACCAGAACATTTGCTTTGTACGAGACATATAGACAAAAGTTTGACCATTTTAAGTACTGGAATTTTTTCGGCAGACGCAGCAGTACTAGTCCCTTAGACCAGGATTAGGTTCAAAGCCTCCCTGGAGTAAGTGAATGCAGGACAGTCCCTACGCAAAGAGCTGAATGATACGCGAGACTTTGAGGCAAACCCCCATATCTTACCGAAATGGCCAAAACGTTGATTTCCTTAAATACATACAAACAAAACCTTTCTTAAATATTATTTTTTAAATAGAAAAATCAAGCTTTTTAAAGTAAGAACACCGGCATAAGCCGGCGCGCCGCCCACGCCGCCACCGCCGGTATACAATAGTGCCTACGCCGCCGCCGCCGATATAGCTATCGGCGTAAACCTCTAATAGTAAAACCTAGATCCCGAAAGTTTCGGCATTATACAAATTTTAAAACTGGTATCTCTTACGGCCAACGAACGATTTTTCGTACTTTTATATTAAGTATTCCTATTTAAAAAGAAAAAAGTGGACTGAGTTGTACTAAATCCAGAATAACTGTTTCCCACTAAATGCTGAAGTTAATAGAAACAATTGTGAAGGTTAAATTCAACTACTAAAACAAACATTTTATTAATATATTGCAGACAATTTTATAGGTATTTATTATGTTTGAATCTAATTAGTTAATTGGCGCCAGTGTCTTTCGAGATCAGAGGAAATATTCCCAAACTTCTTTAGCGGCCGATAGTCGCTAAATCTAGCGAAATTTTTTCTTCGCAAACTTCACCTTTATCGCAATGTTAAATAAGTAATCGACTAAGTAATATTTGTCGGTTTTCTTCAATATGCGCTATATATTTTATACGAGTATCTTATTTTGGGTAATGCTACGAAATCGTTTAGATAACTACTACGATGGTGCTTATCACTTTATATACAAGGATCATGTTCGGCATTGAAATGAGCACACGTTACTTTAGGTCCACTACGTATTCTTGGTACCGCAATTCGAAAAAGATTCCCTTTAGGCATACAAACGCAAATCTTATATTGAATACTACCAGTTCGTAAACCAAATTCAGAGCTCACGATAGGAATTTTATCCATATCTAAGTAAATACCATCACCGGCCTCCAAGACAAGTATGCCCTCTGTTGAATTAACAGTCACATCATATGATAGCGATTGTAACATCACACTTGCTGCATCCAATGAAATTCCTTCAGATCCTTTAAATGAAACAGCGAAGTCGGCATCCATATTAAGGGGACGGTCTAATGGACTGGCTATGCGACTGGCACTTATAGTTTTCACATGTAAGTTATCAGCTCCAGATGGAATATTATAATGGGGACGATGTGAAGTAAAGATAATATCACCATTGCTTGGATCTTTAACTTCAAAATTATTAATGGCTTGAAATTGTATACCCTTTTTATCCAATATCATGCGATTATAAGATTGACCGTTTCTATGAAGACGTACATAAACACCGTCATCGCTGGTAATGGTGACTGGCTGATCAACAAATCCTTCAATTCGTCCTGTTTGTTTACTATATGTACGATCTAAATCAGTGTATCCATAAAACTTTACTATATCATGTTCGGGAATGATTTCTATACCATTTATTCCCCGACCAAGATGCATAACTCCAAATATAGTAAGCATTAATATCAAATTCCCCACAGTAAGTGCCAAGATTATAAGGTATATTGTCCAAAATGCAAATGTCTTGCGATCCTTTTTAAGAATAGCTCCCTTGTTACTAACATCGTAGCCACAATTAAATCTTTTACTTATGCACTTATCAATATTGGATTTGATGTGGAGCTGTGATTCCATAGGAAGAGTAGCTGACATCGCGTTTTCCGATGTCGCATCGTCAGTGTACGAGGGTGATGGTCCACGCACAAAGGTATTTCCAAAATTTTCCATTGCGAGTTTAATTTGTAAATATTAAAATGATAATTTTTTATGAACAAAGTGGATATGTTGTACGTATTTAGTATAGATACAATATGGATATTTACGTATGTATGAAGTGCTAAGAATAGCAAGCGTCACAAATGTTATAATTGCTTTCAAGTAGACATTCGAGTTCCAGAGCTCATGCGCAAGATGTATGTATGAACATACATACATACATATATGCACAAGTATGCCCCGCTATCCGTTCAAAAAGAAATTGCTTCTTTCTTTCATAGTAATCTATTACTGGCTATTATCAACTAATTTCAGAAATTAGTAGTATTTATTTGAAAAATCTTATTTATTTAATAAAGGCTCATAATTAATATTATACTACTTTTCTTTCCCCACCACGACCACCGTGGTGTGATGGTAGCGTGCTCCGCCTATCACACCGTATGCCCTGGGTTGGAGGTAGACGAGGGCGAAGAAGCTGGTGGCTACGCTTCGTCAGGCTCGAGCGGAAGCTTGGCTCTCAGAGGGTTGTACTCTGAGGGTCAGCTTCTGGAGGAAGGCGATTCGGACGCGACGCTCACGGAGGAGAGCGCAAATAAACAGTGATTCGGGTCCCCCAAATAAACCTGCATCACTGCAAAGCAGCATCAGCTGCACTCCTACTGCACCTGTTTTCAGGTGCGGTAGACATCGTACTAGTCCAAGGGCCGTGGATCGCTGGCAATAGGATCTGTGGCCTGCGGACACCAACGTATAAGCTTTATAGCGCTCAGGAAAAGGGTAAGCCTCGCACATGTATATTGGCTAAGTCTACTCTTAATGTTTTTCTTCTACCCAATTTTAGCGATGGGATCTGACAGCGGTTAGCGTCGAGGTGCTAGGGAGGAGCTTTAAACTTGCTTCCTTCTACCTAGCGCACGATCACCAAGGCTCATTACCACCGGATAATTTCAGGGAGTTCGTGAGAGCGGCAAATCCACGAAACGATTTCATCCTACTCGGAGGCGACGCCAATGCTCATCACGCCCAGTGGGGCAGCAGTAATACAAATGACCGAGGTGAATCTTTAATTAACTATCTTTTAGGCACTAATCTAAGTATATGTAATAGGGGAAATGATCCCACTTGCATTACGAGGAACCGCGAAGAAGTCCTTGACCCTGGTCACAGACTCTTTCAGTGACCTGATCGTTTCATGCAGAGTTCTAAAGGAGCACTCCTTTTCTGACCATAGATATATAAGCTTTTCTATATCACAGGCGCACACAATTCCTAAGTACATAAAAAATATTAGAAGAACGAACTGGGGCTACTATAAGAAGATATTAGGTAAAAAGCTATCTGAAGAGGTGCGAGGCCCAGAAAGCGAGGAGGAGCTAGACGTGTTTGTAAATAATTTCAGTCAAAAATGTAGGAATGCTTTAGATAGGGCTTGCCCGACTAAAAAGGTTTTGGAAACTCACAAAGCACCATGTTGGTCGTCCGATTTTGACAAGCTTAGGAAGTCATGTAGGGCGGCCTTGAATAAAGCAAAGCATGATGGACATGAATCCTCATGGGCTGCTTATAAAGTGAAAATAAATATATATAAAAAAGCAATCCGAAATGGAAAGCGATCCTCCTGGAGGGATTTCTGCGGCAGGATTGAATCCACATCCGCGGCCTCCCGGTTATGGAAGGTGCTATCGAAATCTCCAACTCAGCTAAGTTACGTCCAAAAGCCGGATGAGCACTGTACGGACGCCAGCGCTGACCCCATAAACTTGCTAAAGGATACACACTTCCAAGCAAGTGCGGGCGTGTCTTCAAGTATTGTCAGCGGATGGTCACCTAATGATCAGCTGATAAGCGAAATCACAGATGATAACAGAACAGATTGGGCTTTACAGACCTTCAAACCCTATAAATCACCGGGGCTGATGGAATTTTTCCGGCTCAGCTGCAATTTACTGCCGAACTTATAAGGCCCTGGATAAAAGGGATGTTTATAGGTTGTCTTAGGCTCAATTACGTACCAGTATCGTGAGGGAAGTCAACGTGGTCTTTATCCCCAGGGCAGGGAAACCCTCCCACTCTAAACCAAATGATTATAGGCCTATAAGCTTATCTTCTTTTCTGCTTAAAGCACTCAAAAGACTCCTAGGGGACTACATCAGGAGGAGGATTGAGCCGTCGCTTCTTTCGCAAGCTCAGCATCCTATACTAAGGGCAGGTCAACTGACACGGCCTTGCACTCACTGGTATCCGTTATCGAAAGGTCACTAGACCTCAATGAATACACATTGGTGGCATTTCAAGATATAGCGGGTGCCTTCAACAACGTTCTACCGGAGGCCATCACCTCGGCGCTGACCGATCTGGGGGTGGACGCGTGCCTGGTGGAGTTTATATACAATCTGCTTACGCGTAGGCAGATTAAAACTGAGCTAGGTGGATGGGTGATCCGCAGACCGGTCGGCACTCCGCAGGGAGGTGTTCTCTTTCCGCTACTTTGGGTGGTTACCGTCAACCAACTGCTACACCTCATGAAATCAGAAGGTCACCAAGTGATCGCGTATTCAGATGACATCTGCGTCACCATGCGGGGGAAATATCCGCAAACTCTTTGCAACCTAATGGAAGGGGCACTATCCAAAATTTCGCACTGGACCACAGCCACAGGTTTGGAAGTCAACCCGGATAAAACCGAGCTTGTCCTCTTCACGAGGAGGTACAAAGTACCTAATCTAGAATTGGGGGTACGTTTTTAGCGTTTAGCGATCAAGTCAAGTATTTGGGAGTCATTCTGGATAGGAAGCTATTATGGAATGACCATATAGTGGAGCGATGCAAGAAGGCAGCACCAGCGCTGTTCACCTGCAAGAGGGCAATTGGCACCTCCTGGGGATTCTCCCCTAAGGTGACCTACTAGATTTATACAGCCATTGTGCGCCCGATTCTTCTTTATGGTGCCTTGGTCTGGTGGCTTGCACTAGCTAAAACTACCTATCTTAAAACGCTTCAAAAGGTGTAACCGAGTTCGGAGCTCTGCATCACCGGGGCTCTCGGCTCCACTCCATCTGAAGCACTCAACACAGTGCTATACCTTCCACCTCTTGACCTGGTGGCGAAGGAAATAGGGGTCATCGCCGCTCTACGCATAAGGGAAACAGGTCTCTGGTCAAATGGATCCAGTGGACACGCAACAATCCTGGGCACGAACGCCCCAGTCCCAATACCGGTGCGCACTGACTACTGCACGCCAAAGAACGTCTTCGTTAAAAACTGTAGTATATATATACCATCGCGACAGGACTGGAATACCAGACAACATACGGTACCGGGTGCCATCAACATATTCACGGATGGTTCTAAGCTTGAGGGGAAGGTGGGAGCAGGCCTCTTTTCGCCGGATCTGGGTCTAGAGGTCTCTTTCCGCCTAACAGATCACTGTAGTGTTTACCAAGCGGAAATGCTGACAATAAACAGGGCTATGACCATCTCGGGTCTATGCCTAACGATGGTAGACGGGTGTTTATTTTATCAGACAGCCAGGCCGCATTAAAGGCCCTGGACTTATTCGTCGACAACGCAAAGTCGGTCACTGAATGCTGCAGATCTCTTAACGAGATGGCTCAGCACTTCAGTATCAGCCTTATATGGGTACTTGGGCACAGGGATATTGAAGGCAATTGCAGAGCAGACGAGCTGGCCAGAAGAGGCACCACCGACCATATCCTTCCTGGAAATGATTTGGTAGGTATATCCATGGCCACTTTCAGGCTTCGTGTGAACACAAGCACTATAAGAATTGCAAATGGGCTATGGTCAGCCATATCATCGTGTGAGACATCCAGGCAAACCTGGCCCTCATATGACAAGGGGCGCACAGGAGCGCTTCTGGTTTTAAACAAATCAGTTCTATCGTCCCTGATAAGGATTCTAACAGGGCATTGCTTAATGGGCACGCATGGTGCTAGAATGGGGGCAACGACCTTCGACTATTGTCGCAGCTGCAGATGTACAGAAGAGAAAGAGAGTGTCTAGAACCTTCTCTGTCATTGTCCAGCGCTTAGTAGGCGTAGGCTGGCAATCCTTTTCTACATGACCTCGCTGAGGTCTCTGACTATGAAGTAAAGGCTCTAGCAAAATTTATAATTTCCACGAGGTGGTTAGACCCGCTTTAGGCAGGGTAGGGGTCCTCTTTGAGACCGTATAGGGTATTACAATGGGCCCATTGGTGGCCTAAGTAGTGAGCTGTTACCATAGTGTCCAGCTCAGCCCTTGCAACCTAACCTAACCTAATGTTTACATGCGTATTGCGCAATCTTCCACCACAAATCACACAAACAAGATTGCGCATTTAAACAAAAGATCAGCTATTTTTTATGGGCAATTTTTACGTCTCTTTCTTTCATTCGTTCAAGCAGTCAAGTGTGATTAGATGCGCAGAATGAAGCAATTTTGAACTCGTGAATGCGCAATCTTCTGTAAGTGATTTGTGAGCGGAACCCTCTCAAGGGGTTGCCAGCGCAATATATAGTACCTAAAACCCAATTTTCAACCTCATCTATCCGTGGCGAATCCTATTTCATTGACAGCCGAGGCTCTGGCGATTTCAAGTTCCTCATGGAACTAGGGGGTGGCGAGGGCGGTAAGGCCTAGAAAGTTTAATGTGGTCATATAAACCGAGATGGTCGGGCTAGTACCTTAATGGTGCTTTGTACCGGATCTATTTTAGGCAAAGGACCATCAATATCGATAACACTCCCCAAAGCCTTCGGGGAGTGTCTTTATCGTAATACAACAAATAATAATAATATAAATAAAATTTTTTTAGACAATAAAATAATTACTTATGCAGCTTTTTATTGAATTCAGTATAAAAAAGTAAAATATTTCATTTTGTACGTAAGTTCATACATAGCATTTCAAAATTATATGCACAGAGCACAAAATAATTTATAAATGAGCAGAAACAAAACAGTTTTTACAAAAAGCCAAATTACAAGCTTTGCAAATAATTTACGTTCTTTTCTAAATTTTCCTGTGAGCACATGTGGCACATCGACGCCTCGTAGTTCCTTGGATCGGCAAATGATCGCCAACGTTTTTCATATTCCTCAAGCTTCTTGATCGCCTTTACTGCCGACGAGATATTTTGTAGTCGGTAGTCTCTCTACCTTTTGCAACAAAGGACTCAGCAAGTTGTACTATAAAGTCCAGAAAACGAAGTTTTTTTCGATGCACCTCCGAGTGAGTAATACACGCATTTCCAGCACACATCATTAGAATGCGATAAAAAACTTTTTTCCACCATATGGTTGACCTACGATCAATATAAATGCCATTACAAAAATGCATCCAATCACTATATCAACTTCCTACGATCAATATAAATGCCATTACAAAAATGCATCCAATCACTATATCAACTTCAGCAGCATATGTACAAGCTATTCTTTGCCGCTTAGCCTTTGATCTAAGCATTATATTTATCCTCTCGTTTGTGCACTGTGCAATATATTGTGACACAATTTTTGGAAAGATTTTACTAAATATATCATATGCGGTTTTACAATTAAGACTATTGGTGACCAATTTTCTTGGTAGGAAAGTGTCACTACGAGAGCCCCAAATAATAAATTCTGGACTTGAGACATCTGCTGTCTCTTGCTGATCGTTCAGGCTAACATCCTTATCCGAGTAGCCTTTTTCTGAGTCACTTGAGTCAACTTCAGTGTCAGTGTTACCTTCTGAGCGATCGTAAAGGCTATCGCTTCCACTACTAAAATCAGTACCTGACAGATTCTCGTTCTGTTGGTCTTCCAGGATATCTGCGAATTCATTTTCACTTAGGTTTGTGGCCATTTACAGTTCCTAAAAGAAATTAACATTAAACATATATAGGGTCGAAAACTATCTACTGGGACATTAATGTCCCATCAAAAAATACTGCAGGGACATAAGCGTCCCAAAGTAAATAAATATCCAAAATCTTTGGAAATAAACAATTAAATATATATTTTGTAACTTACCATAATCAAATTTAGGTTCCGATTTAAAAACAGTAAGGAATTAAAGCATTTGAACAATTATTTTAAGCACAAGAACGCAATTAGCACTAGTTTCTTTGAGCACTGTCGACAAATTGATGAGAAAAAACAAAAAAAAAATGCCTAAGAACGTGCATGTTTGTAAGAATAAAATGTAGGTAACCCCATAAACTAATACTTGGGACTTCTTTGCACCACTTTAAGTAACTTATAAGAGATTTGGGAACTTACAAACTTTTCGTGGGATAATAGTGTCCCTGGAGGGTCGAAAGGGTTAAATTATTACCGTTATTGGTAAACGCGCGTCTTAAACCCAGAGTCACGAACCCGAAAATGAAAATTAAAAATTTTGTGTGGGTGAAGAGATATTTGTAAAAGAAATTGAAATTTTTCATGTAGTTGTTTAAATGTTGTTATACACAGGAAGAAGTTTTGTGTACAAAGCGATTTTGCACAGATTTTATTTTGATACTACCACAGTGGCCAGGGCAATTTTTTATAAGCGTGACCGAAGGCATAAAGGTGTTATGCGCAAAAATACTATGGATCACACGCCCGGGGGTAATTTTTAGGTTTTTCGTTACAATTTTTTGAACGACTCAAAATTTTTTTCCGTTTTCGGATTCGATGGTGTCACCAAACCGCGTCCTTTGTCGTCCCTCCCGATATTTTTGGACGTATACTAAGAGTGCCATGTTGTCATTTTTTACATAAACGTATGCTTGGTTGTATATATTGTTTATTACCAATAAAATAAAGCAAACGCATTCAGCCACGTCATGCCTTATACTATGTACAAACACACACCAAATTGGCAATTTATACCATTTCGGCAATTTATTACGCAATTTATCATATAATAAATCATAATAATAAATTGCCAATTTAAAAAAAATTGCGTAATATATTGTTTCAAACTGCAAATGCAACCTTGTAAAGTTTGAAAAGGTTGGCCACATCCCTTAATTGTGGTAATCTAAATTGTTCTAATGAAATCTAAAGTGTGGCTCAAATGCTAAAGTTGTGTCTTGTCATGAACAAATGCGTGGTGGCAACGGCGCGCACCCACGTATTTGTTAAGGAATGATTAAGGCGAAAAAAGAGGAAGAAAATAAGAACACCAAAAGGTTTCGTGTTAATAAAAAGGGAATTCACAGTGTGTTTTTATTTGAGGTATATAAGTACAAGTGTTAAGAAAGATTTTAACAAGTGTTGTGAAAGTTAAAATATTAAATATATTTGTATTAAATTGTATTAATTTGTGGCCTAAACATACCTGCCCCTTGCCGTAAGCAACAAAGAAAAAAATGAAAAAAAGGAATGCCACGTCATCGCACGTCCAGTAAGGCGTTATGTCGATGTGCAGATGCGGACTGCAAGCACTGCACGTCGCACGATGGACTTCGTGTCCCGTTGGCCTGTGCAGAAAAAGAAAAGAAGTTATTAAATATACGTACGTGGTTTCTGATTCCGTGCAGTAATTACTTATTTTTTATGAAAAGCTCCTATTTTTGGCAGGCTCCTGAGACTACCAGCCCGAAAACGGTCGGTTGGGTCAGGAGCCCGCCAACTGTTATTGCTGGCGTTCCGCTCACCATCATTTCGGCGTATAGATCAGCGCCGAGTGTAAGCCGAATTGGCGATGAGCGGTAGAAATGTGGGTCAGCCAGCCGCATGAATTGGAATGGAACGGCAATCTTTGGATCCACATTTGATGGCGGACTCAACCGATAGTGGCCGTTGACCACGGCGGCTTGGGTAGTGACATGCGTCGATGACCCGATCTTGCCGCGCAGAATAAGGGTGCATTGCCCTGGTCCTTGGCGCTCCAACTGCAAGTCGCGTACCAGCTCTGCATCGACGATGGTGCTGGCGGCGCAGGGATGTAAATGCCCACGCGATTCGACGCGCACTATGGCCGTCGGCGCAATGGGCACGAAAGGCCGCATGATGGGCGCTGGAGTAGCTTGGAGCAGTCGGCCGGTTCGGAAGTCTTCCCGTGTACCACGCGATAGTGCTCGTACATTTTGGGCGTCAGAAGGGTATGGCGTCGATTTATTTCGCCGCTGCTGTCTTCCACGTTTGGATGACTTGGTCGGGCCTCCTTGGAGTCCGATGTCGCGGTGCCGCCAGTTGTCTCGTTGAAATATGAAACCAGAGTTTTATTTGTATCAACCGCATCTGTCCGGCCTGTCAAAATCCAGCCGAACACCGTTTCCTGTGCTATTAATGTGTTTATCACATCTTTCCTAATGCCGCCTAACATAATTTGGGGGTATATGTCTCCGCCCAGAATTAGATCGACTGGCTCATTGACAAAGAATCTTTTGTCAGCCAGTACTAAGTCAGGGTATGCTTGCCTAGTCATTGCGTTTATTTGGCAAGTTGGAAGATTCCCTGTTAATTGTGGTAAAACCAGCATGATCGTATTGATCTCGATTAATGGGTCTGTTGGTGACCGCAATTGTATGTTGCACGCTTCTTTTACTTATGCAGACATTGTATTATTGATGCCCGAAACTTGGGCATGCATGCGTTTAGTTGGCAGATTTATTCTGCGCTTGAGTTTCTGGGTTATGAATGAGCATTCAGACCCCGAGTCTATTAGGGCTCTCGCCGAATAGTCAACACCATTTAAATGAATATTTACCTGTGATGTCCCTAATAGCACTCCTTTACTTGTATTTGCGAAGCATGAGTTCACATTATTAATCGAACTGTTTCCTTTTTCAGCATTGCGACGCGTTTGAGCATCTCTTGACGTTGATGCTCCGATCGTATCTACCGAATTTGCGGTTTTGGGCTGATTCGGAATGTGAAGCAGCGTATTGTGTCTTAAATGACATGCGGTACAGCTCACTTGACTGGTGCACTTTGTGACAGTATGTCCAGCCGAAAGGCAGTATAAGCATCCGCGAATGCTTTTAATGTGCTCAAACCGTTTATTTGGCGTTAAGCGCAGAAATTTTTCGGATTTTGCGATTCGATGTGCAGAACTTTTGCACATCTTGCACGTGGGTTTGGCTACACTAGCCTGATACGACCCCAATCGTTTCGACGATGTATCTGCCGAGGAACGAGAAGCTTGTGGCTTAGAGGGTTTTGAAACCGTATCCCCTCTTATATCTACGACAGTTTCCAACGTTTGGAATCTGCTGGATAAGAATTTATCCATGTCTGCCAATTTTGAAATTTCTGTTTTATTTTCTATGGTTTGTTCCCATAGAGCCAGTGTGTTTTCTGGCAGTTTTGTGGAGCACAAATACGTTAGAATTGCATCCCAGTTTGATATGTCAATCTTGTGACATTGAAGCGCTGAGATACAATTGTTTATTTCACGTTGCAGTTTTTTAATGGGGCTACCGCATTCACTCTCAACTGCTTTTAAACTAAAAAGAATTTTTAATTGGGCATTGACCAAGATACGTTTGTTTTCGTATCGGTCACATAAATTTTTCAACGCTGTATCGAAACCGTCTGTCGTTAAGGAACACCGTTCCACTATTTCTTTGGCCTCCCCTTGGGTTTTTTGCCTTAAATAGTATAGCTTTTGTACTGCATGGAGTTTACTATTATTAATATATATGGCAGTGAACATGTCCCTAAAGGACGGCCATGAAATATAGTCTCCCTTGAAAATATCCGTATCACACGCTGGCAGGCGCACATGATATTCCATATTATCTGAGACTTCTACTTTTTTCTCTTTCTTTTCAAATTCTTCCAAAAGCTCAGCTATTGCCGCCTAACACTTTAGAAAGATGAAATAGCACATTTTATGCTTCTTTTTGATAGCCGATAGGTCCTTTGACTCAATGAACCTACGAGCTTTTCGCATGTCATCTTCGTAGCTTCCCACAGAGTTTTTAACTCATCCCTTTGGTATATTAGGGAGTGTTTACTGTGTTGCGAAGGTGACATATCGTGGTTTCATACTCCGTCACTGCATCTGCTTGGCGTGTATAGGTCTCCATTGTGTATAAAAATTAAAACCGACAAATTTATAAAAACTAAGAAGAAATTGCCTTTGCAGAAAGTAGTGAGTGAAAATTTTGCCAAAGGACCGAAACTTGGAAGTGATAACGTGATAAGTGAAAAGATTTGGTGTAAGCGTATGTATACCCAAATTTACCAATTAATTGTGAAAGCCGATTAGTTATGGCTAAAGTGAAAAAAGGACTGTATTCAGGCTTGTGTGCTAAGTGGGATACGTTCAAGGAATGTACAATTTCTTAGTAATGGCTAGTGCAAAAATGGTGTCAGTGAAAATAAAAATATATGAACGCTTGTTATGGACTTTTTGGTAATTTAACCAAGGACGGTGAACTTTTGTATCACAAAATTAGATCAGTTAAAACTGATTTGTGTATTGCCGCAAGTGAGAATAATAATTCTTCAATTTTTTTAAATAATTGTGCAACAATATGTGTGTATGAAACTAAGTGCACTTTGTGCTATAGCAACAAACTAAATTGCAAACGTATTGCCCCGTGTAAAATAAGTGCAAGTGATTTGTATGTGAGATAAAATGCGCGTAAATTAAAATTACAGGTTTCTAAATAAATAACCTTAACAAATCGAATTTTTGTGCTGTTGATTACATGAATTTTTTGAGATAAATCCTGCAAAGGTGAAAGTAGAAAAGTGGCGTTTGAGGTTATGTTAACCCTTTAGAGCAGTTTTGTGCTACCTTGAGCTGTGTCCGGAAAATCTTACCGCTGGTGGGGGATTATTCCGGATAGTCACAAGGCGTGATGCACGAACTTTAAATAACTGCGTTAAGCGCTTTTTTTTCTATTTTGCACAAATAAGACCTCGCTTCACAACAAAATCACTTGCACGGTTTTAATAAAGGGAAACACTCTACCTATTTATAATTTTATTTTTTGAAATTTTTATTAAAAAGTGAAAAGGAAAACCCTACCTAGCACGGAATGTTTATAAAACCACGTACCTTTTATCAAAGTGTTGATCCGGAGTAATCGAATGTGATTTAAATATTGTTGTTGGATGTTTCCAAGGTACCACCAAAAGTGTATCAGTTGTTGTATATTGGCTGTTGATGTTGTCTTCAATATAAACTCGCTGGTATCACCAAGAAAGTTGTATCACCATGAACAATTGCTGATATTTGATGTTGAAATTCGTAGTTTTTCCTGTGTATTATCACGAGTTTGGAATGCTTCCTTGCTTTAATGCCTAGAGAGTTGAGTGGACTGTAATTATGTGACTGGTTCTCTTTACCGGCGCGGTAAGGACCATGAACAAATGCGTGGTGGCAACGGCGCGCACCCACGTATTTGTTAAGGAATGATTAAGGCGAAAAAAAGGAAGAAAATAAGAACACCAAAAGGTTTCGTGTTAATAAAAAGAGAATTCACAGTGTGTTTTTATTTGAGGTATATAAGTACAACAAGTGTTAAGAAAGATTTTAACAAGTGTTGTGAAAGTTAAAATATTAAATATATTTGTATTAAATTTACACTTACGTGAACGTGGGATAACGTGTACCTTCGCTGGCTGCTGGATTCAAAGAGATCGAGCCTCTTTGCCACATGAGCCGATGAACCCACGATACAGCTCCTTCGTTGGATTTCCCGGCAACAAAGTTGCTGTACCGCGGGCTCACAGCGGTAAAAATCTAGGATACATACGTACTACCACTCACAGATGCTTGTGTGTATTAGTGATCACAAGCATATGTGGGTGCTAGTAAACAAAGGAAAATAGAGTAAAGAAAATTATGTTACGAGGGGGGGAGATATATTTAGGCCTGTGGCCTAAACATTACGCATGGCTGAACCTCGTGCTTTATTTAATGATTATTCACTGAACTAGGGTTGCCTAGTTCACTTATGCATGTACAAGGTGTGTTGTTATAAATAGTATGGGTATACATATACAACATCTTCCCTTTATAAAATATGTATCAATACAATTTGAAATATTATGCTTTACAAGTTCAGTTTGTCTGGTGGTTTAACTTTTCTGCCTCTATGAGTTGTATACATTTCATTTGGTTAGCTATACTAGTATTTTGAAAATTCATATTTTTATTTTCTACAGTCTTGTTTTCTTGGATTTTAGTTTGGTTAGCTATACTAGTATTTTCAAAATTCATATTTTTATTTTCTACAGTCTTGTTTTCTTGGATTTTAGTCTTTTCATTTACATGTGTATGGTAATCTATTACATTCCGGTCTTTTGCCATATCATCACTTATTGCGCCATTTTCATTTATATTTTCTTCATTTAAAGGTTTTTTGAGAATATGTTCTCCGCTTCTTCTATATAACCCACCTTCAGTATCTTGAACTAAATAGGACCTCGGCTCTGGACATTTTTTAATTATTACACCGGGATACCAAACAGAAGTGGGAGATTTCTTATACATAATTTTCTCTTTTTCATTAAGTGGCTTAAGAGGTCTGGTTTTCTTATTGAAATTTTTAGCTGATTTTTGACTTTGTTTTTCGATTTCCATTCTATACGCCGATTTATCAACAAGCCTTGCTTCAAAATTGTGTGTCATTGATGGTATTTTAGTTCTCAGTCTTCGAGACATGAGCAACTCGCTTGGGCTTGGCATGCTATTTTTCGGAGTTGATCTGTAATGTAAAAGTGCTGTGTATGGATCGGTTCATTCATCTAGACATTTATGTAACATTTTCTTAATGGTTTGAATTGACCTCTCGGCCAGACCATTCGACCTAGGTAGATATGGGCTGGAAGTTGTATGCTGAATATTCCATTCGACACAAAATTTTTTAAAATCAATAGAATTGAATGGCGGACCGTTATCCGAAACAAGGATTCCCGGTACCCCATGTCGGGCAAAAATAGATTTCAATTTAGTTACTACTGCCAAGCTTGAGAAACCCGAGTTAAGAAGTTCAATTTCAATATACTTTGAATAGTAGTCTACGACCAGTACATACGTTCTTTTGTTGAACTCAAATAAATCACAGCCTAGTTTGTACCATGGTATATCTGGTACCTCATGGTTCATCAATTCTTGTTTTCGATTTGCTAATCTGTATTTCATGCAAAGCTCGCCCCTAGAGACTACGTTTAAGATGTCATTATTTATGTTAGGCCAGAACATTGATTCTTTCGCTAGACTTTGACAGCGCTGCACGCCCATATGGCCCTCATGTATGTTAAATAAGACCTTTTTACGAAGTAGCTTGGGGATAACAATGCGATTATTTTTTAAAAGTAAATTATCTACAATTGAAAGGTCATCTTTGTAACTAAAGTAAGGCATGGCTGCTTGGTCAAATATTTTTTTATTTGATGGTCATCCGTCTTTAACATACTTTTTCACCTTTTGCAAGACTTGATCCACTTGCGTGGCATTCTTTATTGCTTTTATGGACTCTTCTGAAAGTCCTATGTGAGACATTAACAAATTGCACTGTAAATCCAATTCTTTATCCACATCCAGGTTGGTTTTTTTCCTCAATGGCGCTCTAGAGAGTGTATCGGCTACAAATAAATATTTGCCAGGCTTATACACAACTTGTAAGTTGTAACGTTGTAAACGCATCATAAAGCATTGTAGTCGCGGTGGAATTTTAAAAAGAGGTTTATTAAATAGCGATACTAAAGGTTTATGGTCGGTCTCTACAATAACTTTCAACCCGTAAACGTATTGGTGGAACTTGTCGCAGCCGAAAAGAATAGCGAAAAGTTCTTTTTCTATTTGTGCATAATTAATCTGAGAGCTAGTCAAAGAGGCTGAGGCGAACTTACTTACTTACTTAATTGGCGCTTAACCGTCTAAACGGTTATGGCCGTCCAACAAGGCGCGCCAGTCGCTCCTTCGCTCCGCCAACCGGCGCCAATTGGTCACACCAAGGGCGTTTAGGCTGAGGCGAACGCTATCGGGTTTTCCTCATGAAAAATAGCAGCACCGACTGCAAATTTAGAGGCGTCTACAGACAACCTCAGCTGTTTGCGGGTATCAAAATACGTCAGCACCGGTGCTCTTGTAATTTCATTTTTTAGATTAATGAATTCCTTTTCATGAGCATCATTCCAATGCCACTGTATATCTTTTTTCAATAATTCGCGTAAGTTTTTATTTTTGGCTGACATATTTTCTATAAAAGCCCCTAAATAGTTAATCATGCCCAGGAATCTATGTAACTCAGGCACTGAACGTGGTGCTGGTAACTCTGTTACGGCTTTAATTTTTTCTGGGTCTGGTTTAATTCCCTGCTCTTTAAAAATATGCCCTATGAACTTAATTTCGCGTCTATAAAAATGTGATTTTGTTTTATTAAACTTCAAACCTACGTTTCGAGCCCTTTCCAGTACTTTCTTCAATATTCTGTCATGTTCCGCGATGTTAGATGCATGTATCAAAAAGTCATCCATGTAAATTATTAACCCTTCAATGTCACAAAATAATTTTACCATTTCGGCATGAAATATTTCTGGCGCTGCATTGATACCAAAGGGTAAGCGTAAAAACCGATACCTGCCGAATGGTGTATTAAATATACATAGCTTGGAGGAGTGTTCATCCAATTTCATCATCCAAAACCCTGAATTCGCATCCAGTGTACTAAAAACTTTAGACCCGCTTAATTTAGATTTACATTCATCAATATTCGGAAACGCAAAACGTGGTCGCAAAATAGCTTTATTCAAATTTCGTGGATCTAGACATAAGGGTAAATTGCTATTATACTATTTTCACACAGAGGGCTTATTGAATAATAAAGGCAATTTTCTACATTAAGACGCTTATTGAGCTCAATCTTCCCTACAAAATTCGAATCTATTATTATTTCATTAGTAGCTAATCGAATGCCTAATGAAGTCAAAAGCACAATGCAACTCTGTTGGTAGCTTTCCGCTTCCGTTTCCGCTTCTTAGTTTTTAGTGTGGTCAGTGCTTAAAAATGTCATTTGTCAAAGCAAATGTCATTGTCTGCATGGCGGAACGGTACAAGGTGGCCGCATCGAACAGCTGATTATAACCTTTTTTATTGTATGAACACAACTCAATTTAAATCGAAATTGCCTCAAACTTTATTATCCCAATTGCTTCTTTAGGTTAGGTTGAACTGGCCGATCCATGAGGACCTCACATGGACTGAATAAGTCCGTAGTGTTACGAGAAGTGTGTTTTAACGACCAAACTGAAAAACCCTGTCAAAAACCAGGACCTATGTTATAACATAACTCCGTCCTCTTGGCAAATACTAGAAGCTTCCTAGGATTTAAGCCACTTGCTGCTTCTAGATCTGACAGCTGTATCACTCCTAATAGCTAGAGTCTTAGCCTGGCAAGCGCAGAGCACAGAACGTGCTCGATCGTTTCCCCCTCCATCCCGCACTTCCTACATCTGCTATCACTGACCAAGCTTAATTTAAAGGCATGTAACGCCAGAAGGCAGTGTCCAGTCAGAATACCCGTCATGAGTCTACAGTCCTCTATTTTTAATGATAGAAGCAACTTTGTTAGTCTAAGGTTGTAAGACCTGCACATAATCTTCGAAACTTTACATCCACGCGCTGGAACCCACGCCTTTCCTGCTTGGTCGATCATGTGCACCTCTCGCCAAATCTAATTGGGACGTCTATGGAGCAAGCTTCAAGGGATGCGCCCTTTTTAGCTAATTCATCCGCTTTTTCATTCACATCTACTCCCACATGCCCTGGGACCCAATATATAGATGTATGCTTCTCCCTGTCTCGATTCTCTGCAGGGACTGCTTACACTCTAACATGCATTTAAATGCTGTGGTATGCGAGATTATTGCCTTAATTGCGGCTTGACTGTCAATATAAAAGGTAACACGATTGCAGCTTGGGCTATTTTCTTCCAGGGTTTCTACTGCTTTGGTTACGGCTACTATTTCCGCTTGGAAAACGCTACAGTAATCCGGCAAATTTAGGATATGTTTATTTCCGGATCAGCACAGTATACCGCAGACCCTACTCCTTCCACTACTTTGAAACCATCTGTGTACACATTTATCGCCTCGTCCGCCATTTGAGCACTCTTGCGCCAACCGTCTACCTCTATTGTGGCCTTAAAATCGCCCTCGAAGCGCAGATAGGCAATCAGGCAGTTCATAGTGTATAATGTATGTAGTGTATATACTGTACACAATGAGGCAGTTGTTAACGCTACGTTCTATGCTACCAGGTCTACAGGTGGAATGTGCAGAATGGCATACAGTGCAGCTGTCGGGGTTGTTTTCACAATTGCTTCCTTGCTTATTTTATTCTTTTTGCACAGTACATACTTTGTATGTAATCATGTGTTATAGATATGCTTTTTGTTGGCGGTTTATATGAAACTGGTATTTTTGCTTTTTGTTCTATTTATAGAACTACAAAGATTTAACCAATGTTGTCTATTTGTATGTATTATAAATTAAAAATTGCTTCAAATATATTTTTTCATACATTTAAAAACAATGAGGGCAGTATCCGCTTAATTCATACAAATTAGACAAGTTTTGGTCTTTTTCCGATGAATTTTGGTCCCAAATGAAAATATGGTATGATTTATTTTACAAATATCATGGCGGAACTATCAGCCCTATTCTGCATCTCGACTTGGATTGGAATTTTTTCGATTTGGCAATTTTGGTATTCTGTGTTCCAATCTCTTTCGATCCAACTTCGAATCGTTCGATTTTGTGTATTCTGCATTTCGATCGTAGTTCCGTTTTTCTAAGTTGCAAATTAGTTGGCGGAAAAATATTTTCTTTTTATTTTTTTTATTAATTTTTAACAGAATTTTAACAAAAACGTAAGTAAAACTTGTTAAGAAACGTAGAAGGCTTGATGAAGATTGTTTTTGACCTTGGACGTATTTGCCCCGCAAAAGTATCTAACACATACTTGACAGCATCCTTATTAAATCGGAAGTTTTTTTGAACCTAAATAAGACATTAAACTTTACCACTTTTAAGTTCAATTTCTTACAATTAGTCATTCATCTCAAATGGATTACACAAATCTCGCAATATTTGTGTTTCCATTCCCGCCTGGCCATTTTCGTATGCGTTGCTTTCCATTCCACAAATAATGCCGCGGCTATTGATTCCATTATAATAGACAGCTATAATTTGTGTCTGTTCGTTGGGTCCAGTTATATGTCAAAGCAAGCTGCCGGAGTAGAGGAAGGTGAATCGAAAACGTAAACAATCCTTGCGGAAAGGATAAATAAATCTTTATAAAGTAGTTTAGGCCAGTGCAATGAAATTAGCATCCATAAAATTAAGAAAATGTCAACTATATTCGTGCAGGAATCCCTTTTAACAAAACTTGGTGGCCACGGCAGGGAATTGGCCAAAAGAGCGACAAAAACACACTTGCAATTATGAAAGCACTTCACTCAAAAAATATAACACTGCGGCAATATATTCTATTGCTTTTTTTTTGTCAAAATGGCGTGGGTAATAAAATGTAAACGTTTTTCAGTGTTTTTTACAAATTTTCTTTATTTTATTTTGTTCCAATGTTCACGCATTCCGTACAAACAGCTGATTTGGAAAAATTATTTGCTCTTCCTCTTCTTGTTACGATTCCGTCGTAATGCAGAATACCCATCTTCGATTAAAGCGGAGCGCAGAACGGGAACGTAATCGAAATGCAGAATAGCGATGTATAAATACGATATGCTGACGAGCCGGCGCATCTGCGAAGGCCCTTACTTTAATTTGTGGTTGTTGGAAACCATGCAAAGTGTCTACATGAGCAACTCTGCGTTAGACGAATTTCTCTCATAGTGTACAAGTACAAGTGTGTTGCCTTATCTGTCAAGCATTCTGACAGGCACTCGCTGGATTCGGAATGACAGCGAATTCAAAATGGATACCATTACCGAGTGCGCCGAATGATTGAAAAATTGAAAAAGTCGATACGATTGGTAGTCAAAAATGTTGTCGTTGAGACCAAAAATGCGACTCTATACCTGAGATTTCCATCAGGTGAGCGAGGCTGTTTGTAGTTTTGACGTTTATCGCTTAGTGAACACACTTGTATAGGTACACTATGATTTCTCTTTGTGTATTTGAAATCCTGTTTATTACATCCCGTTTTGTTTTTAAGTAAAGAAAATCATAAAATGGCATTTAAGGTATTTATATATATTAACATTGTATTATATAGATTTTTCCAAAAATATGTCTTGCATTTACAGCCCATCGATCCAAAACGTGATGAATTTCGGCGGTATCTCGAACGGTCGGGTGTTATAGAAGCCTTGACCAAAGTATTCGTGCGTATCGTAAAAGAACGTCCAGAAAACCCGCTTGATTATTTGCGACGCAATCTTGGAGATGCTCTCCACCAGGCAGACAGTATGGCATATTTGCAAAGCGAATTAGAAGAAGCACGACAGGAAATACAAAGACTACGTACTATTATCGAAAATGTAAACCCTGATGCATTGAGAGATCAGCCTCAAGAGCATGTTGAAAAAAATTGTGTCGAAGACACGTCCGAAAATCAAGAGCACGCTTGCGATATGACTCCTAAGCTAAAGGGCGAATCTGAACACGAAGAATGTACCGAAAAAGAATCCGAACCAATACAAAAAGACAAAACTCAACAGGATGATTTGGAAACAAATATAGAGAAGCCTAAAGATACTGCTGGCGGTAACCTAGTTGAATCTGATCAGATTCTAGCACAAAGTGTAGACAATAATTAAAATTTGACCCGTCCATTATTTTAAAGCTTATTAGCTACTTAGTACTAATCTAAGTTCCTTATTATTAGAAACTTACTATATATTTGATGTATGTATGCACATACACTATGCCATATACATTTATATGTATGTACCAGACTAATAAATTAATTACCTAACATATGTTATCGAAACTGTTTTTTTTAATATTGTCTTACAGTTGATGTATTACTAATTATTAGCTGATGTACCCGCTCAGAATGTAAATGTGACATGCTTATACTGCCGTCCTATTAAAGAATCGGAGTTCCTACATTTTAACTGAAACTGAGATATTGAACTTAGTTTGTTTGCATTTGGACTTTCCAACATAGTTTTTAAAATAAAAACGGACGTGGGCCCGAGGAAAAATGTGATCGGTCCGGTTCAGCTGGGACCTTTGTGGCCAAATTCGAAAGAAATTTCTGAGAAGGCGGACAGTCTGGCTCGAGAGACAGTGACTGCACAACCCATCGGTCCGCTGCTGCCGCAGGAAATTAGGGATATTTATTATCAGAAGAAAGGGAAAAGAGCACTGGCGCAATGCGGCAGGTTTGAGACAATCTAAGTTATAGAATAGTTCGCTGATAGGCCTCTTGAAAAATAACATAAGAATTCTAACAGCTATTCTTACACAACACTGTAGACCTAACAGCCATATGCAGAAACCATACATACTATCGAATAACACATGCCGATTTTGTGATCGATCAACGGAGACGACTAAACATATCCTCTTGGAATACGACGCAATCTCAAAACGTAGGGCTAAGTTTTTGGGCTCACAATAGCCAGAGCATTCCCATATTAAATCCCTCAAGGCAAGAGAACTACTGGGCTTCATCAAGGATGAGGCTTGGATGAGGTTATGTGAAGGAGATTAGGGCACAACGATGGTCGCATTGCAATCCTCTATAAATTATCTATCTAACTTGGGTCACTTCAGTTAACTCTATATCTCAGTAGTTATTCATTCCTTTTATGTGTCTATAAGTAATATATTTTTGTACATGGTCACATTTTCCCTATTTAAAATTTCATCAATTTTCTCGCCGATACTGAATTTTGACGATATTGATAGTGCCAAGATGATGTTCCGGCCTAAAAGATATATATGCATATCGGAATCCACATAAACTCCGCTGGAAAGACGAAGTAACAAGAGATTTAAATTCCATTTAGAAGCAATTCCACCCCCAGCGGGTTAAGGGGTCAGAACATACCCGCGGTAGGTATGCCTGTCGTAAGAGGCGACTAAAATACCAGATTCAAGGGGATGTGTAGCGCAACCCTTCAGGTTGCCAGCGCAATATACAGCTTCTCCAAACCCAATTGTCAACCTCACCTATCCGCTGCGAATCCTGTTTCACTAACAGACGAGGTAGGGAGGGATGGCCTGAAGGTTTAATGTGGCCATATAAATCGTTCCCGAGATGGTCGGGCTAGCACCTTAATGGTGCTGTGTTACTGGAGCCTACCGGATCTGTATCCGGCAAAGGACCATCACATCGATAACACTACCCCAAAGTCTTTAGGGAGCAACCTTTTCGCTACAACAACAACAGATTTAAATTCCCTTGGCGTCAGTTTGCACAATAAAGAAGCAACTGGCTCACCTCGTTCGACGGTCATAACCGTTTAAACGGGTAAGCGCCAATTAAGTAAGTAAGATAATACCAACGGGTAAATAAAAAAAAAAAATAAATTTTTGTATCGAAAATTTACTGAGTGAATCATAGAACCGCTACGAAAAGTAGTTCGTGTTTCAGTTCGGATCAAGAATTTGTGAGCAATTCGGACCCGGTTAATGGTTCAGTTATTTAAAAACAAGTTTTTTTTTAATAAATGTTTTGGACTTATTCCGGTGGGAAATTTATATTCATACAAAAAAAGCTAAAACTGTAGATTGTTTGAGATTTTTGAATCATTTTTGAATGCGATTATTTTACATTTATTCTTCATATCTCATTCAAAATAAGATACTACATAATGTTGTTGTTGTTGTTGTAGCGATAAGGTTGCTCCCCGAAGGCTTTGGGGAGTGTTATCGATGTGATGGTCCTTTGCCGGATACAGATCCGGTACGCTCCGGTACCACAGCACCATTAAGGTGCTGGCCCGACCATCTCGGGAACGATTTATGTGGCCACATTAAACCTTCAGGCCATCCCCTCCCTCCCCAACCCCAAGTTCCATAAGGAGCTTAGGGTCGCCAGAGACTCGTCTGTTAGTGAAACAGGATTCGCAGCGGATAGGTGAGGTTGACAATTGGGTTTGGAGAAGCTATATGTTGCGCTGGCAACCTGAAGGGTTGCGCTACACAGCCCCTTGAATCTGGTATTTTAGTCGCCTCTTACGACAGGCATACCTACCGCGGGTATATTCTGACCCCCCTAACACGCTGGGGGATATACTACATAATAATTTTATTTCATCAGGGGAAGAAAGCATGCGGAATTGAGCTATTCGAACCACAGGAAACTCGCAAACAAACTTGGCCGATATACACCTGCGACTACGACATCCAACATCAGCTATGATCGTCTACATCTTAAAATACGGATACGACACGGGATGTTGAAGCCGTATCCAGGTTTCAATTACCTGGGGTTCAAATAGCTCACAACCTTTGTATTGTCCAACCATTATGTATTTTCTGGGAAGCCGAAGGTAGAGAAATGGTTGGGGAAATCGTCGGTCACGAGCAGCATTTACATTATTTTTTTTTCTTGAAGAATATCTTTTGTATAAATAAAAATTTTATTTTTATTTTTTTTTGGCTTCATGATTGAAAAAATATGTGGATGTGACAAAAATAAGTTTTTTAATGAAAAGTAAAATTTTAGCAAGTATAACATTCATTATTCAGTCAACAAATATATTCATAAAAGATTCAGAAATCTGAATTAAAATAAATAAAAATAAATGTAAGGCACGATAACCTCCGAAGAGATCTAAGGCCGAGCTCCTCTTCCAATTTGCGTCGTGCTCCTCTTGATTTTCCCTACAAATTGGCCGGACGGGACCTACATGTTTTATGCCGACTCCGAACGGCATCTGCAAGGCAGATGAGTTTTCACTGAGAGCTTTTCATGGCACAAATATACTCGGAGCGCTTGCCAAACACTGCCGAGGGGCGACCCCGCTTAGAAAATTTTTCTTTTTAATTGAAAAACCTTATTTCTAAAATGTTGATGTTGCTTTACCCGGGGTTCGAACCCAGGGCACACGGCGTGGTAGGCGGAGCACGCTACCATCACACCACGGTGGCCGCCGCGAAAGCTGAATTAAAAATGATTATATGTTTTTGATCACTAACGTAAACACATTTGTTTCAAAAATGATTCCAAAATGTGATTGAAAAACTATATTCAGTTTTTGTTCATCGAAAGGGAAGCATATTTGATTATTTCTTTTGTTCAATTGTATGATAACTCATTATTTAGTCAGAAAGAGTAATCAAATTGTATTGATATGTAGGGAAATTCAAAATCTAATTTCCGAAATGCTGAGTGGGCTAGTTTTAAATTCGAAATCAAAAAAAAAAGACAACCTATAAAATTTTAGTGATTGTATCAGCAAGCACAAAAAAAATTTAAATTTAGGTACATTCGATTATTGAATAGAAAAAAAACCATTTAAACAGCAATATACCGGCAGTGGCGTAGTAAGGTTTTCTTGCGCCGGGAGTAAATATTTTTTTGGCGCCATATTTCAAAATCAGTTTTAATTTCTGAATGAACGTTCGCAGCTAGCAATTGATATTGAGATATTCAAGAGTATTTGAAGTGCCACTCGTAAGTTTGGAAAAACATCTCTCCATACCAAATTATAAAAGTAAGTAAATCTAACGTAGTTTAAGGTTTCTTTTCTACTGCGAAGTAATATTTCGCAGTCACATATTACGATAACAAGTTCTGTTCCATCGAAATCTGTATTATAAAATTCACCCAAGTTCTTACAATTTCTTTCTAAGTCGTTATCACCTTGTTTAACAAATTTCCAACGTCCAAAATATAAAATAGAGGTCATTTAGTCGTGTAAATATTGTACGTATTTCTTGTTGGAGACGATCGAGAACAGTTTTCATAACGCGAGAAACTTCACGTTCTGTGGAAAGACCAACATCTATAGCCGATTCTCCGGGCATTTTGCGGCGCCTTACACATTTTACTATATCATTATCCCATTTTTCACAAAGAGACTTTGCTTTTTCTATTGCTTCCTCACACAGAGTGTCTCGAATTTCGGATAGTTCAGTCGCTAAGGATTTAAGATCATGATACGCTTATCTAAAATTCATCCCCGGATTTTGCAATCTGAGCTGCATACGATCAATCCTCCTTAAGATTTCATACCAGAAATGAACTAATGTTATCAAACCGAAATTTAGTATATTTTCCAACAGAACTGTCCTCTGCTAATTGTTCTAAGTATTCTACTACATTATCTAGCCCCTCGACGATAACGCTAACCGCTTGCATTCTGGTGCTCCATCGTGTTTCAGATTCACGTTTGAAGGGTTTTGTTAAAGCATTTTTAATAACTCCCAGCGTAACGTTGAACGTGAGAAAAAAAGGTATATCCCTTCAATTATTCCACAACCTGTCGCAAGTGTTCCGGATGTATGCATGTCTTTTTTAGTATAGACATTTTTTTGCAGAAATCAGTTATAAAAAAATACAAACATTGGGCCCCCCTGTGAGTAGCGCCCGGGGCAAGATGCCCCTCCCCTCCTCACTACGCCACTGTATACCGGCACTCTGATGCTTGGGAATGTACCCAACCTGAAGTAGCAATAGTAATAGAAGTATTACATACATATATATATTTTTTGGTATGTTTGCACATGTATGCTAATGTTTCCACACTGAAGAGATTTAATCTACCTATATACATACATATGGGGTATTCCATCCCTTTCGACCAATTTTTAACCCGATCCCTTTAGAATTGGCTGAAAGTTTTTCTTCTTTTTCTAGCTTACGAAAGACGTTTTTCAGAATTTTTTCAAATTTTTTCATCCAACTCAAAAAAAGTTATGAATTAAAAAAAAAACCCGTTTTTGTTTTCAAAATGCTATCTTTTCCAAAAATTGACCGTTTGGGATCTTTTTTTTTTAAATTTGGTTTTAAATGTACTTTTCGGAAAAAATACAAACAAATTTTTAAAGTTTTTTTCAATTAAAAAAAAAAAAATCGGCCCACTCCGGGAATAGTGGGGATGATTGCAGAATTGATTGAAGTTTTTTATGAGAAAAAAAAATGGCGAAATTCGAAAAATCTCGAATTCTGAAAAACGTCTTTCGTAAGCTAGAAAAAGAAGAAAAACTTTCAGCCAATTCTAAAGGGGTCGGGTTCAAAATTGGTCGAAATGGGATGGAATACCCCATATATGTATATAAATTAATAATTCTTTTCATGATTCGATTTGCCTGAAATTTGGTATGTAGGTAGCATTTTTTATCATAAACCACTGATGTTCCGACTCAGTCATTACCAGAAGATGATATTGCAGTGGACATAACTTAAAAATAATTACATTCGCGAATTTATGTTACACGTAATGTAAGAAAATAAATATTTTTATTTACTTTTTAAGATTCAAACTGAACTCTGTTTCCAGTCCTTTTTTATTATTTTATTGTAATTAATTACTTGTATGCAATTTAAATTTTTTTAATGACGACAAAGTATAACTTCTCACGCGCGTACATATATGTATAAATAAGTACACGTACACGTGAGGACAAAACGAAGTACCTGCTGTCATCGAGCAAAGAGTCAGCGCATATGCGCCTTGGCAACCACGCTACTGTTGGCAGCCATAATTTCGAAATAGTAAAAGACTTCGTTTATTTGGGAACCAGCATCAACATTAGCAACAACATCAGCACTGAAATCCAGCGAAGAATCAATCTTGCCAATAAATGCTACTTTGGACTAGGTAAGCAATTGAAAAGTAAAGTCCTCTCTCGGCGAACGAAAATCATACTCTACAAGTCACTTATCGTACCCGTCCTGCTATATGGGGCAGAAGCATGGACCATGACAGCAGCAGATGAAGCGGCTTTGGGAGTGTTCGAGAGAAAAGTTCTTCGAAAGATTTATGGACCTCTACGCGTTGGCGATGGCGAGTACCGAAGAAGATTTAATGATGAGCTGTACGAGCTATACGCAGACATCAACATAGTCCAGCGAATTAAAACGCAGCGGCTGCGCTGGCTAGGCCATGTTATGCGAATGAAAGATGATGCTCCGGCCAAGAAAGTGTTTCTATCGGAACCCGCCTATGGAAGCATAGGTAGAGGGCGGCCCCCACTCCGTTGGAAGGACCAGGTGGAAAACGATTTAAACTCCCTTGGTGTGACCAATTGGCGCCGGTTGGCGGAGCGAAGGAGCGACTGGCGCGCCTTGTTGGACGGCCATAACCGTTTAGACGGTTAAGCGTCAATTAAGTAAGTAAGTAAGTACACGTACCCATTAGGAAACATGTAATCTTATCTTTTATACCTTCATAAAGTGTCGTACTGCTTTCATTTTTTGATTCCCAAGTTTTTGATAGGATTTGTTGCAAATGTAGATATTTGTATTTTCAAGACGCCTATGCAAATAACTAATTTTGGGGATTATTTTAGATATCAACATCATTTATTAGGACGACAGCATATATGTATATATTTGGCTTGTACCCATCTTCTCCTTCTATTTTAAACCAGGAACGGCAATCGTTATGAGTCAAACAATACAAATCAGTAAATAATAATTTTTCGGCTTATATAATTTTTATTAAGGAATTATCCTTTTATTTACTGAGTTTTATTTTTCAATTGAAAGTAATGAATAAATTTGATTTTAATAATTTATTATTATTACCTACCGGACATAGTCCTCACAGATATGTAACAACTTAGATAAAAATTATCGAAATAGAAAAATATATGGTAACAATTTATAATAACAATGACATTATAACAAAAATTTTTGTAAAAAATTCGCTACGACTTAAATAAATACACACATACAAGCATTTATATATTAATAGGAATACTGGAACATATTAATTGAAAAGAAAGTAATCAACAACATCAGCTTTAAAATGTTCTTTACATGAGTTAAAATCGGCATAATTGCATAAGGAGATCATTCTGTGAATAGGTTTATTATTTGCGTTTGAACGTAGAAAATGTATTTGTCCCTTAGACACCTTTCAGGTGCATAGAAGGTGAGAAGAAAAAGTAGTTCCGGAGAATCGATTTTGTTGTCGTAAATGTCTTTGATAAAGAAAATACCTAAAATTTTCCTTCGAATCTTAAGGCACTGAATATTTAAAATTCTACATCTTAGTTCATAAGATGGCATCGATTCAAAAGTGAACATTTTCGAAGGGCGAATTTAGTGAATCTCCTTTGAACTCTTTCTAACCGGCTGGAATGTGTGACAAAGTCTGAGTCCCAAATGATGCAGGCATATTTCAAAATGGATCTTACAAGGCTAATTTAAACACTTTTCAGGATTAGCGGATCAAAAAAAAATTTGGAATTACGTTTGAGAAAGCCGAGTTTTGAATTAGCAGCACTGATTATGTACTCCCTATGAAAGTCGAATATAAGCTTCGAGTCTAAGTATACTCCTAAATCCTTAACAGTAGTTGTACGATTGAATGGGTCGCTATCGTTAAAGTAATATCTGTTCAATGTGCATGCGTTTCTCCGAGTGAATGTGATAATATTACACTTGGAAAAGTTCAAGAAAAGACCGTTACTATTACACCATTTTATCAATTCCAAGATGTCTTGCTGTAGCTCTATGCTAATGTGTTTAACTCTGTAATAAAGTTTATATCATCGATCGGATGAGAAATAATAATTTTAAAAATTTTTTACCACTAAAATTTATTTTGATTTAAATTTTTTTTAAACAAGAGCATATATGTAATACTCCTATATTGCAAATGTAATGAATTCAAAATCAAAACAAGACAGCCTACAAAATGTTTGCGATTGTAGCAGCATAAGTGTGACAAGAAAAAATTTAAATTTAGGTACATTCGATTATTGAATACAAAAACAGAAACATTTAAACAGCAATATATCGGCACTCTGATGTTTGGGAGTGTACATAGCCCGTAGCAGAAATATAGGAGTGTTACATATATGATCAAGAGTAATTAATACTTCTGCTTTTTATTTTGTTCTTCAGTCAAAATTAATATCTTCGATTTTTATTGTTTTGATCAAGAATAATCATAACCTTATAAACATTATTTTTTCAATCAAGAATAATGATTTATGCCCCTATTACCGATTACAACTCAACTTAGTTGGGTTGTAATTAAAACAACTCAACTTTAAGACAACTCAACTCCTGTTTGGTATTACGAATTACAACTTATTTCAGTTGAAATTGAATTGAGTTGCCAACTTCGGAAAGTGACGATTTGACAGATAAATAAACAGCTGATCAATTTGTGGCAGAAATTTAAGCATTTTCAAATGTGATTTTTTTATTAATATTATATGAAATCTATTTTATAATGACGAAAATGTTGGTGATTGACATTTCGCGAATACGGAAAACATTCGCGTGATCATTCCATCCCTTGGAACTACCAAGCACCAAGTAAGAAAATGTTTAAGTGACAAACAAATAATGAGTTTCGTATGAAGTTATTTTGCAGATTTGAAAGGAAGCATTTTACTCAGTACTAAACAAAATTAAGGACCATTTCCGCATACGCGTTCGTATTTTAAAATTATGCGCCATACTCCGATTCCTTGCTGACGGCAGCTATCAAATATGATGTGGAAATGATTTTGGTGTTGGACTGGTTTTAGATATTATTGAGGAGAATATTTGTGTGAAGTAGATTAAAACCCAAACAGAAAAAACTGTATTTTACTCAAATAGGATTCCCAGGAGTAGTGATAAGTATCAATGGGACTCGCATATTTATTTCACCTATTTTGGCTGCATCCGAACTGCGGCCAGCCTCGTCTAACTGAAGTCAAAAAGTTATTCAATGTAATTCATTTAAACGTTGTTTTTTCTAGAAATGTGTACAAAATTGTTGATTATTGTTTGATTAAAAAAGGTTTAACTACCGGCTTTAAATGTTTTGCTTTTTTTTGGTAACGTTTTATAAGCCCGTGCACCATCTAACTCTTATCAAAGGTGGTATCAAAAGACGGGTTTCCATCTCCGTTTTTAGGATTCGAGAGCGGAAATTAAAAATTTTATTTCTTTTGAAAGATATTTACAAAGACCCACAAAATTGCCCGAGAGGGTACGAAATATGAGGCCCGTTCCACAGTTTTTTTTGCACAGAACATCTTTCTGCGTTGGCGGCCTTTGGCCGCGATTCGTAAAAATAAATCTGGTTGGGTCCAACACCTTTCTGCATAGCTGTGTACAAAAAATCTGGCAAAATACAACAACCACATGAAATTAGATTTTATTAGAAATAAAATTTTTAATTTTTGTGGTAATTCTTTACGACAGCATGACACTGCTAATACGTGTCCAAAAATATCGAGAGAGGTATTAAACGATGCGTCTTGGCATCAGTATTAATAATCCGAAGGCGGAAAATAAAAATTTTAACTCCTTCAAAAGATATTAAACAAAAACCGAAAAAAGACAACAACATTACAACAACCACATGAAAATCGCCAACTTCAACTACAAATATCTCAGGACAAGAGATAAAATGTTTCTTTTCCGCCTTCGGATTATTGTTCTCGAGATTAATACGCGTCTCGATATTTTGGACGCGTATTAGCAGTGCCATGCTGTCGCAAAGAATTACAATTTTTGTTTTCGGATTCTTAAATCGGAGGTCGAAACGTGTCTTTTGATATCAACTTTGAACATCTTTGTTAAAAATTAGGTGGTGAACCGTCTTCTAAAACGTAACATTTTTTCAAAACAACTGCAAAATTGCATGAGACAACTGCTAGTAAGCAGTTGTAAGATTTTGACGTCTTTGACAACTACACCAACACAAGGTTGTAAACGGCAATGCCACAAAAAGTTGTAAGACTAGACAACTCAACCGAAATTTTTTTTGACAGGTTGAGTTGTAATCTGTAATACCAAATTGCGAAATTTCAACTCAACCAGAGTTGAGTTGTAAACGGTAATAGGGGCATTAATTACAACGCAACTAAGTTGAGTTGTAAACGGTAATAGGGGCATTAAATCAGATTTTTGTTTGATTAAAATTAATGTCCCTATTACCGTTTACAACTAAACTCTGGTTGGGTTGAAATTTCGCAATTTGGTATTACAGATTACAACTCAACCTGTCAAAAAAAATGTTGGTTGAGTTGTCTAGTCTAACAACTTTTTTGCGGCATTACCGTTTACAACCTTGTGTTGGTGTAGTTGTCAAAGACGACAAAATCTGACAACTGATTGATTACTAGCAGTTGTCTCATACAATTTTGCAGTTGTTTTGAAAAAAGGTAACGTTTTACAAGACGGTTCACCACCTAATTTTTAACAAACATTTTCAAAGTTGGTATTAAAAGACACGTTTCGACCTCTGATTTTAGAATCTGAAAACAAAAATTAAAAATTTAATTTCTGGCATATCATTTCGATTAAATTTTTCATGTGGTTGTTGGATTTTGCCAGATTTTTTGTACGCACTAATGCAGAAAGGTGTTGGACCCACCCAGGGTTATTTTTACAAGTCGCGGGCCTCGTATTTCGGACCCTCGGGTCATTTTGTGAGTTTTTGTAAATATTTTTCGACAGAAATAAAATTTTTAAGTTCTGCTTTCGAATCCTAAAAACGGAGATCGAAACGCGTCTTTTGACACCACCTTTGATAAGAGTTAGATGGTGCAGGGGCTCAGAAAACGTTACCAAAAAACAAAAAATTTAAATCCGGTAGTTAAACCTTTTTTAACCAAATAACAATCAAAAATTGTGTATACATTTATAGAAAAAACAACCTTTAAACGAAGGATTACATTGAATAACTTTTTGACTTTATGGAGCGATATTCCGAAGTTGGACGAAGCTGGTCGCAGTTCGGATGCAGCCAAAATAATTAAATTATGCGAACACTACTCCTGGGAATGTTGTTGTTGTTGTTGTTGTAGCAATGCTCGCCCCACCTAATAGCCGCGACCGAACACAAATTGTCATCAATATCCTCTAACGGGAGTCCAAGGAAACTTGCCGTTTCAACAGGGGTGGACCATAAGGAAAGGGGTGTTAGAGGCGTTGGTTCCACATTACAATTGAAGAGATGGTTGGTGTCATGTGGGGACACATTGCAAGCGGGGCATACATTTTGTATGTCAGGGTTGATTCTGAATAGGTAAGAGTTTAACCTGTTACAGTATCCAGAACGAAGTTGAGCAAGAGTGACACGCGTTTCCCTGGGGAGTATGCGTTCCTCTTCCTCAAGTTTTGGATAATTTTCGTTAAGTACTGGATTCACCGGGCAATTCCCGGCATAAAGGTCCGACGCCTGTTTATGGAGTTCACCAAGGACCTGCTTGTGTTTTTTCACTTCATAGGGCTGGGTTCTCAGGTGCCGTATTTCCTCAAAATGCTTACGGAGATGACTCCTTAAGCCCCTAGGCGGTGCTGGTTCATCAATCAGATGTCTGTTGGGATGCACAGGTTTCTGGGTATTCAACAGGAACTGTTTGGTCAGCATCTCATTTCCCTCCCTGATGGGGAGTATTCTCGCCTCATTATGCAGATGGTGTTCTGGGGACATAAGAAGACAGCCCGTGCCGATTCTGAGAGCAGTATTTTGGCAGGCCTGTAGTTTCTTCCAGTGGGTGATTTTTAGGCTTGGCGACCATATGGGTGACGCGTAGCACGTAATCGGCTGGCTAATTGCTTTGTATGTAGTCATGAGCGTTTCTTTATCTTTTCCCCAAGTACTGCCAGCGAGGGATTTGAGAATTTTGTTACGGCTCTGAATTCTCGGAACAATTGCGGCTGCGTGCTCACCAAAATGTAGATCCTGATCAAACGTCACACCCAAGATTTTGGGGTGTCGGACAGTCGGTAGCGTAGTGCCATCGACGTGGATGTTCAAAATGGTCGACATTTGGGGCGTCCATGTTGTAAATAAGGTCGCGGAAGATTTATTCGGTGATAATGCCAGGTTTCGCGAGGCGAAAAAACTGGAGAGATCAGGGAGGTAGCCGTTTATTTTATTGCATAGCGCATCGATCTTTGGGCCTGGGCCTGTGGCCATTATTGTGCAGTCATCGGCGTAGGAAACGATTGTGACTCCTTCCGATGGTGAAGGTAGCTTAGATATGTAGAAATTAAACAAAAGTGGGGATAGGACACCACCCTGTGGCACCCCCTGTTTAATTCTCCTTGGTTTTGATGTTTCGTTTCTAAATTGCACCGATGCCTGCCGACCACCCAGATAATTTGCGGTCCACCTTTTAAGACATGGGGGAAGGGTATACCCTTCCAGGTCCTGCAGTAACGAGCCATGGTTGACCGTATCAAAAGCTTTTGATAGGTCTAGCGCTACGAGTACTGTTCTATGGTGGGAGTATTGATTTAAACCGCAATTTATCTGGGTGCTGATGGCATTCAGCGCGGTGGTAGTGCTATGGAGTTTTCTGAAGCCATGCTGATGAGGGGCTAGCTGCAAATTTGCTTGGAAATAAGGGAGCAGAATGGCTTCAAGCGTCTTTGCCACTGGCGATAGGAGAGATATCGGACGATACGACTCACCTATGTTAGCTGGTTTCCCAGGCTTTAGTAGCGGGACCACCTTGGCCATTTTCCATTTCTCAGGTATGACAAAGGTGGAAAGAGACAGATTGAAGACATGTGCTAAATATTTGAACCCCTCTTTCCCTAGGTTTTTAAGCATCGGCATGGCTATGCCCACTGCGGCCTCCGCCGGGAAGTAGGGCCGGATTTCGGGAATTCTCCCGGCGGGAATGAAATGTGCCGAGGCGGATTTAATGACCTTACGGAAGGCACGCTCCCCTTGGCGGGCATCAGTCGGGATAGGCAGGGCAGCTAGGCGGCTGTCTCTAAAGGATTTATATTCTTCCCACTTTCCTTTTTTGAAGTTTATGAAAGTGCGTTTTTCAGTAACGATGAAGTCGGCGTTACGCTCAAACGAAATAAGTATGGGCAGGTGGTCGGATGCCAATGTTACCATCGGCTGCATGTTGACGCAGTTTACGAGTTCTGCGCTCACGATTGAGATATCTGGCGAGCTGTGACAGCTTCCTACCATACGTGTGGGGCGTCTCCGTTTATTGTGCAGAACGTCGTTTCTTCTATTTGATCCGCCAACATCTCACCCCTACTGTCCGCCCGCAAGTTTGAATGCCATAGATCATGATGGGCATTGAAATCGCCTAAGATAATGCGATTGTTGCCAGTGAGTAAGGCCCTGATATTAGGGCGGTATTCACTGGGGCAACAGGTGGCAGGAGGGATGTAGATGTTGATGATTTCTAGGTTTGCATCGCCTGACCGGACAGATAGGCCTTGACGTTCTAAGACATTGTCCCTGCGGTCGATGCCAGGATCAAATATACAATATTGCACAGAGTGGTGTATGAAATGAATGAAACGCGAGACCGCCTCCATTTCCGCTTTCGCGGTCTTTCCTGTGGACGTTATACCCAGAGCAGGTCTGCAATGCAGATCTTGCTGTGAGTTTAGTCTCTTGAATCGCAGCAATGCGGATGTTGTGCCGCTTCATGAAATGTTGTTGTTGTTGTTGTAGCGATTAGGTTACTCCCCGAAGGCTTTGGGAAGTGTTATCGATGTGATGGTCCTTTCTCGGATACAGATCCGATACGCTCCGGTAACAGCACCATTAAGGTGCTGGCCCGACCATCTCGGGAACGATTTATATGGCCACATTAAACCTTCAGGCCATCCCTCCCTCCCCACCCCAAAGTTCCCTGAGGAGCTTGGGGTCGCCAGAGCCTCGTCTGTTAGTGAAACGGGACTCGCCGCTCGAAGGTGAGGTTGACAATTGGGTTGGAGAAGCTATATATTGCTTCGACTATCTCCGTAATCTTCCCAGTTAGTCCATTACAGTTTAACTGCAGAATTCTGAAGTGCATAAGGGGCGACGTCGCCACTCTGGGGGTAAGTGACGGGTGACTACGCCTGGGTTGGGGAAGGCCAGGACGCAATTGCTGTTGTGGCCCTAGGACTGGGCGTCCTTGGGCAAGCATTGGGGTACCCGGATGATTTGGGTTTGCGGCCTGGCAACATGGCGCGATGAAACCCGTCGGGGGGTTGCCGTCGCGGAGACCAGAACATCTAGGGACCACCAAAGGCAGGAGCTGCATTGGGCGGATGTCGCAAACATATATATGCTGTGCTGGCAAACGGAGGTAGGGACTAAGAGTCTGTTTCCCTGACCTACACGATTGCTGCCGGAAAAGAGGGGGGGAGAAGACGGGGGCAGGGGCTGCTGCTCAGCATTGCTTCCGACTCTACAACGAAGATTGTAGTTATGAGTGGTAACAGCTGTTTGAGTTGTTGGCGCCGTGGGGCGCGAGCAGCAGCGGGTACTTGTTGTGGCTTGCTGAGCAGCGGGGCTGCTGGAAGGTAGTGGGGGGGGGGGGGGGGGGGGGCGCTTAGACGTAGACTACGGGACGCCCTTGGGCGTGAACAGCAAGGAGCCACAAAAGATTTATAAAAGTTACGTGGACGTCGGGTTTTGGGATCAAGCCCAGAACAACCTGTCCGATGCAACCATCCCTTGCACGAGAAACACTGAACAGAGTATGACCGTCCTAAAAAGATTCTTTTCCGGGAGATGCAGCAAAACCATTTCTCAGGACCGGGGTCAGGAGACGGACCCGGATTGGATTCGATGCCTTCCCGGAGTAAGAGAATATGGAGCAGTCCTGCTGCAAGGAGCTGCTGGGAGGATGACAATTTGTGGGAGGGACGAAACAAATTAGATGGGGTCACACTGAAATGACAGTCCTTGGTCGGGAAAAATCCCGAGTCGCTCCGGTACATAGAACCGACTGCCTTGGGAAGCGACTCCTGGGAATCATATTTTAGAGTAAAATACAATTTTTGCTGTTTGGGTTTCAATCCACTTCGCACAAGTATTCTCCTCTATCTAAAACCGGTCCAACACCAAAATCATTTCCACAGCATTTTTGATAGTTGCCAGCACCAAGGAATCTGAGTGTGGGCCATAATTTTAAAATAGGGGTAAAGCCTTCCCTGTTGTTGTAGCAATACTCGCCCCACCTAATAGCCGCGACCGATCACAAATTGTCATCAATTAAAGACAACAACAATGATACAGATATCGATTAATAATAGAATGCATATATGTATATATATAAAACATATCTTATTGTTCATGACGATCAAGTTTTTAAACAAAAATAGTTGAACTTAATTCGAAAGTATATAACGAAATGTAAAAATATAAATTTTTTATTTGTTAACTTTACAATTTTTCAGATTACATTTCCCCTTCATATGTAGTATTTTTTAACGGAAACTATGGACTTGTAAATTGAAATTTGTATTTAATTGTCGTCCATTAGGTTTTTAACCATTTATATAAAGCCTTCCCTTGTTGTTGTTGTTGTAGCGATTAGGTTACTCCCCGAAGGCTTTGGGGAGTGTTATCGATGTGATGGTCCTTTGTCGGATACAGATCTGATACGCTCCGGTAACACAGCACCATTAAGGTGCTGGCCCGACCATCTCGGGAACGATTTATATGGCCACATTGAACCTTCACGCCATCCCTCCCTCCCCACCTCCAAGTTCCATGAGGAGCTTGGGGTCGCCAGAGCCTCGTCTGTTAGTGAAACGGGATTCGCCGCTCGAAGGTGAGGTTGACAATTGGGTTGGAGAAGCTATATATTGCGCTACACAACCCCTTGAATCCCTTCATTTATCTGTCAAATCATGACTTTCTTAGGTTGGCAACACCAATTCAACTTCAAGTGAAATAAGTTGTAATTCGTAATACCAAACAAGAGTTGAGTAGTCTGAAAGTTGAGTTGTTTTAATTACAACCCAACTAAGTTGAGTTGTTAACCGTAATAGGCACATTATTATTTTCCGTCCCTAATTCAAATTAATAAAATTTGGCTGTTCAAGTTAATTAAAACTTCAACCAGTCCACCTATTATGAGTGCTGTTGTTGTAAGTGCCTTGTAGTTAAGTGTCCCGGTATTTCTTTGAGTGATCGAAATCAATGCTACGTACATAGTACTCAGCTAGAATACATACTAGAATACTGTATCAAAGCACCCAGGAT